>NC_054085.1:29240871-29904204 GCF_017562075.2 Anopheles merus
GACGGGATGCCGAGAGTAATTTCCTTATCTAACCGGCCGGGACGGCGAAGGCGCGTGTCCATGCTTTCCACGCTCGACGTTGTCCCGATGATGATAACATTCTCCGCCGACTCCCTGTACTGATCGACGAGCGATACAAACTGGGATGCGATCCGCGCGATATTGACGACGTCTTCGCCTTTCTTCGCACCAATCTTTGGACAGATGGTATCGATATCTTTCACCAGCAGAATGGCGGGTTTCTCTCGCTCGATGAGCTCCTGGAAAAGGCGCAATCGAAGGAACGTTTGCCGCAGTTCCGCTTCCGTTTCCCCGGGCAACGATCGGAGAAAGTGCAGTCCGCGGATTTCAAACAGCGGGAGATTTTTCTCGCTGGTCACCGATTTCACCAAGCTATACTTGCCGGATCCACTCGGCCCGATAAGGAGCAGAGAGCGGCTTTCGGTTAGGGCTGCTTCCAGTTGCTCCCGTACACCGCCGATGCCTCCCAATGGTTTCTGTGTGAGCGTTTCCGGGTGGTAGAGTATTTGGTCGATTTTTATCACCGTGTGCCGGTCTACTTCACCGTACACGGATGGTCCCTGTGTTTCCTTCACATAAACACCACAAATTCCCATGTTTCTGTCCCGAAGGCAGCCGGTGAAATCGATCCGACAACCTTTACAGAAGAATGTTCCTTTAAGAAATGTGGCCAATGTGTCTGCCAGGCACTCTTTCGTCAGCAGTAGATCCACTTTAAGACGCGAACAATCCAGCTGAACGTCGACGGTCACTGCTTGGAAGTCTTCTAGCGCTGGTTGTATTGGTCGTATCTCCACCAGGATGTTTTCTTCACTGGTGATGGCGCTCGCCGGGGCTTCCCTTTCCAATTCTACCGTCTGGTAGGCAAAGTAAGCTTCTCGGTGCGTAGAATTTCGATCCTGGTGCGAATAGACGCGCCATAGCAAGCGGCGACCATTCTGTAGACGGCATTCGGCCGGCACTCCAGGAAACAGTGTCCATTGATTTCGTTCACTTGCTTTCGGCCAAATGTAGCAGGATTGTGGTAAACTGAAGGCTGGTTCGAGTTTTGTGTTAAACTTTAACGTTAAACTATTTAAATCGACCATATCGGTGCACTAAGAAACGTGTTGCTTGCTGGTACCAAAAAAAATCACCGGCACAACATGTAAACAAACCCGTCCGTGTTGTTTTGGCTGTCAAATTGAACGTAAACATCAAGTTCGAATCAAATGTCACATTCAATTTCGAAAACCGTGGAATTTTTTTTCAACTAATTTTGAGATTGTTGGTTATGTGGGTAAAATTAACAGTTTTAAATTAACTTAAATTACTATTAAGTGGATAAACTGTTCAAAACACTGCAAGCAATGAAGATAACGGTAAAAATATCAATTTCCAATGTGCTGAAATATGAGTTGAAATGTTTCATGAAACATTTCGCTTTAAAAGAAAATTCCTATTTAATATGACCGTTTGAATTTGCAAATTAATAGTCAATTTCTATGTTTTATCTTTTCAGAATATTCTCCATCTCTTTTAATGTGGGGTGGGCTTCTATTTGCGTTAATTTCTTGTCTGATATTTTTTGGAAATGTTTTGAATGCCGATGAAAGGATTGAAAGGAATGACAACCTAATATTTGTGGGGTAAGTAAAAATGTGTATATTTTTCTCGTTTTTTTTTGTTCTAAATTTGTTCTTTTGAATTCAAGACACAACAGACTGATTATGAACGTAGCTAATGTTACCAACAATAACCTACGAGAGTTTGACCTCAACTGGGACCTGCGGCGGCATCCCGTTTGGAGCAAGATTAACACTTCCCGCACGGATCTGATCCGTCTCCGAGCTGGACACGTATATGGCCAGATGTGGTACGTCGGTGCAAACTGTACCGATTCTCCCTCGGAAGCAACACAAAGAGTATTTGAACAAATCGACACACTAAATCGTTTGATCGAAAAACACCACCATGATCTTTCGCGGGTCACATCCCTAACTCAGATAGTGGATCCTATTAGGCAGGGAAAAATAAGGTCCCTGATCGCTGTGAAAGGCGGACATACGATCAACTCGAAGCTCGGACTGTTACGCTCACTGTACGCACTCGGCGTAAGATGTATGTCCCTGGCATCGGAACAAAATTGCTGCAACTGGGTTGACTCAGCCCTCGTTGACATCGTGGACATCGATTCTACCCAACTGAGAACGGATCTTTCCCTTTGGGGACGCCTGGTTGTGTGGGAAATGAACCGTCTCGGTATGATCGTGGATCTGTCGTACGCAAGCTACGGGGCAGCATTGGATGTGCTGCGGTACAGCCGGGCCCCGGTCATTTTCAGCAATGCCGGGGCGTACGCTATCAACAAGCACCATCTAAACGTAAAGGAAGACGTACTGATCCCGCTTGCCACACAGGGAGGCCTTATTATGATAACCTTCGACCCGGAGATTCTGGGAGGATACACACTCGATAATGTGCTTGGTGAGTAAGATCATTGATTCACGTTATCGATCAGTACTACGATCGCGCTCTCTTGTCTGCAGAACATCTGAACTACCTGAGGGAAGTCATCGGATCGGATCACATCGGAATTGGGAGTGGATTTGAGAGCTTCGATGGCGCCATCGATGGGTTGAAGGATGTGTCCATGTTTCCAAACCTGTTCAACGCCCTCCAGCAAGGAAAGTACGCCGATGGGGAAACATTCCAACCATGGTCCGAAGAAGAACTTAATAAACTTGCAGGAGTAAACTTTCTGCGCGTGTTCGACGAAGTAGAGCTGGTGAAGCTGCAACTCTCGCACGAGCAACCGTTCGAAGACGATGACTCGGAAGATGCGATAGATTAAAATAAAATTGTTTATAGTCGATCCGTGTAATCAGTGATGATGGTGTGGCGTTATCATTTCGATTGGTAATAAAAGCACCTGGCATCAGTATCTTTGCGCCAGCTGTGTGCTATCTAATCCGCCCCAGTCGTCAGAAGCACATTCACTTCAGTAGGTCGTTAGCGTCGGTGAGGTAAACTTCCTTTTTCGGGATGATTTTTCAAACAAGTGAGTATTAAGCATTTTCATTGAGAACATGAATTTTATGAATAAAAAAAACAACAGTTTTAAGCAACAAAAAGCTGCTCACCGCCTGCGTGATTGCGGTAGTGATAACGATCTGCGCCATCGTCGTACCGATCGCTGTCGTCAACTCGTACGATGAAGCACCGAAGCCAAGAAAGTTTTCTGGCCGAGAAGTTCTCGATGAAGTGCCACTTATAGATGGGTAATGTTACTCTCTCTTGACTCTCGTGACAATTAGAGTCGATCTTGAACCACAACACTCTCTGATTTCATTCACAGCCACAACGATCTGCCCTTCAGCATATACCTGGTGGAGAAGAATTTAATCAATCACTTCAACCTCGACTCCAATCTTAAGCAGCACCCCGTATGGGCCAATGTGAACACCAGCCACACAGACCTGCCCCGTTTGCGGCAGGGCAAACTGGGCGCCCAGTTCTGGGTGGCCTACATCCGCTGTGCCGACACGCAGTACAAGGACGCGGTCGCACGCACGCTGGAACAGATCGACGTCACCAAGCGCATCATCCGGAAGTACCCGAACGATCTGAAGTATGCCGACTCCGCGGACGGTATTATGGAGGCGTATCGGGAGAAAAAGCTTGCCTCACTGATCGCCGTGGAGGGTGGCCATTCGATCGATTCCCGGCTGGCGGTGTTGCGCCTGTTCTACGAGCTCGGTGTACGCTACCTAACCCTAACGCACTCGTGCAACACTCCGTGGGCCGATGCATCGCCGGTGGATGAGCAGGTACCGGCCCCCTCGCTGAACAACCTTTCCGCCTGGGGCCGGCATGTGATCTGGGAGATGAACCGGCTCGGCATGATGATCGACATCTCGCACGTCAGCTACGGGGTGATGCGGGACGTGCTGGCGCACAGCCGGGCACCCGTTATCTTTAGCCACTCGTCGGCCCATGCCGTGTTCGAGCATCATCGCAACGTGCAGGACGATGTGTTGCGGGAGCTGGCCCGCAAGCGGGGCATTGTCATGGTCAACTTCTACCCGCTGTTTGTCGGGGGAAATACCATCGATGACGTTATCAGTGAGTTGAAGATGGAGCGAACGGGAGGGGGGTTTTTTTGAAAGGGGAATTTATGCGCCATTATTTTTGTTTTCCTCCAGAGCATCTGAACCACATCCGCAGCATTACCGGTGTCGATCACATCGGGCTCGGCGGGGACTACAACGGGGTGGCCGTTACACCGGAAGGGTTGGAAGATGTTTCGAAGTATCCCGATCTGTTCGATATGCTTGCGGACGGTGTGCTGCGCACGGGAGAAACGTTTGAACCGTGGACGCGTGAGGATTTGCAGAAGTTGGCCGGATTGAATCTGCTGCGTGTGTTCCGCGAGATCGAACGCATCCGGGACAGTTTGGTGGAGGAGGACCCGTTCGAGGATCTTATTCCGTACGAAGAGTTCGTGAAAGCGAATGTAGCAGATCAGCCCTGCATGACGGATATGGAGATGCACAAGAGCTAGGCTTCTGAGGAGCTTCGGTATAATTACGTTTAAATAAAGTAAAGACGTCAAGAAGGTTAAAAAAACAGCAAGAAGCGGTAAAGTGCTATCTCATCCATTATCTGTTTTGATAGACAACCGCGACAACCGATTGTCATTACAATCGCTTTTACAACAGACGCCTGGTCTTAATCGATATCAAATACAATTGCCCTCTTTGGCATGTATCTCTCTCCGGCGGTGCTCTCGGCTTATCATTCTTACGAGATGAATGACGATAGAGCCCCGATTCGCGTTTGGTAAAGCCGGTCGTAAGTCGTAATTATTTTACAACCATTATCATATCACCGTAGTACACGGGAAAGTGGGACGGTGAGACCTGCGAGCTCAGGTCGCGCGCGCTACTACCGGACCTGGTTTAGTAGTGATCGGGCAGTTGCGTGAGACGGTCCAGACACTGGAGGAGTAAGATGTCGTGTCTTGCTAAAGGTAATTAGCGTGTAGGCGTCAAGTGGTAACGAGTTGTTGATTGTGATCAGTGTGGTACAAGCGAATTAAGAGAGACATAGAATGTGATAAACGCTGGTTTCGAGCGATGCTATAGGATAGATTGAGGTTATGAAGGGTGTTTTAGTTAAGTGAAGCATGTTCTCGCGACAACGTGATCGATGTTGCGTGTTAAAGCTGCATAGTCATGATGAACTACGGAAGCAAGATGTTATCATGCCCCGTGTAACTGGAAATTAATGATTTCCAGTGAAAAAATCGTTAGCATTCTATTTGCATGTGAATGTGAAGTTTTGTGTATATTTTAACGTATATAATAAATTTTGTACGACTTCCAAGGAAATTCATTAAACTAACAACTAAATTCTTTCTTTTTGTATCAAACTTTATCTTGTTTAAATAAACTGTGTTTCAAATTTAACAGTAATGGCATACAAAAAGACGCTAACGATGGGTGTATTGATACTGTTGGCTGTGCTCGCGGTGGCTATTGCCGTTCCAATAGCGACGAACAGCGACACCGATAACAGTTTAGCGCCACAGGTTAATCAATTTTTCGGCCGAACAGTGCTGGACGAGGTGCCATTGATTGATGGGTTAGTATGCTTCGTTGCAAGACCCTATCCAACCTTCACATAATGATCACATCTTTTCCACCTGTTTGTCCCATCGCAGCCACAACGATTTGCCCTGGAATCTGTACAACTACGAGCGGAATCAGATCAACAAGTTCGAGCTGAATGCCGACCTGAAGGCACATCCCGTCTGGGGTCCGGCCACCAACAGCCACACGGACATTCCACGGCTGCAGGCGGGCAAAGTCGGCGCCCAGTTCTGGGTGGCGTACGTTGGCTGCAACAACCAGTACAAGGATGCGGTCGAGCGCACCCTGGAACAGATCGACGTGATCAAGCGGATGGTGCGCAAGTACCCGCAGTACATGCGGTACGTCACCTCGACCGAGGGCATTATGGAAGCGTTCCGGGACGGGAAGATCGGTTCGCTGATTGCGGTTGAGGGTGGCCATTCGATGGATTCCCGGCTGGCGGTGTTGCGCATGTTCTACGAGCTCGGCGTACGGTACATGACGCTGACGCACTCGTGCAATACGCCGTGGGCGGATGCGTCACCGATCGACGATCAGCCGGAAGCGACGCTGCGCAACGTAACGGGCTGGGGCCGAAATGTGCTGTGGGAGATGAACCGGCTCGGCATGCTGATCGATGTGTCGCACGTCAGCCACGGGGTGATGGTGGAGGTGCTCGAGCACACGAAAGCGCCCGTCATCTTTAGCCACTCGTCGTCGTACTCCGTCTTCAACCATCATCGCAACGTGCGAGACGATGTGCTGAAGCAGCTGGTGCAGAACAATGGCATAATAATGGTGAACTTTTATCCGGGCTTCGTTGGGGGACGGTCGATTGACAATGTGATCGGTAGGTGTACTTGCTACGAGATGCACATAAAGCAAAGAGATTATTAACAACTATTTACGTTACAGAGCATCTAAACTATATTAAAAGCGTCACCGGACCGAACCACATTGGACTCGGTGGAGACTTTGATGGTGTTACTGCAGTACCCGATGATCTGGACGATGTCTCCAAGTATCCCGATCTGTTCGATATGCTAGCCGAGGGTGTGTACAAGAACGGGACCACCTTTGCGCCCTGGACGCGGGAAGAGTTGCGCAAGCTGGCGGGTGAGAACTTGTTGCGCGTTTTTCGCGATGTGGAAGGGGTGCGTGATAGTATGGTGGATGTGGAACCGTACGAGGATTTGATTCCGTACCAAGATTTCGTCGATGCCGGTGTGGCCGAACAGCCGTGCATGAGCGATTTGGATATTCATAAGCAATAAAGGGTGGAGCTGTGGTTTTGTATGATAAAAAATGGGTTTGGAACGGATCATTATTACTTGCAGAATAAGAGATTGCATAAACTCAATAAGTTCACTTACTCAAAAAAGCATTGGAGTTTTCATTGCTGAAGTGTGGCACAATAACTTACGTTAAAGATGTCACCATACTATTGGAATAATTGTCCCCGATAAAGATGTCAGTTTGATTTAGATGATGAACTATTTTAAAAATCCTGAAAAATAACAAGAAGAGAGAATTATTTATTATTTTTTATCGTAACAGTTTCTAGCATAATTCAATAATTGGAATCACCTAAGGCCTGATCTTATACTTTTTATACTTTAAAACATGCTGGAGAAAAATACAGCTAATTCGTATCACAATACAGACAACCCGTCATCAATACAACAACTTTCAAAGTTTCCTCACACACAAACCACGTCCTGTATCGGCTATGTGTACATAAATCATGGCCAGAAACCGTCCAGAGGCTTCACTGTCCAAAAGGTACACTCTCAACTGAGCAAACCAAGCATTCCCGTCACCAGGAAAATGTGCAACTCTTGCGCATTGTTGCTCGACCAGCACGGGTGCGTATAAAGCCTGTCCCTCTTCTAATGACCGCTCCAGTCCTTATGCGTCCGCAGTGGGGTGTCCTGACCCTTTTGTGCCAAAAAAAAAAAAAAAAATGTCTGCGCATGAAAGAATGTCCACCACACTGGCCAGTTGCAAACGTTGTCCCTTCAGAAGAGCAACGAACAAAAAAAAAAGGACTCACCCATTGATTGCAAAGGGACAGTTGCTGTGGCCCGGTAAGGGTTGTAATTCCGCCTGAATGAGTTACGCAAGCTGGCCAGCAAAAAAAAAAAAAAAAAGAGGCCCAAAAGATGACCCTTCGCTAAACCCTTCCGAACATTTGGTATCGCTTCGGTCTGTCCGGGGGCTGGGTAGCAAACAGCGGGGACACCGGGTACGGTCGGCCATATTGCACAATGGACCGAACGGGAAATAATAAAATATAAAGTAGAATAGAACATTATTACCGATTATTCGAGGCCCATCGGGTCCACAAGCACAGTTGTGTTGGTTTTGTAAAATTGTGTGCGCTGCATTGATGTCCGATGCTCTTTTCTTTACCCACGTGCAACACATTCCAGCAGGGGTAGCAACAGCAGCATTGGAATCATGCTGATTTCCTTCGACTTCGAAAACTCCTTCGCAGAACAATGCGAAAGGATAAGAATTCCCGCTGACCCAGGGTAACGGGTATACGAAGAAACGGGCGGAAAAAAGGATACATCCGATACCGTTCCAGGACGCCCTGGGCCTCGTAACCATACGCAACGCATAAGCTTTTGTGGCACGATTTGGTATGGCGTCGAGCACAACTTCCCGGTTTTGGGCTTAAAAACTCGTTAGCATGCTACAGGCAAGCGTGTTACTGGAGCATAACAGCATCACGAAAGCGTCACCAGGAAACAAGTTAATTTAAAAAAAGAATCACAGATGCATCGCTCGCTCTGCTTGCTTTTTGCATCATAAATTATCGTTTCATCACGGTGAGCCTTTCTCTTCCTGCTTTACAAACGACGATCAGCTAGAAGCAAAAAAGTCACCTAAAATGTTTCAGCTCTCACGTACCTCGCAAGGACACATTTCGGTGTGTGATGTGTCGATAACGAGAAAAAGTCTCAACTCGAAAAAAGGCCAGAAATATAACACTTTTTTGCCTATTGCGGAGAAGTACTGTCGAACCTGAAAGTAATAAAAAATTAGCCACGCAATGATGAGTTTCATCTGTGGTGCAGCTCCGTGCATGGTTTCCGTCGCTACGATCGTGTCCTTCTCGTGCTGAAGTGGTTTCAGCCTGTGAGGATAATTAATTATCAGCTCACAACCGATCGATCGATCGATCGAGCGAACGAATGGGTCGTTCGCACCGGCACAAAATGCCGACCGAAAATGGCCAAATCGCAACCCGAAACCTCAACGGCGGGGGGAAAAAAGAAGATCGCGCGATCGAGTTTCTTGGAAGAGTTAATGATTTATCGTGTACGGTGTAGCGAAGGAGTGAAAAGAAGAGAACCACTCTTAAAAACTGAAAGGAAAACTCGGAGAAACGGAGAAACTGACACCCTGCAACGATGAAAAGGATGCAGACGTAACGCGCGCAAGGCAAAGTCATGATCTAGCGCCTTCTACACCGTGTCCCAAAGGAAGATCTTCCCGGCCCTTCGGGGCAGATGTTCAGTTCGGTTTCTTTCTCTCACACAAGATTGCGAAGGCGAAAAGTGTGAAAGGATAACACTCATCCCTTTTATTTCCCCCTTTCCGCCGGTACGTCTTCGATCGAAGGGTAGAAAAATTGATGATCAGTTTTATTGATTTTGGCTTTTGTGTTTCGCGCCATTGGGCAGAGGGTCCAAGACGTGCAAGGTTGCAATGGAAGTCCCTGCACGGCATTGTACTGGATGAGGATTTTCAAGGATTTTTGGTACGTTTTCCCTTTCAGTTCGATGATAACCATCGGCCGGGACGAGTGTTGAATGTCACCGGTTTTGGTCTTATGTTTGGGTAGAATTGTGCCGTAAGTATGCTTTGAAGCGTGACGAATGAAGTTTTTAAAGTTTGCATGACATGGTGGCACTCGAACTAAAAAAAAACACAGACGGCTTGTGCTGAAGTTGGTAGTTTTGACAAGGGAATGGATTAAATTGCACCGAGAAAGGATGATCTTGTTATATATGCTTGGAAGTGGTCGTCTATATGATTGCGACGGAGATGATTTAACGACCCTTTGTACACAGTGCTGACGTGGATAAAGAGATTAGTGTTACAAATAATGCGTTAAACTAGAAAGTAAACACATACACTTAAGAAATTAGCAGCAACTCTTGAAACTATAGCCCAGTAAAATCTTATACAAACAATAATTGTGTTGATTGCAGTAAAGGTTTTGATTTTGATTTGATAAATTAAGCCCAATCAGCACTGCGGGCGTAGAAGAAAAACAAATGACTATGTGAATTATTTGAATGAAACTGTTCTAAAAATATTGTACATCTTAACATTTTGATGTATAATTTAATGTAAATTCTAGAATATAATAATAAAATAATAACATAATAATCAATGCATATTTTAGGGCATAAAGAATTACCCACGGATTAGGCCAACACCACTGAAGATTACTGAGTAAAAGTTGTTCCTTACAAACCATACATAAAAACCTGTCCAATTCCATACCACCAAAATTAAACTTTCTCGACCGATATGATTGATTACTTCATTTCCTGAGCTTCATTTCCTGCCATGTTGTGACACATGTGGTTTTGTAGTGAGCTCCTAAAAACGGAAATTCCTTAGCGCCGGCTGATCATTTCCCTACCCTCATAAAAACGATCTGCACCGATGGAAATCGGTTTCCGCTTAGTGGAAAACAATCCATTAGGACATCAGGAAATGATTTGGTTTTTGCCGTTGTTTTTCTACATTGCCGTCTTGTCTGATTTCTAATTAAATCTTCCCTTAAAACACGATCCTTTCACTGAGTAGTTGTTGCAGAGCGACAAAACAAACACATGGAACCACATGTAACAGTATGATCGCTAGTGACCCAGATGTGTTTTTTTTTTTTCGACAAGGACATTCTTCGTCTGCATCTGCACCGCTAGCTCTAAAAGTGATTAAATAGTTAATTAAAACGAAATAAGTCTTCCTCTCGGGTGTATTGTGGGTCCGTTTTCAATGCTTCTTTTACCGCACCGTGTCGGCAATGTGTTTTGAAAAGAAGTTTAATTTTGTTGACATGCTTGCCAAGCCCATCGGAGATTCGGAACTACTGAAGTAAAAAAGCCGACTTTAGTAGCTGATTTGTTGCTCAAAGCTGGGGTAGTTCAATTTCTCACTACGCCACTCTCACACCTTCCTCATCTCGCCCCCCGGGGTTGAGTGAAAATGCAAACGAAGGAAAAACTACATTACACGCTCTGATAGGCGGCTGACAAACACGTCGCAGTGTCGCAGGGCCGAGCATCGCCAGCCAGATACAAAGGATGGCCGCCGAAGGGAGGAAAAAAGGGTCGTCCGGCAAAAATTGGGAAAATAGACAGTCACATGCACGCTGCTGCTGCTGGGTTATTTTCGACAAGCGTTCCTCCTCCTGGAAGCGAGGAATATGTGTTTGCTTCAGCCCACTGCTGGTAGCCTGTTGCATGGTTCCCACGCCAAGCGTGTTACCATGACTGCTTGGTTACCGACCCAAGCTCAGGCCCAGCGCGACCGATGCCCTTCGGCTGCTGAGTGACAACGCCATTTATGATTTCGATGCTGGTTTCCAGCAGTCGAAAAAGGATACGCTGGCAGATTTCTCTTCTCTTCCGTGCTAGTGTGTGCTTATCCACCTACTAAACGCATTCGTGTCACTCTCGGGGGGAGTGCTGATCTTACAAGATCTTCGGCGTTGTTCGTCATTCATCACGCGTACCCGCTTACGCTGGGGGAGGGGAGATAACCCCCCAAAGCCACCGTGTGGCACCGGTGTTTCAAATTTAATTATCCGCACCGTTGAGAAGGATTCGAGCTGCTGGTGAGTAATGGCTCCGATAAATGGATCTAATTGACGACCTTTCAACAGTCGGGTGGGGATGGACATTCCGTAGACGACTCCCTTTACTCGTAATGTGAAGGTGAAGGCTGTTGTACTTTCATTTACTTCCGAATTCTATTTCTGGACCATGTTGGACGTTAAATACCACATGTTTTATTTTCCTAGAAACATGCGGGATGTAAGAATGAACTGGAACTCAAGTACGAGCATGTGCTAAATGTTTAACAACCGTTACCCGATGAAAGATAACTTCCTGAAAATAATTCCAAATGATGACAATCAAAAACAATCCAAGGTATCTTCATATAGAGTAGATTTTCATCGCCAAAATATCATAACAATCACAAACTTAATGCTTAAAACAGATATTTGTGGTAATTCTTTTGAAGAAATATGATGCCATAACCTTTAACGAAAGACAACAAAACAGAGTTGCTGAAGACAAGTTACAGATGTACTGCTTTAGTATTCCGTATGATGGCAATTCATTCAATGAAAAGTGAAGAATTCTAACCATTTCTAAGTGAGGTTTGCCATTTAGTGGCCTACATTATTTCAACATTCTAACAACACATGGAATGTGATGATTTTTAGCGTATATAAATTAAAATACAATACAAGAAAATAAGGAAGAATAGAGGATTTGAAGTGCAAGATATGTCGTTTGATGATAAAGTGCATTTACGACTGGAAAACACAATCCGTTCAAAGAATGTGAAAGCCATAAAGGCAAGTAAGCCAGTTTAGACAGCCAGTTTAGTAATTTTGAAGATCAGAGTAGAACTATAGAACAATACAATACATGTTGCATTTTGTTTCAAAAACCTCAGTATATCATGTTCAACATTACCTTTTAATAACAACATTGAACAGTATGTCGGTAGTACAACAATCATACGTCAAAACATATGAGAATGTGGATTTTATACGGCATAAATTACCCAAAAGAATCTTTCGAAAGGACCAATTGGCGTTTCATTCCGGTTTTACACCATGCAGTCAACAATGTAAGTGCTTAGAAAACTAAAAACATGTGTCCTCACTTTTAACAACCATTTTGCTGCACCATCTTGCCAGGCCAGCAACGGTTAATACGCGTAAAACCCAACCAAACAAATTATGGTTCGCTGATAACTGAACCAGCGCGCGAGTCCCACTCCAACATACAACTACGCAAGGCGTCAAAACAACCGTATTGCAAGCGATACAAAGCAAAAAACACAACAAAAAATACAAAAAATCCTTCCCCGGTCACGCATCCTCTCGAGCAACCTGCCGGAAGTGGCATCATAATCAGCTCGGAAATTGGTCTCCCGAGGCACGCGGGCGGAAGCGCTAAAGTGTCGAGGAATGTGTTTCTTCGCCGTCGCCGTCGACGAGACATAAGGGAAGAGATGGCGTAAAAAAGAAGCCTTCGTCCTAACCCGACGCTAAAACAATCTACGCGCGAGCACAAGTCCTTAGTTAGGTCGCGCAGACTAGGATGCCGCCAGCAGCAAACAAGGAAGAACACATCCGCACGGGAACGGGAGATTAGTCACAATTTTTTTTTTGTTCGAGTTCGTATGAATGTTACCATACTGTCGCCAACCGCGCCGGGAAGCCTTCTCCAGTTACGTCGCGACCTTTTTTTTTTTTTTTTGACTGCGCTCTTTCAAAGTGACCTCTCTTTGTAGGGGACTTTTTTTCCTGAAGTACCATACCCATTATATCCTTTTTCCGCGAGACAAACTGTAACTCATATGGTGATGCGTATGGCTTAAAAGGACAATTATTCGGCAAAGGGGCTTTCGAGACGGCAGGAGTGAAAAAAGGCCGCCTTCCTTTTGGTGCCAATAGGAGGGGGGGGGGGGAACCTTCACAATCTCGAGACATTTCTTCTCGGTTTCAAAAAGCCGTTGCGCATGGATGACGCTGTTTTTTGAATATTCATGTTCGTGGAAGTCGCTCGGGTTCGGGTGGCTTATGCAAAACTCAAATCTCTGCCCTCGCCGCTCGCTCGGTTGCACATGAAAGCCAAATCGACCGACAGCCGGCCGGTTGCCAAACGTCCACGTCCAGCAGGGGCGGCAGATCAATATCTTAAGTCCACCACGTGGGCACAGGTTTGGTCATCCGGATCCCCGCACTCAGGTGTCTCAGGCCGGCACAAGGTCTTTATTTTGGTGTGATATCTCACACCTCTTGCCACCATGCACTAGGATCCATTGGGACGCCATTGTTGTTTGCTGTTGGTGGTGCGAAATGCGGCACCTTCTTGCTTTGCTTTCTTTCGCCCGGATCTTGCCAGCTCAAACCGGGCCGCTAGGATAAGCCGCTCTTAGGGCGGGTGAGACCCGGCTCGAGCGAGCAGTTGAACTGTTTTCCTTGCAATTTCCAAAACAAATAGATCTACTTACCCCCAGATGCCGGGGGAAGATCCGCCGCATTCTGCGTGCTTATTGATGGGCTCTCGATTGCCGAAGTTTGCAATCCGTATCGGTTAAAGCTCAGCGTGCAACAAAGAGCTTCCCGGGGGTATATGCCGGGCGACTGTGTATAATCCTTTTCTTTTTTACTCATTTTTCAGTGCTCACGATCGGCAGCTACCGCTGGCGGTGGCTTTCTTGCGCTTACTCGCTTCTCTCTCTGCCTGTCTCCTTGCGCCTCTTGTGGAATCGGATTGTGAACCGACCTTCGGTTGAAGGGTTTCGATGCCGATTTTCAGGTGAGACGGAGACACAAAATAGAGAGCCGAGAACGACTAAAGCCGTTAGTTAGCAGCACAGTTAGGCCTTTGTTTTGCAGCGAGACGGCAGACGTTTGGGAACGCAACGCAAAAGCCGATTAGCCGCCTTGGCCGAAAGGTTTAGAAGCCACACAGCAACACCGGAGCCATAATGGGGGGGGGGGGGAGAGCCTATACCTTAGCGCACGGAAAAGGATTAAGACGGCCACGAACGAAACCCGTCACTTGTGAAATGGAACGCCGTGGCCGTGAGGGAGCTGACGTGGCGTGGCGTTGACACTTACACTCGATTAGTGCGCGTACGCGCGTTCGTTCGTTCCCGTTCGGTATTGCGGGGTTTCAATGGTACCGGTGGGTGCGAGTTTTTAAGCACACGCTGTGCACTGTGATGTCTGGTCACATGTTGTGGCCACCGTAACTTTGCTGCTCAAAGTAAAAAGGATTTCTTTGGAGGGGTTTCTTACGATGTTTTGGTTTTTCTTCCCCCCAACAAAAAAAAAGCACAGAAAACAACAGTCTGCCAGCTCATGCTTTAGTTGCCCTATGGTGTTCCGAGCAGGGGTAGAAGTATTACGAGAAATACAAAAACCTATTCCAGTGCCCATTCAGTTTATACATCCCGGCCTAGAATGTCTGCCAGTTAATGCTGAACGAAATTTAGTCCTCAATCCATCCACTAACGACGCACGATTTACAGCATACGGCCACCAATGGCACTGTCCTCGCACACCGCAGATGACCATTTGTGGCGGATTGTGAGAGTTACTTTTTTGTAACCTTCACCACCCAAAAAGATACGTTTCTGAGTTGCTTGTTTTTTTGCTCACTTTGTATTTCCCTATTTTACCTCGCTCCAGCAGTTCGGAGACTTTTTGTTTATCCAATCTTACACCTACAGCCAGTGAGCTAGAGTCACCCCGGAGTAAACGATGTTTTGGCAGTGTTTTTTTTCTCTTCATACCTCATTTTTCAGACAGCCAGGGTACAGCATTCGTCAAGAGTGGAGCGTAAGCCATTTATCAAACCCACTCTGATAGTGATGCGGCCACAACGCATTACCGAATCCGGACAGTGTGAAAGTGTGAAGCACTCGTTTGGTTTATCCTTATACTGATGCCTTTTTTATCTATGTCCTGTGAGATTCGATATTTCCAGTTGGATCAGACTCCGAGGGTTGGACCCAAAGTGTTGTCACTTTCACTGATTCGGTTGGCAATCGAAAGTACGTCTGGTGTTAGCTGTTTGATCACTAACAGCAGGAAGGGCGGCGTATTGATGTTGATAAAGCCGTTTAGATTGGATGTGTCGCAAGTGCGGTTTTTTTACCGACAAAATACGTATCGCATCCACAGATGACCAAAGGAGGATATCGTTTTTATAAACAGTTTAGTCAATTGCCATTACAATTGGCTTGATCATTGATTTGTATACTACTACTATCATACTACAAAAAATGAATTTTCAAGAAGAGGCATTTAGTTCCTTCTAAAGTTAGTGAAGGATGACTTTGGGTTGCTTCCTGTTGCATCTTTTTTAATAAAATAAATGAACAAAATACGCAAAAAAAGTCTGTACATTGAACTAAATGCGACTATTGAGCGTTCGATGGACTCTTCTACCATTGATTTTTTAAATGATTAGTCTATTTTGACTCTCGAAATAAAACAAAATATTAAAATAAAACATCGATGCATTCTGTCCAAAAGTGAAGTGACTTAAACTTTCTTTTATATACTAGAGTATACCACGATATTGCAACAATACAAAAACCAATACAGCAGCGATTAAAGATAGTGTGAAAGTAAAAATGGTAATTGAAATGGTTTATATCCATGAAGGATTATAATGAAACATAAAGTATAATACATCATACGGCAAATAGTTGATTTCTCCATTTTTAAACATGTTTTTTAGCTAAGTTAAGTAATTTACACAAACTCTATTGTGTTATCACAACTCTTTTCGCGATCAAAAGCTTACAGTTATTAAGAAATAGTAATAGGAGACATCAACATAGTTTTTTAGCCTATTTAGCTAGGAATTGATGTTTATTCTTACGAACTTGTGCAACTTGTTCCTTCGATACTCTTTCTGCTTGTGTGTAAAGACATATTCAAAGGAAAATATGCTTCATTTTCACATTCACGCTACTACTGTTACCACCTTAAAGAATATTTTAAGTTTTGTTTTAAACTACTTGTTCAACAAGTTGAATAACTTCAATACAAATGTCCGTAAAGTGTTATAGATTATGTGAGACACTCAACTACAAAGCGATGTAAGTAACTCTTAAATAAACGATCTTCACTCGCTTGCAACAACATTTTGCTTCTCTAATCTGATGACACGATAGTGAAAAAAAAAACTTCCTCAATCCCTACAACACATACGGAACTACATTGACATACAAGAAAAGAAGCAAAAAACCGGCACACACATACACAAGGAAGTGAGTTAATTTGACAACTTCAATGTTCAAACTCCTCCGCACAGCTCCTTAACCGTGTGCGGCCACAGCCTCTCGCAAAGGGAAAAAGGATACCGCATCCGCCGCCGCACTGCCCCCTTTCGAGAGGCATCGGCGGAAGATAAATGTTTTCCCTCTCATCTCTCATCTGCAAGATCACACCGACACACAATGGCCGGTACGGTTGGCGTACGGCGACACCGCCCTGCATGCCTGCACGCCTGCCTGCCTGCCTGCCTGCCAAAGATTGCCGATCATTTCTGCCACGGATGGATGATAAAAAAGCGGTCATGATTTATAACGTCCAAAAACTAATCTCAACCGAAGCGAGGTAGATGAAGTTGGTTTTGGTACAGTGCATAGCTAGGGCACAGGATACGCACAGGGCACGGGAGAAGAGATATAACTAAATATAGGCTTAAGGGCAGGACGCGTAGAAGCGATTTGTATTATTTTTCGAAGGAGAAAAACTAAAGAACAGGGACTGTTTTTTAAGAGAGACGTATAGTAACTTTATTTTATTTGGCAGTAATAGACATGGCATTACATCAGGTGTGTAACATTAAATGCTGTGTATAGCAAAACAGACCAATTCATACTAGTAATACATAAAAAGGAAGATAATAATGAGAGTGATTGCCCATTGCTTGTAGGCACACTTCCATCAACGCCATTTTTTGCAACAAAACTCCGATTTGGATGGATTGAGTACGAAATATGGGAGCATCGATTGACAAATATTTATCATACACCACCACCACCACCGCCATGTCAAAAGTAAGGGATGACAGGGTACTGCAACTAGGACGACATTATTATCATCAAATTACTTCGCATCGGAATCGAACGCCCGTCCCTCCCGGAGCTCCGGGAGGTCATCGGCCATGTCGTTTGCTCGTTAAGCTAAGAGACCGTTGGATGGATGGATGGACAGATGAAAGACTATGCGCCAACTGTCAAGGCCTATAGGCCAGTACCGCCCGACATGTGACTTATGCAAATACGATTAAGCTACACCATACACGCACCGAGAGCAACTACCCATCATCATCCATCTGCAGTATCTTGCGGCTCTCCGGACGGTCACGTCTAATGAGCCCGAAACTCCGGCTCGAAAGGACCAACATACTACCGGAAGCTTTCTGCCACCAGCACCAGGGTGGATGATTAATCGATCGCCGCCGAGAGGCCGCCATCACTCGGTATCGGTTTCCTTGCCCGGGCGCCACTAATTGGCAGCCTGTTTGCTTTCGCTGATGTGCGTTTGATTTGGTTGCGTTGCGGGAGAAAGAGAAAGGAGGGCAAAGCAACAGAAGAAGGCAAAGGAGCATAATGAGTCGAACCAAAAACCGTTTTGTTTTGGTATTGTTTACCCCGTTCGCTGCGAAAGCGGAACGCCAGATGACGAGGAGGTCGCTCCCTCGAGAGCGACCGTTGAGTGACGTTTTGTTTGACAGCTTGATGGTTTCGGTCGCTGGCTCGGTGCAAGCAAAGTTCGGCGTTCAAGTGTAGTTCGGGTAGTTTCGTTTGCTGGTGCAAGATCCGTGCCCCCGTACAACCCCTTTTCTCGAAGGACCACGCGCGCCTTTTAACCCTGCGCATAAGTGGATGCGGTCGACAAACTGTTTTTCACCCTGCTGTTCCCCCGTGTGTGTTTTGGTGCAGGTTCCGTTGTTTGTTGTTTGTCAGTTGGTGCCGGTTGGGTTAGGACCCCTTTTCAGGGAATTCAAATCCTTCCATCCACAACCAAAGGACACCCCCAACAGCTAAGGCAAGGTGTGTCACCGTTTTAAGTGGGTTCTCCTTGCTACGAGTATGATTCCGTCAGCCTGGTTGCTGCACCCGAGTGGCTAGAGGTCGATTGGAAACAAATTGTGCGTTAGCGTTGAAGTGGCGTGTGAAACGGGGGAAACCACTCGCTTTCGATGATAAACTGGTCACAATTATGATCGATGTTAAGTGGAGGGTTAAGAGGTCGCCAGATCGAGAAGAATGCGGTGGCGATTGAAAAGGGTTGGCGGGTTAATGTTTTGCTAAACGGTGTAAAATGATGCGGTAAAGGGATAACAGTTTCAGCAGGATAATTGTTTCGGTATCGTGTTTGACATGTTGGTGAACCCTTTGAAAATATCCCAAAGTGTTTGGGAAATGAGGTTTCAATGTTATTGCTTTCGATAAAGGTACCATGCATGGTTTTTGTTTATGTTTATTCATGTAGGATAGGATTAGTTTCTATTTTCGAGAAAACAGCATTCATAGCAATGGCTGAAACAAGAAGAACCACTTTTTAATATATAAATATGGATAGAAATTTAGATTATTTCAATACTTCAAAGTTATTAAAGTTATTTATTAAAGTTATTGATAAACTACTAGGTTTATCAATATTTGAAATTTCAGTCTTTCCATCTCATATGCAAGAAGACAATCCATAAAACTACATCTACAGGTCGAAGACGCTCTTGATTTGGTAGATAAATTACTAACATTTAATCGTTAGATGATTACATCAACAAGTTAATTATCGCAAGAATATGGTACATCTCAATCCTATGTAAAAGTCAGAGGTGAGTCATCATCTTCATCAGCTGAATTGTGATTAACTAACTGTGCCCGATCATTGAAAAATAAATAATACTTTAAAGTATTTTCACTCGTTTGACAAGAAAAAGCCATATGATTTCTTTGATTCTTTTTAAGCTGAATATTACATGAATAAGGTCTTATAGAGTTGTAGCTCAATCAATGAAGTATGCAGTGCGTTTATGAAGAATACTCGTAAAAATGAATAAAAACTGATTAACACAAAATCTTCCATAAAACAATTGATTTATTATAAATGAATGTTATTTTTAAACGTTTTAAATTCTTTTGAAATGAATATAAATGTCATGCAAATTAAAAAATGCTCTCAATTTTTATTAGCATAATCTCAGCTTGTGACACGAAACAACCTAGACGCATCTCGAATGCATTTTCCTCGGATGACACGTCATAAAAAATCCATTTGTCTCGAGCTGTCCGCTCTGGACCTCATAGCTGGTATGATTTATTTGTCATAGAAATAATATTTTTTTACTACACCGCTTTAGAGCATTGAAAACCGTTTTACCTCTCGACAACAACCGAGCGCAAAGCGTACACCCCGCTGAACGATATCGATCGTTAGGTGATCTGTGGCAGTGAAATGTGCTCATAAAACAATCAGAGCAAATCCCCACAGTGCCGTTCCAAGGTTCGTGACCCGGAAGGATCATGCATGCCCCCGGATTGATCGTCCACGGCCCAGTCTACCAGGCTGACTTTTCATCACTTTACGTAAGCGTCGCAAAAGGCGAAGGTTGATTAGAGCGGTGAACCTTCTTTTTTTCCCTCCGCCTTTACGATGCAGTTGTAGGTTTGCAAAATTTTCGCACGACTTTCACCATCCATTCCAAGGTCCCGTACCAGGACTGTAGCAGGAGTCGTACGCCCGGCCCCGCATGGGCTAAGGGTGGTTGTAAAAAACGGTACCAACACACATTTGCTCCTCATGGCTCTAATTGTTTCGTGCTGCGCTTTTTTGTCCGTCGACCATGATGCCTTCCACCTTCGCAGTACCGTTAGAAGTCGGGTGGCCTTGTCATCAGTTGGGCAGTGACTGCAAAGGTCACCACCTCACTTTCACCGGGACGGGGGAACAAAAAAAAAAAAAAGGTTGCAGCATGTTAGGCAAATTGTTTTATTTTGTCACTTTCGGTTGGTGCGGATGCAAACCATCCGCTCCAGATTGGTAGTTGAAAGGAGATGAGGTCCGAATCCGACTTCGGCTACCTCTTACGGGTACCAGGGGCTACCTGTCTTACGACGACGGGGTCAGCACAACACCGAGCGGCACGGGAGGTAGAACTTCTGAAGCTAATTTGTCGACAAAACTTCAAAAACGATGTCCAATCACTCATCGGACGCTTGTGGGATGGACGGTTGTATAAAAAAAAAAAGATGTTCAAAAAATGCAGTCGACACAATTTATGACGCTTGAAAGTGATCTGCTGGTTCTGGGTAGCGTGTTGCGTGTCATAAAGAATAGAGCAGTGTTTGTTTGTGCCTTTTTTACGATCTCGAAATGATGCTCACTTTTTATTGAACGCCAAAAACTTCTAACATATTATCGTGCTACCCCCACCACCTAGACGATCCGGTGTCCGGGGCTGACTAAAATCATTTCCAGAGGTAAATCACACGCATCACAGCACCGGGAGGGCGGCGCCTTACAATGCGATCGTTTGTGTGTTTTTCCCCCGGCACACGTTCTAAGACAGCACCCAATCGTGCACACGCTTCTCCGAATCGATCATAAAAAAGTTGACGTTATGGTAAAAAAGTCGATGTTTAAAAAATGGCTTCTGCTTTTTTATGCTTTCACTGCACAGGGTTTATTTTTTATGCCATGGTTTGTTTTTTTTTGCGCCCTATTCTACCCCTTTCGGTGGTGTAATAAAAAAGAGCTATTAGGCGGAAGGTAATACAGGGAGAATGGAGCAATTCTGAATCCCAAATTCGTTATTGGTGGTTGTTGAGCTACTGTGCAGGGAAAAAGGGGGAAACACTAACCGTGTAGGAAGGTAACAAATGAAAGGGGTTAAAGAGGGAAGTGTATGGGTGTGTGTGTTTGGGTTATTAATGGGACGAGAGCCATTTTGTGCGAGATGCGTTAGCGAAAAGGGGTAACGCTTTTTCAAAGGGTTGAATTCGGAACAAAAATGGCTACTAACTGGCTAGCGGAACATGCTCAGAGTTCGGAACAACGTTAATACTAAAATAGAGATAAAAGGAAACATAAAAGAGTTCAAATGATAATAAACACGACTGGCCAAAAGTAACAAATAATTATCTGGAAAAGACCAGCACTTTCTATCACTCACATTTCTTCATGCTCCTGTTCATTGATATTACCTAAAAGAGGAAATGTATAACAGTTTTTCAAGGATATTTGTAGCGTAAACTATCTTAAGTTAATTAACTAATATATTTATAAAAAAACACCCAATATATTATCTTCAAACTTGCACTGTTCATGAATGTTTACACAGATTTGAACCATAAGAGCTATCTTTTGAATTTTTAAATATTTCAACGATTTAGCATCGTTAGTTTAATTCTGTCATAGTTTACTAAACTTTGTTTTATTATAATGATCATATTATATTTAATTAAATAACTTCGGTGTTAGAACCATGCCTTGAATTAAATTGGATTGTGAGTAATAAATTCATGTATGTGTAAAGTTTTGCTTGTATCAGTAACAAATAGTAATCATTGATACTTACGTTTATAATACGTTGATATTATTCTAAAAAGTAGCTAAAAGTATAGGTTTCTTTCAGGTATAGAAGGCACTGCCAGGAGTTTTTTGACCGAACAAAAGACCGAACAAGACATAGGTCAGCAAAAAGTAACAATAACAAGTAAGAACAATACATAGTTCAAATAATTAAACGCATTGTTGTTGATAGTCTTAAAAACTATCATTATGTCCTAATTTAATCTGTTTCTTTCAAACAATTGTTTCTTTTTGTTAGTGGTCGTAATATCTGTACCATGAATACTTCTTCAAAAACATACGTGTTAATTACGCTACATAGCATTCTTGGCTTTCTACAGCATTTTCACACCATCCTACTCATTTTATTACCCACCAAACTTCTCGAGTCCGCAATGGACTCTTGTTCCCCATTCTCCCCGAAGAAGAACAAAAAAAAAAGAACCCAGAACAACACACGGCTGAGATTTGAACAAATTGAATTATAACCCAGCAACCGGCAACCCCGGGCCCCACCGCTAATGTTGCTAATGTGGCCGATACTTATCATGATTGCTCGATTATTGCAGGCAGCCCGGCGTAAGTCGGACGATCATAACAGCTACAAATTATCGCTGCTACACGCATTCCGCAACCACGGTATCGTGAGGAATTCCACGGCCAGGAAAAACTAAGAGAAACCCCACCACCCACAACACAGCAGCAGCAGCAGCGATGGAAGAATGAAGCAAACGGAACGAAATCATCTCTTCATCCAATTTCAAGGCGCGCTGGAATGCGCGACTGGGATGCCGCACTTTCGTATCCCACCGCCGCCGCCGCCGCCGCCGAAGAAACCTCACCTCATCGCGACGAACGCCATGTACGGAATGCTTGTCTTTATTTCGATATCCATCACCCGGGTGGCGGCCGGTTTGCCGGTTCTGTAAATAATATATGCTGCGTGGTTGGCCGATATTTACATAATATCGGAATAAAAGGCAATTTTTTACGCACATGCACACACATGCGGTTGCGTTTTGGGGGTTTTCGAGAGTCCAATAAGAGGGTGCTCGTGTGTGTCACCCGCAGGCAGGCGCTAAAGAAACAACCCTGAACGGGAGCTGCCAAGAAGGTTTACTCACTTCTTAAAGCAAAAAAAAAGAAACCCCCCCTGTACAAAGTAAAGCCGTCGAACGTCCATGGCATGGACGGTAAAGGAATTATACCCTGTGAGTGTGTGTGTGTGTGTCTGTACGAATACGTGTCGTTCACCCGGGCGCTGAGAAATGCATCCCACATTTCATCGACGGTGTATGCAACCGTAGATAGGTGCAGGTTTTTTGTTTCACTGTGCGCCCTTAAAAATAAAACCCCCCTGCCCTCCGGGAGAATGGAACACAGCCCAACGTCCTACACGGGTAGTAGGAGTAACGCACTCTGGGGACAACTCTCCCATTCCATTAACCCCAAAGAACAAATGCGCGCACGGGTTTTCCGCGTTCAAGGGGAGCTATTTTTAGGCGAACCAATGGGAGGGTACCAGTCTCGGAACATGTTTCCAGGTTCCAGTTACAAAAAAACATTCGAAAAAAGCAATGCAAGCTTCTCAGAAAGTGTAAAAATGCAGCTCTACAGTGGTAGCTCATAAGAAATAAAATTGCATTAAATTATAGCTCTTCCGAAGAAAACAAGCAAATTTTAAACATGGAAATCAAATTAGCATGATTTACCATCATGATCGTCCCCATTTTTAGTACCCTTTTTGTCCTACGGCTCGCTGCAACACAATGTAGCAGCAATATTGGCGTTTTTTTGTTATACCAACAAAGACACATCTTGTCTAAAAAAAGAATCTTCCCCTTCGGTCTTACGGCCGGCTTCAAGACTGACGCAGTTCTGCGTTTAAAAAGTGGCCGAAGACGCGTGCCACGCGTGTGCGTGTGGGGCGGCACGTATCTCGAGGGACTCTCCCTCCGCTCAGTCTTCAAATGTGTAAACATAAATGTCGTCGACACGCCGCGCCGATGTGAAAGATACAAGCGAGTAGAAAAGTGGGAAAAAGCGAAACCAAAGTACACCATTTTAACTGGTTCACGGCGTTACTCTTTCGCGGGTGCGCGGTTTTTATCTTTGAACCAGCGAAAAGGTTTGCCCCACGACCAGGATTGGCTGCCAGCATCCGAAAGAGGTGGAGCTACTCCTTTCGTTTCGAACGGGTTTTTTTTTCTATTGTCCTCTACTATGTTTTGTTGCTGCTCATTTGCGTTCGACTTTGAAAAGAGAGAAGAAAAAAACTCAAAGTCTCATACCTTCCCTTAAATCAACTCGAAGGCGCACTCTCGCACTGTCACGCAGTCCGGGGTAACGCTGTGCTGTTGTTTTCTATTAATTTAAAACACCACACCACCACCGACCGGCAACACGGCGTGAAAGAGTTTGTTTGCCTTTCTTCCATTCCGCAGCACGAAACGATTTACTAAAACGGCCAAACTTCCGCGCTGACAGACGCACTGAAGTGGACCGTTTAAATGCGCCGACACACCGTGATGTTGACGTGATGGTGACAGTGGGCAAAGTGTTCGTTTTTTTTGTTTGCACATTAGTTTAGTATGCGTACTGGCCATCATCATACTGTGCGTTGTTGTGACAGTTGAAATAGTTACATTTTCGATCGGAATGATCATTTGCATGCCGTCGAGGACAGCTTAACCTTCTTAGATGCGAACGAAAATGGTATACAGAGGGTTGGCTTTCCAGAAGAAAAATTTGAATTTTCCAAGAGGTGTTTTCTTATAGTTTATTAGCAAAGTTTAGTGTAACTATAACCTAGATGATCTAATCATTTAATTTTTTTGTTTGGTTTACGGCCCTGCCTTTTTACGACACTTTTGCCAACGAGTGGTGTTTTCTCGCTTAATTTCAGTGTAATAGTTTTCCATATTTCGATTCCTACCTCTTCGCTTATTTTCATTCAATTCTTGTTTGTCTACTCTCAAACAAGGAAAAAGTGGAATTAAAATACAGTCGTGTCCGCAAAATTTTGACTGAGAGGAACTTTTGACAATGTGCATCAAGTTTTGTCTCTAAAGCCCCCGTTTGAGCCCCAGTGAAAGAGAAAGTAACATTTTAGGTTTTTCTGTTATATTTCAATAATTTTTTTATCAGAATATGGCTTATTGTACACCAAAAGACAGGATATTTAATTCTCGAACTATCTAATAAATAAAAAAAACAATGAATTAATAAATTAAATGTATTTCCTTGTGATGAAATGTTTCAAAAATGGGAAAACTTTAGCTTTAACATTTTGGAATTGGATTTGTTATATTTAAAATTCCATTATGACATTACTAAAGACCTTAAAGACTTAAATTCAATGATCTTGAAACACACAGTTTCAGACATTACGTTAAACATTGTAAATAAAGCAATTGACTTACAGTCAGTGGCGGATTAAGGGTATCGGGGGCCCTAGGCGGAAAGACGAGTTGAGGCCCCCTGTGTCACAGGCTCTAAAAATTTTGCTGACCGGGGGGGGGGGGGGAGGGTGCAAATGATTCGCCAGCCTTGGGGCCCCAACGGCCATCCTTCCTGGGGGGCTTGTCGCTAGTACTCTGTCTATACGGCATACTATGGAATGGCGATCTACGGGGCCCCTAAATCGGCGGGGCCCCAGGCGACCGCCTAGTCCGCCTACCGTTAGATCCGCCACTGCTTACAGTCAAAAATTGATGCAAGAGAGACAAAAAATGAGGCGCTTTGTCCAAAATGTATGCCTTAGAGGCAAAAATTGAGATCCGCTGCCAAAACTTAGTGACTTAGATTAAAACATAGGTGATTAAGAGGCAAAGGCAAAGAAGAAATTACATCAAAGTTTAATCGATCTAAATAAATTATCGCAGCTGTAACGCATAGTAAATCTGCAATGTTTTTTACTATAGCAAAGTACGGTTTTACTTTTTTAACATTTTCCTCAGCTCTGCATGTCACCTCTGTATTTATCTGTGATTTTTCAACAGCACGGATTTACGGACAGCCGGATAAAAGGTACCCAGGTAAACGGCATACCGCTTTAAATAGTAACTGAAGTAAAAAAAAGCTTTGAAAAGCACAGAATATTATAAACAAATTGAACAAATTCAAACACAGCATTAACTTATTTAAATATTTAATTCATAGTAAAAACTTAAACCCATCAACAAACCGACAATCACACAAAGGTTAACAGCACGAGATGTGCTAAGATGTTTGAAAAAAGGGGCAAACAGAATGGCATAAAATATTACACAAAATTAAATATAAATGTGTGACAGCGAAACGGTTAGGACGCTTGTCGCGGACGACAAGTGTTTACTTTTCGTTTTCCTTCAACATTCAGCGCGCTCATGCACCTCTCACCTTTCACCGACAAAAAAAAACAACCAATCGTTATGGCGCGTTCGTGGTTTGCTCTTTTTTTCTTCTTACTTTCGATTTTTAGCAACACGCGCACACACAATCCAATGTCAACCAACGTTCCCGAACGCTGCCGCCGGTTACTGTGTTGCTACAGTAACGACCGCTATTTACGGGGCTGGCATGTCAAGGTGTCACAAAACAGCGAACAGCCTGTGCCAGTGCATGCATCCCCCCTCTGGCTACGCTCTTGTTACATCGGACAAAACGATCGCTTGTGTAGTGGGGGAGCATCCTGGCAGTGTGTAGCCGCGAGCTGAGAAGAGGTGGACATTTAATTAGCGCCATTACACGGTAATTACACCCATCTTATCTCAAACGCGGGTGGTGGTAATGTTGGTTCCAAAAAATTAACGAAACCAACCGTACTGTACTGTCCCAACCGGAACAGTTCGACCCACAAGTAGCACTACTAAGAGAGAGAGAGAGAGAGAGAGAGAGAGAGAGAGAGAGAGAGAGAGAGAGAGAGAGAGAGAGAGAGAGAGAGAGAAAGTGAACGTACTTGGTGATGCAAAAGCAACCCACCAATTTCGGCTTGACTGACAAGAGACCGTCAGCGAGCCGCAGCATTACCGTAAATTGTGTCCCATTCGGTTGCGTTTCGTTTCGAGCGTAAATAACCGTTCCTTCTGCGCGATCTGCTTCCACTTGCTTTCCCCGTATCCTGAAGGTGCCCATAACCCTTACGTCAATGCAGCGACGCGCGTCTTCTACCATCCTCCAAGACGGTTTACGGCTTTGTCGCGTGATAAACGGAGCGATATTCATAAATTCCCGCGGCCCTGGTCCTGGCGAGTGGGAACGGGGGCCGGAACGAGTGTTCGCGGATCGGCACTTTCTACCTGTTTTATCCATTCACGGTGGCCAAATAGTACCGCCCCGTTTAGGTCGGGTTAAATTTTATCAATATCATAAACTTTATACCTTATCGGAGTGCTCCTCGTCCATCGGAGTGCCGACCCAGTCAACCGAACGGACAGGTACAAATCGCGGCATCGCTCGATTCGCCACTTATGAGGTGGGTGAGAGGTTTTCTTTTAGCTTCTCTTTGATGGCTCGGGGTGGTTTTTATGACACATTTGTTAGTTTCATTTGCTAGCGGGCAACTGGGGGGGGGGACTGAAATTACCATCACTGGTGGCACTCGCGCTTGGTTATTGAGTGGCACCGTGAAGGAAAATGGCAGGTGGCGCTCGTAAAACTAAAGAGTTTTTCGCTACCCGTTAGCAATATGCGTGGAGCGTGTTTATAGCTAACATGCGGAGGAGCGGTGGAGCTTTCGAGAAGTTTTGGAGCACTGTTTCTTCCATAAAGGTGTGTGTGTGAGTGTTTTTATTTGTAGCTCATAAGTAAGAATGAAACAAGTTGGCAAGATTGTTTCGTTTGAGCCTCATTTTTGGAAACAGTTCCGCGAATATAGTTTTTTTTAGCATCTTGTGTTATGTTTAGTCATTTTCTTTTTAAATTTTGGCATGTTTGAGATGTTTTCTAAATTTTTGTTCCTTTCCTTTATTTGTCGGGCAACTCTATTTAAGCACTCTGCTATTAAAACTATCACTTAACGTCTTTGAGCTTAAATATTAATTAGTTCTATTTTAAAATTTTCACTTTCATTTCTTTGTATTCACATTCCAAATAGCGTTCAAAAGGTAAGGAGTTTGCTTAACTTTCGACCAATCTTGTTATTTTGTTTAATATTTAATTTCTTCAAAAAAATTCACAATTTTTTGTCGCTTTTCAATTGTGTTTGTGATTCATAGATTTTATTAAATTTAATGTTTATGTTATGTTTGTACGAATTTGATGTTATAAACTGTGTTATTATTAAGCTAATATCATTTAGTAGTTTAGATTGATCTCTTTGTAGCTGATTCCCTGAAATATTGAAGTAATATTAGATTTTATTTTGTGAACAACCTGTTTTATTAGATATATTTTATTTAGCATCTTCCAAGGTTATATTTTTTCCATTTTTAACTATTCTAACTCAGTCTAAAAAGAACCTAAAGATGATTGAAAAACGTCCAACTACTTACAAGTAGCTCCTAATTTAATAAATACCAACCTACCGATTTCCTTCGAAACCTTAGTCCACCTCTCCGTACCCACCAATTAGCCCCCTTTTCATTCATAAATCCCAAGCATCGGGAAACCGAAAGTGATTGATCACAGCGTGTTCGAGCGCGTTCTTTCAAGCCCGTATGTGCAGGAACAAATCTTCAAAAACCTTTTAATCCTTAAATGAAGCCTCGATGCCATATAATTATCTAGAACCTTTCCCGGGTTCCAGGAATTACTTCGCGCAAAAGGACAACTCCGGCTTCACCCCGAGCGGTCGCTAAGGGGACGCCTCGACCGGGTGGGCCTTCCGTACTAATTACACTCGATCGAACTCGGCTCTCTGCGATCGATTAAAGGAAGCTCACACCGGTAGGCTCACAGCGGGACGTCAGGAAGTTGTTTTACTTGCGCGAAGCGGTACCAAAAATTCGGTTTAGCTGTCCTATACGGTGGTTTAGTTCCGATGCAGCAAACGAAAAGGAGCCGCTACAAAAAAAACGAAAGTGGAAAAGTATTAATTTCAACTCGGATGGCGTCGCCAGGATGTTGGAATGCATTTTTTGGGAAGCTTTTTTCTTCATCATAAAATGACGCAAAATTGAGGTTCCGTGATTAATTTCCAATTAGCTCGCCAAACCGCCAGCGAAGTTCCTGTTTGTCGTTGCCTGTTTTTTGCTCGTTCCATTCATGAATGGTTTCGTTGTAGTTTTTTTTTCTTCTTTTGATCCAATTCCCGCTACTAAGATGAAAGCGAAAACAGCACGAGCTGAAGGTGGCACAGGCTGGTAGGAAACAGCTGTGGCGACAGCTCAACGCATCGCGCGCCATTCCAGCGTCACACCGGGCGGACAAAAAAAGAAGAAGGTAAATACACACCGTTGGAGACCCATCAGCCTCCGGTCGCGCACGTGCCATGTGATGAAAGTTGGTGGAGTCCAATGCATTTCACTTGTTTTTTTTTTTTTTAACTGCAGAACCGCAGTAGCTTCCACGGAAATGCACCCAACCGGCGGGACAACTGACAAACGTCAAACTGCTGCACCGAGTGGAACTCCACAGGGAGGGCGGCGTTCGTGTTGTGTGTGTGTGTGTGCATACGAGTTTGCTTTTTATAATTGCCACACACACAGCACAAACGAAACGTTTTAAATTACGCGATGTGGTTTGCGTTCCGTGCCATGTGCCCTCGATCAAACAAACAAACACAGTTGGTCGGCCCTGTTGTTCTACGGCTGCCTGCCAGAGTGTTCGGGGAATGCTGGAGAACGGCAAAAAAAAAGCCTGCATGAAATCAAATAATGAACGTTTGAAGGATGCTCTATGATCATTTTTGCAGCTTGTCGTTTTCTGAAGAACGTCGTCTTTTTATTTTGGTTTTTTGGGTTTTGTTCAGTAATCCATTTCGCTTGATGAAATACACTCAACAACCTATTGTCGTTTGACTCTCTTCATCTCAACGATGAAGCTCCCCGAGAGCCACCTAGAACGCCTCCATAAAATCTAACCATTTCTGCTAAACACATCAATATCGCATCGATTTCAGATTTTGCTAGAAATGAATCAGGCTTCGCTTTACTATGGACACTTTGGTTATGATGGGGAAAATGGGAGGTTTGTTCTTGTTTTTCGAGGGTGCGCTGTCCAATTGGATAGATGGCGAATGTCCTCGTGGGTTTGTTGTGGAAGTGGTCGCCCCAAGTATGCAGTGACAATGGTGATTGTTTCGAGGAACGAGAGTCGTTGCTCTTTTTTACTGCTCAATATACTCGGGGAGCGATCAGGGAAATGATGGGATAGGCATGGTTTTCGCGGGGAGTTTTATTTTGCGCTAGACCGAAATCGTGTTCGGTGAAGATTGGGAAGAGGTTGATCCATCTAAAACAAATCTTGAACAAGGGAGTCACGGTGGCAGTCAACTAACATGGAACATGATGTTAGAATAATATATTTAAGGAAAAGTTCATAACCAAACCTAACCATGATGTTCTTTCAAACTGTCAATTAAGCTATAGTTTGCACTAGCTCTACGCTGTTTTTTCAGGAGCTTCGTTACCTATTAGCGCATCCCAGACCACCATTATTTCGTAAAATGATTTAAAGCCTCAACCTTGAATGTTGTTTAAGAATTTTAAGACTTATTGTTACCAATAAAATTAGAAGAATTCGATTCTTACTACTGTTACCTATAGCATTGATTATAGATAACCGTTTGCTACATGAAGTGCAATGAGTTTCATGTTGGGTGTATTACATGCTTACTAGTGAAATGAAACAGCATCTTTGCACAGGCCAACTCCGATTCCGGACGGTCCCAGCCGACACCGACTGTGGATGACTCCGACTCCATCCTTGGATGACTCCGACTATGAACGATTCTGGACGACTCCGGATCCAATTGGTATCAAAATGTACTCTAATCCTGTAAACCAAAAGAACCTCATAGAACCTAAAAAGCAAAGAGCAAAAACACATGCTTTTATTCATGCTTTCTTTCATACACAAAATCCACATGAGAACGATGACTATTCATTACTATTTTAATCCCGATTATGTTCACCCTTTCCTTACATACCTGGTTGAATAATTCCACCGCTCTTTAATGCGTCGGAGTAATTAACATACCAACGAGAAACGTGACTTTCAAGAGGCTTTACATTGCTACAACCTAATTAATCCTTTTCCCCTCACACGTTTGGCAGGACACGTTTTACATGCCTACCTTATTCAGCAACTTTCACTCTTTTTTTATTTCATGTTTCTTCTATTTTTAAGACATTTCCATTCCACAAGAAACAACCGCAGGACTCACACGTCACAGGAGTGCGAGGAGTTAATCGATTTATGTTCCTATCTCCGATCTACGCCTACGGTGGGTAAGGGATTGTAAGAAGAAAAAGGCCAAACGGCTGGATTACATCTATGAAAGGGTCTCGTACCATAAAAGGGTGACATTTTATTTCGATTCAAGCACTGAATAAATTTCCTTAAGGCTTTCCTTTCCCTTGCTCCCTTTTTTTCTCGACGAGATTCTTATCTCTTCCCTACCCTGTCCTACCCCTTTGGTATGGCAGGTTTTTTTTGGCATTCAACGACCTGTTTTGAGCCCCCAGCGTGGCTGTAGGGTCAGCGAAGGAAACGGGTTTATCCTTATCGCGGTCAACGTGCGGCGAAAACGTGCCCTTAACGGCAGCTAAACCGCTCTGAACCAGCAACCGAGAAGCAAGCAAGTCAACACACGCATACGCAATCGGGCGCAGGAAGACCCTTTCCTTTCCCGAAGCCAAAAAGCTCCCTCAAAGAAACGTTGAAATTTATTCAAACCTGCTCTTATCTGAAATTAAAAGACTGGAAAGAAGATAAGGGTGGCTTTGCGTAGCAGGGAAAGGCTTTGAACTTCGAACGAGCCCGCTGACCTTTCTTCGGGGACAAAATGTCCCAAAAATCGAAAGGACTCCAAAGCGATCAAGGATAACGAAAAATGGGTGGACCGGGCAAAGTAAAAACAAAAAAGGGTAAGCATTTTACTACTACTACTACTACTACTTGTTTTTTGTTTACCAAAACCCTCAAAAAGCGCTCGAGGTTGTGGTTTAGCGGCAAATTATAATTTAAGATCCTTCCCACAAGCACAAAAAAGGGCTCTCGCGCAGGCAAACCTATCCCGGAATGCTTTACGACAGGTGAATTTATGACTTAAACCTTTGCTTGATTTGTTACTGTTACTGACCAGCGCTGGGTAGGGGTATTAAAGGGGTTGTTTTGTTTCCCTTCTCATGGACGAGGAAATTCCAAACCGGAAGCGAAATGTGACATATCGCTCACCTTTTGGGACGGGTTTTCCTTTCCACTTTCTCGCGAGGTGCGAGCGCGAGAGGTTAGTTGATTGTTTTTGAACAAGTTTAGTGCCTTTTCTTCAAAGCTCCGGCAGTCCGGAAATCGACCCATACCAATTAGGATGTGTAATAAAATTCAACCAAAAATGTGAGATCAAAGATAAAACAAATAATTCCCTTTTGGTCCGGTTGGGTCATTTATAAATTCCAAGTTTCGATGCCCGGCACCAAGGACCTTCCAGAAATTAGTCCAAAACAGCAGAAACACCTAATAAAAAGGATGCTTGGTGAGCCATTTCTTTCCGACAATATCCTTGTTTTCATCAGACCGCCTCCGCTGAAGTAGAACAGACCAAAGGCTAAAATTAGCTGCATACGAAACCGATCGGTTTCAGATCCTTGATCCTGTGATGCTTACCCCGGTTTGCTTTGTTACGCCGACGACATTGCCGTCGCAGCCCGGTGAACCCTATAATTTTCCATCCTTTGCTAATAACCGATCACTGCGCTCAGTGAACGACTTCTTGTAGATTGTGTCCTTCGGCTGCCTTTGAAAATCGGAACCTCCGGTTGAATGTCGCCAAGCAATGGGCTAATCCCGTTCAATCATGCTACTCCTCCTCTGTTCAGAATCTCAGTCCCTTCCCTTCTTCAAAGTGCCATATTCCGAGCAGATCGATCAACCTTTCTTTCGGCAAACATTGCGTCAAACAAATAGAACGGATCAGCAAAGAAGTGGTTAAATGCGGCGTTCCATTTTGTAGGGAAAGAGTGAAAAAAGGGAAAAACGACCGAAATTTGGTGTTTATCCCCCTTTTTTTGGCTGAGAAACGGATGCAATTGCAGATTTGTTTGACAACAATTTTGAAGCTTTTTTCTTCAACAACAATTTGTTTTTTTTCCTCTCTCGATCACTTGAAACTCCAACAAACTACGCTACCGCTACACACGCTACTCCAATCTCGGGTTAAAAAAGGGCTTAAGGAATCGGTTTCGGGGCTTTGCTTTGGGAACAACCAATGCCGAATTGTTTAGCGGGTGCGGCGCTTCTGTGCTATGATTGTGTCGCAACGTACCTTTGCTTTTGCGATGAAAACGATGATGATGGACGCGTTATGTGCTTTCTCTTTCCCTTTTTTTTTAAGCAATACGATTGTTTGCGAACAAATCCTTTCTGTTTTGGGCGACCGGGAGGCATTTGGCTTGAAGGGATCCCTTTCTTTTCGGCTCATTGGTTGCAGTCTTGCGTCACAGCTTTTTTTTCTGCTCCTCTTCCCATATTGTGCTTCACGAAAGTACGCCTCCAAAATGCTCTACACACAAAGCTAGGGTTGACGTTTAGCGTTTGTTGTTTGGCTGATTTTGTGTACAGTAATTTGGTACAATTTTCCATTCTTCTTGAAGGAGGATACAATGCTGGAAGGAGAAAAAATGCACGTGTTTGGGGTACATATGAGGGCACGTTTGTTGGGCTACCCTTTTTTTGGTTTGTTCCAATGGGCCGAAGCCTACTAAATGAAGCAAGAAAAGGGTCTTACGGGTTGATTGATGTGACCAATAATTTTGCCAAGAGGCACAAGCATAGTGCCTTTGTTTGTTTTTGCTTTAAATGAATTAGAAAAAGTTAATGAAAAGGGATCGGTTTCGGGATTTTTTTTCGTTACTGTTGAGTTTGTGTAGTGAACTTTACAAACATTGGAAAAAGAGCTGACCTTGTGCAAAATTGTCATTTTTTCCCTTCAAACCAAATGGACAAAACTAACAGTAGAAAGTTTGAGGGCATATCCCAAAACCATTAATTTTTTTTTATTTCTCTTCAATCTTCACATAAGGCATAGTATTTTTTTACAGTAATGTTGTAACATTAGGAAATTTTGTGTCTCCCATAGCTTCCGAGCAGGTATTTTTCATCAATATTGCAACAATGTACTGGTATGAACAGGTTTGTAGTACGATAAGATGAATAACGCTTTGTGCCTCTGTTTTCGCAAAAAAAAGGAATCCATTAGAGCAGAGTTAGTTTTAGGTCTGTAAGTTAATCTTAACATGAATTGACAATACATTTTTACTGATTTTTTCTTCATTCGTGATTTGATTTGCCCTTCAATCCTTTCGTCTTACAAGGCAAGGCTCACCGTTTTATTTGACTTTAATAAAACCAATCGTAGTAGAAACTTATAAGCAAACTTCATTTTATACTTACACTTTTCTTATCTCAAACGCTCATCGCTTTAAAACACTAACAAATGTTACTGTAATCGTTATTAATGATCCCCATATCACGTGGGCTTGTTTTATGTGTTACCTGCCCATACACAAAGCACGCTAAACGATGCCCTATCACTGCGATCCACTTGAGCCAGTCGGCAATTATTTGTCACGGTTCCGCGCTATCAACGGTCATCACACAAAACCAAACAGCGTCATGATCGCCTCCGTATCAGCCCGTTTCGATCATCCATCGAATGTGAGTGAGTTTTTACCACAAACAGCAGCAGATCTAGATGCACTGTCGTCTCCCTCCGATGTTTTAAATGTACACTCACGGCTGGAAACTGTCAATTGTGATCCATCCATCGGGAAGCAAAAACGAAAGAGCGAACAGTGAGAAAGAGACCAAACAATGTAGCAACAAAAGGTGCCAGTTAGTTTAGTTTTTGAAAAATAATTTTCAAATACGTGTGGTAATGTGTGTGTATGTTGCTGTGCTGGCGCGATACGATGGGTTGCATGCGTTGCGAGCGAGGGGGTCCCGCCGTTTGCTTCCGGGACTGGCAACATCTGTCGCCGTAACCTTTGGCCTTACCTTGCCGCGTTCCCTTTCGTCCGTCTGCCGTTCGCCGTGTCTTCATTTTCGGCTTCACGCAATTCCTCGCAATTTTCGGCACCCGGGTTTCCCGGGTGAAGTGGAGGCAGTAATGCAGCAGCAGCAGCAGCCAGATCCGACGCACGGAGGGAGCGGAGAATCCTTCACCTCACCAACAAACCAGTTGCCCAAAAATTCGACATTTATTCCCAAAAGCTAGCCAAGAGCAAATGAAAACGAAAACGAACACCTTTTACCCTCGGCGGGGTTTGGCGGGTGCGGTGTGGCTGTGTGAGCGAGCCACGCTCTATGTGTGAGTGGTTGGGAAGCCCTTGCTGCCGGCACCAGGATGACCATTCGCATTATGCATCAAAACACCCTTACATGGTGCACCCTTGCATCATGGCCGGTCTGAAAAGGGATAAAGGCCGCACAGTCTTTGCGTGGCTCTCTTTCTCTCCCGCGTGTCCCTTCTCGCACGGTTAAAAGGGGTCTGCGAGTAGCGGGTTTTGGCGGGAAAAGCGTAAACCCTCTGGAGGGTTTTTGCATAAGCCGTGTATTGATTCGATTCGATTGCTCTTCCCCCCCCCTCGCTTCGGCTGTGCACGCCATGGCCGACAGCGATAAAAATGGAGGGATTGTGAACGGTGCACGCACACATACGTACGAAACAAAACAGTACAGCAACAACAAAAAACGGGGTAGCGAACGTTAAATTTGCATTCGTCCATTCTTCGCTGCCATTGTGCTACGCTGGGAATGGAAATTTGATGCCATACGATGCTTCCCATAGGCAGCCGAACCGCTGAGCAGTTGAGTCAATGCGCGCGCCATTTGCGAAAGGGGCTTGTGAAACGGTAAGCCATAAAAACGATGGACGATGCGCGTTCCGGGGGTTTGACGATAATCGAGCGAATCGATAAAACTGAAGCGCAGAAATGAAGGTTTTGTTTTTATGTAACGAAAGTTTGGCTTCTAGCAATGGTCATTTCGATAATGTTTCTATTGACTGGCTGTGAAGGGATCATTGTGCATGTTTGCGTGTAGAGAACGAGCGATGTCGTCAAAAAAATCAATTTTTTTTGGAGAAATAATAGTGTTTTAAAATGTATTTCTACTCTCTAAAACATTTAAGAAACTGTCGAAAATGAGCGGTTTATTCGTTGTTTGTTGTGTTTTTCTTTTTAGCGGTATCTTATATATAGGGATATTTTAACCTTTTTTTTAATTTCATAACAACAACAGAACAATTGTACAAAAAATAATTTTATATTCCAAATCCCATATATTTAAAATATAATTAAAAGAAGACTACGATTTCTATTCTATTCTATATCAATACTACCACTAATGCTACTGGTAATGCTGTAACGGGACTAAGAGATGGTAGTAATTAATAAATTGTATCCGTAAAAAATGATACGCTGTAGTCCCGACATGAAAACACATCCCAAATATCATATCATTTCTTAGATAGCTGCATGCAATTCAAATAAATATGTAAAACCTAGCTAAGTGCAATGTTGCATTCTAACATTATGGTCATTGTTTCCAAGCCACTTCATGATAGATTTTAATTTAACTAATTTCAACTGAATCATAAATAGAAACCTTAATGCCAATTTTACAATTTACATTGAATTTACTACTTCAGAAAAGGTGCAAAAAGTTCGAAATACTTTATTTAGTAACATAAAAATAGAACGTAAACATTACGCTCTTGAATAAAATATCATTCACAATGCTTTCAAAGAGCGTGTTCTTTCGTTCATCTTTTTATTCGCTTTCCTAAACTGTCCTAATAATAAAAAAATCAAACAAAAGCCACCCAATCAATTCCTTCTTCTCCCTTGGGTCACCGATCCGTCCAAAGCCCACATTAAGTTTTAAAAAAACTAAAACAACCCAAATCTGTCAGCAAGAAAATGATGCGCCCGTAAACTGTCGAAAAAGGTCACTTTAAATAATGCCCATACATGGTTTTAGTTTTTTGGCTCGTGCTCATATGATCCAAACCGGTGCTGGTGGTGGTGCCAGCCGTCCGATGAGTTGAGACTCCCTCTGCAATAAAAAAAAAACTGCACCGCACTGTGAAAACAATCAACTTTCATTCAGCGAATAAAGATTCAATGTGCTTTAGGAAGAGACGAACAACAAAAAAACAACACACGAAAAATCTAAAGACCAGCATTGGATCAAAAGCTGCATGTTTATAGTAAATATAAAAAAATGCGTACACACAGCTTCCTAAAAACACACACACACACCATGCGTTTATTTGATCCCGTGCAGGACACGTAATATCTTGCAGCTTGCACGCTGCAATCTACAGCGATTGAGAGGCCAAACGAAACGAAAGCCTAAAACGGACATAAACAAAAAAATAAAGCTAGCCACCGTTAAAATTTTCCATTCACCCAGCACGGTAGGGAAATTTATTTTCACCTTCTCTCGGTCGGTTTTTGACTGGCCGAATAGGGTTTCTACCTTTACCATTTTAAAAGTTCAATTTTTTGTATTATTTTGTGCGCTTTGTTGAGGACCCTTTTATGGGGGCTTTCTTCGTTGCCGGTTCGTTTGCGTAAAACTCATCTCATTTCAGGACTGGCGGAAAAAGTTTCGGACACAGCGCACACGCACAGTACCCTCGCAAGTGGCCTGTTCCGCTTTCCAAACCATCTCGCTGGCTGGTCATTAAAAGGGCTCAGAAATGGCATTTGATAAGGGTCCGGTCATAGGGGCATCGACATTGCGCTAACGGCTTTCGGATTTTCGATCAATGTTCAATGTCCGAACCAGGGGAAGGGTCGATGTGCGTTCCGATTGCCTCGAAACTTTGCCCGTGACGTTGTGTATAATGCAGGAAAATGGAACCGTATTTGCATTTTCTGCTGCTTGGTTGGCTTGGCAATGGTTGCAACGGGGTTTGTGCGTTTTATTCGCTGTGTGCTAGCAGCTTGCAATCGGGCGCAACCGTTTTCGCTTGACGTAATTAATCGATTCTTTTGGACATGATTTATCCCCGCGAATTTGTCGATGAAAGGCGATTGAAACGGATCAGACGCTGGAAGATTAATTTTTGTTTTTGTACCTTCAGCCCGCTGAAGTACGTAGTGTTTGGAAATTTGGTATTTTTTACATCTCAGTTCTTCTTATTGAATGTATTGTAAAGTTTATGGTAAGGATCATATTGCATGACCATGTATTGTATATTAGTTTCAACCCAGTCAAAGGAAAGTTTGTTCTGCACACTATTCTATTAGACATGTTGGACGCACGATAAAGCCGTTCGGGTCGTTAAACCTGTAGATAACCACAAAACAACGCAATAATAATTATTATTATTAACATAACTTTTTATGAAATGTTATTGATTTACTAAAATGCATAACCTTTTGATACTAATTTTGCATTTTAAGTGTTTTTTTTTACTATAGTGCCATTATAAGTACACAAAACAGGCATGTTCCTATAGTGGTTTTAGTCATAAAAACAGTAAAAACAGGGCAATTTAGATTGTTCCAGGATTTTTTAAACATGTCGTATTGTTTTCATGAAAATAGGCAATGAAAACTTATTTTCTGTAAGTAATTTACCAAAAAATGCTAGAATTCGCTGACCAAAAAAATCGAATCAAGCACAACCTTCCCGGCGTTGGTAGTCGTTAGGCAATCGTTATATAGTATATCAGTCAATATTTTCAATAGTCAAATTTATACATTTTTTAAGATCAAATTATGTAAAAAAATCAATATTAAGGCAGTAATCTTTTGCTATTCATATGCAAACAGCTTCAAAACTAAGTTCCATTTATGCTATATACAGTTAGTAAGGTATCTGTACCCCTACAGATTGCACCACTATTGGTACATTTTCCCTATATGGAACATATTTAAGTCAATACCAGCGCGTGTTAAACGATAAATTTTACAATCCTCAGCAAAAAAATCGGTTAAAATTACTTTATTTTTGTTTCCAGCGATGAAGTAACCTGACATCTTCACGATTTTATTAAATATTACACCCGATTTTCATGCAAAATAAATTGCTATAGCTTTGTCTTGAGAGTGAAAAGTCGTAATTACACACCAGAACACAAATTAAAAACAGCATACGCTTAAATAATTCCCAACCAATCCCTTGTGGAATGTATACTACAAATTACTAAAACAGCGCAGATTGCAAATCATACACACCACTGATTGAAAACTCCATCTCTCTCTCGTTCTCTCTGTCTCGCCGTTCTCGAGAGACCCGTTCGTACAAGTTAATCAGTGCAAAACGATTGCCTCGGCCATCAGCACTTTTTTTGCACTCGGTGGCCACCTCCACAAACCCGAAAGCACTACACCGAAGAAAAAAAAGATCAAATTAATGAACAGCGATGAAAGCGAAAACAACCAGTCCCTTAAGACAACCATAACCGTCTTGCGCTAAATAAGTAATGCGTAAAAAGTGAGTGTATGTGCGCTACCCTAGCTAATAAATTTCCAATATGTCTTTCCGATGACTTTGTACGAACGGAAGCAGCACGTGCGCGCACGTCCTCGCCCAAGAAGTTCTAAAGATGTCTTGTTTTTTTTTTCTATATGTTGGAAGAGCTGCTTTCTTCCCTTTCAAAACTGAGCTGAGTTGGGTAAATACAAAACCGTGGATTGGCCACGAGCCTTAACGGGACCTCCACATGTGCGTTTTTTTAATGATTAGCCCTCCCTTAGAGAATAGGTGAACGCTTCCCTCCCAGAGGCCAAAGTTCATCAACCAGCCAACCACCGGGAAGCTGGAGGTGATATTTTTAATTTCCATCCCGTAGGCTCCTTCGGCCCCGGGACACACAGTTTCTTCCCATTCCGTCTCTCCGTGTCTCCGGAGCCCCCGTTAAATCGAGAAACAATTCTACGGTTAATGCTTTATGCTTCCCTGCATGCATGCGCATGCTGTTGGTGTGTTGTGCTTTTTTATCTGTAAAGGTTAACCTTCGTCCCTTTTTTTGTTGTTTTCTTCGGTCCAGAGTGGTGTAGGGACGGCGGCTCGTGGCAACGCCAAGATGGAAGATGTTTGTCTTTTGCTACTGAATTTTTGGTTGCTCAGTTGCAAAGGGGAAAACGACAGCAAGCACCAACGAGCAGCCCAGCCAGCACGCGGAATAACTTTTCGGGACAATGTTTTTGCCCGTTTTGTTGTTCTTGCCTTTTTCTTTTTTTTTTAAAATATACGAGTGCTGTTTTTATTATTCAAAGTTTCCCCCTCGATGTAGCAGTAGCTTCCTCGTTTTGGCACGTGGATATTTTAAGACCCCCCTTAGAAACGCGCAGGCAACGATGGTAACCGCCCGTGCCGGTGGATTGTCTTTCCTCCATTGGTACATCGTCGTTACCGTGATGGTTAAAAAATACTGGCATCTAGGGAACCGAACAGAGTTCTCCAGGAGTTCCTAGGAAGTTCCGTTTCTGTTCGGTGGGCCGGGAACGTGCTCGAGTTAATTTGTGCACCATTAACCGATGCTACCTTACGCCTGCGTGCTTGGGAGGTGCGCAGAAGAAGTGTTTCAATTTTGATCTTCTGTTCCCCTTGTCCTGGAGGAACCTCGGGAAGGCCCTTCAGGGGGTAATGAAGTGGTCGCTCGGATAGGCTTTTCATCATCTTCTCTTTGTGTTTTTTTTAATAGGATTTACACATAAATATTTAATAATAACTGCTCCAATGAGTGCTGTACACATAGCTGGAGTTAATTGGCGAGCAGGATGATGAGTTAGTTTATTTGCGTACTTGTTTCACCCATGTGGGAATGTGTAAGCTACCGGGGGGGTCTGTTTTTTGTCTTAAATTTTATAGCAACCATTTTGTTACAACAGCTTTCATTGTATGCTATTTTTTCTACACTTTCACCAAATAATTTATGCCCGTGCGACACGCGGTGGTGAAATATCGATTACGTTTGCCCAGTGCGTAATGCCAGTTTCGTAATGGCGAACCGAATGGCAACCAAAAACCAAATCCCTTTCCCCCGTCGACAGTCAACAACATTATCGAGCTGCATTAAAGATTCGTGTATAATGCATTTTTTTTCTCTTCTTCTTCTCTCGCAACACAGCCTTCCTGCAATGTCTGTCGCTGACGGCCAACATGTCCATGGCAAATGAAAATTTATGCGTTTCTCTACGCGTGGACGGAGGATATTCCAGCGTCCATCCAGCCAGGAAAGGGCATGTCCGACGGGCAAGCAAAAATAGAGGAGACAGAGAAAAAAATGCCCCGTGTGAGGGGTTGCAAGCTTGGGAGTTGGCTCACACGGGGTAAGGAAGCATAAAGAAGGAATCAAAATTAAGGGGTTGGACTAGTGTGTATGGCTGTGTGTATGGGGGATCTTTTTTTTTTTTTTTTGCTGCGTTTATGTATGTGTCGCCCTTCAAACCCGTTCTGTGGTGTGCGCCTGTTTAGGGTGAACGTCCATTTGCAGCAGCAGCAGAGGCAGCAGCGTGATGCAATGGGTGGTTCATCTTTGTGGACAAAAAGGGGTTCAAAATCACCCCATTTGGAAGATTTGATTCCGGCTGGGTGGTAATGGTAGGATGGTAAGGGCTGGATAAAGAGACCGTCCACCACCAACGCGTTCCAGCGAGGAAGTACAGTTACGCCAGCGGCCACCGTATGTGCTGCTGCTGGTGAGTCACCTAACGCCGAATTGTGCACCACCAAACACACCCGATATCCAGCTTTATCCTTTCCGTGCGGCCAAAATCCATGATATTGCAATAGTATATGATCCGGTGGAAGGAGTCCGCTGTCCGAAAGCATGCTGTTTTTAATCAGTTTTCTTAGCATCCAGTGGCGATTCTTTCCGATGCCGTTAAATGGCGTCTCAAAGCCATTAAGCGTTGATTGACACACCGTTGGGGGTGTTTTGGGTTAATTATTTTCTGTGGCCAAACTAACGACGGTTTTCGGCAAAAGGTTAGTTCAGGTGAAGATTAAGGAAGATATTTTTTTCATAATAACATAAACGTTAAATGCTGTACGACCAAATTCAGTTGATAATCGATCATTTCTGCCTTAGGAATTATTGAAAAAAGTTTGAATTACAAACACAATCAAGTTAAACCAGTTGAAGTAAAATCACAAAACTAATGAACATAGCAATTCATTGATGATTACACTAACAATCATAAACACGTTACATGAGAAATAATTCCTTAATAGATTTTTTGTACTCGAAAGACGGCTGAAACTCATGAAATCCTTCTTTAAAACGCCGTTAGCTTGACAAGTGAAATATGCTGTTTGATATGGAGGCTATGTTTTATTTATTCTGTACGTTTATTGCGCAAGCCGATATTAGTTTTTATATTTATTAAAGGTAATTTTGTTCATAAAGAGAGCTTTCGTTTGAAATCATTCATGATCTTTCCATACTGCATAGTCTTATAACATCATTAAATGCTTTAAATTAATTTCGCTTTGGTTTCATAAGTTCCACTTTCCATCGGTGCCAACGGTTCCAGCAATGCTCTTTGATGTATTCTCCATTGACCGTGGGGGGACTGGCAGAAATTAAAGGAAATACATTCTTTTTTGTTTTACTTTCACTCTACCGCGCGAGCTTTCCACTGCTTAACGGCCTGACGCACATCGACTCATTAATCATTTAATTACGAGCTTCATCTCTAGTTTTTGCTTTATTTTTTTTTTGTTTTCGCTTCTCTTTCTTTCTGTGCTGCTCTCCTGATCACCTCACTCTGTCCTTTGTTTTAAAGAGGTACTTTAGGGGAGGAGAAGGTGGGAGTGAGAGAAAAAAACTTTTCTTGCTAAACGATTTTCCAGTCCTCTAATTTTATCTCGTTTTCTTCCTGTGGACACATTTTACCTGTGCCGCCGGGGCTGGGTTTCTCTTCGCTTCTTCGGCTCCATCCCTTTCACCCGCTGTCCTAACGCAAGTGAAAAGCTGGAAAATCAAATTTTTGATGTTTTAATTAGCGTAACTTTGCTCCGCTTTTCCTTTGCTGCGGACGCACGGGTGACGGTGTCTCGCTTTCCCAGCGCTTTCCCGCGAAAGTACAATCGCCCGTGGGTTTTTGCTGTCCGTGCGCCTGTTTACGACAAACTGTTTGTGTCGTTGCGATTTCAATCTTAGCCCCGGAGGCTCTTTTCCGTGGACTGTTAGCTTTTTTTTGTACGCAGTAAGCGCTATCCCACTTTCCTGTGTAGTAGGTTGCTTCAGCTATGAATAAGTGATAAGAGCAGCAGCTACAGGAGCAACAAAGGTGTTCGATCCAGGAGAGCAATATGTACACAAACGCAGGAGAACAAATCATCCTACATTGTACATTGTAGACTGGAATTTTAAAGCACCAACGTTTAAAAAAAAACTGATGTATTGTAAAGGCAACAAATTGTCCAACACCCCAACACCCCGCTATAGGAAGTGACCGATTCTTCCAAACATCGTCGCACCGTCGGAAGCACGCGGAAGGGAAATAAGCGCTGATGATGACAGGGAAAATATTTTCAATTAATGAGCCAATGATTAATGACAGCGCCCGCGATGTTTCGTCGGAGGCGTGCGATAATGGAGAAATGAATTTTCATTAATTTAGTCATTCGCAACGACGGCCATGCCGGTCAGCCGGAATTGTGCTGCGTGATGGAATCCTTGATGTCTGATGTAATGTGCGGTAGGCTGTAATGGTGTTGGTGGGATGTTTAAAATGTGATCGGGATGTTGATTTGTGTTTTAGGAGATTATCCATAATGACCGAAAGTATATCAAGAAAACATTCAAATATTGTCACGCAAGACAATTATATGTTTTAAAATGTCGTTGATGCGTAAGCACCCGAGGCTCTCCTTCAAAAATGTAAATGATGTGCTGCTACGATAACTGATAACGTTTACAACTGATAACATTTAACAAAATTGAACGGTATATATTAGAATTAGAATTGCAAGCAAATAGATGCTGTTGTGACCATTTTCTAAAGGACTTTACGTGCGATTTTCTCAATCAGTTTGGCTCGCCTCACGCACATTGACGCACACTCTTGACATGCAATAGTAGTGCAGACACGGGCTACGTTCATCTGTCTCCACTCAACTATGAAAACAGCATCAAGCGAGATCACAACTTTTCCCCTTCAAAATTCCTTTCTAATTAAACCATTTTCCTTTCCTCCCGCCATCAACCATCCGTCACCCCAGAGCACGTGTCAATCCCGCCAGAATGATCTATCGATTCCGATGCGTTCCTGGGCCCGGTTCTGGATTGCGTTTCCATTATCGGGTTTCAAGCCACCTTCACTTTCACACACGCACACACGCATACAGTCTTCTTCCGTCATCCAGATGGCCACCCGAAGCGGGAAGGTAGGTCAATCGATTGCAAAAGTCGGCGTAGGCAGCTTTCCAACTCGCAGGAACTCCCTTTTTTCCGAACGAACGCAGACTGTACCATGGTCCTGGCCAGGGCCACTCGATCCAAAAGACCTGCAGACTTTGATTGATTGGCGGAAGATAAAAGGCATCATTCTTTTCAATTTTTCTCTCTATCACACTCTTTCGCCAACGCTTCCTTCGCTGTGCGTGTACTGCTTAGACAAGCCTTCCCTTTTGTTGTTTGCCAGTCGACGGTAACGCGCAAAATGGCGCAACTCTTTTCCCACCTCTTCCCTGCTGCCAAAAGCCGATGCGGTGCACAATATCCGTCTTGCTAAGGCTTCTCTTCCTGTTTGCCTCAAGGCACATTTCGGGATTTGGATCCCGTGAGTGATGGAGAGTGCGCCTGTGTGTGTGTCTGTTCATTTTTCCGCTTGATCGATTCGGACCCAAAGGTGGATGGCGTGTTGATGGATCCCGGTGTCCGGTGTCGATAAGAATTCGAAGCCTCCAGCAGCCACCCCAGCGTCCAGATGCTCTACAGAACCTCTTTGGGAAAGGATTCGGCTCGATGCCTTGGAGGGATTAGTTTGTGCTGCTTTGTTCGGATTCTTTTTTCCACGAGTAGAGCTGTATGCGAAAGACAAGTAATCTTCCCTGCTGTCTGTCTCGCAGACGCAAACGTGGAAGCCTTTCTCTTTTTGTTTGGTTTAATTCGTCCTGGCTTGGCCAGCATCCAATGGACAACCCTCACCGTCATCGGTTGCCGTTCTGTCCAGAATGATGAATCATTTCGAACCGATTTCGTCCGGGCAAGAATAGCTTGACATGTGGGCAGTGGTAGTGGCGATTGGTAGTGATGGAAGAACGTACGATGGTTACGTTATCGTACACACATTATTGCGTTTACTCTTCCATCAGTCAAAACTTTGCCATCCCTTCGTTCCCGCACGCCATTGGTGCTGTTCACATAGGATGTTGGATTTAGCATGGCTTTGGACGCTTACGCTTACGTACAATAGGTAGTTTGATGTTTGTTTTGTTTTTAGTTATATATAATTCCTTATTTTACGATGTTCCGAGCAACCCATTTAAAGCTTTTTTGCAGCCTTTAATGCCTAAACATACTGCCCCAAAGCAACACAATGATTACAAATGTGGCTTTGTTTACGAAATGTGGCCTACCCCTACCACCGTTCCCAAAACTGGAAAATGAAACTCGTCCATCATCTCTGGGAAGAGTTTCAGCCTCGTTGGACAAACGGATTACCGAATCCGTAACTGGAGTGTAGGCTGCTGCTTCTTCCACCATAAACACAATCTCAAGATGTCGGAATCAGCACACAAAAAAACACGTCCAGGAGGTACCAGAAGACCGATTATGTCACCGTACCGACCCACATGCGTCCAGAAAAATCGGGTGTCGTTAGTGTCACGTGGGAATGGGTAACGTTTTTTTTTTCGGGACAATGTAGCTCACGATTCGCTCAAAATTTGACCGATTTGACCGAACACTGCGTCGCACTGCTGGGGTGCTGCCGATCATCGATCATCCTTGTGGCTCGTGGGTATGGTGGCATTTTGCAAATGGACTTTGTCTATCTCTTTTTTATCTGCCGCTAGCTTTCTGTCTCTGCTCTATCGCCCACATAGAAGATTGTCACTCCGGTGCTGAAAAGGCAATACGATCCTCATGCGAGATGTTGAAAGAAGGTGGAGAGCATTCGTCACTTTGATGTGGGCCATTGTTTGCCGTGTGTTGCGTGTTGTTGCCCGTAATACTTGCATTTGGGTCTTGTAAGAATTGTGTTTGTTATTGTGAAATGGCATTATGAGTGATGTTGGGATTATGCGAAAAGGTTTGTAACTCATTCGTCACTGATTGAAAAGTATTGAAGCTTTCATTATTTAGTTGCAAAAATGGAAATGTGAAAGTTGTAAAAGAAACCGATAAAAACCATCGTCCAAAAGACTGGGACAATCGTAAAAATATCTCAATGCAATGTGAAACTTAAGTTTCCTCAACAAGGAACATCTGAAGAAAATGGAATCGAAAGAAGAGTTTAACCTTTGAAATGCTTTCCACCATCTTCAGATGATTTTAGAAACTTTAGAGCTATTACTTCTAGAATTGTTGTGGTTATTTTAGAGTTATTACTTCTAGAATCCAACAGCTATACTGATTTGTCTGGGACACAAAGCTGCCAGATTTGTAGTGTATTTCTACGAAAAGACTCCCTGGGATGAAGTTCATTAGACGATAAAGACAACATCAAACTGATGAAGATAATTTAAGAGCTGTCGGTACTTTGGACTACATCCCCCGAGAAATCTGCAGATCCATAACAGTAGAGCGATCGTATCCATAATCTCTTGAGATCCAGAAATGTACATGTGATACGTTTAGGAGAGAAACGCCATGAACCTCAAGGTAGACTACATCCTGACAGTAGGAAAGATTTATGAACTAACCATGTTGAAATATTACTTCAAGTTTAATTAAACTTTGATTCTATGTTTGTGTTGGGATATTATATTTAAATTAATTTTAAAACATATTGAGCAGTCTGCTTATAAAACATTATAATGTGTTCAGCTTTCTTTGTAAATTGACATCAGCAAATCACACAATTTCTGGAACCTGTTTACAAAAGGCAATTGATAAGGAAGTTGACGATACAATTTTAAAAATAATTCAACTTTGTTGAACACTACCACAATTGAAAAACCTTGTAGAAATAGAAAATTGAGGTTCTTACATCCAAGAGTTGGATTCTCATAAAGTATCTGACGTAACATTTTTGGCACACATGTATTGTTGAACACTTAAAGCAGCTGGTATGATCTTTTTTCAAAAAAAGTGATGAATAAAGTTCGAGAAAAATACATCGTTCTTCAAATCATCCTTCCACGTTAAAGGACAAATGCTTCAGTTAGTCCCAAATTAAACAAAAAATAGCATCCAATAACCTGCCTGTATCTGCACCCATTTAATGATGGAAAATAATAACCGAACCAAACGGATAAAAATACCAGGAAAATCGTCAATAAAATATAAAAAAAACTACTCCCACCAATAAGAAGAAACACCGTAGCCTCCCCGGTACTAATGTGCGGGCTTTATTGTATTGTAGAATCACTCCGAGAATAAAGAAGAAGATGAAGAAAAAAAACTAGACAAAACTTGGGCATTCAAAAATTCAAAAGAAAGCCTTCAACCACCAACCACCGGGATGCTGCTGGACGTGGTTAACCGTGTTGGTGGTAGCAGCAGGGATCGCACCCAGCAAAGTAAAGCGTGGACCGAGAAAGAATAGAAATTAAATCAATCTTTTATGAAGCCCTGGTGATGTGGCGCATGACGATGATTAAGCGCCGTCGTGCCAGTTGGCTTCGTGTTGCTTGATTCTTTACCAGCCTCCCTTTCCAGCAGCCCTCATCGGCAGTAGCAGCATGAGTAATGATTGAAGATGCCCGGTTTCGGAAGCCCATTGACGGCACCCGTCCACCACTCTCTCTCTCTATTTCTCGCTAGCTGGTGATGGCGGTGGAACGGTGTTACAATTAATTTGCTAAAAAACCTTTTCTCTTCCTTCCGCATGAAAGATGAAAGGCACGTCCTTTCTGTTCGCCATTCGGTTGTGTCCGGGTTCGGAACGGCGGGGCGTGTGTGCTGCAGAGGGAGGGTGGTGCATGCTTTTCCCGCTTTTATTTCTTATCACTCAACGTGAAATGTCGTTTCTTTTACTAATTTCCCCCCTGCGCCCAGCAAAAGCAGAAGCTGACGATGAGTTTTTCCGCCACATTCCAGCGTTCGTACGAAACGCCTTACTGGGCAAAGCCTAACGAGCCACGGGTTTGGAGGCTTTTGCTCGCTTAACGTTTTCATCCGGACTCCGGATTTTTTGTGATGGTACCAATAAATTTGGTTCACTTTGCCGATGACAAAAGCCACCGCCGCCTTAGGTCCGGGAAGCGAAAAGCATCCCTGCGGTGAAAAACTAATAAAATGCAATCTTTTCCCTATTTTCTTCTCGTTTGCTCAATTTTAAATTAGAGAAGCGCACACAAAAACACCTGCCAGCACCGCGCCTTTTGCCTGCTGCAGTGCGATGGCTAAAAGTGTGTTCCGGTTCGAAGGACCAAAAGCCACACTTCACTCCCAAAAAATCAACCTTCTCCTTTCCCGATCTTCCCGTAAATCGTAAATAAGTTTTGCGGCTCCAAATCAACTTAACCTTTTCTGCGTTGCGTTCGGTTGCAGCGTTGTTTTGAGCCGGCAATAAAACGTCCTCTGCGCAAAGAAGAGCAACAATAAAAGCGCACAGCGAAAGGTAAGGATGTTGTGTACCAAATTAGAAATCAAAAACACGACGCACAAACCTTTTGCAGCTTTCATGGATGCATTAGCCAGCCAGGGTGCAATGGCTACGGAGGTCGGCCGGCTTCAAAAACCCCCGGCCCCGGCAGACAGACGCTAATGAGCGGCACGCGGCATGCCGCCAATCGGTGTGACCGCCCTTTCATCGCTTGCCATACGCTTTGCTTGCTGTGTTTTTTAATTCTTTGCCGGCTAGCGGAGCGTGTTTTCACCTTTCTTCGATCTCGTTAAAATTTCAGCGTCCAGCTTGGCGCGGTCTGGCACGCCCGGTGCACCGACAATTTTACAATGTTTTGGTAAACATCATGTTGTTGTGTTTTTTCATCTTTTTTTTTCTTTTTTGCTTTATGGCAGTGGGTGTACCTAAGACGCACGCGGTCTTCGAGAGGCACACGTTCCGATCGGGCCGAGAAGTGTGGCCATGTTCCACTTTTTTATGGCAAGCAATAGTTGAACCTTTTGGGTTGCTGTTGTTTTACAGAATGTTTTCACTTGGCTTTGTCTTGCTTTTCTTTTTCTCAGGTGTTCGCGGCGTTGTGTGTGTTGGTGGTGGCAAGAAACTTACGAATATTTATTGTGCAGCGTGCGTCTTGGCTTGGGTGAATAAATCGCAAACCGCGGGTGGAAGCGCGTTTATCGAGATCTTAATTTAGATGATTACATTAAGCCATGAAGGATCGCGAACGATCACAACAAACCGTAGCAATAAATTTGTCTGTCGGATGAAAGGGAGAAGACAATAGCAAGGGGCAATAAAGCAATATATTTTATTTGTTTGAAAATACTTGCTTGTCTTCAGAGTCGTTTTACATTTTTCAGTGTTTTAGCGGTAAATATTTTAAGAAATCATTTTTATTCGAATGAAAACTAAATAACATTGTAAAAATATAACAATTTTTGATCGAATGTTCTCATTTTAAATACGGATTATAATGTAAATAATAGATCTTCATTCAAAACACGCAATGTTACATGGTGTGTTCGTTGATGGGTTTTGAAGAATACTTCAAATATGGTCCAATATATGCTAAGAATATACCTTATATTCACTTACTACAATGATTTAGTATTATTAGATGAAATTTTATTCCTACAGAGCATACAATAGCTTCACTAAACGATGCAGAACATATATAAAAAGCAGTAATTGCAACGAAACTACGTTCTTTGGTACATATTCTTTCTAAATAATTCACAACGTGCACTTTGCCAACATAAACTCAATTTACTCGACGTGGCATGTTTTTACAGACTAATAACACAAACACCAGCACCAGCCCATATGGTACTGCAACACTCACACATCGAGGGCAAGAAACTCCCGAACATAATCCTTACTCTTACCCAGGACCACCGAAATTCCAAACCAACAGCAGAAAAAGGTTACCGTTACTTACCCTTTCAACCTGAAACGTGACCCACCAGCGGATCAAATATGTTGTTAAGTATTTTATTTCCAGCACTCGCGACGCGAAGATCCTCTCGATCTCGTTGTTTCCTCCCCCGTTGTTTTTCACCCTGGAAGCAAAGGAGAAAGACCCTTATAAAAAAGCACATACACAGTATACATAGAAGAACCTAAAGAAACCTTACAAACAAGAGAAAACCATCTAACGCCTGCCATTTACCTGGCACGTGTTTGAGTGGTGTAGCCTTCCCTATTTTTTTAATAGGTGAAAGAGCTCTTGCTCAAGGCAAGGCTTAACGATCCACCGTAAAAGTAAGAAGCAAAAAAAAAAACAGAAGAAAATCGAAAGGATAACGCGTGTCAGTCAATTTAAGGGCACCATTCCCTCCATCCAATGGGGGGGTTCTAAATGACTACATTACATTTGCTACACGCTGGAAGGGATGAAGAAGGTACTGTAACTGTTCCCTTTTCCTGTCTTGAGACGTTCGATCGAGTGTCGAGGGATCGAAGGATGCGAGGGCACGGGCCCTTTTTTGTTTCTCTCGAACGGGTTCACGGATCGATTGCTGCAACCACAATCGGTGGTTCAGTCTTTTTTTATAATCGTTGGAAAGTTTTCCCTCCTCTTTTTTTCTTCTTTCTTCTGTTCGTTCCGATGCACTTCTCAGCCGCGCGATGCCGCGTAATTCAAGCCCAGGTGATGATGATGCGACGATACCTTTTTCCGTTAGGATCAAGGGCCCCTTTGCACACCGTTACACGCCGAAGGGCTTCCCGGCCGGCTTAGCCCTTTCACTGTCTCGCGTTTCTTCACCAGCGGGGGGGGGGGGGGGGATGCCAAGGGGTTTCCACACAGCCGACACGCACTCGCTCTCTTTCACTTAAGCTAGACAGCGGGACAGCAGGAAACCCGTTCCCGTTGCGTTGGAAAGGATTCCCGCAGGTTTTATTAGTTTTCCCTAAGAGCTGCGCTACTTTACCGCGGACCACGGCTTTTGACGGTGGAACATATGTTTGGTTTTATTAGGCCCACCCGTTCGATGTTTAGAGACATTAGTGGTCGTTCTGTTGTGGGGCAGCACAAATACTTTGGGTCGTTTTTTTTATTTGACGTGTGAATTGATTTATCAGCTATTTAATATAACAATCGCATGCACGTAAACAGGCTACCATTTTCATTGTTTTTTTTTATTGTTTTTGTTGGTTGAATCGGTGATTCATTGTTGTTAGGACAATGGTTAGATTGAAGCTTTAAACTGCGCTAAAAAAAGTATACAAATATGTTTGGAAGCATCTTAGTGGCGTCATTTAATTTGTTTAATTCAAAACTAAACTCGTCAACTTGTACGACTTAACAACATGCCCGTCATGGGTTCAAGCCCCAAATGGACCGTGCCGCCATACGTAGGACTGACTATCCTGCTATGGGGGGATCAATAAGTCACTGAAAGCCAAACCCACAAGTAATGTGGTACAAGCAGGCCTTGACCGGCAACGGTTGTTGAGCCAAAATAAGAAGAAGAAGAATTCAAAACTAAAATCATAACACATCTATTTGTAGCATTAAGGTTTGTGTTAGATTTTCCATTGTTGCATAGTATTTGCGTTTATAGTTTTTTAACAATCCAAAACTTTGAAACAATCGTTTAGAACTAACTTGAGTTAATAAAAAATGAAAGATGTTGCAAAAAATAAGCAGTAATGGTGGGATCAAATAGATTAAACATATCAGATATCAAATCAAGAACTCAGATCCATCGGCTCAGTATACGAAGCTAAGATGTTAATTTAAACTGTTTCTCTGAACTATTGATTGATTGACCAGGTTAAGTAAATGTTGACCACGATCTAAATTCTTCAATTTCTTCCTATGTTCTACCTTAAATTTTTAGCTCTTCTACGTTGAGGTCTTGACAAATATGAACAAAACATTCAAAGGTAATTTAACATACTGCTTGTTAAGGTCGACATTGCAGTTTGAGGTGGGAAAGTGCAAGGAGAATCCTCAATATTCAATAATTCAATTCGATCACGAGCAAGCGAGTTATCCATTCTATTGAATACATAAAGCATTTCTAGTCATTATCAATTATTTTAACAACCTGTTTTAACATTCTAGAAAATAAGAGTCTAGAGAGATTTACAAAATAATTTGATTCTAATTGCACAATAATCCTACTGTAAAACCGTTCTTCAAACTCACCGACCGAAATGAGGTTTTAATTCTTTTTTTATGATTTAGACACAAAAAACCTCAATAAAAGAGTACCCGCGTTCTATCAAAACGATAAAAAGAAAGAATATTCCCCTTGAAAGACTTCCTCTTGCCATTCAAATCGCCATATCACACTCACACACTGCAGCCTTGAGAAACATCAATCGAGAGCGTATCGTGGTGAAAGCTAGAAAGAGGTCCCTTTCTACACCTCCCCCCTCTACCTCAATCTACCTTCAATTCGTCGTCCAGAGTGTTTCCGTTGTTCACTTCATTAATTGAGTTGAGAACCACCGCACGCCATCGCCACCAGCATCCACACCAGGAGGCAAAAGCCCACGAACGAATCGCTTCCGGTGGACGAACAAAACCGAATATTACTCCGTGATGAAGTGCCCGCACTTGAAAGGAACTACTTATCGGTTTGGGGCGGAGTATTAACCTCGGCGAGCGAGCGGAAGCGGGCCAAATGGGAGACACGGAACGGTACGGAGACGCGATCGTGATCAAAAACCGTTACATCAAGGACCACCACCGTGTGGACTGGACCGGTTCCGTTGAGAGGATTACGTTCGTCGAGTGTATACGGTTTGAGCTTGTGTAAATTTGTGTTCTTTTTTTTCTACTGCTTCTTTTGTCCACGGCGAGCGGTTAATTTTATTGCCACTATAAAGAACAGAAAGGAAAGGAATGAGTTTCAATAATAACATAAAAAAATCCCCCGAAACCTCATATTAAAATACCACCTCGCTGGTATGCGGCCGCGCTGACTGTGTGACTGTGTGTGTATGTGCGCGTGGGTTGGTGCGTGGTGGCCTTACGGTTTACTTCCTTTGCTAATTTGTTCTCATTTTAATGTTTGAAAGCAGGTTTTTCATGTTATGTCGGCCTGTTTTTTCCTTCTTGCTACTGATTTGCACTCTTCCCTTGAGCGGCAAAGCAACTCTATCAAATCACCGTGAAAACAGAATGTCCTTTTTCGTCTGGATTACTGCTTCTTCCTTTTTTCGCTCCCTGCTCACCCGGTGTGTTGGCCGAAGGCTGCGGGTTGTTCGTGCCTTCGCGAACAATTAATGCTTATCTTTGATTCGTGTTCGTCTTTTTCTCCCGCTGAAGATCATTTCCATGGTGCCTTAATGCTCCGTGCCTTTGAAATCAGCGGCTTCTTTTGTGAGTGTCTCTGCTTGAGGCACACGGTGCTACTGGTGGATTGTCCATGATGGTCCATTGCCGAGGCTTTTTCTTTTGTAGGTACTTTGCACCAGTATCCGGGAACGGGATGCTGGTTGAAGGGCGAGTCCGTCTGCACAGCACAGAGGTAAAATGCGGGTGCGAACGAGTACCAGCGCTGTCGAGCACCAGCAGCAGCTCCCTGCGGAGGAAAAGAAACCATTCTTCAAAGGTATGAAAAAGCGCCCGCGAAATGGAAATTAAAAATTAAATCATAATAATGGAAGAAGCAACCTCAGATCATCAGCATAAAAAAAGGATGCCTAGAGGTGACCAATGGAACAACAATGAAACGGGGTTGCTGCAAGTGATTGCCAGCAAAGGAGAGAAAGATGTTTGCTGAGCTGGAAAGTAAATCGCTTGATATTAATTGCGAGAGACTGCTAACTTTAACTATTTAATTTGCCTGAATCAAGAATATTGGAATGTGTTTTGTATGGTTGTCCATTCTTCGATCCTTTACAACAATTTTATTATTGAATTGTACACATTCTTATTTATTTACTAAACGAAGGAATCATACCAACTAAACTAACTGATCGAAAAAATAGCGTTGAGCAAGTGTCCCGAATATTGAAATATGTTTTTATGATGTCCTATAATGTCCTATGAGGTTCTAATGAGGTTCAAATATACAACAAGACGCAATACTTGGCTGTTCTTGTTTGATGTGTCCTGTACAATTAGCTACAATATTTTAATACGTGTTGATCTTGATGGTTTTTATTTAATTTTTTTTATCAAAACTAGAATCTAAAAACAATAATGAATTCTAGATTTGTTAATTTTAGCCAAAATATCCTCGAGGTATAGAAGGCCAGTAAGATATTTGTAACTTCTACTTTCAATCCATTTGATTAAATTCATTATCAATTCAGTTAAACGATGTTGAGCTTCTGATAAGACTTTATACACATGAGTTTATGCTAGTTTGTCTCGTAAAGATATCCATTTAAAAACTCAAGTAGAGATGAGAAAATTTTAAAATAGTAAATGTTCCATTTGTCAAGAGTCGATACAGCCAGTGGATAACTTCATCCATGTACAGTTATTATTCCTTCAACATCTCCTTCATGTTGTCCCAAAATCAACCTATCCTTCTAATTTGCCATCATCGAATACTTCCGGATCAGTTCGAACAATGTCAGCAAGTAGGGCCGACCCAAAACTCATAACACAATCCTGCGAAAGGGTCACAAACAGATCACTCCAATCAAATACGATCACAATCTACATCGAATGCGGGTGGAAACATGACCGCTTTTTTCCAACAACGTCCAGAAAAAGGGTTTCCATCTTTCAACACAAACTAATGATCGTTCCACATCGAGCCCTACCTGTGCTTGTGTTGTTAGAAAGAGAGGGAGAAAGAAGAGAGCAAAAAAACCCTTCCCCAAAACAAGACAGATCGTTCATCGTGATGATAAAATCATTTGGCTCAACACGAAGGAAAAGAGGATTAGAAGTAACCTGTTCCACTGCGGTTCAATCGACAGAATGCAGAGCGCATCGATCATCCGCCTCGGTCTGCACTGTGTATTTGCACTGAAGCACTGAAAAATCAATTATCGCTAATCGTGTTTAAGGACCCTTTCTGTGTTTCTTCTCCACTGCTGGGCTGTTTGCAAAAAAAAAAAAAAAACACGAAACCCTTTCGAAATCGAACCCATACTCCATTAGCTACAAACACAAAAGACCTGCTGTATTCCAGGTAGTCGGTAGGGGTCCTTCATGTTTTTTCCCCCTTTACTTTCTTCCATATTCGCAAGCCCCTTCCGAAAACCCCTTTTGGGCAGCAATCCTTTCACTGTTCCTTTTACGCTCAGGCTTATGCACTTGTTTCGCTTGCCCGAGGTAGAAACCCTTTTTGCGATCGATGATGGGAAAGGGACCGAACAGCCAACAGGGAACGGAACGGAAACAATCGTAAAAAGGGGTTTTGGACAAGGCTTAGGAAAATCAATCAAAACAATCGTTGATCGATTTCCGCAATACCAACACACAGCAAATAAAAATAAAAGGTAAAAGGGAGTGCGCGGCCATTAATAAAACCGTCAACCATTAATGGGTTAAGAGGGGACACACAAAGGAAGGGTGAATTTGGGAAAAAAAGGGTTCCGAAGAAGCAGGTAGTCGGAAAAGGGTAATCCTTTGGCCGCTTGCTTCAGACAAGTGTATATAGCCGATGCGTATTTCTATGTGTGCGCATGGGAGAGTTCTACCGCACCAACCCTTTCGAGCCCAATCGTTACGAGCTGGATTGGTGCCCATAAAATCTGCGGTAGGTCTAGGTGCGTTTTTATATGTGTTTATGCTTTTATATACGCACATCGCCAAAGGGGTTAAACACACGCATTCGCTCCTCTGCCCGCATTGGTAAGCAAGCAAGAGGGGAGACAGACTGGGACCGAGGACGGAAGCAAAGGGGTTGATATATGTGTGTGTCACCCTTTCGAAACATAAAACCCTTTCCCGTGTGTATGTGTGTGTTTGGGCTGCACGCTTGCGCAATGAAGCAAAGCACGTGGCGTCGTTGGCGATGGCGCGCCTCACGAATGTGTTGTTATTTATCACGTGCGATGCTCTTTCCTGCCCATAAAAAAAGGGTTAGATTCTGCTCGGTGCTCGGTGCTAACGATGGCAGTTTGCCGTACGTGTTGGTGAGAAAAAGGGGTAATGAGCTGTGTGCGGTAGAAAATGGCGTCAGTGAATAATGATGTGTCAACAAAGGGGTAATGGCTTTATTCCATTGGTTGTTCTCCCGGTAAGAGGCCATATTTTATTGAAGGTGTTTTTTATATTTGTTTATGGTGTTGATTGGGCAGCTAGAGTCTAAATAGTGTTTTAAAAAAATCTTTTTAGTGTTGTAAGTTTCATATAGATTGTTCTCCTTTTATTTCACAGAAAAATGACTATTTGCTTAGCAAAATATTTTATTGGTAGATTTAGACATTATAAATATTGTAAATATCATAACAAACAATATTTACCTAAAAAACTTTTTTTTATATTCTTCATAGGATTTACATTAAAAATAAAAATATTATTTTAACAAATGAATCACTTAAGTTTCATATAATAATATCGTATTTATCCAAAATAAATATATTTTTTTACTTGCCGTCCCTGTATCCCAGTGAAGCAAACTAGAGCAAAATACTAACTGAAAAACATTGCAAGGCATCCATTCGTTTTTATAGTTCCCTATATAAAGAAATAAAATATCAATAATCATCTGAAATAACCACCGCAACAGCTCTTCAAAAACCCGCACCAAATAGCAGCTTCCAATTGCGTTTCATCGCGTTCGAATCGGCAACAAAAGTTGCCAAAAAAAAGTAAATAGTCACACACACACAAACACAATGCCGTGCGTATCGAGCAACCCCTCGATACAACACCCAACAAGCCATGGCTACCCCCTTTACCGGACAAACCCCTCGCCAAAGAGAGAAAACGCCCGGGCCAGCCCGACTCACCCGTAGTTTCGCATATGTGCAATAAAAACCGTAACGACTTAAATTTCTGCCATTTCAACCATTTCCGACCGAGCGGAAGGAAACGGTCCACTCGTTTAGGTTCGAAAGGAAAAACCGGCCCTGCCCGTTATGCCGGCAAGCGCTGCCGATTCCACTGTGCAAAGGGCGGCCCAGGGCGGTGGAAATAAAACAGAGGGATGATGTGAAAACCGTGGAAATCGAATCGCCGAATCCTTTAAGTAACCCGTTGCGGCATTGCGTTACGGTACTGGGGGGTGGGGGTGAGCCCAGGTTCAGGATAACTGTATACTATCGGGCAAAGCTATGTGCGCAACACCGCAGTACGCACACACCGCTAACAGAAAGAAAACTGTATGGAATGACAAAAAAAAAATAACAGACTACGGAGGAAAACCCAAATAACAAAAAATGGAATGTGTGGGCTCGGCTAGGTTTGTGTGCAGCGGGGCAATAAAGGGGTTGCTTTTGGAGCAAGATTTACTGCCCTCACGTAAACGAATAAGGGAGGGGGGGAGTGAGTCTCCGCAGTGACTTGGTTCGGGTATTGCCTCGTTAACAAAACCGTTAATTTGGGGAAAATCAAAGAAATCAACGTAGTGAAGGAGTTTTCTGATGCACGCGCAACTCGTACACTCACAGCGAAGGAAAACGGGACCTTTATATTTTCCTTTACTTTCGTTTTTATATCCCTTTGTGCGTGTGTGTCTGTCCCAGTGAAATGGGGATACCAATTGGCTATGTATCAGTGTCCAACAGTGGGTGCAAGCGGTGGAAGGTAAGGCGTCTATGAGGGTCATAAATTTTTGATAGAAGGATTTGACCGTATTTTCCCTTTCGTTTTGCGTTGCGCATAGTAGCAAAAGACCTTACTCTTTTGCTATTTGTTTCTTATCATCCAAACGCACACTGTGGCTCCTATTTTGAAGCTATTGGCCTTCCAAGTAAATTTGAAAATAAGCAATACCAGTATCAACCACGCACAATCCGATTGGTTTTGTTGGGAAATAAAATGGAAAAATTACGCGAGCCCAGCAAAACAACATCACCACAAGGAAAGTCTTCCTTGTTGTGGCAAGCAAAGGGATAAGAGCACTCTTTATCTTGGTTTTCTCCCCTCGCATCACACAACCCTGCTGCGCAAGGGGTTAGGCTTTTCCCGACCCTATATCAACGAAAGCATTGTTTAATCTCTTCAATATTGAGCTCTTCTTCCCTTAGCTACGTTCCATCGAGTCCCCAACAAGACAACAGCCCACCCCAGACAAGCTGTTACTGCTGTTCGTGATGAAAATTCCTTTTCACATAAAAGTGAGAAAAGAGGTAGCCAAGAGGGGAATTTTCCTTCCCAAACCATCCTGTTTCATTTCGAGATGATTTTTCCTCCTGTTTTGCGGCGCAGGAAGTTTTTACAATGATAACAACGAAAGAAAAAGAACCACACACACAAAAAAAGTACAAAACATTTGATCAAAAGAGGAACAATATCCTACAGGAATAACAGCAACTTGCTGCCTTCCTTTGCAATTTTTGGAAGTCCAGCCCGATGGTTTCGGTGGAACAATAGGTTGGGGAACGGGGTAGCGATGGTGCAGAACTTCCGAGCAGTAGGAAGAAGACGAACGCAGTGAAAGCATAAATTTATCATCCAGAATAACTCCTTTCTTTCCTCTTTATTTTTCCTTCCTTGGTGAATTCTCTGTTTGCTCTGGCACGTCTCAAGTATGGTTCGAATTTCGCTCGAGCTCGCTAACAAACTGCCTGATCGATCGTCCTAGAGGTTAGAGTTATTGTAGATGGTTTTAACGAATAAAATTTAATACATCTTTTATGGCTTTATTTCTGTATTAAACTTTGTGCAACAAGTAAGTTAAATTTTCAATTTGTAAAACATATTGTTTGCTCTAATGTTGCAGTTCTTATCGGAAAAAATAACTATGAATCAAACATTTTAACTATAAATTAAGTCACACATTACTGTCTAACGTATAACCGATGAGTTATTGTTTCATCCCTAATCAAAGTCATTGCTTCACAAATAAAAGGTAAATTAAAATTTAGCTATTATTGTCGTCCCACTGACAGTTTCTTGATTTCTTGAGATTAAAAATCATATATTTCAAATTGACAAATAATCCAAATTTTCGGGCAATGATAACGAACTATTTTTTACCTTGATTTACACCCATCTATACTTATTAGCCTATCTATTCTACGTTTTCCTTTGTTACTGTTTGTTAACTTTTATTTTCAAGTTTGCTAAAAAATATCAAAATTTAGTAAAGGCAATCATAGCGAATCATTGAAAAGATTCCATTGCTTTTCCTCAAAATAAGAACAGTAAACGATCTGCCCTCGACTTTGCCCGGAATGAAATACGAGAAAATTATAGGTAGACTTTCCCCGAGCAAAAGGGTGACCCATCAAAGTAACCAAAAGAAAACCATCCACCACACACAGGCACACAGGCATTGCCAGCGTTGCTTTTTCCCTCCTTCTACTTTTTTTTTTTTTGAAGGGAAGAAAATGCTCCCGTCAGCGGCCACCACATCTCCCTGGAAAGTTTTCCTCCTTCCATTCTTCTCCCCGCCAGAAGGACGGACATCCCGGAAGCAGCGCAAAAAAAGGGAAGTTTGATAACACGGAAGAAGTGTGTGGGGAAGTGTGCGCGGGAAAAGGGATAAAGAGAAAACTTATCACCCCCTTTGGAATCCGAACCAGGGCCCCCGCTGCTGCGAGAGAGCGAGGATTGTGTTTCACTTTCGCTTTTCTTTTCGCCAGGCCGTTCACCGCACCGAACGGGCCAATCCATCTCTCTGCTACGACCAGGACGTCGACGACGACGACGACGGTGACGTTCCGACAGGGTCAAATGAAAACGAAACACTAAACCCCGTTGCAGCAGAGCAACCCTTGCCCTTGCCTATCCCGGTTCCGGAGGGTGAGTGCGTGTGTGTGTGTCTGCTTGTGTGTTAGTCTGTGTATGGAAAGAAAGAGTAAGGCCGAAAGTACATAAAACTCTCGAACCCCTCGGTGATGCGCTGTGCTGGGTGTGGGTGGGTGTGCGCTCGGAGGAAAAAATCGAAACGGGAGAATCGAAAATCGCAAAACCCAACCGACCGTTTCCATTTCGGTTTTCCCGCCAGCCGTGGTAGACTCCAGATGACAGCCATAACGAGGGAAACCCCGGCACCGAATGCGAAAGGATCAAAGTTTCCCGCTACTAACCCCTCGCGCCTAACGAAGAAGCAACACACACACACACACAAAAAAGAAAACATCAACACAGGCACCCAGGTGGGTGGTTGGGAGAGTGGGCAGTGGGATAGGCTGGTAGGAAAGCAGCGCACCCTTACGCACACCGCTGGCACACCGAGATGATGGAACTTCGGAACCCGAATATAATAAGGGTTAAATACGAGAAATCATATATACGGCAGTTTATGTTTTTCTTTTGTTGCGCTTGCCTACCCGAATAAAAAGGGGGACATTTGATGTGCTATGTGCGTGTGTGTGTGTGTGTGTGTGTATTTTGAAGCATCAGGAAAATGGCCGGCATTGAAAATCCGTTTCCCGGGAGACCCCGTGTGTAAGCATTGGTTGGAAAACAGTCACACAGCAACGCAACAGTAGGGAAAGGATGAACCCGGGGCACGATTGGAGAAGTTTTAGATCCACATTTTCAGCCACAGCCACCCACCCAAAATGGGTGGTAGAGTTGGAATCGAGAAAAGCCCTTCGTTCCGAACGGGGTGGATTGGTGGGTAGAAGATTTACGAGATAGCAGCATCCCGTTCGCTTAGGGTGGAGCCATTTTGGGTTGTTTCTTTTCCCTTTTTTTTTTTTTGCTTTTATTCTCTGGGACAGAAAATCGAAATATAATGTGACCTTTGGCGCTTTGGCCGAATGTGTCTCATGAAATTAACTTTTGATGGCTATTAATCGGCGAGCCTTTTCCTTATTTACAACTGTTTAATATGTTTCTCTCACTGCAGATGCCGTTAAAGTGGGCAGAGGTAGTTTAATTCATTATTAAGCCCTTTTTGCAACATGTTACCATTGAGAGATGGCACAATTTTGGAAAAATGGCATATGTTAGAGTTATAGTCTCTATTATTTAAATGACCAAATTGTATATATATCCAATTTTAATTTTGTATTATTTAATTTTACTACACAACATTGAATCTCAAAGACGTACAGTTTATTACAGGTCCTTGTTTGAACATTCGTTTTAAAAAGTTGTAATGTGCAATGGATGTACTGTATAGAACATATCAGATGAATAAAATAGGTCTCTGTTTTTATGATCCTACATCCGCTCGTTGGCATTTCTGTACTACATTTACTCATTCTCTTACTTATCAAACTCTTCATGGTATTGGCGACTGTAGCAGTGTCATATTAATATGACATATTTATGATTTATTTCTTCAATAATAATTACAATAATTTATAATCTATTTACCAAAGTTAAGTCTTATCATTGTACAAATCGTAGAAATCCTGCAACTTACCAACAAGCTCGTGATGGAAACAAACCCCGAAACGACCGAGCAAGATAAACTGAGTATCCCTGAAGCTTAAGAACCCTATAATAATTTATCTTGGCTGCCTTATTTCTTAATTTACATTTAATCGACCAAATTTTAATGAAAGTTAAGCTACTCCATTTGCCAAATTTAGTGTTATTATTTAGTTATTACGAGTTATTATTTAAACCAACTAAAAAACTGGTTGGGCCGGTTCCGCGGTACAGTCGGCCACTTGTATGACTTACTAACATCCCCATCAAGTCCCGAATGGATCGTTCTCCCATACGTAGGACTGACTATCTTGATATGGTAATCAATAAGTCAATGAGAGGCAAGTCCACTAGTGGTACAGGCAGGCTTTGACAGACAACGGTTGTTTTGCCAAACAAGAACAACTGGTTGAAATTAATCTGCAGTATAGTATACATAATTGTCTTGAATTTTATTAGATTAATTATTGATTTTTCATTAAATAAACCCTAACTTATTAGTGGCAATGTTTCGGATAAGATTGATATTTTTATATAAATCATATCCAATTTATTATGTATGATATAAATTATGCTTGTAGCTTTAAACAAACATACGGTAATAACATTTCCATTAACACAATATTTATCATGTTTTGTATGATTCAATAGTACTATTTTTGTTGAAACGCACGTTAAATATATTAAAAATGTTATATTATTATACAATTTACAACTCATTACCACCTTACAGTGTTTCGGCAATCATCGCTGTCTGTTTCTAATAACGCGTTCGAGATTTTCTCTAATAATTCCACGAATCGGCACATAATTCTCTTTTTGACCCCATTCGTCCATTCACAAAAAAAAGCATTCCCACCGATTCATCGATAAGCCTGATCGTGGCTCTATCGCATAACAAGACGATAAATTCATATTTAATCAGATTACTTCTCGGTCTCGTGCTTACGCGCGCTTCGCTTTATCAAACCCGGGCACAATCCCGGGCTCCCCAACAGGCCTCCCCTTCACGCACGCTGGCACACGCCGCACGCTTTAGCAGATCGTTAGTAGCGCGTGCCGGCAAAAGGTTAATTTCCTTAAAACGATACCCATCATTCCGGCAAAAGCGGGATGCGATACGTGTGTTCGATTTCAACACGACTTTTCCGGACACAATTTTTCGTTTCCCCCTCCCGCAACCGTTGGCAAAGCCACACCAAAAGGAAGAGGAATGTATGCATTTTCATTAACCCTCACATGGGGTTCGATTTGTCAACCCTCCGCGGTACTGGTTGACGCCCGTACGCTAATGAACCCACCGATAAAAAGAGAGAGAGAGCAGAGAGTCTTTCGCCCCTGCTTTCCCTAGGCTAGCTAGTGCTTGCTACCGAAGGGTGGCCCTTTAGCCATATCTTAGTCTCACCATCACGCATGTAAATTAATACATCCGTCAGACCAGAAACACCAGAAGGTCCTTGAGCGACCGAAGGGGGAATTCATCGTTTTTTTCTGGTTTTTACTTCCCTAAAGAAAGAGGAAGCTTCTCATTAAACAAAAACAAGCTAACAAGGAAGGCGCGTTGGGTGGGGGTGGGGGGGGGGTTTCAAAAATAAAACTTCCTCCCCCAAAACAGCACCCCTTTTTGGGTGCGTCGCGTGCATGTGTATGGCTCTTGCTCTCTGTTCTTACTTCCCATCGTTCGATTTAAAAGAGTCGTAAAAATATCATTTACTTTATTGCGGGTCCAGGGAAGCGTGGGCGCGCTTCACCGTGCTAGCTTCTCGAACCTTTTTTTTTTTTGCCAGGAAGCAATCAAACGTTACAAAATGTCAGCGGTCACGCACCGTTGCAGCGCACCCGCACGCGACCAATGCGCCCAAACGGGGACCACGCGAGAACTCGTTCGAAAGGAGAGGCAAGAGTTAACTCGGAGCGGCAGTCCCAGCAGTCCCGTCGATCGAACTCTTCCCTGGGGAACGCTTCAAGAGGTACATCGGCTTGATTGAATATCGCGTGCCGGGGACGATGGTTAGATTTAGCTTAAGGGTTATTCGCCATCATCGGAATTGGAAGCGTTGCGCTTTATGCAACCAGCTACGCCACCGCTGCGATGTCAACAACCTTCTGGGTGTCACTTGTCGTACGTGGCGTTGTTTCTGGCAAAAGAGCTCCACCACAACACAAAATTTGCTACAAGAACCAAAAGACAGAACTGGAATCTACTTCTGATCTTCTCTGAATGATGCATACGTACTCTCGAACCCGACTTCCCGTTTCGGAACAGACGGAACGATGACGTATGCCGTTGGGGCAATATGGAGCTAAAAATAGACATCAACTCCGAGGGGTAGAGTAGTACATGCAGCCGGTACACGAGCCGGTGGTAACTCGATACGGAAAGGACGGGGGATTGGGACGGCGTAAAAATACACTAACCAACACCTTCGTGCTGGTTGGGCTGTTTTGGGGACGGGGAGTGAAATAGGTGACAAGTACGTATTTAATAGCTGCTTTTACGAAGATCCCATCACATCGCAACCCAGGGTGCAGGAATGAGGAGACCCCTTCAGAATAAGCAGGAACACACCGACATCATAAAAAACCACATACACACACACACACACACGCCTCCAAAGGAAAACAACAACACCAAACTGCTTCGAATGGGGCGATGCATAGAGCAGGGATAAAAAAGCAAACACGCTTCAACCGATTCCTGCCGAGACGGCGGACAATGGTTCATCATTTATCTCCCTTCAAGAGGCACAAGAAACCCCCCTCTCGAAATCTCAACCATTCTGTGGCAACCGCAAGTAGCAGTGATGCCGCTGCTGGGATGCTGTTCGGGTTTTTTTGTAGTTGTTGTTATTCTTATGTACCAGCACGCGCGCGCGCGCGCGCTTCCCTTCCAAGAGCTAGATACCTCATTATGACCATCATCAGGGCAAGGTAGTGCTGCGTATGTGCGCTGCGCCCATTTAAAAAAGCGCATCCACAAGCGTATAAACAACGCAGCCGGGGAAGCTGGCGTGACCATGACAGCCAGTGGTAGCGCATCAGCACCACTAGCACGCGACCAAACGCAGTAGCTCGGGGATGTGATGCTCGTGGTCACATTAAAAAAAGTGTCAAAGTCATCGTTTTTTTTCTAGTTCCCGCTCCCTTTTGCTCTCTTCTTATAGGGTGGTGGGCAATGAAATAAATAGACGAACTGGTTTAACGTAAAGTGTCACTAGGAAGATTTATTTTCAAAAACGATGGTGGACCCGATGTGTAACATCGTTCGACTCTCGTACGCATATGCGTGGACGTGTGTCTGCTGCTTATCACGAGTACCGTCGGTGGAATCAAACACTGCCAATGGTACATTTCCGGCGGCAAAGGTAAAAGACATCGAACCGTTTGTTGGCCGCTTTAACCCGTCGGAAGAAATGAATCCTTTTTCCTTCCTGGCCTACTTATCACTGAGCAAATAGCTGCGGTTGTAAAAGGGTACGCTCAACATTGCCTGGGATGGTTCTTTGGTGTATTGTGCGCTCTATAGATTCTTTGCCCCGAATTCGAACTCCGGTCAAAAAAGTTAGGATCTTTCGGAGAACGAGTTTCTACAAGTATTTGTCTATTTGGTTATGTACACGAAAACAAAATTGACTGCACTGCAAACAAACGGGCGAGAAAAGGTTTCTCCTTGAACGGAAAACAATCAAAATCCTAAAGAAACTTGGAATGATTTAGCAAAGATCGTTTCAATGTGAACATTTGCAACATATTTCCTTACATCGCTTTTGACGTGTTCATAAGCAAACATTTCAAATATTATCCCTTACACCGGTGCACTCCCTTCTGGGAGTTCCCATCTGGAAGTTATGCTGCAGAACAATGCATCAAATGCCGCGTGGTGGTCCTTCATTCAGGAGGCGAGTTTTAGGCGTTTTGACACAAACATTTCCATCCAGCGCTACAACAATGCACTTCTTGATTTTAATACAGCACCATAGCAGAACTCATGTCATTTCTGTGCCATTTTTTCTCGCACATTTTGAGCAAACAAACAAAACCCGCCACGCCCGGTGGGAATGCATTTGAAATTAAATGCATAATGGGTATGGGAAAGAAATTGCAACCATTCACAACGCAAGACTATTTTGAATTTGATGTTGAAATGTCCGTCCGTGTTTTTTTTTTCTGAAGTGTCATGCAGCGAACAATGCCACAGAGCGTTTAGTTTTGTCACCTTCCGAACAAACGACGCGGGGCTTGGAACGTTGGCACGTTGGACGTGAAATCAAAATATGTTAATCATCGTGGTATTGAGTGGACATCAAGAAGTCCGGAGACCACACTGAGCGACTGAGGGAGAGAAGAAATGGCTTCGCAAGCCCCTCTCAGTCGACCGAACTCTCCAAGGCGGGACGCAATGTCAAGAGTCATTAGAATTTTTTAATTGCACCAAATTCCTGCATCGATGCCTGCGCTATTTGCCTGTGTGGCACGTTACGCAGAATGCTTTCTCTCTTTCTCTCTTTTTTTTTGCTGGACGCTGAAAGAATGTTCACCAAACGGTTGACGAACGATGACGAGCCACCGAGTGATAGGGGAGGGAGGGAACACGCCTCAGCAGCACTCTCGAAGATCAAATAACATTTTAATGAAAACATTCGCCCCGAACATAAATTGGAAATTCAATCAATGTGTTTTTCGCACGCTAGAAGATGTTGCGGCAATCAGCTCAGATGGGAGCAAAGCATATTTGCACGCAGTAGGGGAGAGGGTAGCGGAACAAGCGCTGGTCGGTACACGGTTGGCCATCGTAATACGCGATCCTCATTAACATTTTCCGGTGAAGTTAAAGCTGGTGGTGGTGGTGGTGGTGGTGGGGGGGCGAAGGGATGCTCACCAAAACGTTAAAAGGACGAATGGAACTTAGGACACTGAGCATTGAATTAGAGAATGTTGCGTTTGATGGTGCTTTAGATGATAGGAAAGTGGACAAAAAATCGGTTCCATGCCAATTGGATGACGAGATGCACAGTGTGGGTTGCTAATATATGCCTAGAAGCTAGAAAATAATGGTTAAAACACAAATTCATCTATGAAAAAAACATTCCTCTTCTTCCTTATCATTTGCCCCATAAACTGCTTTTATAACAACATATCCTAAATTTATTTTAACACCACTCCTAACATCAACCTAACGACTGTAATAGTCTCGCCCACATCGCTCACCATAGCAAGAATGTGTCGGCAAGATTCGACAACGCGCATCCTCCCTGAACGGTGATACTTGAACGGCAAGCAATTCGTCAATTCAACACATCGGTCATACATATTTTAATAGCCTTTATGCTTGCTGAATTATTGAACAAGACGAATTTTTAATTCACACGACGCTGAACGGTTTCGGAGGGCCGTGTCCGTTCCGAGGGCGGTGAACGAATTTTCTCACTGTTGTCCCTTCCCTGTCGAGGAAAGTTAGGCTCGCAGAGCGGACGACACGCGTTGAGACATGATGCTGGAGATTCATGATGATGATGATAATGATGACGATGATGGTGGTGGTAGTGATGGTGACGTTGATGAAGAACAGTTTCAATTCTGGGAAAAACAAACTCCCGCTTTCATCTGAGTAGCAATCGAAGTGAAATGATTTGAGCCAAGAATCATCCCATATCATATCATGAGGGGAACGTAGAGGACAGTGCGCGTTTAGATGAGCGTTTAGAAGTGAAAACTTAAAAAACTTGTCATTTGTAATTTCTAACGAAACGAAAGGTTAAATAAGGTTCAATCACAGCCAAAACTCTTAGCATGTGTTTCTGGTAAAACGGTTTAACTGGGGTAAATTTCGTACCATACGTCATGAAAGAAATAGGCACCAGTTTCAACCTTTGATAATGGCTTCACCATTTCACCATCACCACACACCATACTCCCTGTTATTTAAGGGTCATCTTAAATACACCATTTCCTTACACCCTCGTAAGCAGTAGCAAAAATCGATACCGAAAATGCTTTATAAACAAAAAAAAAACTGCCCAACCCTATCCACCCCAGCCACCAAAACCAATACCTCAAGGGACGTAGAGCGACCACCACCGGGTTTTTTGGGGTTGAAAACTTTATCTACCATTCCCGTTACGCTTCTTCCGCTGCGCTATATATGTACCGTTAGTTGAGTGTCCCGAGGGAGAGAGAAAGGGGAAAATGGCGGAATCTTTATATTCTTGCCTTGAGAAATCCACCCCCAACAAGCTGACACAATCCGTTCCTTCTACTAGGCCACCCTGTTCCCTTCATCCGCCAGGAATAAGAGAACTGGCTTTTCTGCGCCCTTTATTCCGGTGGGGAGTGTTCCTCCTCCCTCCACACCTCCCCCCATCAACAAAAGGGCTGAAATAATAAATCTTACCCTTTTTGTTATATTGCCCCACGCGTGCGTTACGATCCATTTGGGGCGGATGGCAAGAGTGCGTGTGTGTGTTCAGTCGGTCACATGTGTCCCTTTTCCGGATAGGTGTGTATGTGTGTATGTGGCCAAGAGAGATAGCAGGAAGGCCAAACGCACTGGCCAAATAAGCGAAGGGAAAGGGGACACATACGCCGAGAGAGGCATACGCACACACAGGGAAAGGTTTCGACCTGTGTTAGAAGATACGGCCACTAACGCAAAACGAAAATCGCATTAATCACATCCTGGAAAATATTATTGATTGCGAAACGGTTTTACGACGGCCCCGGTGTGTGTGTGTATGTGTGCTCTAGGGCGCTCAGTTTTGTTTTGTGTGGGGGGTTCACAGACGGTGTGGACGGACGGAGCCGGGGACGTTTTGATGATTGACAGAAGAATCGTGTGCGGGTATGCTGAATGGGAGGGGAGCGGTGGGGGTTGACATGGTTGAGGAGGGCTAGCGAAAATCCTTTCTATATGCTGCAACGGCAAGGGTGTGGAAGCATCTTCATGGACGGAAATGTTTGTAAATAAAAGAGAGCAAGATTGTCCACAATTTCCATTGGTTGAAGTTGAGCAAAACTAAACAAAACTTCCCAGTATTTGCTTGCTTTATAAATTATGAACGATTTTTTGCCAATTTTTTAATTATTTTTAGAGAATCACATATTGATTTCCATCGATCCAGTTTTTGAGTTCATTTTAATAACTTTTTATGTAATCTTTTTCATTATTTTTCCTTTTTTGGCTTTTTTTTGCATTTTAGTTTAATAGTCAACTTTAAATTGTCTGTAAATTACTTTTCATTCTTCCTTTAATTATTTCTTTCTGGAATTTATGTCGATGTGCATATTTCTTTGTTTCTTTGTTGGGTCAAATCAGTTCTTACTTGACTTGACTTGGTTGTTTATTCTATTAATTTGTTTTGCTTAAATGTTTTTTTTTCGTATTGTTTGCACGAGATTCATTATATTATACTTTTAATATATAAAAAAGAAGTTGGCAATTATTTTATTTTCATTTTTTAAGGCTTGTTCTGAATTTGTGTTTTATATTTCATCTCCAAATGTTTCTATATTACTGTTCACTATTTTAATAGCAAAGTAGGAAGCTTTCTTCGGGTTGAAACAAAATTCAATAAAAACAAACAACCCACAGCATCCCCTGTTACTAACGAACTTGCCAAGCTGAGCAAGCTGAGCAAGCGAAAATAAAACGGTAACCAACATAACATCCCTCCCCAAACCGGAAACCTTCTCCTCGTCCGACTGACCACCCTCGTTCGAACACACACACTGCGCACAGATACGTACGGTGTAGAAATGTAGTTCAATCCCAAAGGTTCCTCCTGTTTCCTCCCCGTCGACGATCGAAAATAAAGAAATAGACCATCAAAAGCGAAAGGGATGAACGGAAAACAGGGCGAAATTCGCAACTCATTCATCACGTACGTAACCCCTTGTGCGGCATCGTTATGTGATGCGTCCGATGCGTCCTTCCTGATCCACCACCCATCCACCCAGTCACAATGCTTTTTATGACTTTCCTTCCTGATGCGTACTAGCACCGTCGTCTCTCGGACCCTTCCCCACACTCAATGCCCACAAACACACACACACACACCCCTGTGTTATGTGAGCATGTGTAACGTAACGGTGCCAGAACCCATCAGCAGCGAAACCCACATTATGTACACGTTATCCTTTATCCTTTCACCTCGCCGGAAAAGTGAGAGTTGAAAGCACAACACATACAAGTCCGGTCCAATTCCTGGCTCCCCCGCTTCGACGGACGGTCTTCCGTGTTTGTGTCCACCCCCGACGAACCACTGCGGCGTGCGTGAGGAAGAAAATCGAAAGCAAAGCCCCCGCAACTGAACCCTTTTTATGGCATTTCGTTGCTGCGCGTTGCTTCGTGCTCTGCTTTTTTCCGTTCGACAGGAACAAGGGGAGCAAAAAGGGTCGCTGGAGACCTTTGGGGGGAGGAAGCGATGGAGCTGAAAGCGAAATCCTTTCGCTGTGTCGGTTCGGTGTGTTCCATTGTCAGTGTCACCATCACTCATTGGGTTGGACGTGAGTGTGCGTGTTGTGCGTGGAGAAGGGGAGAATAAGGGAGGGCAGCGCTAGGAGAATGTGAGGAAGATAAACGAACCTGTCGAGTTCCGCAGTCGAGTCGCCTGTCGTTTGTCGAAACACTAACCAACCGGACTGTGGGTGAGAAAGATTGCAATCATTCTCTTCCTTTCCGGACGCTGGGCGAGATTTTTACAACCCCACACCAGGGAGAAGATACATAAAAATACGCACGGAAACATAAAAATAAACACATACACACAAAGCTGGTGTGTGTGTGTGTGCACCAAAACTTCGGTAAGAAAACGGGAATAGAATGAGACGCATTTGCCCCTTTACTTGTGTAAAAGCGAGACACACGACGAAACCCCGTTTAAAAACGGTAACCCCTTTTTCAAACACGCAACCGAACGCATACATACACAGCGCGCAGCTACCCCTATTACGCAAAAGCAAACACACAGCAAGAAGAGCAAGAAAAGGGTTCCTCGTCCGACCATGCTCAAAGCGAGAGAGTGGAGTTGTTTTTTTTTACTTGAGTTTATCTTCTCATGTGTTTGCTATTAGTAACACACCGTGCGCATCATGCTGCTGCTTCCGAGTTATTTATACGCGGGAGTGTTTGCTCTGTTCCCAACCAATGCACACGCAACACACGCTTGTAACATATACACACACGTACACACACACAAACACTCGATATTCAAATGAGAATAGTGCTTCAAAAATAAAAAAAAAGGGGTGAACGAAAACAGGGGCGGAGTTGCCCGTTTTGGTTGGCGTGATTTTGGGCAGCAAAAGGGTTTTTACAGCAATGGTTGAACGAACGCCATTGAGGCGTATTGAAGCGCGCGCGTATGTGTGTATCTGGTGGTTGTTGCATGCGTGGTGCGACTGTTTAAGAGGGAAGGGGTTGATGTCTGTTGCATACACACGCAACCCCTTTCAGGTCGCGTTCGCCAATTGGAAGCGCGCAATTGGATGAGCGCGAGTCAAGCGACCGAAGAGTTTGATTAGATAAAATGGCTTCTTTTTATTGCTGGAGAGATGCGGTGCAACAACGCTGATGGTGAATAGCGGAATTTGGGGCAAGTGTGCCATACGGGGCAAGAGTGCCACCAAGCATTTTTCCTTAAAAACTTTAGTTTAATGATCAATTGTGTATACAGTTGGTTGCTTTCCAATGACTAGGTATTCTGAGCCTAATTTCATATAGACCAATTGATATTTCCCATTGTTTTAAACTGATTTATATTGAGTTTCAAAATTGAGCAGAATATTATAATTTTTTAATCCAACCAAATAAGCTCTCAAAAATCATGCGAACAATCAACCGAGAAAATATTTACACCACCGTATAGCTGAGAAAACGTGAAATATTTTGTGGGGTTAGTTGAAAAAAACTTTCTTTTTGTCACAGAAAAATTCCATTTCAAAAAAGTTACAACTTTTGGGGCAAAAGAGCTATCTCTATTTGGGGCAAGTGTGCCACTATCTTTCATAGGCACGAGCTGTCAAAAATGTAAATATTGTTGTAGCGTGCTGCGGAATGGTGCGCTATTGTGAGCGGATTCCACGCCAGAAAAACAGAACAATAACAAACCATATTTTGGTACAGTTGGTGGTCAAAAAGGCTTCATTGGTGACTAAATACATGTAGGAATATATACACTAGTGCTACAAACGTAATAATTTCCAATTATCTAAGAAATACGGTTATTTTTACCAGGTGGCCGTCTTGCCCCATACGAGTGGCACTCTTACCCCATAGCCTAAAAAACAACGACTTTTTGGACCCTTTTTAAAACGCTTCAAAAACTGTTTTGTTTGCACTTTTTTCAAGCGAAACTCATTTATAAGTGAGGAAATAGATGTAAAATGGTTATGAGATTTAAATCGGCTTTTGAAAAACACGTTTTAGTGAGTTATGACTTGAAATGCTTAAGGTGGCACACTTGCCCCAAGTTCCGCTATCAATTTGAAAGTTTTAAGCCAGTGGACATAGAACATAGAGTTACATCTTTAAGTATTGATGCTCTGTTTTAAGCTGATACATACTCTGTTATGGGGTTAAATGGTTAGTGTAAAAGTAGAAAATAGAACCAAGAGTAAATACGAAATCATATGATAAATAAGAGAATATCGTAACGCAAAAACAAAATAATTTGGCTTTGGAATAAGTAATATTACAGTATTTTTAACAGCATTTTAACAACATAAACCATTATTCCACAGATTTCATAAGTCGATACAAATGGAAATAAAAATAAGTGAAGAGGCAAACAAATCAGCTCCAAGACTCGAAATTTAACAAATAAACATAAATATAGAACATTCAATTGTACAATTGCAATAAAAAAAAGCAGACAATATCAATTTATTGTTTCACTTTTCATAGGATTTTATTACATTTGGCCTTAACATTAGGTTCGTAGTATCAGGTACAAGGACCAGGTCCAACATAATAACCCTAATAAAAACCAAAATTGAATCTTTAGCTAAAAAGATAACTAACAAAGACTGATTCGAGAGTTAATGCCTAAAGATACCACATATACAGCGTATGTGGCCTTGATACGTTGACCTTGTCAATGCAAATTTGTGACATAAATAATGCTACTATTATCTAGAGCAAAAACACGTTAGAAATTACATCTGTGACATTGGTGAATGACGTTGGTGAAACCAAGCAAATGGGCAAACAATGTTCAGAGGAGAAACAAACAGGTTAGGAACAAAAATCGAAATCAGATTTGAAATAGAAAATAGAAACATGAACACCAACATTAACACACAACCTCAGTGAAGCAAGCTCTTTGAATGGTGATCGGTGAATCGGTTCATCTTCCCTCCAAATCATCCTCAAGTTTCAATATCGACTGTCTTTTCAAATAGAAACCGTTGCCTCTACCGCGTGAGTGGTCATATATGGTGCGAAGTGTTAATTTGTCGTTCTGGAGATACCCAAGAATGTTTTAAGAGCATTAAAAACACTAATCACAATCATAAAGACATCACACTTTTTGGTACATAAAAACTTTCCAACATTGAAACAGTATCAATCTTACCGCCCTCATGCTACTTGCCATCAATCCCCACACCAGCAGCGAGTACCGGCCATAAATTAGAATACAATCAAATAGCCATCGCGAGCTAAACAGAGTGCCAATAGCAATTGCCCTGACCGTACGCCTTAAACAACAATGGGCATACATTTTGTTAAATTGCTTGTACGACACGATTGCAACCAATGCACACAACACAAACACACAGCGATGCTGGCGGTCAGCTAACAAACCACAACGAATGTGACACCGGAAATGGCACTCCCCCCCCTCGGAAAAGCCAGGAACCCGGGTTTGGCTGATTAACACCCGGTTCCGGTGAATTATTTCTAGATGGAGCGCGATTATTACCGCCGCCCTACTACCAAGCGGCGGATGAGCGTAGCGGTAGATGAGTGAGTGGTTTGTTCACAAATTAAAACACAGCACGACGGTCACCCTGGGCCATTTTTATTAATATCATAAAGCAAACCTCCTGTGTCCAGTGCCGCCGAATGGGAGGGGGCGGGCGTTGTGCATATAAATTTTGCCTTCGATTAGCCGGGGACGCACAAGGACGCGGGTTAGGAAGATGTCGAAACACACACAAACACACCCTATATGGGAGCATTATCAAATTAAGCACTACACGGTGTCGTAAATAATGAGCTCGTTTGTTTTTCTCCTGACCACTCTCGGGGAAAGCTGCGGGTTTGACCGGGGCCATCACAACGCAATGCTTCCACCATTCTGGACCGTGTGCTGCACACATGAATCAATACCGAGCACCGAAATTTCTTGACGAAATCGAATTAAAATCAGCCCAACCAGCCGCACACTGCTTTATGGGAATGCCAACACAAGGCTAGGCCCCGACCCTTACCTGACAAAACGTGTGCGACTGCGGCCAGGTATTGTCAGCCGGAGGCTGATATTGGCGAGATGGAAGAACGCTGTTACCTATCAGGCGTAACGCGCCGCGCTTATAATCCGGCCACCGCTTGCGTTGGCACGTTGGAGGTGGAAGCCTATTTTTGGGTTCGCTGCACATACTGCCCGGAACACACGGGAGGAAAGCTTCTTTTCTCACCAGCTGACACCGATCCGATTATTTCCGCGCACACACACACAGACACACAATGGGCAGACCGAAGTTTGCAACTATTTTTGCACGCCAGGAGTGCGCGCTAGGCCGCTGTGTTGATGGTGTGGCTAAAATTAGAGCACGTGCTTTCTTGCTGTGCGTCTCGTCTCTGCTCCTTCCGCTCACACCTGACCGGCGCGGTTTTACATCATAATTAGCGCACGAGTTTTTGGGCTACCTTTGCGGGCTATTTCGAGGCTGTTTTGGAGGCAAATGGGTGAACAAAAGCGGCAAGAAAGGTGGGACCATTTATCATGGGATTATGTAAGTAGGACAGCGTGTCTGGGACACCTTTGGCGAACGTTCGGATGTGGATGTGCAGAATTAGGCGCGTTGGTGTTGAAATCCGATCCATTCGTTAATGGATGGTAGGGGTAAGTAGGTGTGTGTGGAGTCTTGTGATCGTGTCGGTGCATAAGATTTTGCTGTTTATGGATGGAGAGCCAAAGGATAGGGAAGGGATTACATCAGGTTTAGTTTGCTTGAAAAGAAGTGTTGAAATCAAATCAGGACGGTTGTAAAACGCAATTATATTGTTTTCAGTCTTTATTGATTAGAATATTATATTGCGAAAAACAAATAGAAATAATTGTAGCTGTAATTATTTCAGCTAAACTGATACTGATAACAAATAAAAATGAAATATTTAACGTTACCTCATCAAAAGGATTAGCCACATTTCCTACAAAACAAGTTTGGTGTATTAGTCGAACAAACGATATGTTAAATTACTGTTTTATTGATCAACATAATGCAATGCATTTTGCATTATTACATTATGTTTGCTTTTCAATTGAAGAACATATAATATATTTTTCAAACTAACACCTAAAGAAGTCATGATATAATTTAGTTAAACCTAAATTATTAAACCTAAAAACCTAAGGATAATTATCAATTTCATGAAGTAAGAGTCATGTGGTTCAACTTGTTTTTTATTCTATTTAATTAAATCAAGCTTATCTAACATAACTTTTAATTTCTTGAAATATTGCTTGGTTAACAGCAACAAGTTAATCTTTAAGGGGTGATCTAATTCATGTGTTTCTAATACAATTCAATACATAAGAATACATCGTTTTTGTTATGAAGAACGATCAAGACTATATTGACAATTGGCGAAGTGTTGAAGAATGATCAAATAATGGATAGGAACTCCCAAATGTGTTCTACGCCAAAAGACATTTCCGACGAGAGATATGATTTTTGTGTTTAACTCCTTCAACAGGCGTTTTACGTTTCCTTCAAACAATCTGCAGACTGCAACATTATAAATTTGATTCAGAGTTTACTTTACATAATAAGCAAGAAAACAGACTCTTTTTTACATTCAGATAGTTTTTTAATGCTGAATTTTAAAATTACTGTGCACTTAAACAAACGACTCTCCTTTAAACGTTCCTCTCGGTACGATTTAAGACCAGACGCTGCACTGACGTACCCCAAAGACTGCCTTAACCACACCTGTACCCAATACCTGCAAACTCCGCACATAAATAACATCCCTTTCACACTCCATAAAGTGTGAACCGTCGATTGAGCGGTACTACGGTGGCGACAGAAATTCCGCCAAAAATGTGAGGCGTTTCGGAGTCAATAAAAATGATTTAGAGCATCGGGTATCGGTGTGGCAAAAGCACGAAAGGTAGGTGGGTGTATCACGATCACGCTTACACAGAGTATATTTATCAAACCACCTACTCGACAAAAGGTGATAAAGGCGTAACCCGTGGGCCACTATTCCCTTTCGGTTTCGATTGGGCCGAAAAATCGATTCCCACTTCTCGCCCCGGAATCGGCACTCACGTGTGCAACCTTCTTTCACGAGAATAAGATACACCCGTGTGTCCCGAGCGGTACGAAGCGATCGCATCGAATCGAAGCTACAGGTCGTTTTATTTATAGTGTGATTTTTTTTTCTTCTCCACAATACGAACACTAAGAAAAGGATAACAATAAATCGGCACAACAGCTTTAAAGCGACTTCAAACGCGGTACGCTGTGGGTAGGTGGAAAGGGCACAAGAAAAGGGACACCTACCAAACACCACCAAATCCTTCCCAAATGACGCAGCAGCGGACGCGCAGTTTCAACCTTCGTGGATTTAGATTCATTTATTTTCCACCTCTACAATCGCTCGCCCCTATTGTCGGGGAAGAAACGATCAAAATCCTTCAATCATCTCCTCCTCATCCGGCGATAAAGAACGCCAAAAACCCTTCGCCATTGTGCGCCAGTGTGGCAAAAGGCAATAAAAATTGCGTGTTTTTTCCCTGTGTGTTTGCGCAGGACCCCTTTCCCGGGGTGACTGTGACCGAGCAGAATGGAAGGCTTGAAAATAGGGTTTTGGTAATCCTTTCCTGTTGCAAGCGGTGGTGAAATTGAAAAACCTGCGCAAGCAGTTTTGGGCAACGCACCTTGCACCGTGTGCACATCATCGACCCATAATCGACCATCGAGACATGGTCCCGAAATGGCAACTTGATTTACGCTTTTTTCACACGCGCATCTCTCTGCCGTTCCTACCTGGGCGCGAAGGGTTTCCTTCAAACTTTTTTGTTCACCCTTCCTTCGGTCGAGCTACCCTTTTTTCCCCCCGATCGGGTTCTTTTAGTGTCCTTTTTAACCTTCCTTTTTTTTTTGCACAATAAACCTGCAACATTCCTTGAAGCCATTTCGCCAGCATCCTTTTTCTTCTTCAGCCACACAACACGGCCAAAAATTGATGAGTTAAAAATGTTTCCCTATCCGAGCAATTTATCTTCCTTTCGGGGTGGCAAATAAACACAAAAAAAGGTGAGATCGATTCTGTACAAATAAAAGTCTATCCTTTTCTGCTGCTTAGCGATCGGTGGACGCTTTTACGGAGAAACTAGTAAAGCCGGCCGTGGGTTCCGGGACGGTCTTTCTGTCGCACAATGTGGAATGTGTCACAGGTTACGAAGGTGTTACATTCACGTGTTTGATTGTTGTGTGTCGTGTGAAACGAGCCTGAAAGAGTTTAAAGGTAAAAAGGTACTTTGATTACGGGAGGAAATATGGTGACGAACAACAAAAAAAAAACGGCAGGGATAACGATGTAACAAATCGACGATGTGTGGGATAAATTGTGATCGGCAGGCCAAGGAAAAGGTAAGGCTGGAATTCTAGTTTGCAGGAATGTCACAACACGTAAACGTCCCGATTATTAGCTATTTGGCTTTTGTCTGGGAAGGACGGGTAAATATACAACCTATGATATAGTATGGTTGATGCCTGAAGGTGAACGTTACATTAAGGAAGCATTTAACCATAAACGTTTTCATTGGAAGTATTTCATTTACATTTATCAGCCAACAACATCTACAAAAAAATTGAATTTAATTTTAACAATATTACACTACGCTTTATCGATTCGAATCCTCTTTTTACATGCATGTGACCAACAAATATGTGACGCATTGGTTCGGTTCCGGTTCTCGAACCATTTCGGTGGTGGTTGTAAAAATGTTAACTCGATAGGATTTCCCTTTCCATTCTTCCCTTCCCACTTAACCATAAACGAGCCATAACCATAAGCACGACATTCTTAAATTTCAAACAACCTCCTCCCCCCTCCCCCCTAACCACCACCAGCCGCACATTACCGTGGTGACCTTTTTTTTCGGGGTGTTCTTTAGCCAAAATCGTGTGGTTTCACTTTCGCGCGCAACCGAGATGGACTGTTGGATGGACGGCACAGTAGTGCGCTATACCGTTGCATTTCCTGTTTCGGATGCAAAGAACCATTTCCTGCCCAGCCCATTTCGATCGCAAAAAAAAAACATGTAAACGACGCAAACGGAAATCACTTTCAAATAAGAACCCTAGCTCACATTAAAAAAAGCCCCCTATGCGGACAGATACTTGAAAACATGCACTTTTGAGGGAGCTTCAGCTTCTAAAGTGCAGAGCCGGGTGCAGCACGAGATATGTATGTGCCCGGTCTGAGGCATTTAAGCGATACTGTTCGATGATGCACATTCCAAACCGTCCGAGTGCATTGTGGCTGCTGCTCGAGGTTTCGAGCAACACCAACGGGGGGTGGGCTTTCGCTGGTCGGATATGGCAACAATTTTAGCCCCGATAACTGATTTGTTACAATTTCCGACGAGGGATCTACTTTATCGCCACCTAATGGTTTCGGTGCGGTTTTTTTTATCATGCGGTTACAAATGGAACACAATGCACGTACTTATTGCAAGCCTGGGGCAACCATGCTGCGCAGTGTACATCAACTCCAAAATTTAACAGCTTGACAGCTAAGTTACAATCATTTTTGGAATGTCAAAAGCAAACGCTGGTATTGATTTTTATACATTTTTAATACAAAAAGTTAAGCATTAAATCATTCAAAAAATAGATTAAACCGATATGATGTCTTACCCATTCACATTACCATTCAAAAGTCTATCGGGAAAAGGGCCATCGTGAGAACCATCCTCATTGCTAATCCTATTTGTCCTAAAACCTGAGACATTCTTCACCATGACAACTCTTCCTCGAAGTGTAGAGCTATTTACGGCCGTGTAATTTTACCTCCGACATTAAATCTCCTTCAATTTCAATCTTCTCTCTCCCACCACAAGATCATTTAGATTTAATTATCGTTCGAATTGCATCGCACACTGCCATTGTGGCCAATGGGAAGGACAAATTCCTGGAAGCAATATGGAACGGTGCTGAATAAGGTCCCATTGAAGAAAGCACGACAGAGTAAACTGATCCAAAATTCATTCACAACCAGCATCCCACCGTAGCTGTAATCGAACACGCAAAATAAAACCACACGTAACACGACCCGGCGGCGTCGGCCAGCCAGTCCGGTGTTTGTGCTGCCCAGGGCAAACGCAAAAAAAAGGGATATGATGTTCTCCGTGTGCAAGTGAGTGTACATCCGTTCCGATGGGAGATTTTAGTTTTATTTCTTTGGCTAGCCTTTTTTCCCCACATCCCTCCTGCCGTGTGGGTGATCGACCAAACCAAACACTGTCCTGCAAAACGTTTTGTCCATTTGTTGCTCGTTTTCCTTTTCCCCGCGTCCTTGCACTTTCATATTTGTCCCAAGCAACTAAAAAAGAGAGCGCAGTTCAAATATCCTTCCGCAACTGCTCGCCGATCGCTCGCCGATCGATCACAAAGGACAACACACCCCTCCCCTCCCCCCCCCCGGGGAAGGACATTTAAATCGAAAGCCTGCAGGCGCGGGAACGCGGGTGCACGGTGTGTAAGCTGAGCGTCAGCTTCCTGCAGCCCAAAACCAGTGAAAGCCAAACCAAGGCCAGAGGTTTCACTTTTGTTTGAAGGAAGCAAGTTTTTCGCGCTGTAAACGCCTTTTTTTCCTTGGCTTTGGGTGCAGGAAATGCATTTCCAAAGGTTCGGGGCATTTGATTTCACTTTCTAGCTGCGGGACGGGAGCGTTTACACTCCCCACACGCTCCCCCGTTTGTGCAGTAGGTCTGTGCAGTTGGGCGCGGATCTTTTTCCGGGGTTGTGGTTTGTATGAGGTTTTTTTATTTATTTTCTTTGTTATTGTTGAATTCGACTGAAATCGAAAATGTGGGAAGAACACATCGGCGCTGATGTGGTTTAAAAGCGCGCCAAAAATTGTCGTACGAAAATGGAAAGTTATATGTGCTTGAGGACGCCTGACGGTCAAATGATTCGTAGGAAATAGATTTTTTCTTGATTTTAGCTTTTAAAATGTTCTTGCAAATGAAAGTAAACCAAAAACTTGATCTCGAATTATCGATTGAAGTTCAACACGCATTTCTGCTGCCTTGAGTCATAGGAGTTTCACAATATAACTAACCTAAAGATGAGATCATTGAGCGAACGTCGATGTAGTGTGGCAATATCACGAAATTAGAATATGCCATGGCGGTGTAGCTTCGTTGAACCTCACTAACAAACACAATGAAGAATAACTCATTTTTCTTAAACAAAATAAGGTATTATTTAAGCTTTGATCTCAGTTCGATCCTTCCCACATTCGAAGCAATTCAAAAATTCTCACCACAAACCTTCAATAGCAGGCGCTAAAAACTCGAACATCATTTTTCACCAATTTCGTTCTGGTCCAAAACCTCACGATCAGGCATATCATCATTGGGTCAGATCTGTCGAGCATGGGATGAAAAATTGTGTGAAAACCATTCCGAAAAACGCCCATTTGGCGGCGCTTTCGCGGAAACAGTAGCCAGTGGAACGGATTCGCTCGTGAAAGGGCTCCCGGAGTGTGAGACGGAGCAGCGGTCCATTTTTTACCAGCCTTGGTCCACAACGATCGTTCGCACTGACCATAAAGTATATTAATGATATTTTTGTTCCCAACTATAACACCAGAGTCCAACTGGTGTTTTTCTATCCGTTTTTTCAGGACCTTATGGAACGCCATTCGGGTCAGTTTGGGTGGGTTTCTTTTTTCGCTCTTATAATTTAATTTACAAAAAACTGCAGCCCATAGCCGCGTCGTTAAATAACCTTTCCCAATGATGCACGCAACTGGCGTCTGGTGGCGGTAGTAGTGCGTTCCGAGAATTCAATCGTACCCTCAGATGCATCCCTTCTTCTCGAGTGAGATTCTGCCGACATACCTGAGCCAGCCCTAGGTCTTAGGGACAAAAGGATGCGGATATATTGGCTTCCGCCTCCTGCTGACTGGCCCCGAAATGCCCAATGCAGCAGCGCTTGCTAATGATCCAGGCTCAGTTAATTAATCGAGATCGGGGCACCGTCCCGAACTTTCATCGCCGTTGCATTTTCCTAACCAAAAACCGTGTCGGAACCGATGCTCAACACCTCAGCACAGCACCGGTTCGGCTTCCTTTGAACACCTTCCGAAACCTGCCAATCAAGCTTGCGTGGCTTACTGGCGGATCTGTGTTTTTTTTTTTTGGGCCGAATTTCTGCACCAAAAATAAAAGGAGTTTAAGCATTAATCTCTCAACCCCGTGGAGATGAAACTGTTTCCAGCCTAGTAATGAGTGCGGTCACAATGGAATCGCAACGTGAAAAAAAACATGCGCAACAACAACACAGCGGAAGCAAGTTCCCATGCGCTGGCGTATTAAACCTTTCGAGTTGAACTCGCAGGTACACTGGACATAGGATCCTTCGGTCCGACCATAGGATGATGCTTTTGCGCTTCTCACCAAACCTCTCCCACAAACAAAACCGACCAGTCAAGCGTGCCACAGATGACCATGGGAACCGAATCGGCCAGAATGGACGCAACAGTGTCTTACCGAATGCCAGCGCAAACTATCCCAAAAAGGAGTCAAGCAAAACAGTTGTTGGCCTGGCCAAGTGTTTTCCGGCCCGACCGAATCGGGTGTTTATTATTACTGCCAGTATTTTTCACAGCGTCTGCGGCGAGAAAATGGGAGAACAGACAACCGGGTGAAATGCTTCCGTTGAAATTTGAAGCTGGAAAAAGGATGGCTTTTAAGAGGATGCGGATCGCGAACGAGCGTGCTTGTCCAAACATCTCCCACTGCTCCCTCGCCAGACAGGATCGCCTATGCATACCGGAACGATATTGAACTTTTCCGACGCACTTGCTGTTTTGTTTTTTCATCCCATCATCCCGAAGGCATCAAGCAAAACACCATGCGACATCGAGATCGAGTGGTGCTTCAGATTTAACGAGTTTAGCAAACTGTCAACCTCCCGGTCCCGGTCATTCCCGGTGCAGTAATGTGAGATCAGTGCGAACGGACCAAAAGAATATATGTGTGCAGGATAATCGTTTCCGGTTCAATCGATTCAGTGGCACATTGCAGCATCCTTCCGCAATCGAGCGGAATGTTTTGAATAGTGAAAGCAGCAACAGTTTGACAGCGAGAAGTACTTGCTTAAAACACTTTCGTGGGCATCCGCGGATTGGATTACTGTAAACAGTCGTATTTCTGGGATGGGTTGATTGAGTGCGATACTTTATATTATATTGAAGCAGAGCTAAGATTAGGTGGAAAAGTACATCTTCATCTTATTTTGTCAGAAGCAGATGAAGATCACAAAACAAGCGATTGCTTTCGCTGAAAACACTGCCTGCTGCAACAAAACTGGTATTCTATGTAGTGTCAGTGTGTGGAAACTAAATCATATTTGTGCCATTAAAGTGATATGAAAGATAAGTCAAGAGCGCTAGTCTATCTTATCATTTCGCGCACACACACCCCTAAGTATTATGACTTCGTATGATACTTTGAAGAACCTGCCATTACGCGCATTTCAGGTCAAAAAGTATGACTTTAGCAGTTTGGTAGGTTTGGTAGCAGGTGGTAGGTAGGACTTTAAAACAAAGTTTGGTAGGTTTTCAAATAAATATCCAATGATTATTTGGCACGGTATCACGAAATAAGAGCGGTTGTGAGGATGAGACATTTACAATAATCTTACACTTGGAGCTCATGATCAACAAATCTCTAACTTTAATACAAGTTAGGGCAGGAATTCAATCTCTTCCAAGATACCTTACATTTGAAATAATATGCCAAGATCAATCGTCGTTCCAGAGCCGTTGATGAAAGTTCATATGAATTCGGAATATTATTATTTTACAGCAAAAATGCATCTTAAAGAAGGCTCAAATGCATTACACTATACTGCAATCTACAGTGAGTTCAATCCGACAATATCTCATACACATTAAACAAACATGTCCTTCGGTGCTGCTCTGCGACCAATTCCAGGAGAAACTGCTTATCTTCACCAATGTGTTCCAGTTACACAGCAGGCCACCGCCACTGCATGTGCATCAAAGGGCACACCTTTCTTCCGAAAGCAGATACCCAACCCGATGCCACAGCTTGATCCCTTCATTTCACTACGCATCTTATGCATGCATTCCTACGGCAACTCCTGCCTGATTGCAAACTGCACGGCAAATCTTTGCCAAAAAAAAGGTGCTTTTGTTTCTATCGGACTCGGGATCACCCAGGGTAGGTAAGGTTCGGTAAGGTTATGCACGCCGCCCTATCGTCAAATGACATCCGATGACGGGTGCATGTCGACCGGGGCTTGCGCATCTGCGGACGATTTCGTCTCGGCTGGTTTTGGCAGGAACGGTTTCAACTTTCTTGCCTTTGACCAAAAACGGCAATCAAGCAAGAAACACCCGTACCGTTACCTGTTCCGGCCTGCCCTGGAATCCGGTCGGCTTCCGTCTCTTTCTTGAGCGTGCTGCTCTTGGCCCGTTGGTGCGTGTGTAGTTGGCCGTAAATTGAAAACTTCAATTACTCCTTCACCGCCAACGCCGTGCACCGTAAGAAGGAAAAGCGATTCCAATCAGCATCTCTTTCAGAAACGCACGAACAAAAGCATGCGTTGTTGGTAAGATGGCAAAGGTGGTCCCGGTAGGTATACTCGTTTGAATACCAAAGCCCCGTACGCAGGGACGCGCCGACTCAGGATAGGTTTTGGCAAGACGATTAAGTTCGCACCCGGCGGAAAGTCTTCCTTTCCGAGCTGTTGTTTCTTGTTTTGTTGAAGAATATGTCGAGACGTTTGGCACGCTCGTGGTATTCCGAAGGATTTTTTTTTTGGAAGCAATTAAGCGTCTTGCACATTCGCCTGATGCGCACCACCGAGATGATCGGGAAGGAAAGGACCTGAGCAAGCACAGGAAAGGTGCACCTTCATTAGGCGTTCGTTTTGTGGCAACCGGCTGCATAGAATTGTTCTTTGAAAGGCTTGTCTTAAGAGGATTAGGCAAATGGTTAAGAGAAGCTCGGAAAAGGATGCAAACTACAAAGCTGACGGGCGATCTTCGTCGATCCTTTACGGAGCTTACGGAGTCATGTTTGCGAAAGAAATTACTTTCTTTACAGCTCTGCTCCTTGTCCGTCTTGCTGGTTCTTCAATATATTTCGTAGATTCAACAGTAATTTGTTTTACTCTGGAAATCTTCAGGCTCCAACAATTAAACACTCTCCAAAATCATCAAATGAGCAGTGATCTTGACTGACTAGTAACTACCGAATCGATTCAGGAAAGCTCTTCAGGATATTACAACCTCCTGTCCAGACAAAGATCACTTGAGCGAACGTCTTCATATAAAACATCCAAATGAGCAGCCCTATGAGCAACTTCGACCTCTGCTCAAGCGCTCCGGATAGTTTCCAGGAACACAGCTTCCCGTCCAACTGCACTCTCCAAAAAGATCAAATCATCCCACGAACGTTGCAAAACAACTCGATTGCGTTTCGTTCGACCATTGCTGTATGGTGTAACACGAACCAGCTCGATCCTAGTGTCCATTTTCGTCCCGGGGGTTGCGTCCTCTTCAAGCTTCACGAAATAGCATCCCACAAGTGGAATCTAACCCCGTCCTGTGCAACCTTTTGTTTTGCTGCACTCCTTTTGCATTGTCTCTTCCCGCATAGTCGTCGTCATTGTCGTCCTGCTTCACCAACACCAGGATACGAGCAATTCTCCTTTGTTCTGCTTTAGCGTTGTTTGATCGGTTTCACTTTTTTGCTCCGTTCCCTAGTTTTTGCCAAAGGAAAAAGTGTATTTTCTTAAAAGGACCAAGATGTGTTTGTCTGTGTGCCATCGTCCCATTTAGTGTTGGTGATCCTCCTCTCTCTGCGCGCACCTTATTACAAACGGTCAACGTTTCGGGCGATCTTCTTTCGCCGCAGGTTTCGGGTTGCGTTTAAAATCTATAATTTCCCGAAGGAAACGAGAACACAAACGCAAAACTAGTTGTCTCCTGAGTTCGCATCCCTTTTTTTTTCGCTTGTCTGTTTTCGTTGGCTAGCCTCTTCTGGGCGACGGAACTCTTTTGTCTGAGTCCAGAGGCCTGAATGATTTATATTTTGCCTGCAAACCAGTTCGCTTTACTCGTTGATTATCTTAGGTGTGTGTGTGTACCCTTCGGGATGACCCCGTAAATGAAAGATCGTTTTTTCTGCAATTCCCCTTTGAAAGTTTCGCCTCGTACGCGGCCAGGTATACACGATCAGGCCACAGACAGGCACCAGCAAAAAAGCGCATCCGATTATTAACATTGCATTGCGTCCACCCTTTTGTCCAGTGTGGGTCGGGAAAAATCATACCGAACGTTGCTGGTTAGTGTTTGCGTTTCCCATCGGATCGTAGTGCGTAAGCAGAATTGAAAAAGGGATGTGCAAACGACGGACGGGATAATCGATAATGACAGTGAACCAGTGCCAAGGAACGTTGTCGATCGGTTGGCCATGGGAATTGAAGTGCTATTCTGGGGCCGGATGCGTTCAGGTATCGGAGCGAAAGAGTTATTAATCATCGTGGATGTCTTCGGTATACTTTTAGTTGTAGAAGACGAAACAAACCATCAATAAATGACACGAACATTACGAAGCTAGCATTCAAAACCCGCATTTAGTTATACGATATCTAGGATCACACAACATGATCTTTCTTAGATAATTATTCTGATTAGGAATTACTGAACAATGAGGAATTGTGTAGTTATTTTTGAAAGAACCATTTTCGGTTAATTTTCGGTTAAAACCCGCGGTAGTCAACAAATATTAACCGATGCATCGATACCTTCAATGTTACCTATATGTTATGTTCTACCCACTATCTCCATAAACCAATGTATATATGTCTTCGTATATAGATTATCTAAGACCTTGTTTCCAGTAAATGTTTCATTTGATCTAGAAGAATCTATAAAAATCCAGTTTTTATCAAAAACTATGCCGTATGTAGTTCATCTTCCCAATGTATTCCCAGGAACCACAATGACATATTAGTTTGCAGTCATTACCTTTATATATCATGCTATAAATAGTTAAAAATGCCACAGATATAGTGTCAATCGTCTATGACAAAACATGTAGTAAATGTATTCATTTACTAGAATTAGATTCAGGAATTTATAAAACTAATGCGTTGATATAGTACAATATAGTATCGTAGAAGCTACATCAGAAGTGAATTGTAAAGCCTAAATGCTAGTTTTTACAATGAATTTCTCTCTTTCATACTGAAACGATATTCATTGATCCATGGGGAACCATTTCCAACTGACGAATAGATCGGACACTTACTGACCATGGTCATCCATTCCATCCTTTCGCTCGTCCCATATGCTTTATGTGCCCTTCCCTTCGAGCCCTGATGTCGTTGCCGTCGCATGAAACTACCCCTTACCGTCGTACATTACGTACGCAAACGATTCGAAGGGATCGGTCGGTACTCTTACCCTTACTACTGGCGATTGCAAACACGCAACATGGCTGCTGCTGCTGCTGCAATTGTCTGTCCACTGGTGAACCCCTGGACAACGATGTCCAGTCAACACGAGACGCGAGCGAAAGCATCGCCATAACCCGCTTGAAACCGACAGCACCGGTGGCGCTGACCAGTTTTTCCCCTTTTTTGCCGTCCCAAAGCACGTCGCTTCAAGTGAAAAGGGACCCTTGTTAAACATATGTTTCAACTCGATTCTGCGCGCGCTTTTTTTTTCAACCCCGTGTTTCGTTCTCTCGTTATCTCGACCGATTCGTTTCAATTATCCTTTGCCCGGTCGGTCAAAGCGTGGTCCAGTTCCAGAGTTTTGCTGGAAAGCCGGAGGAAAATGGACGAAGCGAACAGAAACAAAACAAAAAAAAACGCAGCCGTCATCAGAGGATTCGTTTTGCGCAAAAGGATGCGAGGAAAAATGAGGAATAAAAAGGGCACAACAAAGGGGGCAACCAAAAAAAAAAAAGATCAGACACAAACATGCGCTAGCACAAAACCGGCAACTGGCCACCGGGTATCGCCTATATGGCCCGTTTTCGCCTTCTGACCGACCAAACTGACCACCCGAGGAAAAGGCGCTCGATCGTTTTCAGGCAACGGTTCGGTCGGTTCTTCGAAATTAGGATCGAAGCTAATTTATCGCTGCCAGCCAGCGACGCCGGGGGAAAGGGTCGCGCAGATCCGGACGTCCCGATAGTGCCGCAATCTCCGCCGAGATCGACGCGCCACGTTCCACCGACGCTCGACCTACCGACAACACCTTGCGTCTGACATGTGGTTCGTCCTGATTACGTGCAAGAAGGCGACCGTGATGCGTTATTTTCCTAACGTATCTCGAATGGCTCGCTCGAACAAGGCACAGGTGAAGGCACTGGAGTCGATAGAGATTGTAGGTTGGAATGCACTGGATTGGGTTTTGCTATCAGGCGAGATAGGAAACTAGCTATTGGTATCAGTAAACGGGAAAAAAGAAAAGCGGTTTTTGAACAGCTGGCGGCTCGTGTCCACGCGGACAAGTGTTAAGAATGATTTATAAATTAGTCAAATCTTAATAGGACACAATGAGCGGGTTTTTTGTGTTATCTTCTATTGGAGGAGCTTTAGTGTAGATGTTGTGCAGTCATGTTGATTCTTGTTTACCCATTTCCGAATGTGTTAATGTAAATAGGGATAATAAAAACTGGTTTGAAGCTGGTTTGTAAGTTTTTTAGTTAAATCCTATAACTCCCATAATTGAGAAACATTATCAGCTCAAGTCAGAGATGTGACACTCAAATCGTTACATTTATAATTCGTGCATCATGCGTTTCTGCTGCAAGAAACCGTCCAATGTCCATTTGTAGCATATCCTCGGTTGTCTTTTCAGACAGAGCTGGTCAACTGTTATGATCAAACTCATGTTTTGCGCAATTATTTGAAGGATTCGAACAAGGATGCTTTAACAAGCCGTCTGGGGTTCAATACCAGTTCAGGGTTCAGGCAACTTCACCTTTCTCCTTCTTCTCAATACTTCAACCATTGTTTATGACTGTTTATAGATTTAATTCCCCATATTTTAAATTTAGCCAAAAACATCCGAAAGAAGGAGATGTGTCTGAATATGGTCATTTTCAATCAATATTGTGCAAAGAGCATTCAATTTCAAGGTAGCAACCTGGACGCTTCTTGCCGTCAACATGTTGTATCCTAACAAACTTTGGTGGAACATTACCATCAACTTAACGCCAGGAAGGTCATCAACAGTGCAATATATTTATAGAACCAAGCCGCAGTTCAACGTATCCTCCTACTGCTTGGTATTTTAACACTATCGTACTTAAAGAGGACACCAACGAGAGCTAGAGAGCGTTTAAAACGACCCAGACGGACATTGCCTTTTTCTCATCACAGTCTTGTTGCACATTGGAAAACTTAACATCTTGCACAACGAACCACACACATAAAAAAATGGCTCCATTCTCTTGCTGCTCTACCTCCGCTAACAGCACACACCAGCAATGACTTTGCCGCTTTTCTCAACACCCTCAGATCCATCCCGTGTTCGATATCCAATGGAATATAGTTGTACACAATTTTTCATATCCAATCGAAGTATCGAGAGGCCGTTCGTTTTTTTTTTGGGTTGGCAACAAAATCAAACACTAACCAGGGGTGCAGGGGTAAAAAAATACGTCCTGAAACCACCCCCAAAGAAGCAGCTCATCATCATCATCACCATCGACAGTGTCGTTCGGTTGCGATTGATGGAATCATCTTCAATCACATATATTTTCTTCTGGGGCACTTGAAACGCACCACCTCCTTGGTTTTTTTTTCTTCTTTTCATACACACACACACACACACACGCACATACACTAAACTCAACCGCCAGGCCGAGAAAATCGATCCGGCACGGTGCGTAATGGTGACAATTTCTTTGAAAGATCCATTCCGCTTGATCCATTCGTGAAGGACATTCAGTGCCGCTGCAAACGTTTGCTGAGGCCAAACCGGTACAGATGGGTGTCTGCGGAGGACTTGCAGAAAACATACACACTGACATAAAAAAGAGACACCCGAAACATCAACAACATTGGCATTGGATCGAAAGTGAAAATGGTGGTTTTGTTGCGGCGGCAGTCCAGCAGGCAAAAGCAAAAGGAAAACGATTGTCATCAGCGTTCGTGCATTTTGGTGCACGGAGTCCCCCAGGCAGGACGGTGACGGTGAAAAAGCGACAGTCAAACAGCGGTCCCGTAGATGATTTATTGCTTATGCTGCGCAGCATGTGCCCACAAACCGGCCGCAAACCGTTGCTACGGGTGTGAGCGGTACGTGTGGGTGGTCAGTCTGCAAATCGATCATTTTGCACTGTTGTTAGGATGGATGGTGTTTTTTTTTTCAAAGACCACACTCTCCCTCAAGTGCTCAAGTCTAATTTGTTTGTCACCAAATTGAGCCATTTCGTTTCGTGCGTCGGGGGTGTCGGTAGTTGGCCGAGCAGGCCATCATTAGTAAAGGGAAAAAAGGGGGTAACGAATGATCTTTGGCTTTCATTCAGCAAACGGGAGAAAGTCCTCAAAAGCTCAATGAATTCAGCACGCTCGATTTGGTACGCTGCTCGAGATCATTCAAGCGATCATTTGAGAAGCGTTCTTCAGGTGATGCTAGAGGACTTGCTGAATGGACGTCCTCAAGATATTTGGACACGGTCGAACGGTGGTGGCGTTGCCAATTGGCCAACTTCAGCCCGACTGATTAAGCCGTCATCGATCATTCAAAGCACACACACACAGAGCGATAGAAACGGCAAGTGAATGCATTCATTCAGAGATTGTACGCAGCAGCAGCACCCGGATCACCCAGCTAGCCGAATACCTACCACCCGTCATCGTCTGGGGCTGATAAGCACTGCAGTACCGAAAAGCGTTGGCTTTATCGGTGCGTGCATTGTTTGCCCTGCAACCAGCTACTAGCCAGATCGGATCGAAGAGCGAGTGAGCCGCTGTTTGTCGGCAAATGTAAACGTGGCACAATGATAATCGTGCCCCGATCGACGCATAGGTCGTCCCCGGTCGCATGACATTACTGACCAACTTAACTTTTGCCCCCACCCCAAAACCAGCGGACGAACACGGAAAGCCCTTTCCGGCTTATCAGAGCGACAGGCCGATACGGTTGATGGTACCACATTATTGAACAGTTATTGGCAGTTTGTTTTTCCCGCTCTGGGATTGCTTTAATCGGTGCGATTGGTGGTGGCGCCCTTTCGGGTGATGGTGATTGGTGGCCCTATCGTGGAGCGGAGGTGAAATGGCCCCTATAAAAAGGGGAGGGCGCTATCAGTGACGCTAGTGGAGTGTTACAAATGGCGAAAGGCCTTTCATTCATGCCTCTAATTACAACGTTTGTGGATGACATAACAGTGCAATGTAGGTGCTTACTCAATATCAACATTTTACGTCCCTTTTTAAGATTAAAAACCTCTTAGATCCTTATAGATCCTTCTTACACATCATATCATACATGGGCAAGTTTTTCTTTTTCTTGGTTAATGATAACAGTCACATTTAACTTTTGCTTCTTTACAATATGTTCTGAAACTCACATCTCTTGGCATTGCCTTTTTGGTGTATCTCAAAAGCGTTGATACTTTTCGGACACTTTCTGAGCTCTTTGTGGATCTTAATGTCACGTGAAATCTATGAATGTGTGTCTGTATTAAATTTAATGCTAGGAAAAGCATCAAGAAGGAGTAATAATGTGTTTTAGGTTGTCTGGGAAATTTAAAATCTTTCACAATATTATGTATTGATAGAACATAATTAGCTATGAATGTGAATAATTTAAATTATCAGAAAAAAGCCCTTAATGTCAACGTTCTCCACATCTTACTCATACCGAAACTCTACACATTTAATAGGCAACACAATCACTTTCCTCTAATTGTAATAATCATTCAGAGCTAACATAAACATCCTGTTAGGACTTCCAATTTGCAGGCGCATGTTGCAACACGTACCAGGCGGATGCCTTCATACCAGCTCGTGATCGCAGGCATGATTTCGGTTCGTGAACAACATCCCCCTCGCTTACAATCGCATCTACTTGTCTTCTAGTTGGTCTTAATCAGTTCAGACCATTCTCTTCAAAGAGGTCTGCCATACTGGGAAAAGTGCACCGGAATTTGGCTATCGACCAGACGTCAAAAACTCGTCAACAGCTCGCATGGCCGGTAGACGCACAAAAAACAGTTCCCGTTTCCAAATTGACCGCATCACCATCGGTAAAAAGGCGAAAGTGCATTGCCCGACCTCGCTGATAATCGTACCGGAGCAGTAGCGTGTATGCGCGTCCTGCACCATCGAAATCGGTTCTCGGTTAAAGTTGCAATCGGTAAGCAAACATAAATTCGCCACATTCGGGTTGCAAAATCTTCACGCTCCAATCTTTCGCAGCGGACGAGTTGCGCCCCCTTTTAGGCGGACGCCTGGGCGCGAGAGCGCGCGAGCGCACGCTCTGGCCTATGTAAAAATTCATCGCAGTTCCCGTGCAGACCCGAGCCAGACGATAAGACGTGTACGGGATGCAGCAATGCATTGACCCTATTTTTTGGCGAGCGCTAATTTTGTCTAAATCAGCAGGCGATAAGCGATGGCAGGCTTTTGACCTGTTTGCCCGATCTGCAACGGGGGTTTGGACAGCGAACGGCGAAGACCTCTTTCGCTGATTGCGATCGTGCGCGTTGTTTTGCTTGTGCGCCGAAAGTAAGCAAAGCGCCGACCAGTTGCACCAGAAGTGGATGAGCGACCCGGGCCCGGGTGGTGTTGAGAAGGTGGTGGTGGCATGGGGAAAGGGCAGAGAAAAACGAATAGAAATGATTTTGCAAGGCTAGCTAATCGGATGGTCGTTAAAGTGTTAGTAACCATGGGATCTATTGCATCATTGAATTTGGTTTTTTCGCTGGTAATTAAAAGTAAGGTCAAGTGGGCGAAAATCAGGCCTCTTCAGGCTGGTTCCTATCAGCTACGGTTGTTTCTATTGGAGGCTCTTTTTTTGTTTTTGTTAGACCGATTAGACGAAATAATGAACTTGAGCAAAGTCACAACCCTTTTGCTTGCTTTCCAAGTATAAACAAACCTGCAGAGATTATTCTATGCCAGATGTGTTTTCAGGCTTAACTGAGTGTTTTTATTGAAGCAGTGTGAATTACAAATTTAATAGAGTAGGTTAGGTTAGGAAGCAAACATTTAACAAGTAAATGAATGTTCTGTACATTGACTAATTATGCTCCTACCAAGAATGTCGACCACATCAATCCGAGTTGAAGCTATACGACAACAGAATTATTAGTAAGACAACTACGTGACTAGTTCTAATGAGCCTGTCACTCGATTTTCTAAACTTACAACCATATTCTAGTCTGATGTCGATTTGGTTCGAGAAATTGAGTTGCAAAGTATGCTTTTTCATACAAAAATACATCAACCAGAATTATCATGCATACAAAACGTCTGATAAAATTGATCTTGATATATCATTATTTTATTGACTTCAGGACATCATACAGCACCATAGCTCCAACCAAGATATTTAGGTATTTGTCTATAAAAAAGATCCCGGAGAATGGTCTTAGTCCTAATCCAATAGTAAGTAGGATGGCATGTATCGATTAGAACCCAAGTTTAGAGCAATTTGTGAAAGATTGCAAAAATCAAGCAAGTGATTCACATGATTAAATGCCCCACTCGTCGAGCTAAGAGGGATTATTGCAGCCTTAGTTAGTTCGCCGTCGAATCACAGTGAGCAATACAAGGAAGTGGTTGGCGCATATAAGTTCAGGTAGTCGATGTTGTTCTTGAGTAGTGCAGCCACGAATTGTTGTTGAAGAAGACTGGCTGGAGACCGAGAAGTAACAGCCCTGAACTATATGTCACAATTTGGATATCTGGTGATTCAAGTCTCTCAGCTTGTCAAAGGGTTGCTGGCTTCCAAACCACCAACGCATATTCTATTACTGGTCAGTACTACAGTAAGGCGACTTCATACAAAACTTGGTCCTTGAATCCATTGAAACAGGAGCCCCAGTAGTTGATTACACATGGTGGAATTATATGAAAGATAATACAGCAGTACGGCATTCCTACCAAGCTAATCCCGCGGTTGAGAATCAAAACATTGAGATAGTGCATCGTAAGAGTCAAACAATAATCATTCACAATAATCACCAGTCAGAACCATTTCAATTTCACTGAGGTTTATTGCTACACTTCTACCTTGGTCTGGAATGTCTCACACAGATTATTACTTGAAGTCCACAAGTTTGAGGCTCACAACACGCCTGAAGTTCAGTGCATTCCAAGAATATAAATAATTTTAAAAAGTCTGTACATTGAGTATGATAACTCTCCAACTCAACAGAAAAAAAGTCCAATGGGCAGGGCTTTGGATCTTCAATTAAAACGTCCTAAACGAACAACAATTTCCAATACTTCAATATGTTAAGCATACAACATATTAGCAAATCTACTCAAACATCCGGGTTTTCCCTTCCAAATGATTTGATATCCCAACACGGACGCGTTCCTAACAATCCATAAATCGATTAAAAATCGATAGCTCTTCCTCGACCACGGTCCTCAAACTAGCCCACAATGATAGCAATTTGATGTAGCCATTCGATAGACTGCGTGTGGCGTTCAATCCCTTACCCGTCATCCCCGAACCCGTTAGATTTATATTGTTTTCGGACCCCTACACCCGAAAACACTGCACACTGCAGCAGAAGCACACAAATAAAAAAACACAAGGTAAAATAAAACGCTACCCACCACTTTCGGTTGGCGTACGCCAAATTTTCGAGGTGTTACGCGAAACCCTTCACTCAGAGGAACCCTGGAGGTTCATCTCAAAAGGGGTCCCTGAGATAGGCATACACACAATAGGCCGGCACCGTTAAGTGAAACATTCTCGATAGCGGAGAGGTGATTTGTCGTTAATCCGTGGCCCTGCCATTGTTTACGGCCGTATGTGTGTCTTTGTGTGCGTGTGTATGTGTGCCCGTATTGCTATCGAAGGGATTGAGTTAACAACACTGAAAACCGGTAAATAAGCAAACCCTTCATTCGCCCGCAGTTCCCGAACGTGTCCGGTGTTGTGTCAATTTTTCCTCAACGCAATCATTCGTCGATTGGCCGTTATGTATTTGCTGTTAATTCTGTTTTTGAACATTTTGCCACTTTTTTGTTCGAGTGCAAAAACAAGGAGAAAAAAACACGCAGGGGGAAGAGTTAAGGGGTAAGGGTTGGTGCGAATTGTTCCCCTTTCTTTTCAGCAAGGGTGATGTTCGCTCAAGGGGTTGTCAATACTTTCCCTCGATTATATGTTGTTCCCTATTTTTGTCACTCTTTCCATGTGCGGCGCTGTGTGGTGTTTGGATGGTGGATCTTTATTTTAGAAAAAAAACGAGGGAAAAATTGGTGATTTTTCCCAAAAAATGCGATTTTTTTTTCTACAATACCCGTAGGGATAATTAGTTCAGGGCACGCGCCACATCCGCAACTGTCCAGCTGGTACACGACGAAGCGAAAAGAGTGAAGGAAAAGGGGAAAATTGAAAATAGCATTTTCGAACCCAATCCGTTCGATTAAACATTTCGCATCTTGGTGCGTTCTCGCAGGCACGCGCGCGCGCACACACACACACACACACACACACACACGATCAGATCCGGTTGTGATCCGGTTTAGGTTTTAGGGTGATTTTATGTTCTTTTTACATTTTTTGTAGATTTTTTTTTTTCAACGTTAGTGTGGACAAACGGCAGCGTGGGTCGAAAGTGTGGAGAATTGATGAAAAATTTACACCAACGAGTAACACGACATGGCGCAAATAAAATTGAATAGTAAAGGGGGGAGGGAAAAAATTAGAGCATTGTAAAATCCATTTGTTTGTAACGGTTTTCTTTAAAAGAAAAAAAAATAGTATCGACTCAAACCAATCGATGTGTCGTTTGATTTCAAAGGAGTTTGTTTCTTCCTGTTTGTTCGTTTGTACATAACTGTTTTTTGTTCTAAGTTTTATTGCATTTACTGTATCCTAAGATTTTCGTTATTACATACTTTCGCAACCAAGCGTAATGCAGTCTCACGACAAAATAAACATATTCATACAAACGTGTCAGTTTTAATTATTCATAGCGCACATAGCAAAGTCCAGATGTTTCCCATCAGCATCTAAACTTTCCTCCCATGTTTGCAAACATCAACCTTCGCTTAAATGCAATTTTAAGTGTCATTCTGCGTTAAGTACGGGTCAAATCGATCAGAATTCTTCACATATCTTTTTACTTTTTTTACCTCTCTTTAACTGCCCAAGCAGCTGGCCAGCAAGATAAGACGCAACCGAATGCTTTTGGCCCGAGGCACGGGGAAAGAAACATCGTTAGAATTGTTTTTTTGGAACGTGCTAGCACGAAAGATGCACAGCAAAAAATCAGTAGAATTTAGCCATTTTTTTACACCACACTGCCTGCCAACAAGCTCATTGCAACGAACCAGACCCGGGCGCGGAACACAACAGAAGGAATTAAAACATCACGCACCTTTGTTCCGGTAGGTCAATCGCTCGAAAATGGACACACATTGGCGTTGCATCATGCTTCTCGGTACATGCTTCCGGGCCGTAGCGTCGCCGAATCGGTGGTGCGCAAGGAACGACGCAACCGAAACCCACAGATCTTAAACAGATTGAACCACTCGTCGATGCAAGATGTCCGAGCGGATCGAGACCTCAGAGGGTAAAAAGTGGAATGGAAAAAAAAGGAAAACACCATTTCTCGAGCCTCCGTTCCGTGCGTCCAGCTGGCCGTACCGGACAAGATCCTTTCGCCTCGTTTCGATTGAAAGAAACTGCACTGCACCCCAAAGCCAAAGGCAGTGGACAATGATCGGGATTAACCGTTCGATCCCTCGGACCGGGCAGGGAAATTGGTTTTGCCCCCTTCAACCAGCGCAGCACCCCGATTCCGGTTTTCGGATGCTTTCCTAGTGCATGATGTGTGTGGTTGCCTGTTTTGGCGCGCACTTTTAATACCGTTGTTAACAAGCACTCAAGCAGCGAGCGTCTTCTGCATACCGCAACAACTCCCTAGCGATGCCAAAACCACTCGGTCCCCGGTCGTTATGATTTTCAACTTTTTGCAGCAACAATTTTCATACGCAAAAATCGGAAAAAGGCCGTGTTCTCACGCGCTCTTGTCAACGGTTTTGATTAGGGGCAGCAGCTACCGAAGCGTGTGCACGACACGGTCGATTTTAATTACGCACCGGTGGGTTTGGGTCCTTGCTTTGGGGTCCGAGACATTGCACAAATCCCGCACTTCAAATGGCAGCAAACCGGAAGTTGGCGGCATGTTGATTGAGGCACTGTAAAATGAGACGATTTTTGCGGTGACCAGTGAAAGTTGCCGCGTTCGTTGCTGACGTGTGAACGCATCAGTGTAATCATCACCTGGGAAGAGGAAGAAAAAAACAACACTATAAGCGACGAGTAGTAACGGTTGCGGCAACGAATGGGCCCCTGCAAAAGGGGCAGAGGAAGAACGTGTCCAGAAAATGAGTTGAATTGTGCTGGAATTCAACAAACTGTCCATCATCGATGTATTAAAGGCGTGAGAAGTGGCGATATCGTTCTAATTAGCAATGAATGTGATGAGACCTTTTTTTGGCGGTTACAGTTGTTTTTTTTTTGGTTTCCTTTATATGAGAAAAATCTTTTTTTTTTTTTTGACAGTTCTAGAAAAGTCCAATCATTCATTTAAAGCAGCAACAGTTAAGGATCCAAATCTTGGTTGATACTGGAAGTTGGAACAGTTGAAATCTCTATTTTACTGCTAATAAGTCTTGAGTAATCGGATTAATGATGAGCAGCACAGAATAATGTAATATACTTTGTAGTAATTTTAAGTTAAAAAAGTTTGCTGATTCGAAATCCTCGGAGCAAAATGCAATAGCAAACCTTAAATTCCCTGTATAATCAACCAGTGTTGAAAGATATTCCCTAAGTCATGCCATAATGTTCTCCAAACAATTATGAATTACTAGAGGATTAAACGAGAATACAGAAACAATCTAACAGATTTAATGAAGTTTATGATAAAATTCACTTCAAATCAATTTAATTATAATTTATGCTATTATTTCATCACAAAATGAAAAATCTTGAAATACTGCATCTCCTTCTTTTGCATTACCAACCACCAAAGGATATTCTTTTCTTCTTTTGGCTCAACAACTGTTGTCAGTCAAGGCCTACCTGTACCACTTTTGGGGTTGGTTTTCAGTGACTAATTGATTTCTTCCCATAGCAGGATAGTCCGTCCTATGTATGCTGTTTGAGGCTTGAATCTATGACGGGCATGTTGTTAAGTTTTACGAGATGAGGACTGGACTTACCACCAAAGGATAGTTAGTTGTAAGAGATAGGAATAGAAAAGAACATTAACCAGTGTTTCAATATTAGAAATATAAATGATAATATCAAAAGACCTTGTAGCAACAAAATGGCCTACAAGCACTCCAAGGTAATAGACAGGGTGCCATCCTGGTTAGCTGTAATCAAAACAGCTTTGGTATTCCGTTAAGCATTAATCGTTTAATGCATACATTTATCTTGAGCCGTATCAGACACATTTTTACTAGAATCATATTCCATCATATAATATATGATTTCGCCTAAGCACCACAATCCTCACCGACAACTCATCCAACTCAAACCATAACGTGCGAATGACGGGTTTGAAATTAATACACATCCGTTCTGCGAACGTACGAACTTCCATTCCCATCCTTTTGCCACTAAAAAAGGCTTTCCCATTTCACTGGTAGTCAAGAATTTCCTACCAGCCAGTCAGTAGTCCCATCTCCATCCCATACCCGGACGATTAAACTTTTCCCGCTCTTCCCAAACCCCACCACCACAACTCCGTGACTGACGATGAGTGATGCTCCCCACCCTGAACGAAGGACAAACGAGTTCCATTTCCGGTTACAGTTTACCTCCTCCCAATGCTGTTTCGACGACCGACCACTGGCCAGGTTCGTGGAAAAGCGGTAAAGCCTCTTCACAGGGCGGACACACACACACACACACACAAATCTTATTTCGCTCCCAACAGTCACTCTTTCTTTTCAGGCAGTAAGTGTAGCAACCTTTTTCCTTTCCACCACTTTTTTTGCTGTTGCTGTTGTTGAGCCAGTTAAACGAAAATATCGAAATCAATTGAGCAAAATGTCAACAACACTTTCTTCCGAGCGAAGAAAACAGAGTCGAGTCGAGGAAGGAAGAAAAAAACCCCTTGACCTCGACGACTCGCATTGCTCATCAAACCTGGCCGAAGCAAAAACCTGTCCCCACGGCTGTGTACCGTGCTGTGGTACCGCACGGTCATATTTTCGGTGACATTTGAAATAATATTATCATTCACTTCCTATCGAGAGCAGGAAGAAGGAGTTTGGGATTAAGGAAGGCGTAGAAAAAAAGAAGGTTGATTTTTAAGTTTTTGCCAGCTTTTTGATGGATAGTAGCGAGTGGTAGCAAACCAGAAGGAAGCTAAAACGGAAAGATGTCGATGTCAGTTCGGTGTAGGAAGTCCCTTCGGGGATGGCCTACGCTTTGTGCAAATGTGGAAAGCCTTTCTTCCTTTCTCGTCCACTTTTGTTGCGCCTGTGTTTAGGTCAGCAGATATTGTCGTGAGCTCGATTGTCGTTAGCTAAATTCCGGTCAGCTCGCATCCAATCCTCCTCCCTCGGGACACAAAAGGAACGGAAACGTAAAACCAGGGAAGACATTAGTGGCAGTTATCCGGTTGGGCTGGACAAAAGGGCGATCTTCGGGATGTTGAAGGTGTTGTGCAAAAAAAAAGGTGGAAAAAAGCATAACTTGAAATCAACAACAATCAACCTCTAAACTCAAAGTGTTCGCTCAAGACTTGGAGGATTTTTTTTCTTTCTTCTGGGGCGGTTAAAACCTTCCGGTTGCCTTAATCCACTTACACAATGCCGTTTTCCTACTCCAGTCCACACTACTTCCTTGGCGTAGATGCTTTTGTGAAAGTTCTTTCTTTCACATTGCACCCGGACAAGGGCAGGTCGGTCGGTCACTGCTGGATGTAATAATTGGTAAACGAGTTTCCCGTGAAGGTGCATGTCCGCGCGTCTTACAAATCTGTCACCTTTACAAACCCCCCCGAAACGAACTCATCTCCGTCTACCGGTGGTGGCCGCTTACGCTTGACGATTGGTGGTGGAAGTAATCTAAGTTGGCACCGGGCGCACATGGGCTGCCGTTGTCAGCTCGTTGCTATGCGTGCGCTATTTCCTTTCAGGGCGTTTGACACTTGTTTAGCATCGAGTTTTGGACTGAAAGGACATCCAACACGCTGGGGTGTTGGGGATGGGAGAGAGAGTGGCTGCTGTCAACTGCACAACTACACAAACACACACACACGTTCGCAGTATGATAAGACGTTGTTGAATGGTATTGTACTGCTCGGGTACGCCCGGGAACCACTGAATCATCGCTCAAGCATTCAAGCATTCAGCATTTTATCTGCTCGGCTACGGGGATGTGGACCGAGGACCACTGGACTGGATGGTTATGTTAACGCCCGCGAGGCGGACGCACTTCTATAAATGGTAAGTATTTGTAATCTCTTCCGAAGTGTTGTATCTAAAGAAAGATCATGCCGGGAAGCGTCACGAGTGAGGAAGGAACCATAACGATTATTCCAGCACACTTGACGCGTTTTGGGCAAGGAATGTTGTTGGTTCTTTGGCAAAAATAGCACCACCCCGTCCCAAAGTACGGCCAACGATTCCTCGCTAACGTGCTGAGAATTGTATTCTAGGCATTTCTAACATCTTTCAAACCATGTTTATATTTAAACACGCCACGATTGCAATCACCCTTTCTTCGGATTGTCATCTTCGAGCCGGCGGCAGTAGCAGCAGCAGCAATACCCTCCAAATCTCATCGATTCCACACCAAACCATACCCATACCATGTTGATAAGCCGCCGAGAATCCACCGAAAGCGGGACGCCCTTTGCCCCTACTGTGGCCGTTGCCAGCAGTTTGGGACAAGACTGCAAATATCGCCCACTAAAGAAGCCAGAAGCCTACAGCGCGAGGAGCCGCAACAAGAGCACAGCAGCAACCGGGGAAACTCCACACTATCAACCGGTTCCAAGTGTCGTGTGCTCAAGTTCACTGCCGCTTATCAGTGGCCGAGCGACCGTGCGGTGGAAGTGCATCGCCAGCAGACGGGTGGTGGGAAGCGCAAAAATCCCTCCACTTCAAATGTTGGGCTGTTTCAGCACCACCGGCCAAAGGGAAGGAAGACACATTATCATTGCGCCGTTACTTATTTGGCTGGTGTGAGAATGTTTGTTTCTTTGGCAAAGTGCCGCCGCGCTGGTGGTTATGTAAATGCAGCACACGCACAGCATGCAACCTCACTTTATCGGACATTTAGGGTGGGGCGGTGATTAGGGGAATGGGTAGGAGAAGGGAGTTTTAAGTGCAGAGTTACCAAAAACATGAAAGACGCTGCTGTATGCATGAGGCACCTGTCTAGATGATTAAGGGTAATTTAGATTCTAATGTGTTCGGAAAGGAAATCAGAACTTCCCAGGGCTGGCATTGACTGACATTGACCTGACATTTTTCGAAGCCATTCGAAGAAGTTCAACCAACTCCACGAAAGGTATTCTTGGATGTTCTATGAAATCATTCAATATACCAACACAAATAACATGACTAAAACCAACCTAACTTAATTTGTGTAATTTCATGACAACTACTTACATATTTCTAAAACGACTATGTGTAATCATTTAAGATTGTTCATTTAACAACTGAATATTATGATTCATCATGTATTATATTAAACAAAATGCTGTTGTTTATTTTGCTACATATTCTGCATAACATTGGATTGTGATTATGAGCACATCCCACTCATTCAACCCGCTGTGCAAATGACAACCTGTCATCTATTAATTTCCTAACAGCCTACACACACACACACATACACACACTTACTTTGGATTACGTTTTTACACAACATTTTACCTCTGCCAGTACCGCCAACGACGAACAACCATCTGCTGCTGCTGCCGCTGCTGCTGCCAGGGCTCGTGTTCATCAGTACACCGTACCATGGACGGGGCTTCATTATTAGCTGTTGAATCGTTTCCGCATCGAGAGCGCTGCTGCGTGCCATTTGCAACCGTTCCGGAGTACCGTTTTGGGAACAAAGTTGTCGTTTTCAAAAATGCATTTTTTCACATCTTTTTGTGTCTCGTTTGTGCTACGTAATCGCAAACGGGGAACATCGGGGGAGAAGGGGAAATGCACCCGTAACGGCAGGAGGAAGGTTAGCAAGATGTAAAGAGGGACCCAGACGCACACACACACGCAAACACATGCACGCACACAAGGAAGAAACTATTGCTAGATGTGTACAGGAAGGGAAAATCCGGCACAGAGGGCAACAAAGAAACTTGTTCGTCAACAATGGTGTGGGGCATGGACTATATGGGGCGAGTTACATTGGTTACTCAGTAGGATTTATCGGTAGAAATCTATGAATATTCAATATAGATGTTAATGTAAGAAATGAAAGCTAATCAAACATCAACAACACAAAACTATCATGAAAATGTATAAAAATATATAAAAAGCAGCAGGAATTAAAGAGTTTCAGTACGTCTCGACACCTGAGATGACAATAATGAAAACATTCCCCATAATATTATTAAACGAGTATACAACATATTTGAATAAATCAAATAGAAAACAAATTCAAAAAACATTAAATTGTAAGTAAAACTTAAAAACCGAAACAAAAAATTAAGAATTTCTATGTGTATATGTGGAAGTATATGTGGGAATATAAGCTGATGTGTGTGTAGCACATTAAACAAAGAATTGAAAACAAAACCAACAAATAAAACTAATAAGCCGAGAAAAAATAGTAAGCTACAAAGCTGAACATTAATGAATAAGTAAATGAGGTTTAAAACTCATTACAATGTTTAAGCAATAAAATATACATAAAATAAACAATAAAGCAAGCAACAATAAGCAAGAAAACAAGTATAATATTTTACACGATGTACAATAAACATAAAATAAGTACTACAAACTTCGACACCAACAAAAAAAAAAACGCCCTCAAACATCAAACCTCCAAAATTCTAAAACCTTCACCAAACAATCACTGTTCAATATTGCACACAACAGCAAAAAAAAAAATCATTGAAAAAGCACCAAAATCCGCATCGAGTTACAGTCCTCACTTTGCTTTACCAACTGCACACAACACAGCGCCATTGCTGCTGTTGCACCGTACAATGCACCCCAACCAGCGAAGGATAAAATCGATGCCCGAGTGTGCTCTTCCGTCACTTTACTCACTTTACTGGCTGGTTTTTTAGCTATTTCATCCCTATTTTAGATAACTTTTTTTTAGCATAACATACAGGAGCTTGGTTTGGGTGTGTTTTGTTCAAGCTATCTCAAATTTTCCCTCTTTGATATCTTTTTGTCAATTTTTGTTTTGCCCTTCAAACCCACCGGACTGATCCCACCTGCTCGCTATTTGTCGTGCATCCATTCCCGGTGCATCCCGTATAAGCATCCCGGGCAGCACACGCGCGCTGCAGCTCGTGCGTACTTGGCTGTTGCACATATCACCAGGACAGTCAGTGATTCGATGACGCCCAAAGACGAGCACAAGATGTACCATCGCCCGGCGGGAGGAAAAGGATCTTCTGCTGATCTCCTGCAAAGCATCAGGAAGGATAAACACACACACGCACACACATAGCGCAAGAAAGAGAGACAGAGACACCAGTCAATCAATTTCGGGTAAGTGGTGTAGAGAAGACCCCGTACAGATCCCGTTTCTCCGGTTCGTAATCGGGCAAGAAGACAGGGGGAAAAAATACGGGAAGCAACACTAAAGGTTGCACATTAAAAAACGATCGCCCCTTTTCCTTCCCTCCCCGAGGACGAGCACGGGGACAGACACCTCCGAAATAAAATTCAGAAAAAGCATAGAGAAAAAAAAACACTACAACGCGACAGGACGGAACCCTCGATCGAAGAGGACGATCAAAACGCATCTTTAGCGTGTGCGCGCGATGATCGCGTGCCGCGTGTTTCTTACGATGATCAGTCGCTCTCTAATAAGGGGTCCACTGAATTTCTTTTTTATTTATAAGACATCCGCGGTGTTTCGCTTCTCTGCTTCCCTTTTCGGTGTGTCTCTTTTTCGTGGTTGGTGCGCGCACCGGGAAGAAGTCTGCTGCGCACGTGTTTGAATTGTCTGCCTTTTTTTAAGTTTTTCTTCTTCGATTGGGTTTCCCCTTACGGTTAAAGAAGGATCTTTTTTATTCTACTTTTCGCTTTACGTGGCACAAGCCACGCACTGAATCTGGAATGGAATGGTTTAATTCCCGGCAATGGATGAGCAAACGGTAAGCGGTTTGGTTTAGGGTTGTTTACCTCGTTTGGTGACAAATACCGATCAATAGTTTGACACCTCGGGTAGAGGAGACCCTTTGATGATAGAAATCTTACCTTTTATTACGCCTGAGGGGAAAGTGGTTAGTTTATTGATTATTCTGATTGATTTCAAAATCAGTAGCAAAGGTTTTTTTTCTACAGTATTTTGAATATTTATACTAAAGAAGTCAAGACTGTAACTGTAACTTGTAGCATGTAACTCAATTGAATGGCTGATAATACTATTAAATCATAATTCCAACAAATTCTGTATGAGAATCTTTGTTTTTTTGAAGCAATATCCATTATTTGTCAATACGATTATCGTCATGCAGCTTTACAAAGCTTTATTGACAGTTTTTGGGAAACTAACCATGTTCACATCCTCGTTTACTTTAGGAAAGAAACAACATTTCAGCAAATTTGCACATCGAAATCATTTCTCGATAGAAATAAACCTTCTTATCGCTTGCTTCAATTTTATATCGAGAAAAACGTCTTGAATTTATCTGTCACCAATCGCCTAATTATTATTGAGTGATTGTTGAATGATTGGCAATGATCCAGGATATAAAGAACAGTAATTCAAAATCTATTCCACTCATCAACTGGTTTATCTGGTTTCACATCAATTTGAAACATTTGTCTCTTTTCATGTTTTCTTCATTTTGTGATACATATTTTTGCTAATAAAGGCTACTGGTACTTGCTACTCCAAAGCTCTCCATTATATTCCAATTAAATAATTATGTTCCCATCCTAAAAACTAACCCCATGACCATGAGTCAGCAGTGACTCTCTTCTCAAACTCAAGTGCAATCCTTTCGGAAACAAAGCCCCCTAACGTACCATTCTAGCAATTAACTTCAACAACTTCTTGCGACTTGTTGCACTGTCATGCTGTTGGTTGCCATTGTGCACACGGAAATCCGGTCGCTGCCTGTTGCCTGCAGCTGTTCAACAACAGCAACAACAAAATTCCCAAGTCCAAAGACTGGCCAAATGAGCAACACACCACCGTGTCCATCACACAACCAGTATCCATCCGAAACGGAACAAACAAACCTGTCCCGGGACAGCTAACATCACCTTAAAAAAAGATGTCCACGTTTCCTGGATCCTGAAAAAAAACAGTTCCCTTAAGGTCCGAGAACTATGATGGTGGAAAGCACAAAAAAAAACCTCACCCACACACACAAACAGATGAAATTGCTTTCGAAAACTATTACGTTTTACGATATTTGTTTAAATTACCGCAGCACCGTTACGCGGTGCGGCAACGAGCCTCGGCACAAAACGCCGTTCAGCAGGTCGGCCGTCTGTTTGCTCGATAGAAAAGCTCGTTCCGGGCTGTGCGTGAGTGGGAAGAATATTCCTTGCATATACTGTGTGTGTGTGTGTGTTTTTCGTGCCTATCACCCGCCTGCCATAAACGCAGACCGGGCCCGCGTATGCCAAGTTGCCATTTTTGGGTGATTTTCGTTTATTGTTTGTTGACCCTTGGTCGCATTGTTTCCAAATTTTAATCCTAATTGTATGCCGCTTTGTGAAACGCCCGACGATAGATCGGCCCCGAGAAGAACCGAGCCGGTCCAATTACACCGCTGTTGGGGGGGGAAAAGATGGGAAATGCTTTCTACCTTTGGCAGGGCCAAAAACGGTGCGGGCGCACACACACACACACACACGCACCCACACTGTTTGTTTTTATCTTGTATTATTGGACGGGTCCTCCTACGGCACCTCCCTGGTATTAGAAGTTTGCCGGTCAGCGCTGTACCCCTCCCTCACGCTGCCCTCAAGGGGTTGCTGTGTGGTGGGTAGTTCCTCGCTGTGGAAGGTCGCAATTCACTGACCAAATTGCTCTCATTTGCCTACCCCTCCGTGCGAGACCTTGCTCGCTGCGACGATCAACGAACGATCGGCTACCTTTTCGTTCAGAAAATAATCATAAAAAGTTCCACTCGGCCGGACCCGTTTGCGAGGCCGTCTACGGGGAAGGTGTTGGGTAAGCTGCTGCCAATGCTCTCACAACACTCGCTAGAAGAACGAAGACGAGGGTGGCCATAAACTTGCTTAGGCTTGGTTTATAGAGAAAAAAAAAAGAGAAACACATAGAAACAAAATCGTAGGGTCCCACCCGCTCCAGGGTCCACTAAAAATCAAACGTCAAATTTGCAAACGTCAAAAAAGCATTAGAGCATTAGGCTGGGAAATGGTAATGATAGAGAGAGGGAGAATGAGAAGTAGCTCATACTCGAGCATATGTGAAAGGGAAATGGCAAAAACTCGGCCAACCTACCAGAGGACCCTCGCACCGATATTTAGATCAGGCTTTTCCACCATAAAGCACCACTATATGGGATCATAAAAAAGTACAGAAAGAAGCAATTTTGTCAACAATTTTGGCACCATAAAAAAGTGACCAATTGGCGACTTAAGGTAACGCTTTTCGGGTTTTCTGGGGCGTCGTAGTACAATTAAACTTGCAATTTCATCGCACCAGAAATGAGCCCGATATGCCTCGTGTGGCTTACGTGTTCTAGCCATCGTCAGTTGCCTAGCCACATGGTTACATTCTCAATGTTCAATTCTCTGTTTGCCTGTTGACTTCTTTTGACCTGTAGCATTGAAAACAAACAAACAAGCAGTTCAATTAACCAGCATCCAATCCAGCCAGCAGAAAGCCCGCTGCTGCTTGCCTAACTTTAAATGACATTTGACGAAAACATTCATGTAATGGAGGTTCCTGTGAGCAGGAACTACCTGCGTGACGCTGGGACTGCCCTCATTTTTTTTTTTTTTCGGCATCGGTAAAATGTCTACCCGCGCGCCAAATTCACAACCCGGGGGCGGTTCATTGGGTCAACTCCTTCGCGCGCAGACAGGCGAAAACATCATTACGAACTTTGCAAACAAAGCTCAACCGGTACGATGTGCGATTCAGCGCAGCCGAAAGGGGTCGTAAAATTAAATTAGCAAACAGCACGAAACACAAACACCCAACCCAAAACAAACACTCCCTCCTCCTCCTCGTGCAAGTGATCGGTGCTCGGAGGAGACCCCCCGATTGTGACCGCTGTTCTAGATCGAAGTAAAAGGGTCAATACGAAGGTAGCGATTGCTGGATTCTGTTGTACCACACACACGGGTATAAACGAACGTCTGTAGGTTCCACAGACGCTCTGCTAATGAAGGAAAGAAGCTGTAGGTCTCAAGGCCCAACAAAAAAAAAACACGTATGGGAGGAACCTTAGGGGTGTCTCCACTGGTAAATTCTACTGTCCTTTAGCGGCAAGTATGTCGGCACTGGCGGTACGGGGTTGCTGGGCAGATTATGTTTGTTTTGCCAAAACAAAACACCCTTTCGGTTCGGTTTTTGAGACCCTGCGGAATCCCGGCGATAGGATTAGGATTAGGCGGAGAGCATTATAGGATGTTCGCGGGTATCATTGTTGCCTGGTGGTGTTTTTGCTGCCTACTCCAGGGTACTTGCTGTTACTGAACCGGTTCTTCGCCATGTTGCGGTAAGTCTTTAGATATTCAAAGTACGTTTTAAGCAAGCTGGCAAAAGGGTTATGGTGTTTGATCTGAGGGGAAAAGTGCTTCGGTAAGTACAGATCGCTCGGTAACGAATGATCTAGTGATCGATGTCTCATGCCTAGGGATTATTGAGCTGCTTTTCGCCATTTACGAGGCGTCTTGAGACATTCAAAATGTACACTTGGGAAAAGGGTTGAGATGTAAGATGTTTCAGCAACATGATGGTCGGTGAGTAACGATCGTTTTCTCCATAACGAACTTCCAACGCAAACTTCAACATCACAAAGAAACCGGACTGGATGTAAAGTTCCAGAACATCTTACGCGAAGGCCAGCCGGAACTAGTTTGCGAACGGTTATGTGGTAAACCCTGGCCTTGCCTGAAGGGTTTTGGTACGTTTCATTAGCAAACGCCGAACCAGTTCCCAGTAGCTTATGACAGTTTCGTTTCTCTTTGTTTGTTCGTGTCTGTGACCCTCGAGGGTCATCCCGCTTTGGATCGTGGCTGGATAAGCAGGTTGCATAAAACCCACCCTTCAAGATATCTGAAATCGACGAATCCATCATCGCTCGCCGCTCCATGAGTGGTTTGCAATTAAACGTCCAAACCGTGTACGGAACATGTTATGGGACATTGAAGATGCGTGCTTTGATATCGAGTTATTGTGACCTACGTTTGTCCGTACGACGTTATACAAGAGCGAACGATTTCAATAACTCCCGTAGATCGATCGCGGGGAGGGCAGTCGGTTCCAGTTTCCAGTTGGGAGTATCTTTCCCTTTCCTACCCCAACGTTGACGTAACCTTGCCGTAACCTAAAGCGTCACCAAAGTAGCTCAATCGTCCAAAAGGCACAAACTCAATCGTTTCCTTGCCCATCAATAACGATCGCATCTCCAAAACGAGGATCGACGTGTTCAGGTAACACTGGCCAGCGTGTTCAGAGCTTCCAGTTACCGTATGTGTGTGTGTGTCCTTCTCCCGAATGCGAAAAAGGCCGCCAAGGATGAACGTGAGCAATTAAAAATTTGAATACTGCCTGGATGGGACTTTCGGGGACGTGGGAGCCTCTTTTTTGTTCTGTCCCTTTCTTGCAGATTGCAGATTGAGAGCGAACTCCCGAAAGCAAGAACACTGCCAGAAATTCGCGGGGGGGTTTGTTGAATGTGAAGATTAAAACATGGAGCCTAGTTGCCGCCTCAGTTCACACAACAGAGTGGGGATAAAAGTGCGTGAAGGCTTACACGCACCGGACATCGTGTGATGGCAGTAGTGGCGACAGCGTGTCAAAACGAGACAACCGGAGTTGTGTGCGTCGTTTTTATGCAACCGTTTCGCAGGAAGCCTTTTTTCCCCTTTTGACGCCGTCGTGAGCATTGGAAGTGTTAGTGCGATAGGGGAAGAATCCGGTTTCCGGGAGTGAAAACGGCCTCTGTTCCAGCAAAAGGATCAGACGCGAGTAGAAGGTTACCTTAAAAGCCAGCAGCAACAGCAGCAAAACGATCCATCAAAGGGACAAGCTGAGCTGTTAAAAAAGATGAGCGGAAAGACACGCATTCTCTCTTTCTCTCTCGGATGCTTTTTAAAGCAGCGGCTCTCTCGCAACCGCACAAACACATTCGCGCACGAAGGACCAGAATGTTGTGCTAGGTCAGCAAAAGCAAAAGGGGAAAACGGATCAGTCAAACAAACCCGTCCATTACGCACCCAACAAAGAGCGAGCAAGAGAGCAAGAATTAGAGAGGGATCGAGCACGCTTTGAATTACGTAAAAAAAAAACAAGTTGTAAGGGGAAAAGGAGAGCATTGCTACGAAATTCGTTTTTGTTTGCTCGTGTATGGTACCCCTTCTCTCTCTATCTCTTACGGTCGTTTTTGGAATTTCGTTTCGACAATTGGAACACACGCACACACTCGTGCGGCTTTGTTTGAATGTGTGTAGGAAAGGGAACGAAATGGTAAAGCTTGCCTCAAAGCGACAGAGATGAAACTACACCAAATCTTTGCTGTCTGTACACGCGAAAGAGACCAACGCATACTGCGCTCCGCTGCCGTCAGTGTGGTAGGAAAGAGAGCGCACCAGAACACCACCGGGGCCTACCGGTGACCGCGGTCCAACACGTTCGGGGGTGCGTAAAAACGACATCCCTAGTACCGCGTGCGCGTGTGTGCGTGCGGTGCATATTCCACTACCCCTGTACGCACGGCACACCGACCGAGTTTTCCCTTACGTTCTGATTTCTATTATTTTTCAAAGATCACTCGCGTGCCGCCACTCAAAGCCGACGGATGTGCCGTTTTTGCGAGGTTCGCTAGCGCAGCAAACAGCACACGAAACAGCCACGGCGCCGCCGCCTTACCCATCGCTTTTGCTCGGCTTTGCATCCTTTTTATTACCGTGCGGCTGGCCAAAAACCAGTTCGCCAGTGAAAGCAACCCCTCGCCGCTTCGCCGCCCTGCCCGCATTCTTCTTCGCACATTCCGGCGTGCTCCCGCGCGTAAAGCGCACTCCAGAGCGCGGTCGTCACCGTCAGTCGTTCGGTGTCCATTCACGAATTCGGTCGCAAAGCCGGCAACAAACAAGCAAAGCCTGCCAAGTCTCGCATAGACTGCAAGAGAAGGCTTCTAGTGCAAATACATTACGTGCAAACATTTTCGCGTTATATATCGTGCGTGCTGCTGTGTTCTTAGTGTAGCCTTATCCAGCAAGTGTGAACAGTGGTGAAAGATGTGCAAAACGAGCGTCGTGAACGAATTATGAGAACAAACCACTAGCCCGGGCGAAGCGTTTAAAGCAGCAGTGCTGATATTAAACACGAATTTTCAGTGATTTTGTGTCGTTATTGTTGATAGCTCGAATGAGCCTAGTTCTTTGCAAACATTTTAAACGAGCGTGACTTCTTCCGCAAGTGACTGGCCCTGGTGCGCAAGTGACCTCGTAAGCATTAAGGGTTGGGTTGGAACCCTTCCTTCGGTGGCATACAAGTGTCAGCGACTTGTAGTGTGGTGAAAAACACCATTTCAGTGTATTTTTGTGAGTGTTTGTGTGGAATTACACTTCCAACATTCGGTGATAGCGGTGATAGAACAACACCTGAGCAACCTCTCCACTGCGGGAAGCGCAACTGAACCCTGCTGCCAACCGCTTGCCACGGAAACATACACCGGCAACGGAGCAACTACGGACCTAGCAAGTGACAAGGCAGTAATGGCTTTGTCGCTTCTGCAGGACGCTCAAACAGCAAGAGGTAAGCAGTCGTCGATTAAAATAAACGCACCATATCTTCTTGAACCATCTCGTCCACCAAGAAACACACACACACCCGCACGAAGGGTTAGCTTATTGCATTAATTGATTCAATTTAAAGAGCGTCTAAAGCGGCGGGTTGGAATGAAAGTGAAACTTCGGCGCGTCTCGTGCGCCACGCTCCCATTCCAAACCCCTTTTCTTTTCTTTTTTGTTATTTGAGCGCTTTCTTATCACACAACACCGGGGACGCTCTGTGGTCGTCGTCGTAGTCGTCGACTGCATGCGCAGTACACAGCAAGGTCTCGTTCACGGGGGACTTTTATGTAGTACATAAGGGCCACACGGTTAAGGCCAGCCGAAAGATACTTTCACTTTTCATTCACACTTCGAGGACACACTCGCTTTGCGCTATGCGGAAAGAGCGCTGGGAAAGATACGGAGAAGTGGAGAAGGTCCTTGCTTCTTTCTTGCTTTTTCTTCGGGGTTTAGATTATTGCTAACAGCAACACTTTTAAGGCCAGATGTGGCAGAAATATTACCTCCCCGTGGAGATGGGTAGTATTTGAGACACATTTTGCTTAAATTATTATGCTTCGAACTTCAGACGCAATGGCAGGAAGAATATCTTGGCAAAGCAGAGTTCCGTTATTTTGTAAGTGGTCCAAAGTGAAGGTCAGCAGAAAAAGGAATTATTTGCAATTAATTTTGAGATTTTGAATTACTCATCAAATCACTTTTTTAAATATAATTTTTATACTTTATATTAATATTGACTAAAAAAATGCTGTTTTTTGCAAACACCGACGGCATTGCAACCTCTTCCTGCCAATATTGCTTCTCGATCATAAATGTAATAAAGCACACAACTTCCACTCAAAAAACCCCCCGAAATGACAAATAAACACCCACACACACACAAAATCCTCGTGTGGGTTCGGTTGTGTTTGCGGCTGTAACATGCGAAATGTAAACAGGAATTAATTTCACTTCCTGATCCCGTCCTAAATGAGAAAACAGGAAACTCAATCAAGCAGCGGCACGCGCGCGCGAACGTTTCATACAAACAAACACGAGGAAGTAGAGAAAACAATCCTCCTGCAGGCTAAAATCCCAATATCCACATCCAAAAAAAAAAAACAGCAACATTTGAAAGGGTTTCCAAAAGGCTGCAGAACTCTTTCACTAGGAGAGAGAGAGCAACAAAAAAACGGACCCCAATAGAACACGCTCCTAATCGCAATGGCAAACGGTGCAATGCCAAGGTGGCACCTTCTAATTTTGACGAATGAAAGCGAAACACAAACAAAGACTCCCCCCTTTCGCAGTAACGTAAACAATCAATACAACACTCCCATCCCCCCATCGGTACTAGTGTGTGTGCGTGTCAGTTAGAAAAGGAAGGCAAGCATAAATAAAGGATTAAGCTCACCAACACGCCAGAGGATATGAGTGTGTGAGCGCCACCCAGAATTCAGCGCGCCAAAACACACACACGATGGAAGCGCCTACTGGGAATGGGAATCCTTCCTTCCTTCGTTACTCGTGTGTGTGCGTGCGTGCCTCTACCTCAGTGGGCAGATGTGTGGCGTTGCCAGAGCAACAAGCCACACACCGAAACACACACGCGCGCACGCGACCCCCCCTTGGCAGGACCAAAAACCCATTCAAACCGTCTCGCCGCAAGGACGAACCAGCAGCTCTCGAGCAGGGACGGCAATGCGCAGCGGAAGGGCTTTGTTTTGCTCCCCTTTTTTCCCCCGGGCCTCCTCCTTGCACACGAACACACGAAGGTGGAATCCTGGTGGAAGCGATATACACACTACGATGTGTGCGGAATGCCCCTTTTGTGGGGTGTGAGTGTGAGGATATCGTACGAGTTAAAGGCAACTCGTTGCTTTTAACACGAGAGCAAGAGAGCGAGAAAGAGCGCGAAGAATGTGTTTTGTACGCTTCAAAGGATGCGCCACGACAAGGGAGGGAAGGTTTTGTTGCTCACATGGAGCCGGCTTTTGCGTTCATTTTGCCGGGTTTTTATTTGTGTGTGCCTTCTTCTCGGGTCTAGGAATAACCGTTCATGACTCGCGTGTCGTCATTGAGCTATTTTTAGAGCCTGGTCTGTGCGTTTTTAGTGGTTTAGAATAGCTCTTATTGCGAATGGCGGCGTCTGACACTTGATGAATGGTGGCGTTCTTAAATAGCCCTTTGATATCCTTTTTTGGACAAGTTAGTCGAAAGTGCGTCAGAAGTTCTAATGCTCTGTTTTTACCCAACTTCAACCCTTCAAAAATAACTCCCACAAGAATCCCCAAGAGTAACCATGTAGACTAACAGGATATCTCTCTTCCTTCTCCTTGTGCTCAGGATTAGACGCCGTCCGTACGTTGCAAGGTATGAACCGTGACGAGGAGCGCAGCCTGTCGGTATCGCCGCCGCTCACCGGCCAGCGCCAGCAGCACCATCTCGCCATGAGCTTCCAGCACACGCCCTCCCTGTACGGTGGGTTCCACCCGGCGACCGCCTCCGCCATGGGCATGCTCGCGCCCCAGCTGCTCGCCGCCAACCAGACGGCCGCCGCCCTAATGGCCGCCGGTCTGCCCATGTCCCTGCGGGCATCGCTCGCCACCGGCCTGTTCCCCCCGCATGCCGCCCTGTTCGGTGCGTGGGCACCACCGACGCCGACCAGCAACAACAGCAGCCCACCGCCGCCCCAGAGCCCGATCTCGCCCGCCCTCAGCCACAAGAGCTCCAAATCCCTCAAGCTGAGTGTCGCCGCCGCCAACAACAACAACAACAACAGCAGCAGCACAAACAACAATCACATCGTGTCCACCACCTCGGAGATTGTGCCGCAGACGAAGAAGCTGACCAAGCGCAAGCACCAGGCCTCGTTGCGCAAGGAATTGTCTGCGGCGGCGACCCAACACCACCAGCACCAACACCATCACCACCATCTGCAGCATCTGATGCGGTCGCCGAGCCATTCGCACCACCTCTCGATGCCGGTCGACATCCCGGTCAGCCCCGGGCCGATCTCGCCCCCGACCTCCGGCTCGTCCCCGCAGTCGAACGGGAGCGTCGAGCTGCCGGCGACGATCACCACCACGACCGGGGCGGCCGGTGCCGCCGCCGGCATCAACAACTCCTCCTCCTCCACCTCCTGCTCGTCGGTGGCGTCGCGGGATCCGTCGCGCGACAAGGTGTTCACCTGCAAGATCTGCAGCCGCTCGTTCGGCTACAAGCACGTGCTGCAGAACCACGAGCGGACGCACACGGGCGAAAAGCCGTTCGAGTGCCCGGAGTGCCACAAGCGGTTCACGCGCGACCACCATCTCAAGACGCACATGCGGCTGCACACGGGCGAAAAGCCGTACTCGTGCACGCACTGCGACCGGCAGTTCGTGCAGGTGGCGAACCTGCGCCGGCATCTGCGGGTGCACACCGGCGAGAAGCCGTACGAGTGCGAGATGTGCGACCAGAAGTTCAGCGACTCGAACCAGCTGAAGGCGCACATGCTCAGCCACAGCGGCCAGAAACCGTTCCACTGTGATAGGTGCAACTCGAGCTACCGGCGGCGGCACCATCTGCTGCACCACAAGTGCGGCCTGCCGAGCCCGCCGACGCCCGCGGTCAGCCCGGCGGCGAGCGGCGACCAGCTGTCCGATCACGCCAAGTCCGTGTGCGGCGGGTCCGAATCGAGCGACCTGTCGCTCGACCGGCTGACGAAGATACCGACCCCGCCCGGCATGCTGCTGCACCAAAAGTTCCCCGGCCTAACGCTGCCGCTCAGCTTCGGCCCGCTGCCGGCGGGCGATGGGGCGAAGGCGGACGCGGCCTCGGCGATGGATCTGCGCGCCACCAGCCGGTCCCGCACGCCGCAGCAGATCGTGCACATCAAGAGCGAGCTGCCGGAGCAGACGGAACCGGAAGATCTGAGCATGCATTCGCCCCGCTCGCCCGTCTCGATGGAGGAGCTGGACGAGCTGGACGATGCGGCGACACTCTACCTCAAGCAGCGCCAGCAGCTGCTGCAGCAGCAGAACGGCAACGCCACCGGATGGAGCTGTAAGGCGGAGCACAGCAGGGAAGCATAACCAAAAAAACAAAACAAAACGTAAAACACTATCCTCACACACACACACATACAAACACACACCTCAAGATGCCAATCTATTAACTAAACTAAAGAGTTACTATTAAGAAGAGTCACACACTTACGCGTGTTGGAGTACGATGATACGCACGGTTATTATTAGGAGAATTTATCAAAAAAATACACACACACACATACACATCTTAGAGAAGAATATGTGTGTTTTGCATAGAGAGAGAGAGAGGAAGAAAGAGAGATAGGAAGAGAGAGAGAAAAGGGGGCGAAAGGACTTCTTCCTGAAACTGAACCACTTCTCGAAGTTGTATATAATATATCAATGTATGAGCCTTTGAAATCTCGATGTACAAAGTAATTTTAACACGTTATCCTTTCACTGTTCTTTTCACACATCCTCCCTTTCACATCTCTCTTTATCTCTCTCACTTTCTCGCTTGCTCAAAGGATTTTACAACAATTAAAAAAAAACAAAGAACATCCCAAATCAAGTCAAACACACTCCAAAAACGTTGCAAAGGGGAAGCTTGAAGCAAATCTAATACGCTCTTAACTTAAGCGGACACACTTTTTGGTTAATTTTTTGCTAACAATATACATACACATATACACCCAAGAGAAGAAAAAAGAAACGCACACACACACACACACACTCATACGCATTGCTCATTAGTTTCGTTTCGGTCAAGCCGGACCGCAGTGGCGCTTGCCCCGCCGTGAAAATGGGGAAACCGGGGCACAGCGCCACTGTACAGGTCGTTTGCGGTTTGCTTTTGGTATAAAAAGTTCCTCCTCAATAGTTCGCGATAAAGTAAAAGAAAAAGAAAAGTGAAGCAAAACAAAAAAAAACAAAGTAAAAAAAATCAAAACAAAGTGTAAGGATAATACAAAACGAATGGAAGGAAACTCCCCATTTAACACATCACAACAAAATTGGTTCCATAATCACATTTTTTTGATAAAAACGAACGCCATCCGCTAAAACTGGTGTGGCAGGGAGTCGAAGAAGATCGCGAGGATCGATCTGGGATCGTTTTCGTTGTTGGGTTTGGATTGAATGGATTGAATGAAGGGAATTGGACAAAAAACAAAACTCTCAAAACAGCAAACGCGGTTTGCACAGTTGTGCCAAAAGTCCACCTTTTTTTCGCCAATTTGTGGGAACGGGAAAATTAGGAAAATTGCAACAAAAAAACACACACACACGCAAACGCAAGGTAGCAAACAAAAATCAAAATTCGTTTTTAAGTTTTAGTTATAGCTTCTAATTTTGTACGGGGAGGGGAGTTTGACGGGTAACGCTTAAGTTGCGACTGGCGCAGTGTTAAGAGGCAAAAGGTCTTTTTAGTTCCGTAAGTAGGAGGGGTGTATTTTTTTTTTAGTTATTTTTCGTTTGTAGTAAGGTCGTGTTTTTGGCTGAACTCCAGCAAACAACAAATGGTGCGGTTATCTATTAATATTATTTTTCTTTATTTTGAAAATAAAACATATTTAAACGCTTTTTCATGCAAAACAACAACGAAAAAATACATGAAATTGCGCCAACACTGAAAACGTGAAAACATGAAACTACTTTTGTGTTTGTTTTTTTTATTAATTTCTTTTTTTTTAATTTTAGTATTTAGGTGTGCAAAAAAGTCTCTTCAGTTCGTTGTTCGTTTGGGTCGTATTTTTATCATTTGTACACAACTCACACCTCGCTTCGAAAGGGCTCAACAGTTGTCTTCGATTGTGTTCACCTTCGTTCTGTTTCTTCCCCCTCACCAGAATTTAAAAAAAAGTAAACCCACTTCTTTCCACCTCATCAACTGCCACCCGAGCAGGGAAGGAAAAGCCTACAAGTGTAACATGATGCTCAACTTCCTAACCTTCCTAAATTCCACTGCCAGCCGGGACGCTCTCCTTCCCGTGACAGGCAAAAAAAGGGTTTCCTGCACGGTGTTAGAAAAGCCCATAAATTCCTCACACCCGATGGTGGGAGATTGTGGGTCGATTAGGGAGACATGTTTTACATACACACACCCCGCTTGACCTAACCGTGTTTCCTTCCCCCAGGGGGATTTTCCGGCGGCAAAAGCGTTCGAGTGGAGCTCTGAGGGACTGTCCGGAGGTTTCGAGATCCCTTTCAGTGTGTGTAGTGATTTTCATTCAATAAAATAACAATTTGCTGTGGATTTGCCGCCCGTCGGTCCGATTGCCGGACGTTCGGACAAGCGTAGCCAAAAGAAGAAAAAAAAGGGACTCACAAAGGGTTGTTTTTTGGTCAGTGCAAATATGTTAACCCCTCGTACTGGATGAAAAGGGTTTATTGTGATGATTTCTTGATAAGGGTGTGAATTAGGAAGGCAGCACCCGAAAAGGCGTAATTTACACCACGCGTTTTTTGTGTTTATGTGAGCCTCAGGAAGACAGAAGACTGACATTTTTGGGGAAGGATTGAATGCAATTAAAGCATGATCCTGGAAGTTCATGTCTTCACAGGGATAGCAATTGATCCTATTAATAGGTCGATAGGTGGAAGAAACATGTTGATAAAGGTTAATAATGGCTCTGATTGATTTGTTTCCTTTCTCTCTCTCTCTCTCTCTCTCTCTCTCTCTCTCTCTCTCTCTCTCTCTCTCTCTCTCTCTCTCTCTCTTTACTGCTCCTCTCTTTGTAAAGTTTCCATCCTAAAGGCCCAATATGCATTCGGAAGAAACACTGATTTCCCATTTCAGGGACATGAGGCAGTTCCTTGAACATTGTAGCAGAATGAGTGTCTGCAACACAGACAACAGCGTTTGCAAAATCGTTCACCAACCAAGGCCAATCATCCCAAACTGTTCGACCAATCGACCAAACCGCTCCGGGGGCGAGCGGTTTTATTTGCAAACCTGGCCCAAAACCCCTAGCCCTAGTGCAGTCCTCCCTCTGTGAGTCACTCCGCATCGCTCCAATTGTGTGGCCATAAATATCGACAAAATAAACCATAAAGCAATCCACTGCGTCTCGCCCGCATCACAATGCCCCGGGTTGGCACAAACGTTTTTACAATCTCCCGAGAGAAGATGCAAAGGGCCCCTTTGTCCTTGAGTTCCTTTTTCTTTCTTGTTTCTTTCGTCGTTGTGTGTTGCTGCCATTTGCTTCTCATCTGGTGGTGTAAATAATTACATGCATTTAAACTGGACCAAAGACACACGGCCAAAGACAGAGCATGCACAGATTTGGTAGGACATTTGGTTGGTACGAGCAGTTTGCTGCTGGTGTCGTTGTGTGCTGTCATGCTGCAATACTGGACACAATCCGGGGGTTTTCGTGGCAGGTAACGTAAGGCCTAAAACGGTCTACAGATCCTGCTGAGAAAAGTTGAGTAGGAAAAATGAGTCCCTGAAACACACACGCACACAACAGTTATGCTTTCTTCAATTCAATCCATCAAACGTAACCTAACTTTTCAAAGAGAAAAACAAAAAACAGTTCAAAGGGGAATATCGCTCAGCTGTAAATAGTTAAGCCAAATTTTAAATTCCCTTTACAAATATGTGTCAGTGGTCAACAAAATAGTCAAAATACACACACACACACACCCACAAATCAGACACACATTAAACATGATGGTACAATTTAAATGCTCGATGTTTGGTAGAGTTCCACCAGTGGAATCCGACTATATAATTGTTAATGTTTAATAGCGCGTGGATGGGCAAGGTAATGCCGCACACGCGCACAACTAGATAATGTAATAAGGTAATAAGGCCAAATAAATGAAACCTGTGTCCCTCCTAATGAGCAGTCACTTAAAGATGATTCGAATGAACGGGAAGGTGCATGTTAGTATATATAAACAAAAGGTGCAATGTTCTAACCCACTTCTGTTGCTGTTTCATTTATTTAGAATCAAAATTTAGCATAAGCTCTTCCTTTTTCTTTTAAACCAATTAGGCGAAGAAGCTATCAATTAGTTGAAATCCCAAAAGAAAACAAAAAATTAGATATATTTAACAATTATAAATAAATGTACAATAAACCATCCAAACAAAAGATAACAACCTTTATCGTAGCACAAAAACAAAAACAAAACAGAAGAAACAAAAGGAGCCGATTGCAAAAAGTGTTCCAATACATTTATAAATGTGTACCCCGTCGTGTAAGATTAGATGTTGGTTAGCGATATTCTTGAAAAGATGAAAGTGTACGAAACTGTTACAAACATTGTCGTTGTCGGAACAGAAGCATCAGATAATAGAAAACATACACAGATGATGCACCAACAAAAATGGAATGCAAAAGAAGATTTGACATAGGAAAACTCCTACGACCATAGTACAAATTTTTGCTCTAGAAAAAGAAACAAAAACAATTCTTGATAAACCCCCCTAAACAGTGTTTAATGTGTAAGCCAATTTAAAAGTACACTAAACCTTTACGAACTTATGCAAAACTCAAAATGAAGAAATTGTAACTACCTCAAGAAAAACCAGCACTGCAGGAAAAAAATGGGAATAACAGGAATAAAACACACGTAAACACACATGAAACAAATGAGATACGGAGAAGAGCAACGAACAAAAGGTGTTAAAAGAGATGTGCAAAAATAATGTGCAAAATTAAATGAATTTTAGCAGTGAACAAAAACCGAAATAAAACGTATTCTATAACAATACACAACAACGACCCCCGACTCTGGTGTGTGGAAGTGGGATGGTATTATTTGATGTGAAAGAAGAAGAAATGTGAAAGTGAAAGTGTGAGTTGCAAAAACAAAGGAGTGGATGAAAGGAGTGCAAAAAAAAAGACCGGGAAGCCCCTGTTACTACCTTTAGCCGGGGAATAACAGGACAATAAAAGGCAACACAACCGAGCGGGAAAGGAAGGAGCACAGTGTGAGCGCGAAAGGCTTCTTTTTGGTGTTTTTCAAAACTAAAACAGTTACACACACAGGTTTTGCGCTACCGTACAGCGTCGTCGTGCTCGATGTAATCAAAAATTCCCTCATTATTATTGCTTTTAAAACACACCAACGCAACGGCACAAAGCCCGCTGGGGGGGAAACAGAAAGGGGAAAAAGGAGTGTATGTAAATGCTGCACAAAACGAGGATACAGAGCAGTGGACCCTTTGAAACCCTATCGCAGCTAAAAATGAGCTCACGATTATATAAAAAAGCAACAAAAAAACGCAAGGCGCATCCAGAAGGGTAAAAACAACGGAAAACGCGTCCAACGGTACGAGAATTGGGGAAAACAAAAAATTGCGCGGGCGCGCGCATTCCACCCCGAGTGGCAGCCATTTAATTTTAATGACTTGCTCACGCACGCACACACACACCCGCAGCTATCCTGCAACTACCTGTGTATTGGTGTGAAGCGAAGCGTCGTTCTTCTTTTGCATTATCCTTTTTTGTTTTGTTTTAGGGGGGATCCGTTTTTTCAAGCAGGGGGGGAGCAATGGAAAGCCTTGTTTTTGATGTGGCTTTGAACGATTTTCTCTCTGTCTCTCTCTCTCACTCTCCAGCTGTCTCTTCGCTTTGTTTATACGCGCTCGTCCTCTTCATTAGTGTTTGCGCTGCGGTACCACCACCACCACACACACACACACAACCGTTCAGCTACGTCAGCGAAATGAATCCAGGCAGACACGAGAGCGTAGCGCAGTGCAAGTGAAAGTGAAACGCGCGGAGCAGTAAAGAAGCCGTTAATGAGATTAATGTTAAGGGGTTCCGTTCTGCCAGCCGTAGCACGCGCGCGCTCTCCATTCTCTTTCTCCCTCGTGCGCGCTCGGTTCGCGCTTGATGTTTTCCTTTTCTGCCACTTGAGACACACGCACCCGACCCCGTTCGCCCACTTTGATTATCCCTGGCTTGGGGAGGGCTGGCGAGAGGCTGGTGTTCGCGTGCTTCGCGCGCCTCTTTGTTGTGGCCGTGCGCACACCAACAGAAGGAGGCTGGACAAAGTATGTGTTTGCCGAGTTTCCTGTGCACCCTTCCGAGACCGGCCTGCAACCGGTTGTTGTACATAAAGCTCGCCAGAGCATTAAAAACAACAAAAAAAACGACAACCATCAACAACTGCGACCGCTGGTCCAAAACAAAAACGGGAGGAAAAAATACGCCATACCATGGACACACCACCACCACAAGGACGAGCCCCGACGCGGGCCGGGATTTATCAATTTTTCGGCCAGCGTTTTACACAAAGTGAAGGAATTAAAATTGGGCAATCTGTTACGCGGTGCCCGCGGTACGCGTGGCAGGGGCAGGTGTGCGCTTTGTTTCGATGTGTTGGTGTGCTCGATTTTTACATTCTTTTATACACACATTTTAAATGAGCAAACCAAAAAGAAAACGCTTTTCGCCCTTTTTTGTCTTTGCTTCCTTTTTGCTTTCTAAAAGGATAAAAATGCGCTCTCACGAGCGTTAGGCCCTTCCGTGCCGTGTCGATAAAGGCGCAGGAGCAGCAGCATCGTTCCGTGTTGGCTAATGAAAAGTAAATACACCCCTTTCGTCATGGCGCCATGGCGTTCGCCATGGGCATGGCTCAATTCCCGCGGATCCATTCGCCGTGGTAATAAAAGCGCCGCTACAATGCTTCATACACACACACATACTACGGCACATAAATTCAAGTACATAGCGAGGAAGCAGCCCCACGGAAAGACAGTGAACAAAAAAATGGAAAAAACCCCAAAAAAAAAGGGAAAGCAAGCAAGCAGAGAGTGTTACTACTACTAGCGCAATTACTTGCCGCGCTACTTTTGCTATTTCTGCCCAAAAGATGTAAATGAGATGAAAACTCTTTCCCACTTCCCTAGCATCCCTCTACCCCCCCCCCTCCACTGCTTCTTCCTTTTTTTCATCCTCATCTCGGACGACCATCTTTCTTTTCTTCATTTGGGAGGGATTTTTTTTTTGGCTCCTTCCTCTTCCTCGTCTCGTCGATGTTGCCAACGGTATCCTTTTGATTTTCTTCAACCGCCGCTTTTCCCGCTGTGTTTTCAACCGTGCGCAGCCAACAAAAAAAAAAAAAACAACAAGGATGCCGGCATACCCGTGCCGAGCGTTTTAAGTCGTTCGTCTTTTGCGCCACCTTTTGCGCGGAGGAGCGAACGCTCGTCGGGGACGGAATTAAGATAGGTTTACGTTTCGTCTTCCTTCATGCAGGGTGTGCAAGAGGCTTCCGCGGCCTTTCCCTCTCATTACGCACTGTTTGCGGGAGATTCTTGTTTTTCCTCGCTTTCTGCTCCTACACCTCCTCCACCTCTGCCCCGTTCAAAGCAGATTCCTTCTCTTTTCTGCACCCGTCTGCGAGGTCGTGGCTCTGAAGATTCGGGCCCGAGCGAGATGCAAACCGGTGTGATAAAGAAGCATATTCAAATTCCTTTTTTTTTTTTCGTTACTTATCCCCTTTTCTTTAACTCGCTTTTTTCACGACTTCTCCTTCACCCCGTGCGCTACACCTCCAGCTGTCTCCGCTAGATGGCTTCCTTCTGCGCCATCCATCCGTTAGTTGAACCGCTTTAGCTCATTTATACACCTCCTTCGGTGTTCTTTCGGTGTGCATACCCCACACGTTTTCTCGGAACAATTCTGCCCCTCACGCACTGGCTGAAAGGGCTTTCACTAGAACGGGGGAATCACTAGAAATTACACTCATTAAAACCTCCACCTTGAGTGAGTGTGTGCAAGTGGGGCGCTGGAGCCTTGCCGATGCAAAGTAACAGATCTTGCCTACTTTCCACTTTCCCTTTTTTCTTTTCCCGGGATGCATGAGGGTGTACAGGACTTCCCAGCTTATGTGCGCCTTCGTTTCCCAGGGGAATCCGTTCCCTTGGCAACGCAGCACAACGGGTAAAACGGGTAAAGCTACCATTAAATGAGCGCAAACGCTACGCTCCGACTGTAGGATAATCCCCCGGCAGCACCGAGAAAACGGGATACATTCTATCGGAACCGGTGCGAAGCTGACGGGTAGGCTGGTGGAAATTAATCAAACGCACCTTTGCGAAAGAGAAATGGATGGATTTTTGTGCGTTTAAGAAAGGAGCGCGGATGCAAACAAAATGGGAAATAAATGATTTTTTTAAAAAGGAAATTAATGAACGTAGGTTCATTTTTGGGTAATCCCTAGCAATTTCTGTTAAAAAAAGAGAAATGTTAAAATTTCAAACATTTAGCCAAATAGGAAAGTAATTGCTACAATTGCCAACATTTAGGCGCATCTTTTTATTTTTTCCCGAGTCAGTTCTATTTTTGCCATTTTACCGGTCTCTTACTAAAATTCAAATAAATAAAGCAACACTAATTACACATCAATGTGTTTAGGCAAGGTTGTTTGCTCCTTCAGATAATAAGTTATATACAAAAAGTTCACATTGGAGTTTAAAACCAACTGAATGTTAATCGCATTGCATACATTTAGGCAAATTAGTAGACAAATTAGTGTCTATCGAATTGCATACATTTAGGCAAATTAGGTAAGGTGATTTGAACTTTTTTTTATAATTTTATTATTGTAAAAATATTAAAATTAATTTATTTGATCTTACTTGATGCTAAAAAAATCAGAAAACTTCATGTAAATATTAACATAATTATAAGTCTTTGAAGAGCATCTTCTAAGGCGAACTAACTAACTAATCAGAAAGGCATTTATTTTGAAATATTCTATGTTTAATGACAATTGATTCAATATATCAAGAGAAATAGGTATTAGTTCCGCAAATGCATTGGTTTTCATTTTATAGAATCTCTTTTTTCTCCACCTTAAGCTTTTACTAGGACACATGAATTTAAAAACATAAAACTTCTTAAAACCCCCTTTAGCAAACCCATTCTATGTAAATATGCTTCTTCATTTGCAGTGCCGTCTCGCCGCCTCCTGTCCCTTTAGATCCAACAATTTTCGTCTCCCTGCAGGCTTTCGCCCTTCCCCTTGGATACTAGATTCCTTAAACAGAGCATTACCCACCAAGACGACGTTCGGCGTCGGCGTGGCCGAAGGCACCGAAATCTAATCACGCATTCACGTGGAAGCATTAAAAATTTAAATTAAAGAAGTGTGAGGCGTGTTGTCGGCTGCGCACACACCGGCGGCAGTGGGTGGCGGTGGCGCAGTGGCACTAAAAAACTTCCCAAAAAATTACCGCCCAATAGGTTGGCGGCAGCAGCAAAAAAATAAAAAGGATGCTGCCCTGGAATGGGGCACACACAAAGTGTCTCTCGCGCACCACCGTCTGTATTAGTGTGTGTGTCGTGGCGCCCTTCCCGTGGTAGTAATTGGGAGCTGTCAGGGCGCCGTGAGCTAAAACCCTACCACCCAGGCGGGAAGCGTACCGAAAGGGATGAACGACGTTTGATGATGGCGCAGATGACAACGGAGACAACGGAGACAACGAAGACGAAGACGACGACGACGTTTACTCCCAGCGACACAACCCATTGCCGTGTTTTATATCTCCACGCTGGCACAGGAAGCAGCAGCACCCACGGCAGCCAACGGTTTTTCGCTCCCTCCGGAGAGTTTGCATCACGTGCGATCGGGTGCGATGGTTCCCGTTCCATTAAGCATGCTTCATCCATCCTTCCTTCCCCCTCGGGGGCCGAACTCGTTCGTCGGGCGCCTCTCCTTTTCTCTTTCGCGCTTAATTCGTCTTATCGCGTTTCATTTTTATTAGAATTTTTAATGTATCCCAACATAAATTAAGGATAACAAAACGTAACCAAACGTTTCGGGTGTTTTGTGCTCTCCTGAAGTGTGTGTGTGTGTGTCCCTGCTGCCGGTATCCCTTTTTGCACTTTCGCTGCGTGGTCGCGGCCCCCGCAACGAGCTCCCGCACGAAAAAACGATTATGTACACTGCTGGAACGGTTTAAACCTTCCACACACACACACACCAAAAAAAAACACACCGGGAACATAGGATGGGAGGCCTTCGGAAAAGCGCGAAAAAGTTAGACAAAGAGAGAGAATGAGAGAGAAGCGAAAGGGCGAAGGAACAGAAATTAACAAGAAAGAGCGAAACGGCATCTAAATTGAAGCTACGCATACAGACGGAACCACCCCTTGCCTTGGAGTGGGGCGAGTTGGATGGCTTTTAACTCCGGTTAAAAGCAAAGTACATAAGCCTCATCTTACAGTGATGGGGGAGCAGGGCGATAGGGAAAGAGCAGCCGGAGGAAAAGCACGGAACTTAAAAATAACTGCAGAAGAGGTAAGCGCACACAGGACCAAAACCGAGAGCGAGGGTGGTGCTAGCAAAAAAAAGAGAGAAGCATTAAAGAAGTCGAGAAGAAGTAAGCAAAAGATAGGAAAATTAAGCACCATCAACGGGAGCGCGGGCGGACGGGCGAGCTTGGGCGCGAAACATTTCGCGTGTTGCGTCCGCTAAGTGTATTGGTCGAACATTTTGCTGCTAAGTAATAGCGGGATGTTGGGCCAATCTTTGTGGGTGTCTGCGTATCTTTTTTTTTACTGAATTTATGATAAAAGAAGCGTCGTAAAAAATTTCTAAATCTAATGAAAGCACAAATTAAGAAGACCGTTGTTGTAAACGTTTGTAAATGTAAAGAGATCATCTAACCAGTGTACTAAACACAGAGTTAAATTAGATTTTCTTTGTTGTACAATCTAATATGCTAGCTTCTGTAAAGCTTTCTGTATACTATTAGCCCAACTCATCGTGATAAGAACTCTGGCAAATTATTGTACAAAGCTTTTATAGTTTTAGAGACAAGATCAATTTTAATTTTTATTTCTTTCCCAGTTTTTTCATCATTAAATAAATTCAATAATAAAGACATTTATTTTTAAATAATAAATAATTCAATAGTTTTACAAATTAACAATTTATTATTTTTTTAATTTAAAGACATTAAATAATTCATTACATTCACAAATTTGTATACTGAAGAAAAACACAAAATTAACCAGCATAAACAAATGTGTGTACTAGACAAGGTCAAATTAATTGTTTAATTAAGCTAATTAAATTTCAATAATATTATATAGAAAAACATAAATTAAATTACACCTGACACACTATACGTACGTTCGAAATAACACTATCATTGCAATTTAATTTGCATGAATAAACAATTCTTTTCCGATAAATTTGAAATGTTCTACAGTTTCCATTAGAACAAACACCACGCTAAACGACACCATGTTTCTTCCTTTTCGTCCTAGTCAAGGACTTTTGCCACAAACACATACACACCGGCCAACCCACCTCGCTGACCCCTATTTCGCCGTTGTTCAACCCATTCCAAAAAAAAACACATTCCGAAACGTTAAAAACATAACAATTTTACGTAGCCCACAACGAAAAGAAGGAAACAAAACACCACCCAGCAAACACACCCGTTCGTTTGTGTGCATGCGTACTAAGCGGACAGTACGAAAGTACAAAATCAACAACGGCAACAACAACAAAAACAAAACAAAACAAAAAAGCAGTAAAATACTTTCAACGTGGAATTACGCGAAAAACATGCCCCAACAGCAACCCCTTATTTCTTGCTAGTAGCTTTGTAGCAGCCAGTGTACTCCTCACAGTCTTCGCTTTGTTGTTGTCGTTGTCGACACTCATCCTTGCTTCAAAAAAAAAGAGGATAGCCGCGAGTTTTTGGAGTGCGCAGCATCCGCGAAAATGAAAGCGAAGTGACTGGAAATTAAAAGAAACCCCTCCACACCCCGGTACACGCGGAGGCGCGCACGAACGAGGATCCATTCCGTCCCTCTTTCATTCGCACTAACGCAGCTGTGTGCTAGGGATGGAAAAGGGATGAACATAAAAGGGGGAAACAAGCAAGCAAGGAGGTAAAAAGGGTATGCAAATGAGTGTGTACATGAAGCGGGGAAAAGAGCAAAAGAATGCTGGCCAGAGCAGGCGCGCTTCGGGTTCGTGTCGCACGTTTCGCATTTCGCACCACAAGAACCAAAGGGGAGATGGTGGTGGGTAGGAGGAAGTGATTTGGGGGGATGCGATGAACGTTGAGAAAGGGAAACCCTCCCTTTGCTTGCCTGACCGGCATAAAAAGTGCCCAATCTCTCGCTCGCTCTCTCTCTTTCTCTATCTCTCAACATCCCGAGGTGGGTAGTGATTTGACGTTTCAAGACACACGCACACACGAACGCGATGCCTTTTAAATAATTTCATTAGAGAAAACGCTAAGCGCGTCCGAGCCTACGTCGGCGCGAGTTCCAACAAGCCCAGCATTACGAGAACTTTTCAACCCACCCATCTTCAGCGAGCGCTGCCCGTCAGAGTCCACCGAAAGCTGAAACGCATTTCGGAAGAGTGCTGGCCATTTCCGTTTCCTATTGTCGGGCGACAGACCCCCCCCCTTTCGTTTCCCCCCGCAATTCACAAGCGTTCGACTTCTCCCGCCCATCTTGCCGCGTCTTGATCACGAACGAAAACAACTCTCGGAAACCAATTTCGTGTTTTCATTGCTTTTTATTGCTCTCTTAGAATTGGTGTGAATCTTTGCCATTTTTTTTTTCTTTTTGCTCTGCCGTTGCTTTGCTTTGTTTGGCTCTCTGCCTTTTCCTTTCTATGCTTGTGTCTGTTGCTGCTGCTGCTGCGGCTGCTGATACTGCAGAAGGCACAGAAAAAGGCATTGCTACGACTCCTTCACATGCAACAGCGTCATTAAATTGAAAGAAGACAATCGAACGCACAGTGCCTTTTCGGGGAGAGGACGGGTGTCCGTTGCACTGTCGTTATGATTTTGCACTTGAAAGGAAATCCCTGTTCGCTTGGGTGTTATGCGAGCGTGGAAAAAGAAGATACTTTCAAAGTGTTTTAAAAAAGTACTTGGCGAGATATATTATTTATTGTTACTAAATGTACACGTTTATACGAGTTTTGATCATTTTAGTTTTGAAATAATTAAAAATTAAGTGGCTGTTGGTACAGTAGGTAACCGCTAACTGGATGAGTTTTATTGGAGTACTTTGTAACTGGAAGTTCTGCAACTGGAGTTATTTTCCAGTCCAGTCCTTCGAAATTCATAGCAAATGTGCATTTTTTTAAAACAAATTTAACCTCTCAGTTAGCGGTCACCTGCTGTACAGAATAATTTATACTGGTGCAAAACGCCTTAAAGTATGCAATCTTCTAGACATTATTCACTTTTTAAGCCTTTGAATTGGGATTATGTTTGACCATTTATATTTTTGAACAACATCAGTTTATGTTTTCTGTTCTATCACGAAGCAGATTTGTTATACGATATTGAGACACGTTACTACATTGTTATGATATCAGCAGTATAATCAAGTTAGTGCTAGACAAATGTTGTCTATACATGAAAGCAATATTATCTTCCACACTTATCCAAACAAATTGAAAACAAATCATATAACCTGCAGCATTGGAGATTGTAGGCACTTCCAACAAAGTAAATGATTAAATTCTCAGTATAGCGTGAAAATGTAATAATAATTAACGTTCTTTGCATTCGTGATATGGTTTAATAGTCGAATGAAGAAGAAAGGTTCGGCTGAAAATGCATGAAATACTGAAGTCCAATATAAGTTGATGAAATAATAATAATAATATATAACAGTTCCCATTCCCAACATATTTAGCGCAGTTGCACAGGTTTCTGTGTTCTATTTTACCAACTAAACCAACGTTGAACTAAAAAAGTATTTTAAAATACCACAACCCCTGTAGATTGATTAAATATACTCCCCATTTCCGATACATTTCGATCGGTCCTTAATCCTACAATCCGTATCATCACCCCACTCTATATCCTCTTTCACTCTAAAACTTTGCCAGACACCCAATACGCACACACCAACACACACACACACATGTCCTCACCGGCTGCAACCTGTCGTGGAAAGAGTTCGCTACTACGCGCCGTACGGAATATGGACATGTTTCATTTTGTCTAAATAAACATCGATTTATGCTGCCACCGCTGCATGTCACCGTTTGGTGGCTTCGAACGAGCTGTCTCAATTCCCGTCTGCCAGCAACCCGCCAATTCTTCCGGGAGAGCTGCGAGCTCCAGAGAGGTGTGAGTAAGTCTGCAACGCTTCCTGGGTCTGTTTTTCTTTTATTCTGCCCCTGCTCGTCTCGTGTGAGTGTGTGTGTGTGTGTCTTCCCTCGCCGTCTCGCGTAAGAGATTTTTCTTGTTTCGGGGCGGTTGGTTGGGTGGCCTGTTCGGAGACCAAAGATAGGCGCAATGGCAAATACCAGTGCCTTTGTACGTACGCGCGCGCGTGTCTGTGTGTGCCCGCGAACGTATACTTTTTTGTATTTAACTGGCAAAATTAATAACCATAAATCTTACTTTTGATACATCTCGCCGTTTCTCCCAAGGGGCAGCAGGCGGGGTGGCAATGGCACACTCAAGCCAAGTTGTCTTATATACCCTCCCACCAAGGGGTGGAAAACAAGGAAGCCAAAACCCCCGTCTGCGCGTATGCAAAGTATCAACCTGCGAAGAAGCTTTACATATCAGCAGCAAACCCCTTTTCTTTGCGTGGCACCGTTCTTTTTTTTTCGTTCCGTTTCCTCATATCGTATCCCCTCTTTCCCTTTCTCCCGTATAAAATCGTTTAAATGTAAACGTAATCATTCCCGGCTGGAGTTCCATTCCCCGGGAAGGCAACAGCTTGGAATGTGGATGGGCGTAAAGAGAGAGAAAGAGAGTATTGCCATCCTTTCTTTATTCCCCATCTGGCGCCGTTCATCATCATCATCATCATTTCGGGCATCATTTATACCCCTTTTGATGTTGTGGCCCTTTAGAGGGAGAAGGGAAACGCTTAAATGTTTTCATTTCTGTTGCGAAAGTGGGGATTCTTTTTTGGACTCATAAACCACGCTACTTCCAACATGGCTGTGTGCCGTTATGAACAATAAACTAAAATAGCTTCATTTTATGAAGGTTTTGTGCAGCATTTCGTTGAATATTATTTCTCAGTTGTAATCTTTTTGAACGATTTTTCGTAAATGTCTATTAATTAATAGATAGTATGCGTGTTGCTATTGCAACGATTTAAACATTATTGCGCTAATATTATAATTGTAATATAGTTAAAGGATTGTTTATCATTAATAATTCACCACAGTACGCTAAATTATATTCTGTCAGAATCTAAAATAATGTTTCTTTTTTACCAATATCATTTATAATACTGTTGAAAAGGTTTTTATTTAATAACTGTACGCAAACCGTTACGCACAGGTGAAGAAAGGTGCAAAGCTTGCACTTTCGGTACCTAACGGGACGCGCCATACGATCAACCGTTTCCGGTTTGTTTTGCTTGATTGATAATAAAACTTTTTTTTTCTTCGATCGCTTACTAAATAAAAAGGAGTCGTTTTCGTCCATCAAAACCACACCAAATAAAGGTTTATTCCTTTTCTACCTCATACGCTACACTTCGTTAATCCTTCATATCCTGAAACGGAGTGGTAGCCTTTTTTTTTTGAATCATCTTTACCCAAACTCGCCGCTTGCAGAGTGTGTATATCCCGCTAGTTCGGATTGCAGAACACAGAAGGATTAATATTACACCGTCTGGTTTCGTGCCCCGACCTCAAAACCCTCAATCGGAAAAAAACACACACCCACATGCATGAGTTTGTTTTAAGATGTTCTTTTACCTCTCTTTTTCTCTCTCTCGTACCAAAATCGAACCTCAAACTCAATCCATCCTCTCACGCACATTCCGCAATGTGCGTTAGCTGGTTACGCTGTAGGTAACAGTTTCTGTTTTTTTCCTCCCTTTTAGTGAACGGGATTCTCCAAGACGGATTTCTACAGATTCCCGTTCCTTTTATAACATCGCACGAAAAAAAAAACTGCGACAAAAGAAGCGACGGAGAAGAGAACAAAAAAGGATGTTTACAGTGCACCTTTGGTACAGTGTCGCACTCGTACAACATGTGTTCCGCGAGGACCCGGGATCAAGGGATGCCTCCGATAGTACGAAAAGGTGTCTGTTTGATTTGTGGTTGATTGATTGTCTATCAACCACGGGGGATAAGGGAAGGTGATGGTGCAACCTTTGCCATCGGTTGGGAATGTGATTTGGTAGGGGAGTAAAGGCACGAAACCGGAAAATACGGTGGCAAGAAATATTTCCGAAGGAACAACAAGATACTTGTATTGTTTCTGATTGGAATAGTGTGGAATAAAACTATGTTTGCTTCATTTTTAACCTTACTGTTAATGTTGGTTTAATTTCAAAGAGATTAAATTCTTAAGTTAGATAAATTATTAATTCAAACAAAGTTATTGTAGTGAGAAGTTAGTAAGAAACATAAATTAAGGTATGATAAGTGAAACAGATTCAATTTCTTACATAAATGGATGATAAAGGTAAATTATTTATACATTAGATTCATCAATGAGGAGTAAAGAGGTGAAATTTAGAGCTATTAATTAAATCAATTTACATACACATTGCGTGCACTTACAATTAACATCGCTACAAACCTCATAAACTGATCAAAGCAATGATCGTAAATTAATCAAACACAGAAAGTGTCAAATCGAGCTGTTAAGGTCAGCCACAACCCTTCCTAAAAAGCTCGTCCCAAATAAACACATTAAAAGGCACCCAGACAGGCATCTTAATAGCAAAGTGTATGGAGAACACTCTTACGTGTTGTAAAAAAAAATAATAAAAAAAAACTCCACCAATAAACATAATCCCGACGCGTCGATAGCTTTGGCGCGTGGCACACACATCGCAAGTTAAAGAAGCAAAGGAGAGAAAAAAACCGCTGATGGCGCCTCATAATTTAAAATAAAAAAACTATTACACACGTAAGTGAACCATCTCACACTGGAACACCTTTTGCTTGCAACCCCTTTTTACGAGGGACCCCTTTACCGAAAGAAGGATACAAAAAAGCTGGAAACATTTCTTAAGATGCATCCAAAAGGAGAGCGATTGAAAATGATCATTAAAAAAACACACAATACACACATATGCTCAGCGCGTATCAACCGTATAGTTAACCCGGTACGCGTGTCGGGGTTAAGGATACCTTCCGGGGGATAACAACAAAAAAAACTTACCACCGTGGTAAGAAAAAGGGGTCTCAACCCGAACCCCTACAGCCGGAACCTTTTTGACGGGAAGCGTAAAGGGGGTAACATAATATCTGTGTAAAGTAACCGCTTAAGTGGCTTTTAAGATGGTTGTGTGTATACGGCAGTACGGGGACATAATCAACCTCCAAGGGTTGTCGGAACAACAATAAACATGACTCCCAAGATCGGCATCGTGAATGCAACTCGGGAGGAGCTAGGGTGCAGAAGAGTTGCATCAACCAATTTCGGTAGGCACGCGACAAACTCGCGTGCTTCTTTCTTCTCCCCTTCCCGAGGATCGCCTAAGATGATCGTCGAAAAATTTAAGTCGAAACCCTTCGTGGCTTCACGTAAACAGATGTGCTACGCCGCCCCTGGGTACAAGGATCGTGAAGCGTCCCACGCTTCGGTGTGATTTGTTGGACCGATTTCCATGGGTGAAAGTGGAGATTTACATCACCCAAACATCAGAAGTGAGTGATGCCGTTAATTTTCCGGTTACGAGAATTTAAGGAATTGCGCCCCGGAATAGAGGGTAAGGTGTACAATTTTTCATTCCCAACATGCGGCGGTTAATTAGACGTCACGCAGGGGTTGAAGTGCATCTGGAAGCGTTGGAGATGCAGTGATCGCGTATCCAACATCACACAACTGTCAACATTGTCAACAGGCGCAAGAAGGGTAAACGTATGTGAAGGAACATTGAAGTCGTCCTAGTTTGTCGCTGTCGTATGGCTTGTTAAAGACAGCTTGTTTGCTTGTGTCTTTACGTCAAACATCTAAATAGACTGGCGGTTTTCTGTTTAGTCGCAGCAAGCTGACGATGCTGTGAGCCATGTTGATAAATGGAAGACGCAATACGAAAGGGCATTGGTATGAACAGAAGGGTAATAAGATTAATAGAAACATCATAAGGAATGGACAAACACAATCTCAACTAAAAAATGTAATGCTGTGAAGTTTTACTTATTTAATCAGATATTCAAATCAGTATAGTTAGCTATTCAATTACTTTACCAAAAATGGAATAATTATACAGCGACCATCATTACATGCAAAAAATCTTACTCGCATTCGCTTCAAATCTATTTGTGGTCAAAATTGTAAGAATTTACATGCTAGTTGGCACGGGACTACAAATACCATTTGCAACGCTGAGCTTCATGAACCGAAACGGACGATTTCGCTACAGAAAAGAAAGCTTTATCTCATCTTTACCGATACCACCCAGGACGATGCAGTTTGCCCAACGTTTGTGTAGCTAATTAGCAGAAGGATTAAGCCTCCTCAGATCCCAACCATACGGTCCCCGGTTGCACATTAACCCTGTCTAGGATTACGTACCTGCGGTCGAGGCAGCTTTACAGACACGGTTTGTTTGAGCAACCCATTTTTTTGTGCAAGAATCAAGGTAAAAAAGAGAATAATTACTCGTTCAAAAAGCATTCCGGTGAAGATGGTTTGAGATCATCTTTCGCTGTGTTATAACGGTTTCTTTGAGGACTTTTTGTGGTGAATACATTTTTTTAATGTATAGAAAAAAGCATGAAAAAGCAAAACGTCTATAAGAGATTATTTTCTCGCCTATTCTTAATGTGATCTCTTTATGATGCCTGCTGAACATCCTGTACAACTATGCCAAACAGGTATAAACCGACACAAGATACAAACTGTTTGCGTTGCAAACCTCATCGCGTATCAGACTCAGTCCATAAAACCACAACCAGCATGTGGGAAAGTCTAGAGCACTGACATACGTCCGGAAGCGCTTAACACACCTGTCAGGTTTTTATTTCGCATAATATCAAAATATTCTTTCTTTTAGAATAACGATTTTGAGTCATATACATCTTCCCATTTGAAAGGAATTCCTGGAATCACTTTCTTCCAATTTTCAAACCTAACAAAATGCAATTCCTGCAAATATCATCCCGAAAATGGTACGCTAATGGACTCATAATGGAACGTCATAACGCCAACAACGACAAACGTGTCTCTCAATGGTCAGAACATTGTCCCTTTGCCATTTAAACAACGGCGCCCTATCAACGTCACCGTTTATCAGCTTACACTAAGTGACCTCGTAAAAACTTCCCCCTTCCCCTTTGGAGCAAACAAACAACAACAATGGACAGTTTAAAATCGCGTCCACTAAATGAAACAGGGAAGAGCGAATAGTCCCACAACCCTAGGATTACTCCGTGCCGCGCTTTTTTCGCAAGAATCCCAAATGCACATCACTTTTACGGCTGCTTAACTCCACCATGCTTAGTGTCCTTCACGTGCGTCCTTAGCGTGTTAACAACCTACCAAACATTCATTTTTACAACCCATCTGAGAGGTGTCGTTTGTCCACGCGCTGGGGAAGGTAAATGCAAATGGCTTAATGTGAGTGAGTGTGTGTGTGTGTGTCTGTGAAACGAGTTGCATCTTCTCTTAACTCTTCCGAACGACCATTTAGGGACCACACCTGATGACGACTTCAGACGTCTAGGGAACGGGATGCTGCCATCCCCGCGCCCAACAGTAACCGCGTCCAATATGGGCAATCGAATGGTTACAATAGAGCCACCACCAATCCATAAGTTATTGCTGCTCAATTGCCGTCCCCTCGGCAAGCGCGCTGGAGAAGCAAGTTGACTGTGCGGGAGTGGCAAGAAATCGTTTTCGCCCTTCGCAGAAGACGTTTAGGGCGCAAAGTACGCGCGGTTTGTTTTCCCGCGGTACGCCATTCATCCATCCTGCGTGGTCGATCATAATCGTAACAGGCGGTTTCATGCGTGCATGTTACGCACACGGTCTAATCCACCAAGCGAAAAGTGCGACATTTGTTTAGGAAACATTCAAATGTTTAAAAAATAAGCTCCAAACTGCTCATGTTAACTGATCTCAGGCAAACATTCATTAAATAGTTCTTCTATGCTTTTTTCACATGACTTTGACTTCAACATTACAAGACTTTTCTTTCAAAAAACCCCAACAGTAACGCTCCTTCACATATAAGCATCTTTAACACATCATTACGGCAACACCCTCAACATCAATTCAAATAAAGCCACCGAAAGGTACCGACGGAAAAGGGCGTACCGGGCCGCGCTACACATTCCACGCCCGGGACATACGCGATAACGTATGGCGTCAGTGAAAAAAAAAAACCAGGCACCAACACCCTCCCGTACACTCCAGTTCACATGTGTAGAAAATAACCAAATTCGTCGTTTCCCCCTTTTTTGCATCTCGTTCCGCAACACCCCAATGTTTGGACACCTTGGTCTCACACACAAGTAAACAAACAAACCCCCCCCAAAAAAAAAAGCCCATCCCATATCAGCATCAAATTTTACGATATCGCTATATAATTTCATCATTCTTGTTTTCCGCCCGGCATGAGGATGCTTGTGTTTTGTTGTCGTTTATCCTTTTTGTGTTGCTTGTTACCGGTAAAACGGTGCTTATCGGTAAGGCACAACAGTTAGCCCAAAACTAGATCTGTCCACTTGAATAAACATGCAGCAGAGAACGTATTGAATGAATGCTGTGACAATGAAGAAGATAGGTAAGGACATAAAATAACAGCCTATAGTTTTGCAATCATTGTAACCAGTTTGCTTTCATTCGACTGTTCTCTATACTCTTTCAATTATCCTCCTTACGGCTTTCTCCTTTCTCCTGGTATTTGCTTCCTGGTTTGATTCGCGTGTCTTTGTGTACTTTTTTTTCCTAATCATCAAAAGACCTGATTGGCTTAAGGGACATTTCTTTCCGCTTCTGTTCGGTTTGGAAAAGCCTTTCTAGCCATTCCTTCCTTCTAGGCTTTCAATTGGAGCGTCTTCTTGTCACCTGCACAAGGAAACAGTTTTCTTTTTTTTGTCTTAATTTTGACAGCTGTCTACGATTACGGTATCGAAAACGATGCCCAAGTTGTATCAGTTGAGAAATAACGTTACACCTGGCCATGTTGGCAAGAAGGCCTTTGACAAAAGGAAAGGTTCGTTTCGTACGAGCTATCCTTGTTTACTCGCAACAATTTTTAAATGTCTATGTCAGGACTAACCAAGAACGTTTGTAGAACACATTATGCATTAATAATATGTATATAATGTGAACAAATCAATGCAAATGAAATGACGTATTCAAACACTATTTTAGCCTGTCTGCTACTAGGTGCAATCGATGCATCGACTGCCTTTGGCAAAGTGAGATTTTTGGTTCCTCGCCATGATTATTTATTATAATATAAGCATCAATAATTTTAAAAAAGACTTCCTAGTGGTAACTATTCGCGTTCTGTAATATAAAGACGTAAACTGACCAATTCTTAAAATAATATTAAACTTGACTTTAAATCTTCTCTTGTTAGCGGTCTAGATATTAAATGCAATAATAAAAAAAATGAACAAATTAAAACCATTCAACAATATTTTAAAATTAACAAACAAAGATCCATGTAAAAAGGACATTTTACAAGTAAAAGTGAAAGGTGAACATATTTTTTGCAAGTTTGATGTTTTTTTTTACAATTTTAACTCCTAAATGTTTTATTTGAACTGTTTTAAAACATTTACCAGTTTTTTCAATTTTAATCTACTAGTTTAAAAGATTTTAATCCTAAATCATCCTAAAGCTTCCCTCTTTTGCTCTACTCAACTTCTCCACTCGCCACAATCGCTATCAGCTTACGGTTCCGGGGTTGCAGCCAAAAATTGTCAACAGCTGCTATTGCCTAATCCAATTTGACCGTTAGTGCCACGCTTCTATAATTTCCTTTACCGGAAAACTCTTTTTAATATTGCAAAAAAAAATCCCGAATCTTATTCGAGTACATAAAAAAAAACATTACCATAAAAAAACAAACCCGCACACACGCTGTCCCAAATCTCAACGGAGGTCAATTTCTCACCCCAAGGAAAATAAAAACAACAAAAAAAGGGTTGAACATGACTCCGGAAGCTGACAAAGAAGCTAAACAGAGCACACGGCCAATCTCCCCACATTTCTGGTTGTGAGTTAGAAAATTACAAAACCTCTACCAAAAAAATATAAAATAGGCAAAAAAAAGAAACCTGCCTCCAAAACGAACCCAATCCCACAGCTCAACTGTGCCCCGCGCCTGGAAAAAAACCTTCCTGTGCACAGCGCGCACAGGTTCGACACAACGGCGCTGCACTTAATTAAGCCGAAGCTAACCAAACTCGGATCATCTGAACTAACATCGGAAAGAGTAGGACGAGGAAGAAAAAAAACTGAAACAAATAAAAGTATCGTCGATTAGACGGGAGACAACAAAAAAACAGTGTTTGTCGCCTCCTCCGGTTGCTTGATTTTGCTTAATAATTCTTATCCCATGCCTAATGGAGCACACCGTCCGTGCGCGCGTCTCATGCTGAGCGGACCTTGGCTTCCAAGCTTTTGCCTACTCGGAGGAACGAAGAGAAAACGCAGTCGAATAGATTCAGGTTTTAAAGTATGAGATAAAAAAAATTAAAACGAGTTTTTATGCAAGATCAGCTATACATTTTTTCTATATGGAAAATACCGTAAAAACCCCTTTTGAATTCACCCTCCACAATCCAGAAACGTGAGACACAGAACAAACGGGTTAAAAATGCGACCCTCGTCTATTTTTTTTTTTCGTGTCGGTCGGTGTACCACGTGCCTAGAAAAAAAAACGTCACCCCTTTCATCGGTGCAAGTTGACAGTCGACAAGATGCATTAAGAACGCTAACGATAGGGAAAAAAATCTCACCCCTTACACTAGGGGACGCATTTTTTTTCTTCAATTCAGAAGGCTTTTCAAGACCTACACACTGTGTGCCGGGAGTCGCCTAGAACCGAATCCGTTCAGTGTGTCCGCGTTTAAAAATTCAACATCATTCTGTTTGTATCTGTGTGTGTGTTTTTGAATATTTGAGTAAGATGGATTAGGAGTTCACTGGCGAATACGGCCCCGCAACCGATCCGATGAAAATGCATCCGGCGACACAATGCGACAAGCGTTGTGAAGGAGTTTGTTTGCCAAGCAGGATGAATAAGCGAGCGGAGAAAGGATAAAATATGATATCGTTTCGTGGCTAGCATATTTGCACAACAGATGCACTTGTTTTGTGTGGGGATTTTTTTTAAATGTTTTCGTTGAATGGAAAGGCAACGAAATATTTGCTTTGCTAAAATGCTATCAAATGAGACGGAGTTTTTCCTTGTTAAAGGGGTCTGTGTAAAAGCTTTTACATGATAGTGTATGACGATATTTGAGTTGAATTTTACTTAAATTACAACAAACATATCAGACTTTTTTATTTACTTATTACTACTTTTTTTCTTGTACAAAATCATATATTATTCATCAAGTATTATTATCAACGACACATACTAACTCAGTTATGCTATACACACATTCAACAATTTTCATTGCTTGCGAGATGTTGTTCAACAGCTGTCAGATGTTGTATTTACATCAAAATAATTTTTCAGTTCTGCCACATGATTTTCAACACGTCTCAAACTCGATCGAGTTTGACAGTTCTTTGTGATGTGTTAAAGATCATGTGTAAGAAATGAAATTTAATAGCAAATAAACCATTGGACAGCTGTTGAAAAACATCTTCTAAACGGTGAATAATGATGCTTACATTCGAAAGTGACTTGGAAAACCCTGTAAATTGCATACATTACACTTTCGAATGTATACATTGTTATACACCGCGTGCAAAATGTTATTCCACATCGATATGACATTTCATTTCCATCATAATAATTCTTAATTTTTTCAGCATGATTTTCAACATGACTCAAGCTGGATTTGAATTTGACAGTTCTTTGTTATGTGTTGAAAATCATGGATTGAGACTGAAATTTCATTTTGAAACTAATAAACCAGTTGAAGCCTGTTTAAAAGCACCCTGAATGCAATGAATAACTATGTGCACATTTGAAAGTGACTTGGAAAACCCTGTATCTTAGATTACTACCAAAAGATGGTCAGTATCGAAAGGTCATGTACAGGGTTCCCTTTGCAATGTTCAATATCAACAACCTTTTTTTCATTTTCTTACGAGATGCTTTTCAACAGCTCTCAAATGTCACATTGGCTTCACAACAATTTTCCAATTCTTCCGCATGATTGTGTTGAAAAACATGTGTAGAAACTTAAATTGTATTGTGATGCTAATACAATACGTGTCTGCTGTTGAAAAACATCTGGCAAGCTGTGAATAATCATGTGTACATTTGAAAGTGACTTGGAAAACCCCGTAAGCGTCCAAATAAGTTAATTTTCGAACAGAAAAACCAGTTTTTTATACAATCTATGACTTATGTGACAACTTATGTACCAGGGGCGGTCCCGTCATGTGTTCAAGCCTAGAATGGACCGTCCCCCGTAGCAAGGATTAACTATCCGGCTGCGTGGTAATGAATTAAGTCTCGGCATGTCCACGTAGGACGTTACGCCAAATATAAGAAGAAGAAGAAGAAGAAGAAGATGTGATAAGCGAGTGTAAATTGCAAAAAAAATCACATTATTTTCAACTGTTTTACAAAAAAATACTAAACGAGTCCAAGCACCAACGCTTAAAAACACTAGACCGGTCAAACGCACCGACACTAATTGAAATAAGACGCTTAAGATTTCAAATCGGTTTCAAAAGCAAATAGTTGCACAAAAAAAAAACACTGTAGCCAAAACACGATACAAATACACGCTAATTAAATGATACCGCGGATCGCTTCGATCGCATTACATTCGGCGGAACCAATTATCAGCAAACTCTTGCGTGCGATCCATTTGCTCTTTTTATACTTTAAATTGTACTTAAGAAGGAAAGGTGGAACCGTAGAGGGGGGCAACTCTTCACGTAGTGCCAGTTGAATTTTGCGTTTTAATTAGCCATTTGTTTTTTTTTCTCATCCGCCAATATTTCTCCTCTATCCCCAGCAAGAAACGTCTAAAGTTTACGTGAACCATTCAAGTGTAACAAAACACAGAATGGAGAGCGGAGATAGAAAAAAAGAAGAAACAATCACCAGAACCATCCAATCAGTCCGAATCGTCCCAAACGTCTGTGTATGGTTGAGAGAGCGAAAACTTCTTAGTCGCTTTCCTGTTAATTCAAAACAAAAAGAAAATAATAATGCACCAGCAAACGAACAGCGCGCTAAACGGGGCACTACAACAAAATCGAACAGGGCAGCCGCGTTCGAAACGCTCGAAACAAAACAAACAGCGCCGCCCAAAGGTGAAATCCGGCTCAAGTAGGATGTTATTATGCCGAATCCAAGGTGTGGGCGCAACAAAAGCAGCACTCGGGAAGGAGAATGAAAAGTAGAAAACACAGCAACAACAACAAAACTGAACCAAGACAGAGAGATAAAATAAAACCGGGCAAGCTTTTTTTTTGACTGCTTTCGGGGTGCGCTTGGCACAAAAATTCCGTTTTAATTTTCCACGATTTCATTTCAACTTTGTATTAAATGGTCGGCAATGCGCGGTGGCGCTGGCGGGCATCACCATCCTCCCGCCAATCGGATGCGAAGCGTTGGGGGCCAGCGATTTCGAGTTAACTACGGGTTGCCTGACCTTTACTGTCAGTGGAAAAACAACTTCAATGGATTCTGCGTTTGCCTCAACGGCGCGTCCCGGGAGCGACTCGACGCGGAGCGCGATTTTACTTCCATTCGCCTTTGTGTTTGGAAAATCAGGGAATTATAATACTTTTCCTTTGACTGTAAAGCTTGCCATTACTTGTACAACTTAACTTTTTTTACTGCTACTGCTGGCTGTATCATAGAAAGTGTACGCTTCGCCAAACCCGACAACGCACAATCCTTGTGACCGTACAGTGGGGAGAGGAGCGACAAAAATCGTTCGAAATGCGTTCGCGAATTGCGTTTGCACTTGCGTTTTGTGCTCCTCCTGGCAACGGGTGACTTCCGGTGTCCGATTCCAATACCGCTCCCGCTTCTCCTGCTCCTCGCCCGGCGAGTGGCTAAAACCAACACAGCCGAGTGAGACAAAGTTAAATTACAAAAGTTTTTTAATAGCCAATCAAAGCCCCGGTTTGCCGGTGGTTCGATTTTCCTTTGAAATATTTTCATTTTTCCAACCCATTCCCGCCCTGCTTGCGGGCGGGGCGGCACGCAAGTGACGCCTGGACACAGTAGCTGGCCTTAACAGCACCACAATCACACCCACACACACACACACACACACACAAACGACGGACACGACAAACACAAGCACGCGAATGCGCCGTTCCTTCCCTTTCGAGCGAATACTTTGATATTTTTCGCCTTCTTCACTTAGCAAATTTGCTCCCTTTTGCTTTGCTTTGAGCGCTTCTGATTTGCTTACAACGTGCAGTGCTGGGCAGCAACCCCCCCCCCCCCCCCAGCCCATTACGCCCCTCTGGGCACGGAAATCGAAACGCCAGAAAAAGAAACGATCCCGCGGGCGGTTCTTATATCCCGTAGCAACAGTGTGCTGCCCATGGCAAGCAGCAGGACCCGCGGGCTAGGAATGTGAGAACAGTAAAGGATGCTTAAAACTATGCTTCTGCAGGGCCGGAAAAGCACGGAACGTATCATTAAGGAAATTGAGTAGACAGTAATTGATTAAAACACCGACACACTGGTCTGTGTTTCGATGGAGACGCCTAGTCGCCGGTGTTCGTTTCACCACCCTGTTGTAACCCCTTCGTGTGGACGATAACCCCTTTTGTGTGTGCAATGAACTGTACAGCGAGAACTACATTTTCGGGACAAGTATTTGAATTTTTTTAAAGAAAGTAACCCACTAATACAATTTAAAGAAGTTCGAAAGTGTTCAAAACCTACAAAATACTCGATTGGTTTTGTTCAAATATAGAAAGAGTTTCAGAAATAATGTATGGAAACAATCAAAAATCTAACACATTATAACATCAACAATGACTATCAGAAAGCTATAGCAATTAAAAGGATAACTTTTCCCATGGAATCCCAACTGCAGCTACGCCTAAAATTATGCATCAAATTTAGTACTCGAAGTTGCCGGCGAATGCGAATTTGGAAAGCTGCCAACACTACTTTACTGAATGCGCTTCTTCAAATTGCTGTTTTTATTCCTTTTACAAAAGGTTTGAGTTTGGTAATGTTATGTGCCTATATTTTATATATTCAACGAAATTTTCCGTAGTGTTATTAAATATGTTTATTTTTTTCGTGGTTCTTGTACAAGCTAATGGAAAGCCATCAGTTTACCTCAGATTTATTTTGATTTTTTTGCTGTAGTTTTTGAGTAGTATTATTACGTTTCAATCTATCAAACAACAAGCTTTTTCTAAAGGAAATATAAGCAATTTCGTTACTTATGGCAGAAAATCCAAATACTTCAATAATGGGGTCCTTTCCGTTTTAAGTTGCTAGGCTAGCTTGTCAGCTGTTAGCATTGTATAGCAGTTATGCGAGCAGGTATCCAAGTAGGTATAATATACAGGAGGGCTTATCCCAAGGTGTATGAATTTAGAAGGCTGATTTTTATCGCTTCTGTTCCTGAATGAAGATTTTAAAAGGGTTTTTTTGTATTCGTCAAGTTACCAGAAAGCCTATTTTGAGCAAAAGTTTTCATCCGTCCTGTCAAAAGGTGATGTTCAATTTTGGTTATAAAACATGCTATGAGACCACCTGGGCTACATACACTTTGATTCAGGATTCCATCACCAGATCTCTTTAATGCACCTTGGGATAAATGTAAACACTACCTTGTTTTTCCATTTTTCGAGCAGGCACTCGAATCTAATTCTAGCTTTTAGTGTAGAATAATCTAGACAGAAAATTGCAGGCTAGTTTTGTGGGTGGTTTTGTATAGAGTGTTTACATGATTTCAGCCTCCAACTGTCAAACTCCAGGCAAAAAAACTGACTAGAATCGTGAAGGGCCCCAATCACAGAATTTGGCAATTGGCAATTTTGGAAAACTAATTTATTGTATGGTTTCGTCTTGAAACATCTTCTTCTTCTTCTTTGGCTCAACAACCGTTGTCGGTCAAGGCCTGCCTGCGCCACTTGTGGGCTTGGCTTTCAGTGACTTATTGATTTCCCCCATGGCAGGATAGTCAGTCCTACGTATGGCGGCACGGTCTATTTGGGGCTTGAACCCATGACGGGCATGTTGTTAAGTCGTACGAGTTGACGACTGTATCATGAGACCGGCTAATATACGGTGTTAAAACATACTGATATTATTAATGTGATTTACATTTAAGCATTTATATTACTCAAAATTCAATAGCAAGCAAGTTTTAAAGTTAAGAGCAAAGCACCGAATTTAAAATGCAAACCCCTTTTCTTTTGGATAAGACATCCAATATGCTACGATAAAATCAACACACCAAAACTTCCACCCAGCCCCCATTCACCGTAGTGCATTAAAAATGTAATAAATCAACCGATCTCGCCTAGCCTAGCCTACCTCTTCCGCTGCGCATGAATCATCGCAAGACTGCCTGTCTGCTTACCCCACCACACACGTACGTAACGCGATAAATTCCCAAATCCCACTCATCGCCCGCCAGAAAGCTCAACCCTTTTCATCCCCGCACGCAAATCTATTCCTTCCACCAAGCTCAACATAATCTTCCTATCTGTCACCTTACCCAGCCGCGCAGGGACTTGAGCACGAGCCGAAACAGCGGAAGAATGAAAAAAATCTAAACACACCATCCAACCATAGGCACCAAACCAAACCCTGTGGGTCACAGACAGATGTGCGACGGAGAGTCCTTGATAGTATAAAAAAAAACAACCCTTTGAAAAAAAAACCACCCGGCAATGGAAATAAAATCTCGTACCTCTTTCCTTTTTTTCTCTGTCTCTACATTTCATTTCTGTGCAGACATTCATCTGCCTTACGGTCACCGTGAAGCGTGTGCCGTGCGTTGTTTATCTGCCTGGGTACTTTCTTCCAATGTGTCCTCCCGGAGTTTTTTTTTTAATCAAATCCCTTCCCTCCGACCCCAACCCACCATTTTCGTACTTTGGGATAGAAATTTAATTGCAATTATTGTAATTTATAACATCGCAGCAGAGAAATTTCCATTCCAAACGGTTTGCTTCTCTGGAAACTGAACGGGTTTTGCTCTGCCGTAGCGGGTAAAGCACGGGCAGGCAGGCTTGGTGAGCTGGAATCCGAAACCCACCCCGGTACGTCCTGGTGCTCCCGAGTGGCACGGATGCAAATAAACCTTCAGGCAATTGCCAAGTACCAGACGGCAGCGGCGGCACCATGGTTTTAAATTCGTTCGAATTCATTCGAATGTTTTGTGTGCCGTCGCTTTGCGTACATCTCCGTACAACCCGAGAGTTTTTTTTTTTATTTTATTTCTATAATTTATTTTTTTACCCCTCAGCTCGAACCTTCCGCGTTGATAACGAACGTTTCCGTTTGTAGTCGAGAGGGAACACACCGAAAAAAAAATCGCTTCATCTGCGTGAGGGTTAGGCACGGGCCGGTGAATGAATAGAGAGCCAAAAAAAAAAGAAGCCGAAATCTTCCCAACTTCACCCTGTCATTTGCATATCGTTTTTTATCGAATCCTTTTTCCCAAAACCACCCCTCACACGCGCAGCATCTCTCCCGGGCGCGTATTGAGCGATGTACAACGACAAAAAAACGCCACAGACTTTAAAACGTCGGTACAAACGCTGGCAGCACAACGACAGAGAGAAGAAGAAAAAAGCAGTCTTGCACAACCCTGTGATCGGGTTGCTATCGTTACCCCCCTGGTTTTTTTTTCTCTCTAATGTGCCCACGGTCAAAGGGTTGAAAAAAGGGGTTGAATGGGATGAAAAAATGCACCCCTCACATTTTTTTCCCCGTGCTCAAGTCGACTGCATTGATTCAGTCACTCGGAGCTAACCGAAGTGAACTTCCTCTACTTTTTTTTTTGTTTCGATTCGAAATTGAATGCTTGTTCTTCTTTGCTGGCTAAATTTGGTTCGAAACCAGCTTAACCCATTCTGGTTCCCTTCATTACAACTGTTCCTACCGTTCGACCAGCAATTCCGTGTTTGTGTTGCTATGCATATGAGAAGCTGTTGCGATCGTTTGCTCGTGGTTTTCCAATTTTCCAAATTAATTGTGGTGTTTCAAAAATTGCAATGTGAGCAATATGGACTTCCAAGTAAAATCCGTTCCGCAAAATTCAAGTAATCGGCAACAATAAACCTAATTTTAATATTTAAATTTAAGTAATTTGGCTCAAGAAAAGAAGTCAGCCCAAAGGTATGCAATTTAATATTACTTATTTTTTAATAATTGTCACATGTTTGGTAGTACAGGGCCCAATCCAGCATCATAAACGCGTTAAAGTAAACCATCATTTGCGCCCTGTCATTTCTATTCGAACCTTGGGAAGTATTATTCGGCCTTAAATGATTGTTGGTAGAAAAATTCTTGGTCGCAAAGTTCTTGGTCGCAAAGTTCTTGGTCGCAAAATTCTTGGTCGCAAACTTCTTGGTCGAAAAAACCTTGCATATTTCACAAGGCCCAAATAGAACTGCCCAATAGGGGATTTACGTCGCCCGAATGAGAAATCTACGGCGACCGATAACGCTTTTACGATACCTGATTAGCTAGGTAAACCCAGTAAAAGGCTAATGTAATGATGGACACCATTCGTAGTAGTTATTGGCCTACCTAAACTACTTATGAGATTCGTTGTCTGTGACTAGTTAGTGTACTATCCATGTAAAAATAGTCAGCTCCGCGAAGGTTAGGGTTTGGTACGTTCAACCTTTGAACAAACAAAGGATATGTATCTGGTTTGCTGATCTTTTTTTTTAATTATTTTTAATGATATTTTGCTCTTAATCTTTTTCAGAAATATCGTTTCATCCACCAGACATATTTTTTAAATAAAAACAATTACAAGGGACTTCAAACAAGGTACCTCAAACCACTAGCTCTTGATAATCAAATACTAGAACAAACTGATTTAAGCGGAATACAATGCAAACAAGTCAACCCTGTACAATATCCCATTTTAACGATTTTAAAATAATTTGAAACTCTCCTCTGCTTACATTGCACAACGTTCTATACCAACGAACGCGCGCACAGCCAAAAAGAGTTAATATTGATCCATGGCGCTCGTGAAACTTCGTTCATCCTACGCGGCCTTTTTCATTTTACATTTTAGCCGGTACCTTCCATCTTCCAACCCACCCAACGACTTTAGTCTTTGCCTTTTTTTCCCCCGCACCATCCTACTTTGCATCTTGTTCGATTTTAAGAGGGTGAATTATGTACATAAGAACCGAGAGCCAACCCGCCATTAAAAGAAGAGAAGAAAAAAACTCAAAAGCCAAAAAGACAAGAACGACAGCGCGTTGCGGAGAGGGAATGGCAAAACACGACACGATGTCGGGCTGCTTCCGGTTCTTGCTCTTATTATGTACTGTTCTGCCCCACCCACGACAGCCCACCTTGCGGCACCACCAGCCGGCACCCACGGCCACAAGCTCAGCAAAAAAAAAACGGCCGTGATGATGAAGAATGTTTGCGTACACTCCTTGCGCGTAGTGGAAAGGATACGCAAAAGAAACCCACCGCACTTCCTGCATACGCACGCGAAGGGTTCGGCCACGCGAAGGGCGACGCCAGCGTAAAGGAAACCCTGGTAATTTATCCTTAAGAATAATGAGTTACCATGGCAACGCTGCTGGCTGCTGCTCGGTGAATGGTGGTGCCGGTGGTGGTGCGCGTTCCATGCTTTCCAACCCGCGGTGTTTAACTAGCTGTTTATTACTCTCGGTTGCTTTCTCGGTTGGCATGGTGTGGTGCTGCTTTTCTGCTTACTTTGCCCAACAGTGTCAGGTGAAGGATTGATCCATTTCCTTTCCTTACCGTTCGCTTTACTCCTTTCTTCACTCTTTTTCTTCCAAGCAACAGCACACAAACAAAATACACACACACTCTTTTCAAAGAATCCTTTCGAGGCACGAGTGTTGAGGTTCAAATTTCAACAAAAGCGGACCGTTTTTCTCAGCACCGAAAGTGAAAATTTGAGCTAAGTTATTTCTTTTCAGTAACTTTTTGTTTTGTTTTGTTGCTTTGCGTAAGCGTAAAAACTTTCACGAAGTAAATAAAGTGCTTCCTGAGCAGCACCAGCCGCTTTTGTCTGCTACATATCGATCGGTAGGTTGTTTTTATGCGTGTTGCATTATTTATCACACAAAATATTTCAACAGTTCTGCTTTAACTAGTTCATTTTATACTGCATACTATATATTTCAAGCCTAATTATCTTATTCTTTCTATGAAATAATTGTCTGAGGATTTTTAGCTAATTATCATTTGAAAATATGATGAAACGCTGAGATGTTACATGTTTTTACCCTTTTATGTCTTACAATTTGCATCTGTTCCTTGATGATTTCATTTATTTCTACATTCTCTTATTTTTTTTTTTTGAAGGCTTTTTTACTCATCAAATCATTCTCAAACTATTGAATTTTATTGTAAATTTACAAAATTGTTTCATCTCTAAACTTTGCATTCAAATATACATAGAAAGAAAAGATAGATAAAGATATAACTCAATTTGCATTCTCCCCTGAATGGTAGGCTAACCGCATAACATTCAAGTTAAAATACTTTCATTTGCTTAATTTTCACCGGTTCTGCAAAACAACATAAAAATTCCGATCGCACACGAAGCACCGAAAGGATTGTCATTAATATTCAAAAATATGCACACGAACGTGTTCGATTCTTCACATCATCATCATAATCATTATCGTAACCCATACGAACATTACACAGTCCGCAAAGGCAGAAGAACAAGAGTCGCTCGAACCGGAAAAAAACCTCAGTCTTTGTAAGGAAGGAAGGGTAATAAAAAAATCCGTCAAATGTGCCAAACACACACACATCCAGGGACGAGCATTTCCTCTTTTCGGAAGTGTGCAAAAAAAAAACTACAGTCATTGCAGAAGCTGAGCCTAAAAAATCCATCCCTCAAACATAAAAAACTGTCCTCCACCCAGCATCCCTCCCAGCCAGAATCGTTAAACCCTTTTTTATGTTCTCAGCTCTCGTTTTAAATATTGCTCGCGCTATTGCGTGTTGATTTCGATCCCGGAACCGTACCGTGTTTTTTTTCAACCCCTTCGTTTCTGGGTACGCAGAGGTATTAAAAAAAACTCGTTTTCCCTGGGTAACGAATGCACGCCAAACGGTGCACGGCGCGGTTTGAGAGTGAACGTACACACAAATATAAAAAAAAACCCTTCACCCCTACACGAAAAGCTACGGTGCGGAGATTGAGACAAGTAAGGCATGAAACAGGATCACACAGCGTGCAGCCAACGACCTACACACAAAAAAAAACCCTTTCTCACCCGGAAGCATATAACGCATGGTACTGTGTGCGGGCTGTGATGCTTTTTTACTTTCTTTCTTTCGTCTTTATTTCATGCATATTAAGCAACCTTCACCGACAAACAAACGCGGCACGTGCTCTCGATCTCGGCCGATCCAAAGCGAAAGCGTCACGGTTGAATGGAAGGCGCTACGCGGATGAGGTATCGAGGCACGGACGCAAGACGACGACTGTAAACATAACATCGTACCACGTGGTGGTACGTACCTCTCCGACCACACACACATGTGTGTGATTATTATTTTTTTTTCTCAAAGCTACGCTCTCCTCTCGCTTGAAAAAGCTCAATGCAACAAGCACGCTTACTACCGGAGCTACGTAGCGCACACAGCGCAAAAGTGGAGTTGCGACGAATCCTTTCGCCCGACACCCGAAGTGAAAGCCCTCGTACACCAGCAGCCACTCGCACACAACCACCACTGGCAAAAAGCCCGACACTTTCATTACTGGCTCCACGTGCTCTAGCGCGAAAGCTGCACTGTTGCCCTCGCACATATGCTTCCCACCAAGTGTGCCATCCCGCGCACAGCGACGAAACGTCGCTTGTATTTCTCACACCGCGGGAAGCTCTCTGCCAGGATGGTGTGTATGTGCGAATCCGGGGTTTTTTTATGTGTATGTGAGTCTGAAGAAAAGGAGAAAAATCGATAGGGCATAATAACAACAACAAAAAAAAACATCGGCGACAGCATGCGAGCAAACAGCTGATCGTTGTTTACCACCGATTCCGGCGGTTTGCCAGCCAGCTGGCGAGCGTTGAAAAAAAAGACGATATCAACACAACACATGTGCAATCCTTCCACCACCAGCGACGCAAACACGCGCACGTAAAGGGGAAGCACTCGGGTGCTATTCGCGTACAGGCTCATTCAACAGTACGCGAGTATGTTGCTCGCATCGGAGCAGTTGAATGTTTAAGCGGAAGAAACGTGTGATGCATGTACACGAAAAGGAATGTGAGTTTTTTTCTATTATTAAAAGGACTATTTTTCGACTAGAATTTAATAATTGTAGGAATATTAGTTGTTGCAATCAATAGATTTTTTTTAGTTAATACAGAATATCAAGACATAAAACCAGTGTGGACATCAATATAAATAAATGGGCTACGATAACATCAACTACATTCATTTAACTTTTTTTAATATTAATTCATTTATTGTTTTACACCATCATCACATTGAGAAAACAATTATAGCCGTTAGATACATTCTAACCACTACCATTGTTTGTTACATTTCCTAACCCCTTTCGAGAGTGTAACTGTGGGCTTAGCGTTCAATACCCGCGCATACGATGTTTGGGATTAATTGGGCCACAATACCAAATTTAACGCAAAACAACGTCCGAGGCCCTCTCCAAGGGAGGTCTTCTTTACACTAAGTGCAATAAATATCACCGCACCCTATCGAAATGCCGTGGGATTCCAGTGACCGTTTCTTCCGTGCGTTCGATTAGTACCCCTTTTTTTACCAGTACCATGTCCTGGACAGATCGATTGCGTGAACAACAGCTTTCATTCGGACACAATATTAATGGCTTTATTATTTATCGATTGGTCGGAAGACCCTACCGGTTGGAGAGAAACAATAAAAAAAAGGAGCGGAAAACGTGCGAACAAGCGGGAAACCCTTTTTGAGGTTTTTTGGGTTATTTAGGACCACGGAAACTATTACCAAGGGATACAAAAAAAACCCGTTCGATCACCATCGGATAACACAGAAGGGTTCCAGTGCGTTGAGCTGCGCGAAGGCGATTGTTTGATTAACGCTCGATTTGATGGACAATTAATTGGAAACTTTATCTACCGCGGGCTTAGACTATTATTCCACACTTTCTGTTATTTATATTTCCTCTTTGTAGTGCACATTTCTTATTACCTTCTTTTTTATTGAGTGATACGCATTGAAACGTTGCGTTTGTGCTTCTTGATATCAACAGTAACTTAATAAACACCTCCATTAAAAGATCCCTTTGGCTTGTAGCTTCCTGTTTTCTCACCTTCTTCCAACCAACATATCGTCTTCCATAAGGGTATCAAAACAGCCAGGAAGCGTTGCATCATGTTTTGCACCAACCACAGCAACCGCTGCCAAATCTGCGCTGAAATTGAGCTCTCACAAACCCAAACACGCACCAAAATAAAGAGTGAAGATCAAACGAGACCAGCAAATTGGACGAATTACCGAAACCTTTTTACCCTTTATCAGCAAACCGAAGAAAATAACAGCTGTGTGTATACGTGCGTATTTGTGTGTGTGTGGGTGGTCGCTTTTTATACGCTTTTTTCTTGACTTCATAAACACATCCTGTTACACGCCCACCGCATTAGGAAGAGCTACACCTACACACGACGGTTCGGGGAGGAACGAACGAAAACTCAATTGAACTCTCTGATCCCAAGGCCGGGGTGCGGGAGAAGGCGAATAAAGGGCCCTTCTTGGTGGTGGTGTGTATCGATATATCAAAGGATTGGCCCTTTTAGCGGACGGAAAGTGTGGCATGATTGGGTTAACTGTTGACATTGAAACAACTGGTGTGTGGATGGTGTTCATAAATGTGGAAGAGCAAAATGGGAAAGAGACCATTCGTTAACGATGCATTTGGCATGAGTTCATGTTTTAACAAATATATAGACTATAGAAAACTGTGGAATTAAAAAATAACCTTATGGTATTTAAACGATTTTAAGGCAAAAAAAAGACATTTATGGCGGTCAATAATAATAAACAAAAATGTTAAAACTGATAAAAGTTTAAAATTTAAAATAAAAATATTGTCAATACTTTATATTTAATTACTAACCGACTATTTTGCACTGATTTTTACAAACTATCGTAGATTAAATATTTTGTTTATAAAACTAATATCAGCTGGGTTTTTTTAAACCAACTGAATTACGTAGTATAGTTTCTAAAATGAACCATTTTCCTATCAAAATATGTAGTTTTGTGAAAGATATATGATTTACTAGCTGGTTTATTATAAAACATGTTAATTTCGATAAATGGTGTGCGGTATACTCAAGTCATTTTTAATAACAGTGGCTTCCAATACTAATTAGAAAATATTCAAAAAAAATCAAAGAAGCCAGAGGCACGTCATGCTATATTCTGCTCATTGATCTGGAAGCTATGAATCATTCATTATTACTGCATGTATAATCTTTGGCGACTTAATTTGAATGCATTAAATTTCAAAACGATGCAAAAGCCAATATTGCATTTAGATCAAACTATAATATAGCTAGGGTACAGGAAGTGTAAATTTTGTTGATTAAGATTGAGCGTTTTACAATAGTCTTCTTTGAAACTATTTACATTGCTCATACACTTCCAAGCGCCTGTAAAATGTATGTAAAATTTGGCTTTAGCTACATGTTTGTAGTACACTTACATTACATTATAATTGAATTGCACATAACAATCAGAAATACACATACAGCACAGCCACCCCTGCCTAACTACTTACTTCGACAGGCAATGTTATAACCAAACCGTCTGGTTATGCGCCAAAATGTATGCAAACAGCTTCACATTTCCCTCTTTACTAGCGTGTTTAAAGAAATTAACACATCTATTCTTTTCAGACGAATAAAAACCCGGACCCTTTCGATTGCTTTCCGATTTGTAAGATAAAGATTTATCACACGCCACGCCACAAGTGTAGCCGGAAAAATACCAACAACAAAAAAAACCCGCGTGAATCGCATTATCCATTCTCTGCTCAGTCGAACCAATCAACCTTGAACCAGCAGTTGTACCATATTGCACTTCTTCCCGCCGGGCGCAACTGGCAAGCAGGTTTTTCAGCGAGCAATTAATTTCTGTCAATGACAAATTTCTCGTTTTTCCATCCGAATGAACTTGCTGTGCCTGCTCAATCTGAAGTGAGAGGTGGTGTTTTTTATTCGCTTCTTCAACAACCATCTTCAAGTGCCACAACAATGTATTACTTAGATAAAGAAACAAGAGCGAGAGAGAGAGAGAGAGAGAGAGAGAGAGAGAGAGAGAGAGAGAGGAAGAAAAAATCGTCCCCACGCTAACCAATTAAAGCGGAGATAAAGGAAGGCGGACGGATCAACAAAAAAAAACGTACACAAATCGTGTAAATAGATAGCAGAAATATTCATCGTCCACCAATCCACTGTGGTTCGACGCTGCGAGGAGGAAAGGCATACAGGGTGGACAACATTCAGCATATTCAGCCCACTGTACTCTGCTGTCATGTGCGTGGATTGAACGCCGATAGTGACAGGGACAGTGGCATGAATTCATTAATTTCCCCCGGCCTCGGCTCTGCCGCTCATTATCAGTTTGTCAGGAGCAGATTGTTGCAGCAGGCCAGCACTGTATCGTATCCTTTTTTGTTCCCATCTTTCCGTCTTCACCTACTTTCTGACAGCCACTGACAGGTTCCTGAAGAGTGTTTTAATTAATGTAAATTTCTCGATACATTGTTTTGTTCTTGCAGAACCGCACCGGACCGCTCGATCGCATTGCTTTTCCACTGTGGGAAACAATCGCCCGCAATCGGTATGATTAACTCACTTTCGTAAAAGCGGTTAAAAATGATCACACTAGCTGAAACAGTTTGTAAGATTGCTGGTCGTAAAGGTTCTTTCCAGTACTGCCTTTCGAAAGCTGCACGAGACGACTTGCAGCCTGCGGCCACTCATTTCATCCATTTTGGGTGGAAAGTTTGACGCTTATCTCTCGCTTTCTGTTCCTCCTTTACCGGAAAAAAGTGCTCTCTATCTCTCTCTCGGCATTTAATAACAATAGAAAATGAAGATTTTTTTCCAACACCAAAAACCGAAAAAGTAAAAACATTGATAAACACCTTCGGGCTACCGCGCGCTGCCGAGCGAACGAAATTACTTCATCGTCGGCTTCCTGTCCAAGGTCCAAACCTACTCTGACCATTTTTTGTTTTCTGTTCGTCGTCCCCGTACACACCATTCATACGCCCCTATGAGTGATGTTTCGAGTTGGGGAAATTTTAATGTTATTCATCTCTGAATTTTAAACAGCCCGGATCAGCCCCGGAGTGGAGCAAAAAATTCGCGCTCCAGTTACTAGCTGATAAGCTCGGTTTCGGTACTGAAACGGTGGCCTCGGGATGAGTTGGAAGGGGCGGAAAATACGAAACGTTGTTCCGGAAGGTTTAAAAAGGAAGAAAAGGGGAGGCGAAAGAAAAGATCAGAGATTCAGGGAAATATTTTTACCAAGTTTTGTTTTATCTTGATAAGTACAACCTATTTGTTATGGCTGTGTTTTATATTGATATCGATATTTCTTGTTTGTGCAATTACAATATTTTTGGCTGATGGAGAGAGAGAGAGAGAGAGAGAGAGAGAGAGAGAGAGAGAGAGAGAGAGAGATAGCCTAAAAGTAAGTGATAGTAACTTCTTTGTTTGAATAATACGTGCTTTTCTTCTGCATTTTCTGGCAGAAAGAGTTTGAATAACTATTTATACCATAGTATCATTACTTTATTACTGTAAATAATCATATAGTTTTCAAAAAGTTTAATATGTATAAGACTACTAAGATATATGACTTGTTTGGCTATATCGGTACATCCGACCTTGACCACATTTCAACTTTAAACTGCAATAACTTTGACCTGAAGATTTGAGTAGCCTTCCCACTTTAAATTTTAAATTTTTTGGTGCATACATTGTAATTTTCAACAAGCTGTAAGTATTTTATTTTGATTTATTTTAAACTTTACTACGTAAGTTGGCAACCAGCATACCCCGGTTTTCAATACATTTTGTATGGAGAATGACGTGTTTTTTTTTCTTCTTTTCGTATTATGCTAATTTTAGAGTCAAATTCAAGCGATTTAAAACTTAAACTGGACCGTTTAGTTTTATCATAACATAAAAAACCTAATGAAAAAATGGAATAGAAAAGAATAAATCGGTCGGCAGTACTTGCTTACGGCATTGAAAGATAGATAGCATTGTTTACCTACGAAATCCGATAATTGTATACGTCAAATCGTATGGCATACCCGGGTATGCCGATTGCCAACTTACGTGTTTAAATTTGGTTACCAACTCTAAGGTTAAACTAACACTCAGCCCATTATATTTGACTGTTATATTAACATAATACAACGCATATAGAGTTTCGTGGAACAAAAGCGCCTAAATGTATGCAAAATATTATAATATGCAGTATCTGGTCACCATTTTATCACTCCGAAATCTATCCACGCTGTAACCAATTAACCTAATACGAGCTTTGACCTCATTTCGTGTAGCCCAACATCACTTAAACTAACACTCAACCCATTAAATTTGACTGTTATACCAACGTAATACAACACATAAAGAGTTTCGTGGAACAAAAGCGCCTAAATTTATGCAAAATATTGTTTTATATTCCGTATCTGGTCACTATTTTATCACTCCGAAGTGTATCCACGCTGTAACCAATTAACCAAAACACAGTGAACCATAACCCAAAGAACAATTTACCATTCCCGTTTTCTTACTTTCCAAAAACATCCATCAGATGAGTTGGCGTAGCTTGAGGGAGCCAACGAAAGAAAAAAAAACTCCCAACCCTGCGAAGCATTCAACCAGCAAATACAGAGAAAGAGAAAGCCAAACTCCCCACCCGCCCCGCACTCGCGCCAAAGCAAGTAACAACAGTCGAAATGAATTAGAAATTTATGATTGCTGGAAGAAAAATTGTAAGATTAAATATTTCGTCTCCCTTTGCTTTTTGCGCGGCACCCTTCGGCGGCAGAAGATAGGCTTTCCGATAAAATAATGGAACGACCCGGTTTTCTTTCACTTTCACCAGCTGCCCTCTCATCCCTGCAGCGTCAAGGAAGGAATGGCCGCCGAAACGTAGCGAGAAACCGAAACGGTGCCATCCGACCACCACTCGCCCGACCGATCCTTCCACGGGCAGGATGATGTTTGCCCGAACGGGCTGGCCGCTGTGTGGAGAAGGCGGGTCAGGGGGGCTGGCTGTGTGAGGTGGTGCTGTACATTTTCCTTTACCATTTTTGACCTCGGGTCGCTCGCGCGGTCTGGAAGTTTGTGGCGTTTTTTTTTTGAAACAAACAGCGAATTTACATTTTTGCAGCAAGCAGATTTTTGTTTTCTTTTGTTTCGGAATCTAAGGCAGCGAGCTGCCACAACCACAACTCATTCCTTCTGGCACAAATACAGAAGGCAAAAGGATGACCCTACAACAAGAAAGGCAGCGCGGTGGTACGCTTGAAGCATTCCTCAGCATCCCCCGAAATTCCACCGGGTCAACCGGGTGGCCAACCCGCCAACTTACTTTACCTTTTGACCCCGAGGGGGGGAGGCTGATAACCCACCCACACAGCACACCCACGGCAGACTGACCGACGCACACTCGGGCACACTTTTACCGTCCGCGTGTGTCCCTTTTGCGTGGCTCTGATTAAAATGGATAATGTCTGTTTTTGCCCTCCTTTACCCTGGTAGCGTGTTTCGATCCGTTTCGGTCTTAAATCCTTCGTGCTTTGGCTTTGGGTTAAGCACATGATGCCAGCATGGATGGTGGGGTTTGTTGCTGGGATTAAACAAAGTCCACGCACGGCCTAAACACTCAGACCACAGAAAACAGGAAAAAAATATTTAAAGGTACACTTCTGGGTACAAAATCCCTTCTTTTAAATGTCCCTTGCGGAGAGAGCTGATTTATGGAGTTTCTATATGTGAGCGTCTGTTTTATTCCACCCCCGATTAAGGCTGAACCCCTCACCCCCTGAGCCCACGCTAATAGAGCACAAGGTATGCAGAAAATGTGTGGCTAAAATGCAAATCGTCCAGTATTTTGTAGTCATTCCCTTCATAAATATTTGCCCAAATGTGGATTCCTTGCTTTGCCGTGGGCTAGGTGGAGGAGTTATGCGAGTGGCCGTTACAAACCTGAACTAATGTCCTTTCTCAACGGATTAAACACGATGTTTTGTGACCTTTTGTGGGGAATAATTCAGATTTTTAATGCAAAGATGTGCCTTGTTTTGCGGTCGTAACTTACACTTGGAGCTAAGGATGCAAAGTTGTAAAAGAAAAGAAGTACAGTGGAGGGGTTAAGTTCACTATCTATTTTAACAAAACTTTTCAAGCAAACAATAAACAAAACAGTTTAGCTTTAGTAAAGCAAAAAAGTTATGATGAAGTAAAACACACATATTTAGCTAAATTAAACAGTGAAACTAGTAAACAAAGTAAAACATTCCGAGCAATATAATTCCTAGTTTTGCTCTCTCGTGTTTTTTTAGAAAGAAAGTTCTCAAAGGCCTTTTTCTGATGTCTCGAGTTGTATTTTCAGTAATTTTTTGTGTGTTTTTGTGTGTTTTTATATGTTTTTATTATAATTAAAAAAGACTCAAAATACCATTTTAAAGACCTTGACTATAACAACATGTGTTATACTACAAAAAAAGGATTTGCGCGAAGAAACGTGTGTCATATTTTTATGAAATTCGGTCTTTTAAAGGAGGCATCGAAAGATAAGTAGTTGCATTAATCTGTACATTAACAATTTTAATATTTTTCAATGAAATTTCACTGAAATCCCTTACATTTGATGCCAACATAATTTTGCTATGTAGAAATTCGCTTGTTGTACAGTCTGTACTAAGTGACCAGATTCTAAACGAATAGGACTTTATGTGACATTTCAACTCTAACAAACAGGCAGAACTGGTGTTTACAGGTGAGATTGCTTTCCAGTGCATGAAACATAAATATGCGCTCATATTTATTTATTCCACTGTACACACATCCACACAACCAAAGCAATGCCAGATGTATCAAAACGCATCAAGAGATATGCTGACGCTAATAAACCATCACTCCGCGGCCGTGAAGGTGTACCACATTCCTCCATTAAGCATCACGTACCAGTCAAAAGCATCAGCGGAAAAGGTGACACAAAGGTACGAAACAATACGCTCATCATTTCCCTTTCTTTTTTCCGGCACACTTTCAAATCCGTCCAAACAAACATCATAAAACCCGCGATGATGGAGTGACGAAACTCCGTGTGTGTGTGTGTGTGTCTTCGCCGTCGAAAGAAAAGTTTACTGAGAGACAGCGAATAAAATTTACCACACTTTCCACCACTTTTTCAAATGCATCCTTTCCCGAGTTATACAAATCCGGCACAGTGCACAGAGTGCGGAGAGGGAAGCAATAAAAACTTTCACTTTTGCCTCGCTTCGCACCAAAATCGAACCGACGACGCAAGCCCCACGCTCCTCTGCGCCTAAAACGTATGCAACCGGTCGAGCACACGTGGTGGATAGGTTTCGTTTCCGTTGGTGGATTTTTCTTGACGTATCTTTCTTTTTTATCGTTTTTTTTTTTTGGTTATTTCTGTGTCAAACGTCACTCTCACACACACTCACACTCAAAGAAGGTACAAAGCCTACTGTTTCGTTTTCGTTTTTCTGTGCTTTCATCTATTAAGTCATAGCACTGAAATACACTGTTGGTTTATTAGCATACAAATGTGAAAAATTTGTACCGTCCCTCTCCGTGTCTTATCGATGGCACACCGTCGTCGCCCTTCCTTCCGTCGTCCACCGCATCTCGTTGAAGGTTTCGAAAACTGTTTCCGGCTAGAAGTACGTGCCGCTGGGTGCAAGGATTCGCTCCGCCTGACCGCCTGCTTGCCTGCGCTTATCCGACGACACTTTCGCCTCATGCGACACTGATTGCGACAATGGAGCAGTGTACCGAGGGAATGCGGTTGCATCGTTTCAACGCCACACACACACGCACACGCGTTCACACGCACCCCCTCCCGAAAGGTGGCGGTCGCGGCCAAAGCCCAAAATCATGTTTTCTGCTGTGAGCCAGAAACACCAAACAAGAAACACAGGAGATCATAAAATATTTACTACTACGAATCTGGCACGGAAGTGCGCGCCCGTTCTACCGGTACACCTAGCAGCGGTACATCCCTTGTGTGTCTGTATGTACCGCACCACTAATGTAATAATAAAGTTGACTTCACGCCAAAGATGGAGGCATTATTTTTCGCGTGTTCTCATGTTCCATTTTTTTTCGTTTTTGTTTTTTTTTTTTTTTTTTTTTTTTTTTGTCCGGCATGTCTCCCATTCCACCCCTTAAAAGTTACCCCGTAAAACGAGACACGCGTAAAATGGTACGCAGCCGACAAGCGCCACTCATTGGTAATTCCGTGCTCGCTAACACTTTGTCACATTTGGCTCATTTTCCATCCATTTTAGAAAACACACGCTCCAGCAGCGGGTGGCGGGTGCTGGAGGTTGCTCAGTGCGTTGTACTGTGTTTTTATGTATGCCTCCATCCCGCACCCGGCCCCCGGTGTGTTACGGGGTGTCATTAAATTTTTAAAAACAGCACGCACCTCCTCCCGACCTGCTGAGGACGTGCGCTAGCGTAGGTGGGTGTGTGTGTGCACATTTTGACCGCTTCGGAAAGCAACCGACACCGAAACGTGGTATGTGAGAACAAAAATGCCCCCTTCAGGCTAGTCTAATGACGTGACTGCAATACAGAGAGTTTCCCCCCTTGGCGCAGGGAAACTTCATGTGCGAAGTTTAAAACGAGCCTTCGGTTTTAAGTGGCCAGCGAACGAAAGAGCGTATGGAATTGTATTTGCGCCTGGAAGGTAGGCTAACCGTACGGCACGATTGCGAATTTTGCTAGCATCAACCTTCGGGTGGCTGATTGGGCAAGCGTCAAATTGGTTTAAAATTCTCATATAAGAAGCAATCATTATCGGAGCCGTGCTTGATAATGGTTTGCTGATAAAATGCGGCATTGATAAGAAATGTGTGTATTCTTCCTAAACCATCTACTCCCTTCGGTTCTTCGGCTTTACAACTTCTGCTAAATTTAAAATACCTTCCCTCTGCTCTGGACCAATCTCAGTTACGCTTGGGTGATGAAACCAATTTTTGAGTTCAAATTTAAAAAAAAAAAGATAAAGGTAGGCCGTTGCGCAGCACAGCGAGCGAAGAAAATGAACTGGCCCGCAGGATGTGTACCGTTTCTACGCTTGATGTCCGACATTTGAATACGGACGCGATATTGTGCGACCGTTTAGAAAAGCAACAAAAAACACGAACCAACCGATAGATTTAAGATCACGGCCCGGGAAAGGCCAGAAGGCTTCCCGTGTACCGTTGTACCCTACACAAAATGTTGCTTTCTTTTCCCATCCCTGCCAGCAGAGTAGGCTGAGGAAGGGTGCGCTATCTTTAAAATTTAGCGTCGTCCACCAGCGTCGCCGCGGCAGGCAGGGAAGGATGACGATGGACGAAAAAATTTACAAAGAAACCGCCCCCCGCCAACAACGGGCCCGAAGGACCCAAGGGCTTAGAGAAAGTATTGCGCGCCTATGTACGACAGTTCGGGAAACGATTTTCCTTACGACAAGCTTTTCCGCTTCTTGCGATCTAAAGGCGCAGGCGGGGAAGGAAGCGGTGATGGAAGGAAGAAGACTTTCCCTTTCGCTTTGCCCTCCCCCGGCCCTGTAATGAAAAGGTGAAAAGCAACAAGAAAGGGAAAAACACCCACACTCGCGAGAATGAAGCGAGGAAGGGATTGGCGAGGGGGAGATGCTTAAAACCGAACGAATCGGTAAGAGAAACATAAAGCAATGAGCGGGGAAATGAGCGTCATCTTGTCGGGAAGGCAACTGAAAAAAAAGGAAGGCGAAGAAAAAGAATTGCAAACGCCCGGGCCCGGTGGTTGGGGTGGCCAGTGGGCTCTCTTGGCTGATTGTGAAAGGAAATAAGCGGAAAGAACAACAGCATCTTGCGAAGAACAGGAGAATGGTTTTAATGGTGGGCGTAAGGGAGGATGGGATTGGGAACGCAAAGGGTGGCAAGGGGTAGTAATTTGGTTTACAGCGGAGCAGAGGAGTGATTTTAGATTTTTAAACAAGATAAAAAAATATATACAAAAAGAGTAGCAAATATAAGTAAAATAAAGCAAAATCTTATGAAATACATAAATGAACATTAAAATGACAAGATTTAAATATTTTCAGGAACTGATAACATATAATCGATTTTAGATTTTTTTAAAAGATAAAAAAAATATACAAAAAAGGAACAAATATAAGTAAAACAAAACCAATGAAATGTAATGTATATATGAACCAATGAAATGTATATATGAACATAAAAATAAAAATATTAAAATATTTTGAGGAACTGATAATAAATAAAAAGGAAAAAAATATAAATAAAACAAAAAAATAGAATAATCGAAAAATAAATAAATCGTATAACATGTACTTTAAAAAGTGGTGACGGTTATTAGATCTCCTATGAAAGTAAAGTTTAAATAATAGTTTAAGAAGGGTAAAATAAAAAAAAAGGTTTAAAGGAGTTATAGGAAATGAAAATATAATAATATAACTACCAAGTGATAAAACACAATTCAATAATAATAATGAAAAAGTAATGTAAACAGAAAAGTTAACGAAAGGAAAGAAGGAAATTGTTAAGCTCGCTTGAGTGATTCTTGGAAATTTTGCAATGAGCTTACAGGTACACTAAAAAGTATAAAAATTATAATACAATGATTCTTTACATTACTTCAAAAAGCTTTAGCGATCAAATAGATCATCAAAGTATCAAACTGGAATAATTATAACAAATATTTGTTGATTTTTCTGACCTTATCATGCTCTCGGTGGATAGAATGCCTTGCCCAATCCCTTGTCGCACTGACCGAGCATTCATTTCTAATGGCTTCAGTTTAGAGCAACAACCCTCAGCGAATCCGCGAATTCTCTTTCCTTTCTCCTTTTTCTAACCCACCAACAACACAGCTGCTCCCCCCCTGTCTCCTCCCACGTCCCCTCATCGGATTTTAAGCCATCGAAGAAAGTAAAATTTTATGTACAATCGGTGAGCAGCGGCAGCCACCAACAACAAAAAAGGGGTGGGCTTCACTAATGGAATCGCTACGCACCGCTACGCATTTTCTTCAGCACAGCCGGTATGCACAGCTTCTTTCCCCCGCCCCCCCCCCCCCCCACCAGCCAGTTCCATCAAACTTTTCATTTGAAACCCCGCCGGTGTGTCTTCTGTTGGACCCCGGGTGGAAAATTTTGCATACAACCCCTGCTCAACTCATTTACGATCGAACGGACGGAAGTAATCTTGGTCGGCCGAAAAACGGCCTCGAAACTCCCAGCAAACAGCTAGCCGCCAGAGCGCGGGAAATTTTTGCTCCGTTTTCGGGTTATTTCCGAGAATTCGCTTTGGAAACAACAAACAAAACGACTGCCAAACCCCCGTTTTGTGAGATAAGCGAAGCGAGCCCATTTACTAAAACACGAACAGGGAGGATGTGGTGGAGAGGTGAAGACTTGGCAAGAGAAAGCAAATAGAAAGCCATCTTCCCACCGATGGGGATACCTCGGAGCGAAGGGAGTACAACACACACACACACACACAAGAGTGTGCGTGCATTTGTACATAAAGCAAAGGGTGGGGAAAGCAAAAAGGGGGTGAAAAGAAGGCTTCAAAATCTAAATAAACGCCAGCAAAGCCCACCTTTCCCAGTGTAACCGTGCTACAAAGCTGGCGAAGATGGTGGTGGTCAGCTTTCGTGCGGTTTTGTGGATCGTTTCGGGGGGGCGGGAGCCAGCTTCCAGCGCCTGCAAGGTAGGCTACACGCAAAGCACAGGCTACGCGCAATGGAAGCCTCTCAAACAAGGCCGAAAATAAAAATCGATTACGCTGGGGGAATATGCGCGCCAGGGTACCACGACCACCACCACCACCACCACCGCCTAACACAACCCATTAATGAGAATCTTGCGTATTTAACAACGCAAAATGAAAAACACGGACCGCACAGGGTAAAAAGAGAACTGAAATAACGAACGAGCCTCTTGCTCTTTCGCGCACTCCTTTCGCGGAAGGCAACCACCCGCGTTCGTTGTACTGTTACTGCTGTAGCTGCTGCTGCTGCTGCTGCTGTCCTATCCTTTCGCTTTCCACGTCTTAACCCATCTTCTAATGCGCGCTGCTTCTTTCCCGCCGCTCCTCATCACCACCCACACCTCCCACAGCGAGGGGGATTTTTAATGGGCAAAAGAAAAGCGGAAACTTAAACGCAAAAAAAAACCTCCAGACCACTGCTCCCACCGCACTCTCACCGAATCCTGGTAGGCGGACATGCGCTCTCCACGCTCCAAGGAAGCCCACCAGCAGCAGCAGCAGCAGACGGGCGAGGGTTGCGTTAATGTCGCTCGCTTCTGATTAAAGTAAAAACACCGTGAGAGGGGGTACACCGTACCGTACCGTACTTTGCAAACGAATATAAAATGTAAAGTAAAAACACGCACACACCAACACACAGCGGCGCGCAGCACAGCTGGGGTTGAATCTCCTCATTTGCATACGCACGCATCACCCTTCCGCGTATTTGTTGGTGTGTAGCACAGAGAAGAGGGAATAAAAAGGGTAACATGCACGAGCCCGTCGTGTGTATTGGTGTGTTAATCCTTTCGTTTTTCAACCACCCAAGTGAACGGGTTGAACTGGTTCCTGGCCACCGTTTTGACGCAACTGTTTTCAGTCTCTTTCTCTCGTTTTGTTTCTACATTCGACCAATTAATGAAAAAGCTGGGCGAGGCCATGTTTGACGGCCAGTTTTTTTTTGTGTGATCATTTTTCAAGCGTTCCTATAGGTGCTCATCGTTTGCAAGAAAAAGGGTTATTCTGGATTTTTTTTTTTGTTTGCTTATTTAACCCTTTTTGAAAGCGTTCGTTGGTCAAGCGCAGTACGGTCTATTTAGTGAGTGTAAGAAAATGGCTGTTTTAATTAATGAGGAAGTGAGATTGCTTCAACAAAATGGAATCACGAAAATCTATTCTTACCTAAATGTTATTTCCATTCTATAGATCAAACCGATTTTGCTAGTCGATTCCAAATATTTAAGCAACTAGAAAATAATTTAAGAAAAATGAATGATTGAAGAATACAATTACCAATTCTACCAATTCTAAAGAAGTAAAGAGAAAAAAGGCAAAACAATTAAACCAAAATAAAACATATCATAAACCTCCAAAGCATATGTTGCATACCTTTAGGCGCTTTTCCTCTTCTTAAAACCAATCGAAGGGAACAATTCATTCAACCAATAAATTCCTTGCTCATTGCTAGTTTGGCGAAGCAGCAAACAAATGTGTACATCAATTATTTAAAATTAATAATAAAATATTCATTCCATCCGCCACTCATTAAAGGCCACTCTTTAGTCATGCCCGTCCTCCGGTGGCACAGTGATCCATCAGCTCACTAATTTATTTCCTCCCTAGTTTTTGTGTGCCAATTTACAAAAACACAAAAAAAATACGAAACCATTTTACCCTACAAACAATGAATGCAAAGCACAGAAAGAGAGGACGAAGAAGGGAAAGATATAGTACACTAATCCTTCAAATTAAGGTGCCACATTACAGAAGTGCATAACAAATCGGTACGCCACCGTCCCAAATGCCGTTCGGTTGTAATTTCTTTAAAACCAACCATATTTCATTCCCTTTTTGTTCTTTTTTCCTTCGTCTGTTTGTCTTATGATGATTGTGTTTTGCAGGCAAATTTTGGCTTTCGAACGGTGGAATGGAAAGATTTGGTTAATTTATTTTTCTCTCCACGGGACCCGCCAATGATGCTGCCAGTGGCGTTCTTTGTCCTCTTTAACCTTTCTCCCTATTTTTGGCAATAATTTCCTTTAAAAAGCGTGCGTAAAGGATGTGCGAGTGTAAATTAAAATTTTGTTAAGAAAAATGTACCATCACGCGAATAAGCGCGATGGAAAATAAAAGGGGGAACAAAAAAACACAAGAACGCCACGCCAAAAAGACGCCATAAAACAGCTCGAAAGTGAAATGAACATTTTTACCCCCAAACACTCGCGGGGAAAGGGGACCCTGGACGCCGTGCGCTCATCGACAGTAAAAACCTGTCCCGGCAGCAAAACCCCGCTAGCGCGATGTGCGCTATCTACTTGGGTGAAAAATCACAAAGCATGCAATAAATCCTAGGCGCACCAAAAATTACATTACACATCGGGCGCCTGTACACCCCGTCCGTCAGACAATTACAAGGGGTTAATGCCTCACGGTGGAACAAACTGTGCGGAGACAAACTGACGAGAGCGAGGAAAAGAACACAAACACACACACACACACACACACACACACACACATACACGCAGCGTGAGACACCACGGAATCGACCGTCATCTCGCGTGACACGCTTAAAAAGGCCCGATATGGATCGTCAGCGCCTACACTTAACTCTGCGGAGGGAAAAAAGAACCTGGCTACTAAGGATGGAAAATGAATGAAAGGAAAAAAACGCGTCGCACATAGAGACACCACTCACACCTAGAGAAGCCGTCTATCCCCGCAGTACCGAGCCGTACCGAGCAGAGCCGAGGGGGTGAACCGTTGCTGAAGGATGAGGGTATAAAAAAAAATTTGCATAATGTAACCCCCTCATTTTTTTCTGCTTTGCGAGTTGCTCTATTCCCGAGCCTTGCGCCAGCTGCCTTTGGCCATGTGCCGTCGTGCGCTTCATTGCCTCGCGAATTGCCCCGGTTTTTGCTATTACGTTCCCATTACTGGCACCCCTTCGTCGCCGTGCGGTGCGGTGTGTTTTCATTTCATTTTTACTTTCTATCCCGGTCCGGTCGTTTCATTTCTGTTTTTGTGTGAGTGTGTATGGTTAACTCTATGCCAAAAGGGAGGGTAGGGTCGAAGTCCTGTGCCCTTTATGCCCTAGATGAGATGCAAATAAATTTTTGAAAGATCGCTTAAAACACCGAAACGATCTTATTATGCGCGAAAGGGGTTTTCTGGGGAGGAGAGAGAGCACCACAACACGTGGCATTCGTTCTTTTGGGAATGGTTGAGGCGAGCTTCCGTTCGTATTACTTCGGCCGTACTTTGGCAGGATGAGTGGGTGTCGGTTGTGCCTTATCATATTTCAATCATAAACCGAAACCATAGTAGTTGCTGTATATTTGTAAGGGCAGAAGCGTTGTATGGGCTGTTTCTGCTTTAAAGATACATTTTTGTATGAGCATTTAGTAAACAACTGTAACAAATATTCATAAAAACCACAATTGCTACTCAATTGCATACATTTAGGCGTAGAAAACAATGTTGATTACAGAAGACCCTCGAGTTACGATGATTCGCAGATACGACGATATTGATTTTGACCGTTTAAAGCTCATTTAGAAGAAATTAAAGGATTTTTGTTTAAAATATCTTCTTTAATCTCATTTAAGAAGATTTTCCAGCTATCCAAACTTGAATATTTATATCGTCTAAACGACTTATAATAAAATTATTAAATTGGCGAATATTTAATTTAATTTTAATTTTAACTCCCAAATGCAGTCATATCTCGGGTGTCACCAGTAGATTTAAAAGTTATTAAAAAAACAGAAAAATATCTTTATCTGTCCTATTACATTATCAATTTCAACTGTATACAAACACACACTAATTCCTTTTTAAATAACTCAATAACCCAATATATATTAATTCGTTTTTCTATTATTTTTCTTACGATTTAGACGATTCTTTTCAGTTTGGAACGATTCATACATTGACCAGCAAAATACAAGTTTAAAATACAAACCAATACAAAAATCGCTCAAGATGAATAACTAACGCAATTTGGGTTTAAATAAAACTAGTACAAATAAGCAAAACAACAATTATATTGCATACTTTTAGGCGTTTTCAATGCCGCCGCGTTTTTGATTTAAACCACATACATTGAGCAATAATGTTCAGTGATATAGTTGCATAAGATTGAGTGTAGATAACATTTCAAACCTTCACAGATTCATTCTGTTATAAATACATCAAATCGGTTGGGATATTTAGCTCAAAACATCAAAATAAATTGTGTAATAAACCATCAAACACTCATTTATGTGTCCATTCTTGCTATAAATGGCTTACACTATCGAGCTAGAACGTATATCGAAGCTTTTGTCGTCCTCACACATACCAAAACCAGGCAATTGTATGATGCCACTAAGCATCATTTGATATGAGTCGCTCTTATCGGAACGTTGCCACCTCTTCAACCTTACACGTTGTTTTTATGTCTCCATTTCGGGGTCACTTTACAACTGTCTGTTTTGGTCATGAAAACCATACCCAACGCGTCCATCCGTCCAAAGCCAGATTCATGGCAGATCTCACCTTACCTAAGCACCAAATTTTCATACCGTATAAAATCCACCACACGTACACCACGCTCGTTTCGTCGGTTGATGTAAAATCAAACAGTTCATAACTCCGCCACCAATTGAGCAACTTTTATACGAGCCATTTAAATATTTTATGATACGCACCAGCACATATACCGGCTCGTTTGCAGCGTTCAGTGTGGGGTACACGAATGTCGGATTTATTTCATACCTGGTCCGGGAGCTCTCCAAGGAGCAACATTGCATCAGCAAATTATCATACCGCACCGTTCGTATCCGATCGAAAAATTCGTGCAACTCATAACCTTCAACAATAAACACACCAACCATCCACTAACCAGCATTATCCAGTTTCTCTCTTTGGAACATAGACTTCTACACTACGCAAAACAACGATGCAGCTATAGGACACACTTTGAAAGACATCGCACACGTGGTATTTGCGCTTCAATGTCACCACGAGTTGCCAACCTTTCTAGCGTCAAACAAATCGCGATTCAGTGTGCTGATCGGTGCGGAAAACGCGCCCAAATGTGTGATACAAGCGCGTGCAGCGTAACACCTTTCCTTTTTTTTCACGGAGAAAGCAAGCGTAAGACTTACTTTCAATGGCCTTCGCGAGTACAGCGATGATTTCCCCCGAGGAATCGTCTGCTAGCCGTTAGGCAAGTGAAACAGCATTAGTCCGTTATTGCTAACCGGAATGACAACCATCGAAACCGACGGAATCCTTCACGTCCAACTTCAAGGGTCTACAGTGACTGTTGCTCACCAAGTCCGCTGGGAACCGTTCGAAACCGGACGGACCCATATCGACGGTGACAGCGGTAAGCACTCGCGAGAAAATCCCGCCCTACCGCTTTCCTCATATGGCACGGCACAGAGCACACATCGCGCATACAACTCGGTCTCGGTTTGATGATGCTGTCAATAAGTCAGAATTAACGCCCTCTTTATATGCATACTTTTCAGGCGCTTCAAACGACACGACGAGCATTAGGAGGGGGAATGCAAACGCACTCGCCGAAAAGGACGAACGTGAAACCCCTAGCCGAGCGTTGACGTGGGCTCTGGGTCAGATATACTCCGCGTGAAAGTGGCCCGTATGAGCGATTTGGGGTGAACGCTGTTTGTCGATTGCGTCGAATTTGCCCAATTGAGCTAATATTGCGGTTTTGATGTGCAATCATTTTGGTATTTTTCGCACTCTACGGGCTCTAATGTGTTTTTTTTTAATATAAAAAAATCAGTACTTTTAAATTAATTTTAAAAAAATATGTCACCGTCATGTCTTGCTCATTACAAGCACAAGCAGAACAATTTTTTTTACTGGAAAACCGACTCTCCTCATAATTCTAAAGGATTCCCAGCGTCCCTATTTTCCAACTTTCTGTTGCAAATCTAGTTAGCATTGATCTGTCAACAGGACAGGCTCAAAAGCTCATTAGAAAGTGAAAGGTGACCGATAAAACACAGTTTCATCTGGGGCTCAAACGAACAAACAAAAGAACCCAAAAAATCACCAAAACAATATTAATTTCTTGATTTTTCATTTGTTTGTGCCAAAACTGCTAAAAGCCGTGGTGTTGCGATTTGATTGCCTTCTTGCAGGGGTAAAAAGGTGGACACAGCAGGGCCGGGCTGTCCAAAGCTGTCAAACTTTTTATCGACTCAAACGTACACACACACACAAATGACACACCATTGTTCTAGCTGTCCTGTTAACTGCAAAAAACCTGTCAGCAACTCACGTCACCTTCGGTTGGGCATACGCAGCAGCACCGGTCGGTCCCTTCGGAGGAAGTTCATTAGACCGCATTCAATTGATGCGTGTTCGATGGCCAGCCCATCAGCACGAGCACTTATCGCGGTGGACAGAAATTACCATTGTTGCCAAACCCAACTTGCTGACAGGTTTCTTCCCCCTCCTCACGCCTTTAAAATGGGCCACCGCCTCAAAAATGGCCAGATAAAAACGGACACGGAGTGCTCCCGCTAGTGTTTACTTGGACGCCCGTTGGCGGAGGAAGAATTATAATAAATTCGCTCGCACTCGCAAAACGACCCACACACTTTTGTTTAGCCATTTAAATGGCATTTTAAGCTGTGTGTGTGTATGGCCAAATGGGAGGAAGTGAATGATAAAAAGCAAATTTTCTCTGCACTCAAATCCTTGGCTGAGCCTTCTCGGTGTGCTAGTGAAGAGATATTAAAATTTAAATTTTCATTAAAATATCCTACCACTCTCTTCCGCGCCGCTCCTGCTCACCTGTACACACACTCTGTAGCCCCCGAATGGTTGCACCATTCCATTGACGGTCCATTTGATACCTTTTTACCGGTGGCCGTACACCGCACCAAACGATTAGGACCGACCTGTGCGCCGGGGCGCCCGTCCCACGCCAACCGATCCTCTTCCCATTTCCCGTAGGCGATTATCCTTGACAAAGCGCGGCAAACGGCACTTTCGGAGATGTTTGATCTAGAGTGAATGAGTATATCCTGTGTGTCCTGTACCGTGGGGCACGTTGCGACGCTCGCGAACAAAAAAAAAGTGAAACAAAAACCGACCGAAAATGGGACCATTTAAGCGAATGACTGCTCCACTTCAATATTCACGGCTGCTGAGAAGCCCATCAACGGCGGCCGCGGACGGTTGATGGGAACGGGCGCTCACGTTAAAAAGCAACAATTAATATCGTTAAATTTCTCAAATTACCGCACAAACGCACCTTGCACAAACACACTCGACACATTTTCTTCTTTTTTTTTTGCCGGGCGGGCAGATTTTGGGAGTGATTTTTCGGCACCGAGCGGTCCAAGCCGGGCACTTGGACCTGCCCTGTCTTGGACTGAGTGGGAGGAAGGAGAAATTGTTTGCATTTTTATAGATAGCCCAATATCCGTTTACGGTAACATGGCTGGCTGGCGCGCGTATTACGCCACGCGCCCTGAAGGAAAGATTTTGGCTTTGCGATTTTGTCTCTATCACTTGCCTTCATACTTTGGTCACTTTGTTTTTATTTTACCGTATACTTATTAAATTACACTCATTAATTATGTTGTTTTCCGGCGCCGCTTAACAGCGCTCTGCTTGGGAAGGAGTGTTTTTTTTTGGTGTTGTTTTTGTATCATAAGAGATGTTGTTTTTGAGTGCATGCTTTTTTGGTTTCGTTAATGGTGAATCTTTCTGTGAAACTGAAGTCGGAGAAAAGATTAAAAAAAACACGTATTTAATGGCTAATCTAAAATTCTATTAAACATTTTATTGCATGTTTATGCACCTCGGTGCATTAAACCGTAAAAGTAGCATGGCTTTTACGTTTCCATCCCATCGTTAAACTAAAAATATATATATTCCAAAACCCTGAAACAGTTAGCTATTTAATTTAAAAGAAAGTTACAGCTTTGAAAGCATAGTTTCTTTATATTGCAACACAACAATTATAGTATCAAAATCAAACTTGAAAGAATTGCTTTTTTATAGCGCCAAAGAAGAAATGACCTTTTTTAATTCCAAATATTGACGATTCAACCTGAAAATACAACCTTCCATTATTCTCGTTTGTTCACCTAAATATCCTCACAGTAATGCTTTAACTTCTTCCAAGAAGAACAAATTTACCCGAGTACGGGTAGCTATCTGACCATCGCCCTCCATATACGCCAAAAAAAAAAGGTTAAAAGGTACTTTCGAACAACACAACAGTGTGTCATCATCGTCAAACGGATGGACACTGTCACATCACTGCTTCTGGTCGTGATGTGCCCAAAAGGACGCAATTCGCACGTTTTTGACAATTGCACACACAAGGCTCACATTCAATCGTTTGAAAAGGGGAACACGCAACAGGAAGCCGGAACTCAGGGAAAAAAAACCCACAAAAAAGGGAAAATATTAACCCAAAGAGGAAAATATTAACCAGCAGGACGACGGACAAGGGACGGGGAAAATATTTCCAACCAAAAAACATCAAGCTGGCAATTTCCATTCGCACAAATGTCCGTTACAAAGATCAATTGTCGTTTGATGGCGTTGGGACATGGGGACAACAGGGTGGCAGGGAGAAAACCCACTCTCGGCCAGAGAGGATTATCCTTCGACCCAAGGATCGATTGTATGCCTCGCGCACGTACATATGTGTGAAAGCCATCGAATCGCCTCCTTTTCGAGAAGGATTTCAATGACCGAATGAAAAGGACACTGCGGCAACCGGAGGAGATTTGCTTTCTTCAACCCCTCGCCCTCGGACGGTAGGCTCTGGTCTGGATTTGCCTACCGTTCTTTCTGTTATCGGGTAAAAAACTTTCAAATCATCCTACCACCATTCCCGGCCCGACAGGAAGCAACAGAGAAAGGGATTCTCACATGTGCCATGCTACCGCCCGGTCGGTAATTTGGGGAGGATGAGGTAGGAAAACGGGCGGTGATGTTCTACCGCTTGCGGCAGTTTAACTCACTTCCAGGAGGACAAGGATCAAGAGCGGATGATGTCCTGTAAGGAGGAGAGAAAAATTGAATTTGATTTGGTTTTGATTTGATGACAATCGATTCAGTGATTTAGCGCCAGCAGTTCATGCAAACACATCTGTTTGTCAAAAGGATTTTTTTTTGTATTATTTTGCTTGTGTCATCTCCCGGAACGATGCACGCTGGAAGAAGGTCGGGGCTAGGCTTTCCCAGCGACGGCTTCCCGGAGAGGTTTCAGTCGATCCAGTGGCAAACGATAAGCATCAAGTGGCGAATTATACTCGTACGCTTTGTGTATGAATTTCTAGCCCTCCGGGCCCGATAGTGGGCAACACAAAAGTGGACCGATTTGACCGGTAGTTTGCATGTCCTTGCATCCGAATTGGGTACTAACGCCACTTGAGGTTAATTGTATCGGAAGCGATGCGCAACGGACGGTAATCCCGGCTTTCATTTGCACCCCGGGGCTTGCGGTAGTATCACATATCGCGAGGTTCGATCATAGATATTGCCGTACGGTATTAAGCAAAAACCATGAGAATCAGATAAAATCTTTTGCCGTTTATGTACCGGCGTGTTTTATTATTATTATTATTATTATTATTGATTTTGGACATCCCTTTTGCCTCAAAAACTTTCTTGTACATTGCCAACTGAAACATCCGCAAGCCACTTGGTTTAAACTTCTAATGTAGATCGTCTTCCGATTTGGAGGCACTAAAATATTTGATAAACGGCTTCAATGTAAGATTGCAAGTAAAAATTAATTTGGGATATTCGTGGGTCTATTGCCATTAACACCTCGGAGGTATAGACTCTAGACAATATAGGCAGTCTTCTGTCAATACCTGAGAACCATACACCACACCATAGCACCATAGACACCTCAGAGGTATAGACTCTAGACAATATACGCAGTCTTCTGTCAGTACATTGCAACAATCGTAATTCTAGAACAACAGTCATCTATCAATAGTTTGGGTTGTTCATGAGTTTAGAACCACATGCAACCTCAGAGGTAAAGAGGCCCTGTCCAAAAACGATTTCATTTCTTTCCAACAATACCAGACAACAGCCGAAGACAATGACTGTGAACGGGAATGATTACAAGTGACTGCATTGGAACCAAAATTCAAATATATACAGTAACAATGATAAATTCCAATAAGAATATTATTTAAAGTCCTTTGCACTTCAGTTTCCTCCGAAACAATTCCAAAGTCACATCCAGAAACAGAAATGACATTTTGAACGAAAACGCTTCACGGCTTGAATCTCATTAACGCCACAGGAAACACCACCTAACCTCAATCGACAGCCCACTTTGGGGTCAAATGACACTTCCAATGCCGTATGACATAATTATGATAATGTTTAATTCATCGTTAAAATCTCCATCCCAGCTCCAGCTTACCCCCACCGCATTACTGGCATCCGCATTACTGGCGCGTCACGCTGCATAAGGATCATCGTTTTCAAAATTTGCACCTCACCTCCGGACACCCCTCCCCCCCCCCCCCCCCGGAGGTGGAGGGCAAGCAAATCCTATGGCTAAATGAAATTATTTATTCGAAATTAATAAAATTCATTGCCCGCCTATCCGCTCAGCTCATCCAGCCGACGTTGCCGACGTGGTACGGGTGGGTGAAGGCCGGTGTTAATTATCATCCCATTAAACCGTCGAAAGAAATTTCACTCCCAACTCCAAACGCCAACGTGCGATAGATAATGAATGTGGTGCTTTAGAGTCGTGCTATCTCGCCAGGTAGGTGCGTCAGAAAGAGATGGAGCATGGTGTGTGTGTGTGTTTTTTTCGGTTTTGTTTCAAGAAGGCATGTTTATGAAATTTTGCACAAACATTCTCAGGCCCCGAACGATGCTGTGCGTCCGGACGTTTCGTTTCTTGTCCAAGCAATTATAGCGCCGGGGCGCACATCAAACGCACACAGACACACAGGTTGGGGGGGGGGGAAGGTGGGGGAGGGGGCGAAAAAAATAAGTAAACAATTTTGGTGTATTAATTTCTCATCGCATTTCGAAAAATTTGCACATCACGTTCCATCAGTCCGGTGGTCGGGAATGTTTGCCAGAGAGGTATGTTTGCTATCCGGAACAGGAAATTTGTATGATTCCGATTTTTTTTTTTCGTCTCCCACGTTCCGCCAATTTAATGACTTTGGTGGTGGGGGTGGTGGAGGGAGGAAATTAGAAGAAAGCACGTCAAACATTTTTAATGAGGTCTCCGCACAAACGATGTGACGATCATGCATCGCAAACGTTCAGTGCTCGTTTACTGAAATTAGCATCAATCAGTTGGAAATTATTAACAAGTTGTTGCCACTTATTGATGATGTCGGTGGAGAATTTGTCTTAGTGAGGTGTTCATGGAGTTTCAAAGTATCTCTTATTGAAATCAAAAAAAAAATCTCATGGGAAAATATTGTATAACTACTAGGTTCATTTTCCAATTGTTGCACTCTTAAGGGAACACCCAACGTATTTCATATACTACACTTTGATCTTAGCCTTTAGGCCGAGAAGCGATTAACGTATTTCATGTGTTTGAGTTGCATAAAACCAGAATATTCATGTTACGTGTGTCTAGTATACATCAAATACAATATCTGTCCTACAAAAGAGTATGACCAGGAAGAGGACAGTTTTGTAACGTATTGTTAGATAAACTATCCTGTTATCCAAATGGATACAATAAAAACACGAGTATCACAAATATCACTTTTGCATGTTTTTGTACTTTTGCATGAAAGCAAATGCTTGTTAAGTACTTGTTATGCTTGGAATCATTGGTGATCTAAATTATTCTTATTAAGAATAAAAATTAAATAAAAGGCATTCAAAATAATAAAAGCAAATATAAAGAAAGTGCCTCTAGAGTTGGTTCCAAAGAAGCCGTACAAAATTGACATAATTTAGAGAAGAGGAAATCCCTTCTTGAAATACTGAAGGTAAAAATTATATGGAGGTTTAATTCACTCTTTTTTTAAAACATTTGAAAATTAAAATCATTTTAAAAGCAAAGCAAAACTGATAATTTTTCTTTTACCTAGCTTCCCCTTTCGGTGCTTTGTGTTCAGTATGTACTTTCCTCACCCGAACGCCGTCATGCTGTACTTAATTAGATTAAAATTATTTCTCACTTCCGACCCTTATTTTGAGCAGCGCATTCCAACCGACCGCCAATGTCACCGCTTTCGAACCAATTCTACACTGCGTCACTGTGCCACTGGCCCCAAAATGACCAATCGACAGCATTGGTGAGCGCGCACACACCTCCCCCTCCCGGAACGCTGCATTCGTTCGCGATGCTACTGGTAGGCGTCGTAAAATCACCCTTCTGCTGGAACAGTTTGCCTGCCACGCGTACTTTACGCGAACGGTCAGCTGAACCGTGAAGGACACTGTAAAAGCGGGAGGCCCACCGCGGTGGCGACTCGCAATGGGATGTTTTCTAACAATCCAATTTTACCTTCCACCGACACTGAACACCGACGCGCCAGCAAAAAGAGAAAAAGAGAGAGCAAGAAAGAGAAGGCGCGAGCATATAAAATGAAAGTATACCGTTCCCTTTATATGGCTTCCTAAGGCGAGGGAAGGGAGTTTTGTTGGAGAAACATGAAAAAAAAAGACGGAAGCACATAGCCCGCGGCTACTCACGGCCAGAGTCAAAGCGTGGAAATGAAGAGTATTTTTACTCGTTTTTTTGTTTAATTTTTTTAGTACAAAAAAGTAAAGGGAAAAGTGAAAGTGAAAGCTTGTCCTTGGATGCAAAATGGTGAGTGGTCGGCAGTGCGGACGGTAAGAACTTTATCGAGTGCCCGCAGCATGAATCTCTTTTGCAAAGGATCGTTAGATTAGAGCTCCAATATATATTTTTTTTTATTTTCACATAAGTTTGTCGTCTTCATACAACTGAAAATATATAGCGACTACACAAAAAAAAATCACTTATACTGCGCGAAACTCTTTCAACTCTTGAAAATTGGTTTGATAAAACCTGTTAAATTAACATAAGATCAGTTTTTGAAGAATCAAAAGAAAATGTTAAAAGATATATAGAATTCCAAAAATGATTAGTTTTAGATTTAAATTATTCCTAAATAACTAAAATTAAAAACCATACCTCTCACAAAACTTTCCAACTCGCCCACGGCTCTAGCAAACGGGTCAAATAGCAATTTCCTCTACGAGAGGATCTGCTTGAAAACGCGGGGGGAAAACACGCACCACTTTTATGTAGCGCCTATTTCTGCGCCCTTTCGTGCACCATCAGCACACGGAGAAGAAACCTAAAAACATAGAAAAATGGACAAAAATTAAAATGAAGATTTACACAAAGCAAAAGAAGCAACAACAGAAAAGAAAGAGTCAGAAGATATTCTCTTCTGAGGTAAAAAATAAATAAAAAAAATGCATAAAAGAACAGAAAAAGAGGAAACAAAACGAACGCGAAAAGAACGGAAGCCCAGAGCAAACGGCGATAAAATTAAAACCCAAAGTACACAACTTTTGTTGCCCCCCCCACAACCGTTTGCGATTCGCATCGAGGTTCCAGGGCGACAGAGGTTCGCTTCAGCGTTCTTACTCCTCCTGCACTCCTTCTTTGCCTTTGCCTGGGGATGCTCCACTCTGTGTTCGGTGTTCTGTAGAGATGCTAAAACACCAAGGGAAGGGTAGAAAGGAGATCCCTTAAGAGAAACGCGACACTTGCCTCCGTCCCCACGTTCTCTGTCCAGCAGCGACAATGGGGTCCAGCGCGAACGCGAAGAATCTTCTTCTTGTTTAATTCCTACGTGCTCACGGCAAGCGTACGAGGGTGAAGCCAAAATTCAACCCACTCTCGCGAAGAGCAGGATGTTTGTCGTCCGGTATTCAGTGCGGGTTGGGGCGTTGATTACGGGCGGCTAAGTTTTCATAGCTAACTTGGATTTGCTTACTGTTACTGGGGTTCTTCAACGAACCCTCTCACACAGATCAGGGTTTAACCCTCTCCAGAAATGATTTCCAGAACAATTCCAAAGACTCCGATTACCAAGAATGTTTCACACAAAAGAACGACACACACACATATACACAGAAATACGCTCTAGTATATGTAAAATGCATTCGGTACGACCTAAACGAATGATCTTGAGGCCTTTGTTTGTTTACATTTATGGCATTCTACAACTGGGGGGTTTGTTTACAATTTTATCGAATTTCATCATTTAATTCACAGTGCTAGAAATATTTTCACGCCATATGGTACAAAACCGCACGCGATGGAGCTCTGCCCGTACCGTGAGTGAATAACATTACTCCAGCAATACTTTTCTGAGTTGATGTTTTTTTTCTGAGCTGTCAATGCGATCGTTGCTGTTTCGGTGATCAACTGTCAAATGCTGTAATTTTGACCCAACCTGAGCTTTGGCGAGCAAGCAAACGCGCGTTGTCTTGCAATTACAAGATGCACTTTTACCACCGATCCAGGGTAGCTAGTGCACGTTGCTGTGCAGCGTGAAAAGTGCATTACATGCGTAAACTTGCGTTCCTCCTACTGAGTAAGTGCATGCGTAAAAGTTTGGCGTAAATTTCCCACCGGAAAGGTAAGTGCTGCAAGGATACGCTTGTGATCGTTACAGCGTGTGACGTTGTTTCTTTGTTTTCCCGCCGGCAGCTATCGACAAGTGGGGCTGCAAGAGAAAGTTGCTGTGGATTGACGGTGTGACCTTACCGTGGCGTGCGAAACTGGTCCATTCGAAACTGTGCGAAACTCAAAAGCGTTTGCGCAAATTGCCTACCAGAAGGGTAAGTACGGGAAAACATAGCCCTGCGATCGTTCGAGTATGTGTGATTGATTTTTGTATATTTTTTTCGTTCTCGTCTCCAGATCTGTTTTAGTTGAGCATTAGCTGCCAAGATTCAAGCGTAATGGATGATTATTCGAGTGAACCGGACGCCCGCAGCGACGATTCAAGCGATCAAGCAGAAACCGCCGAAGCGCCCGGCAACTACAACAACATCCAGGAGCTCGATCCAACCGATTTGGATCACGCTGAGCAAGATGCAGAATGTTTTGCCACCGGCAATCCGGAGGTGCCCTTCGAAATGTGCCGACAGTGTGGTGCTCACTGTCTCGACCCAACAGACGAAGGGCAGCGGCAAATTCATCACGCGCACTGCTCTTTGGAGCAGCAGCTTAGAAACGACCATTTGCTTGAGCTAGACATTTCCCGCGACAAAACGTGCTACATTTGTCTGGAAGTGGTGATGAAGAAGGCGGCCCGGAAGCGACGGTTCGGCATACTGCCGAACTGTAGCCACACCTTCTGCCTAAGCTGCATCCGGCTGTGGCGCAAATCCGACAAGGATAGGGTCAGGCGCGCCTGCCCGGTGTGCCGAGTCCGGTCCAACTTTGTCTTCCCCAGCTACTTTTGGATCGAGGATGAAGCGGCAAAGCAGCAAGTTATTCAGGACTATAAACACGGTTGCAGTCTGACGGATTGCAAACACTTCGGCAAGGGTGCCGGAGTTTGTCCGTTTGGTTCGAAATGTTTCTACCGTCATGCACTTCCGTCCGGCGAGCTGGTCGCTAAAAGCAAACCGAACCGTAAAGCCAGACGGAAGCGCTGGCCTGCTGCTGAACCGGAAGCGTTTGCACCGGCGGGAATGCTTTGGCAGCAGTATGACGACGGCTTATCGTGGGATTAATGGGGCGCAAAGGGGTCTACATTCTTCGGTCAAAAAGGTGTAGGATACAGGAATGGTTAGTTTAAACATTTCATTACAATAAAAGTAAATCATTACCATCAACAAGGTTGCACAAAACACGCGTATAGAGCGTTTGCCAGTCGCAATGCACCTCCACTTTATATAGGAATTTCCCGATATAAAGGAAAAGGAAAACATAATGGAACTTAGACTATATTAATTAATGAATTTGTTATTTGTATTACAAATTGCTGAAAGAACTCAAATCTAGTAAATCGCGTATATCTTGTATGGCGTACATCGGGTCATACCTGTGCTTTTCTCCATCTAGTAATGGCAAATCCTGTGTCCTACATCCCTGGCTGCTTGATAAGTGTCTAGGGTACTTAATAGGGATCGTAAATGTTGTGTCTCACTCTAAGCTTCAAGCATTGCTATGCATTTTTGAGTGTACGCTACGTGTGACGTTGATTAATACCTACTGCAGGCGCTTCCTTTCGCAATACGTTAACAATTAGAGTTGCGAAAATGAAGTTTTCGTCAGAATCGATTCCGGCTAGCTCCAAAGTTTGCCAGAATTTGCTCCGGAATCGGAATTGGTTGTGGAATCGGAACCGGGTCCGGAATCGAAATCGGCTCCGGAATCGGAACTGCTTCCGAAATCAGAACCTGCTTCAAAATCGGGGTCGGTTTCGGCATATCCTTAAGGATAGTTGATAGTTGTCGAATGATACTACGTACTACAGATCACGTGAACGGTATTGTGAAGTTTTACATCCAGGGTTAGTAGTCATTAATTAATTGAAAAAAAAACTATATTTTTCACAGTACATAATGTCCCCGGGATACGCTTTTAATGTGTACCGAGAAGAAACCGCGTATAATTCACGCTCGGTAATCCGCACTTGATCGAGTGTGATGTGTTTTTTTTTTATTTCTTTTTTTTTGTCTACATTATCCAATCACACAGTTTTCAGCCAAAATAGAGCTAATTTTCATGTAATTTTGTATGTTGTATGTATAATTTTGTTAGCCAATAAATGAATTACTTGATATGATTCTGACTAAAGGTTACAATTTTACACGTTTTGAATGGTTTTTAATTCGATTCGACCACAATGGAAATTATTTTGCATTTGACCATGTTGAAGTGAACAATTGATCCTAGTATCCTATGAGAAGCTGTTGTATTTATTGAAGGATATACAATTATTATTCCTCTTTCAACCACCAAACAGCGAAGGAGTTTTAGCTCCGTTAAAAGACAATTGGTAGGTCAAAACAGTACAATTTGTTCAAAGAATTGTCAAATTAAGAAAACCGCGTATCTCTCGGGGACTACATGTACATATTAAAGTGTGAGAACATAATTATTTATTAATTATTTTAAGCAATGTTTGTCACATTTTCGCTAAAAAAAAAACAAACGTTTAAAATAATATTTTGATATTTCAAAAAATATGTTTTATCATTATTCCAGAGACTTAGCAATCCTGCATCATTTTATGGATATGTGTAGCCGTGAGCTGATTTGTTCGCTGGGGAAGCCACTTTAGTTAGCGCCTGTCGCCGGCACTCCAAATTACTCGACGCGTTCCGCACACCACTACACGCTTGAGCCAGTTCGGAAGAATCCACTTGAAAGTGTGTTCCGTTTGCGAACTACCGACATTCGACGAATAAGCTGCTAAAGTGAAGGTGGTATTAGAAGCGCTGCAACTATTTTCTATCTGTAAACATTAGAAGCTACATCTTCGAGCCGATTAAACGTTGTAAGACGTAACAAAACAAATCGCTGTAAGTATACTAAAACAATGGCCCCGGACGCTTTGTGGCAAGCATGATTTCCTCGCGCCCTCCACAGAACGGATGCAAACATGCCGACCTTCCTGAAGTGCGACCTGTGCGACAAGTTTTGCCTTGCCGTGGGTGACAACGATCAGAACCGCCGGCACAAGGCCCGCTGCACTAGCGCGCAGGTGCAGGAGATAGACAAGGTGTTTTCGCGCAAGAAAACGTGCGACATCTGCTTGGAGGTGGTGCTGGAAAAGAATCCACCCGCTGAGCGCCGGTTTGGCATACTGCCCAAATGTAAGCACACGTTCTGCGTAAGCTGTATCAAAACCTGGCGCAGTACGACCGAGTACCCCGACACTGTTCGGAAGGGATGCCCGATCTGTCGCGTACATTCGAGCTTTTTCTTTCCCTGCAAAGTTTGGGCGGAGGACGAGCAGGAGAAGAAGCGCCTGTACGCAATTCACAGATCGTTTCTCAAAAAGATAGACTGCAAGCGCTACAACCGAGGTGCCGGTGCGTGTCCGTTTGGTGAGCGATGTCATTTCCGGCATGCGCGAGCTGCTGAAGTAACGATTTGCTTATAAAGACAGCCGTAGAAGACACAAGCCATGATAGTTCAGTGGCAGGGAACTTCTCTGGCCTTGGAAAAGGATGTTAGAGTTTTAGCACGTTAGAAATTCTAGAGTGAATTAATATACGATATGCGTTTGCGTTATCGATCATTACCATTCGTTTGCTTTTCGGTAGGCTAGGTAACAAATTCTACGAAAGGTTGGAATTTTAATTTTACACATACTGTTTTACACATACTGAAAGCGGAACAATTACTCAATTGATGATTATTTAATCAGCTAACTAAACTGGTGTAATAGCTACGTAATAGCTGAACAGTTTCGAGCGGTTGCATTCGGGTCAACACCATTCACACGCGATAGTAGCCTCGTTTTTCATGAACTCTTTCTAACAATAAAACATTAAACATATAGGATTAAGTTTAGTACTGTCGAGATTTTGCGTTCTGTTCAATCTAGGCATGGGACAATTGTGCGAGACCTATGCCGCACACTCAGTTCATTATAGTGTGCGGTTGATCGCCGCACGCGAAAAAGTGAACGGGTAGGTCTTCCGCACGCATACAGAACTAACTGAAATGTGCTCTGAAAGAGATGCAAGATAACTGTCGGTGTCATAGACTGAACGAAAAAAAACATTCGTTTTGGGTCGGCAGAATTTGTCACACACAACGACACAAGAAGATCGATCGCACTTTGCGCAAGAAAGAATGCACATATTGCTAGCGTGGTCAGATTGATCAATCGCACACAGCCGCACAAAAAGAACTCCTGCCGCACACAGACCCCATTCTGAGTGAGAAAGAACACTCATAGCCGATGGGTCATTCGCACACAGCCGCACGCGTGTTCAGTTGGGTCTGTCGCACACTACCGCACAAAAAGAACTCTTGTCGCACACTGCCGCACGCGCGTTCTGTTAGTTCGGTCGCTCACTGCTGCACGCGTATTCAGTGGGGTCAGTCGCACACTACCGCACGAAAAGAGCTCTTATCGCACACTGCCGCACGCGCGTTCAGTTAGTTCAGTCGCACACTGCCGCACTCGTATTCAGTGGGGTCAGTCGCACACTACCGCACAAAAAGAGCTCTTGTCGCACACTGTCGCACGCGCGTTCAGTTAGTTCAGTCGCACAAAAAGAACTCGTTAAGCGCACAGCAACATAAAAAAGAAAGCTTGTAGATTTTACTCATTTATATTAGCTTTTGTTACAAATCAACTTAAGTATATACAGTTTGTTCTAAAGCTACGTTTTCTAAGTTCTTGTGTGCAATTAGTATAATTGGCTCAAAGGATTCTCAAATGCAAGATAAATTACTGTTTTACCAAAAATTTTAGAGCCTCTTAAAAACCAGAAATTTTCAAATTTTCTGCATGAATTGTGATACATAAATGGTTTAATGTAAAAACCTAGTTACCTAGTTATGTATGAACCGCGTATCTCGGACTGACGGTATTTATAATTAAAAATGCAGCCTTAAAAGCAATAACTTTTTGTTCTTGCATTAAAATCTCGATAAAATTAAACATAATATTTAAAAAAATGGTACTTAGCTACAATTGAGCGACTGACCTACCGCACGCGTTCAGTTCATCATACTGAACGAACTACATCGCACGCGTTCACTGAAAAGAATCAAATTGCCCAAGCCTAGTTCAATCATCCGAGTGATTTTAAAAGCAACAAATCACATTTTCAACGTATCCTGCAGTGGACGACCATCTTTAAGTTCCTCTGTCCCACAAAAAACGACCATCTTTCCATGAACTCTGTGTAAGTGATGTAAAACAACTCATTTATAACAATAACATAACACCTTGCATCAAAAATACATTTAAATTTGCGGATTGATGCCTAAAAATTGCGATTTTGTACTCTTACGGATATCATATACTACGTATCTCAAAAATACTCTGTAAAATACAACACACAAGGACAAGGAGCAGAATCTAAGACCACGTGCATTAATGTGCAAAAACGGAACAGACAAATATCAAAAGGATATTTGATCATTGTTATTCATACTGTTGGGGATTTACGTTCTGAAAACCAAACCGTACCTTACGTATAAGATCGCTCAGTTAAACCCATGAAAAATGTGGCATAAAGACTCAGGCTCTAGAAAGTCGGCGGAATCATCGGAAAGATCTGATATAACTGAACCTCATGTATCAAGGTTAGTATTTCTGCTTTGTGTCTGGATTTCGACTTGACAAGGCACCGTCCAATGCGAGAAGATCTTTTGCATTCGTTCTAATTCCTATAGGATTCTCACATTCTAAAGGTCGCATTAGACCTTGCGTGAAAGTGAACGTGAAATTCCTGCTCTATTTCATTAAATATTTATCGGAATATGGCTTATGGCACACCAAAACAAAGGATATTCAATTCCTCAACTATTTATATTGAAAACATGCTAAAAAATCAATCAAATGCATTTCCTTATTATTATGTATAATTTTTTCACCGTGAACAAAGCGGGAAATCACTAGGAAATGCATTTAATTAATAGTAATAGTAAATATTAATAATTTATAGTCTGAATAGTTGGGGGATTAAATATTATTTCTTTTGGTGCACGATAAGCCCTATTCAGATAAAAATTTATTGAAAAATAGCAGAAAACCCGTAAATTTCACGTTCAATTTCACCGGAACTGAATTCCGGACTTAAGGAGAAATGGCTGATTAATCCTAGATAGAGTAGGATCACATAATTTTGATCAAAGATGTTGAATTCGATTACATGTACACTATAAGTTCAATTTGTTTTGAATATTGCTTTGCTTATTTAACCCACGATCGACGATCGGTCGACACATAATGGAAACCTAAGTTGTGCACAATTGAGATTCCCATAGGATGTTCCTGGTAGATTAGATTCCAATAGGATGGTCATACTTTTCCCATTACAATGAATGTTACACCTGCAAAACAAATACACATTGCATTTAGCTCATTGATATGTGTTGTTTGTATGTCTTTTTTCTTTTCTTTACACACCCAATTACATATCTTAACACAATGGCACACCCCTTATCACACACCCAGACCAAGCTGGCCTCTCAAGCTGCAAATTAAAATTCAAAATTCATGGCAAATAAATCATACCAAGCGCTCTCCTCTCTCTCTCTCTTTCTCTCTCTCTCTCTCACTCTCGACCAGTTCGGTGCTTTCGCTTCCTTATTGTACCTTCAAATTGCGAATCTTTTAATCTCCCCTTCATTTTCTCAACCACACTAGGAAAAAAGAATTATTCAAAAGTTAATTACAATCAATTAAAACAAGTGGCAATAAACATTCCAACATTAATTAAAGACATTTCCATCTGCAGTGTTTCTACTTTGTGCTGAGATCTGCTTACCGTTTTTTTTAACTTTTTTTTTGTCCGTTCTTAACTTTAACTTGTAGGGATAATCGTATTTTTTTCTTCTTCGCAAGCGTCGCTGTTTCCAACTGGTGCCACATTTTTTTCCTGCCTACTTTGATTGTCATTCCGCGGAAGCGTACTTTCCCTTACGGTCTTCTTCCTTTTTATTAATTTTCGCCGTTTTTTTTTTGTTGGGGTGCTCTTCCGCTAGGCTTACTCGGATCGGTTCGTGTTGTTGCAGCAAGAGCAGCCTCCCGCCTTTACCGTCGCCTTCGCTGGGCTGAAAAATCCTTCCTAACAAACTACCGTCATTAAAAATGAACGTAAATTTATGCTATCTTAGCAGCGGCAACTCTTCGAGACCTTCGCCGCCACCGAGCAGCAGTGGCAAAGGCAAATACGCATTCTGCCCCAAAAACTTTCCTTTAAAATGCAAATTTCATTTCCACCCTTCGCGTTCGGGGTGGGGTGCGTTCTTAGCTCGTCCTTTCCGCTTACCATCCCTGCCCCCCGATGTGTCCCTCAATCGGCAAATTTTGCTGCTTTTGTTGTTGGTTGGGGTGGCCCAATAAGAATCCTGTTGCCCGAAAGGTTTTTGCTAACAAAAAATGCGTATCCTGATGAAGAGGAAAGCGCCCTGTGTGAAGAGTGAAAGACAACAAACACACTCACACAAACATAAAAGAAGGAGAAGAAAAAACGCGTGGGACATGGACAGTGGGAGTGGGTCGGTGGGTGGGTGGGTGAGGTTAAAAAACCAGCAGCAGAGCGTAAAGTACAAAAAATCAACCCCCTCACGGTTAAATATTCTGGAAATTATTTTTCACGTCCCGTCGGTCGGTCGTCGGCGTGTCCTCTTCCTCTCCTCATTCGTGCAGCTCCACTTCGCAGCATCCCCCCCCGTCACAACATCAGTTGCGCCATCGTCCCTTCCGGTTGTTATCCTTTTTGTTCCTCTCTTCTTTCCCGCTACCTCCCCGTCGCCAGAAATTGCCACTTGCTCAACCGTGGCCCCTGGGCGGCCCAGTTTTTTCTTTCCTTTTCTGTGCCATTTAATCGCCGACACACGCACGCACCGAAACACAACGGAGGCAACACTTTGCTTTCCGTGGAGGGCGAGCGCCCCCTAAACTGCGGCTCCTTCCTGCTGCTCGGTGCGCATCGTTTGTTTCTTGCGCGCTTGTATTGCTTCTTTCTTGCGTGTGCGCTTTCGTGTTTTAATGTCTCCCCGGCCTCGTGGTGGTGGGGCCATGGAGGAAGGAGAGTTTTAAGTGAGAGTGTGCTTAAAAACAAGATCTGCCAGGGGCAGCGGGGAAAGGCGGATGGATACAAGGGACATCACCGAACTAACGGCAAAAGGCCTTTAAAACGGAAAGCCTAAAAATGGCTGAAAGGCTTCGGGGGTTGCGGGGAGGGGGGGGGGCGAATAAAAACATGGCAAGGAAAAAATGAAGCATCAAGGAAGCTGTGCGGGCAACGGAAAATCTACCCCTAATTTATCAGGGCTTCCACCCCGCCAGGTCGGCCATTGAGATGTGGTGTTGGACGCCATACTCTTGCCCCATACACTTGCCTGATGGTGGAGCTGTTTTGCTCGTCCTTTTCTCCTCCGTATTTTTGCTCCTCTCGGCGAAAGATAGCAATTTGGTATTAAAATGAAATGAAAATCGCACCCTTCTCCTAGCACCGCACGGTACGCGCACTCTTGCATTTGCGCGTTTGCGCGTGGTATGCTATGTACTCGGGTAGCGAAAGGATGATGGGTCAGCAATGCGCGAATGGCCGCTCGCGTTAGATACGCACGCGGCGGGGATGACGCGAGAAGGATGGGTTTTCGCGGACGGCCTACTACGGTGAGTGAGTTGCTCGTTTTGCAAAAGCGCACCACAAAAGAAAAAAAACGCACTCAGCCACCTGAGTAACTTGTTCGTGGCAACACGTAGGGTTATGGTTAAATTTCGATCGCTCTCGTCGCTCGCTTGTTGCGAAATCAAAGATAATTAAACATATTTTTAGAGAAAAATAACTCAAACAGATATTGAATAGTCGGAATTAACATGAATAAGTGAAATGTGTGCCAAATATGAAATTAATACATAAAAGAAAACAGTGTAGTTCAAATCAGGAACCAAAATACTAAAGACTCATGATTTTCTTGCATAAAGATGAAGAAGACGCTCTTAAAGATAGATGAAAGTTTAGTCCTGTAAAGAAGCATCACACATAATCTCCATAATTTAAAATTAACTAAAATATCAAGTATCTCTGAAGGTTTTTGAATCTGTGGCGATAAATACATCTCTAAATCATGGACGTTCAATATATCTATCGTACGTCTCAAATATGATCCTCGGGCGCAGGATCTCAAGGGATAAGCACACGAGAATACCCATGCCGTTGATCTTAGGTATCATTTATACGAGCCACGAGTTTCAAGATCGACCCATGGATGAACTATAATGTCATCAATCTTCAAGATGTTATTCAGATTTTTTTCATTAGATAAAACCTATTATAAAAACTTGTAATTAGAAAACTTATTCAACTCTCAATTAAGATATTTTATTTCAATATTTTTTCCGAAATTTCAAGTCCAGAAAGTTCCCTAGGATACTCTTATGTGCGGAAATACTAGGATTCGGAAATACACGATTTTCTTAATTTGACAGTTCTTTTAGCAACTTTAGCACTGATTTCGTGCATAAGTTGTAAAATGCAAAACAAATTCAAATCATTCAAGAAAGGTTTCACAATTTAAATCTCCAATCATAATCATGTACAATAATATATTTTGTGAATAAAAACCTATCGCTAAATTTACCCGATAATGAGTTTTATTTGGCATCCAATTGGAATTTGTGCCAATGTGCCTGTACCAAAAACAGAGAGAGGGTGGATTCTAATTCATAACTCACGAAGTTTATCTTCCGGTGTACGAAAAACTATGGAAACTTCTGAAAACTCTTGTAATGGCGTATTTCACGGATAGCCTGCACCAAGTAACATTTACAAAGTCGTCCCGCATTGATCTTTGAAAGAGTTATTTAACGCACGTATAATTCGATTCACTAATCTATGAGTGAATCACTAATCTGGGAGGCGAGTTAAGTTATTAATGAGTCCAAAAAAAAGCTGATTATAGTCATAAAAGATGGTCAAAGTCCAAGGATAGGATACTGCGATTTTATGATACCAATGAATGAAAAGCTTCAAATATACATCTCAACCACGAGCTATCATAAGAACAGCCTAATTTAGCTCGTATAGAACATTCAAATTCTTTTAAAATTTGACTGTTTTTCTCAACATTTTACAACATATTCTGTTTAACTTACAGCCGTGTCCTAAGCATCGTCCACAACACCACCAATCCACTTCTTTAGCCATTTTATGCTCAAATGTAGCGTGAAATTAAATACTGGCTGGACGCGGCCTCGGCAAATGTGGCTTGCAATTGGTTAAACCGAACCAACCCGCCACCGAAAAACAGAGACAACAACTAAAGCCGACTACCACAAACCACCTGGCCTGCGTGCATTTGTGTGAAGTGGCTTTTTAGTCACCATTTGCTGTCTGTCTAGCGCCGGCAAGTGCGGGCCACCAACGGAATGGAGCGAGTGAAATATTTGCACCCCAAAACCCCCGGCACAACCGCACAGGAAGGCACATTTAATGAATCGCGAATGGCAAATGTGGCGTAACGGCGGCGGCGGCGGCGACACTGGTCAAACGGGCGTTTGCGCGCAAGGGGGGATAATAAATTTGAAGATTTTTCATCAGCCAGCGCGAGCGGCCCTTTAGTCCTGTGTGACCGAAAGAGTGATGGAGAGACACACTGATAACACCCCCCCCCCCCCTCCTCGAAAGCCTAAGACTTTGTGCACTCGCCTTAGCGCATTAGCTGCGATGTTATAAATTATTGAATTCTTCCTTTGCACGGCCAAGCTCTCCATCCCAGTCGTGATGAAGGGGAACAACTGGACCTGGAAACGGAACTTTTGCACGAGAGGATGGAGATCCTTTTTTTTCTCCTTGATTATCACAGTGTCCTTCTTTTTTGGTCCTTCTTTTCCAACGCACACACGCACACTTTCTAAGCAATTGCAAGGAAAGGGCAACTCCTGAAAAGGTCAACCCCGTTGAAGAAGGGCATGGACAAAGCACAAGTGCGCGGACAGGGTACACGACGCGGTACGGCAACGGAGCTTTGCGTAATTTTATAATTTTTTAATCCCAAAGTAAATAAAACGGTCGAGCGCGAGGTCGGCTTTTGGGGTCGCGCGAAAAAAAAAAATGGGATTTTTATTCATTCGTCCTCTTTCGTTCTTTTTCGGGGGGACTGCTGTCGTCCAAGGATGCTCTGGTTTTTTTTGGGGGGGTTGAGGGCAGTGAGTGAAAGATTTGAATCTCCGGTTGCTTGGATGCGTCGCTTGTCGCTGGCACCACTGGGGGGTTCAAGTGGGTTTGTGTTTGCGTGGGGAGGACCAAGAAAGGATAAGTAAATAATGCAGGTTAGTTGGTGGAGGGCTGGAGAGAGAGAGAGGGAGTTTTGTATGTACACCAGCTTCACCAGAGGGAGGATAGCCAGAACCTGAAATTAAGCTAAAAGTAGGCCGACTGTAAAAGGAGAAACCCCCATACTTTGCGTGCCTACTTCGGGGAAGGTTTTTTGGATAGAGTTTTCAAAATTCCTGAAAAACAAAATGGTTTCCATCCGCACAAACTGGGACGCAATAATTGAATACTGAGATTATGGGGGGGGGATGTAAAACCTATACCACATCTACCAAATTTTATGTTGTAATTAAAAGCACTACCACCATCGCCAACCGAATGGTATTGGTACATTTGAGTGTGTAACTATAAATATAAATGTATACAATTGCATCTAATGTACAATTATTTCTGAAATTATAGAAAAACAAGATGAGAAGCTCGAATGATGAACGAAACAATGATCCGAAATACGGAATACAGGCATAATAATACGACTCTTGCTACACACGAGAACTTTTTGCGTTAATCGCAGCACGTTTTGAGACAATCGCAGCATTTTTTTTTGCGACAATCGCAGCATTTTTTGCGACAATTGCAGAACTTTTTGCGACAATCGCACAACTTGTTGCGATAATCGCAGAGCTTTTTGCGACAATCGCAGAACTTTTTGCGAAAATCGCAGCATTTTTTGCGAAAATCGCATTTTTTTTGCGAAAATCGCACAACTTGTTGCCAAAATCGCGCAACTTGTTTCGACAATCGCAACACTTTTTTCGACAATCGCTGCACTTTTTGCGACAATCGCAGCACAAAATCCATAATGAGAAACGCAATTCTAAAATTTGAAAATTCTGATATAAAATCTTATTACCAGATGAGACAGTAATTATTGAATAAAATGAGATTTTAACTTAGAAAACTCTCACATTGCGCTTCTTCAAAATACCAAATCCTAACAATGGGCTGAGATATGACGAGTTGAAGTCTTCAATTAAGATACGGGTTAACCATTTTCCCATACGCATGGCACCGCAAGACCCAGACCATAAGATACTTTCAGGACAACTAGATAAGATTGAGACGTTCGTAATTAAGGCTGGTATAATGAATTGGACGGACAGACAATTAAGACCGGACAAGGAAGTGAGTTAACTGAGTTGGAGTTTCAACATATTTCACCCATACCAAATCATGCCAATGTTTAAACGTGCCTTAGGACACGGTTTTATCATAATTCTTGTCCAATTTTGTTCCAACACAAATACGCTCAGCCCCGTGCCATTACCGGAACATCGATCCCAACTTTAGCACCGCCAGCTAAAAGCCCTTTAATGTGCCCATCCCATCCAGACTGGCCAGTGGCTTTTTTAATGGTTGGAAGATTGTTGTTTTTGCCAAACAACCAACCACACAAAAAAGGATACTTTTATTACCGAAAATTTTCACTTTGCAAATTTACATACACACACACAAACACTTACCCTCTCACTTACACTTTCTTCATTAATGACTGTTGTTATGTCGTTTTTTTTGGGAGTGAAATAGGGAGGAGCGTAAGCTCAAGACCGAACTCCTTCTCACGCTCCTGGCTTGCTTTGGGCGAAAGTACAAAGTCTAACTGCAGGCGCAAGGGCGAGTTAAAACGATAATGGAACCGAAATGGCTCGTCCGCCATTGCCAGCTGAGCCGGAGAGTTCGCACCGGTGCACCGGTGGACTAATTTTTCCGTAATTTTCCTATCGCAGCGCAGCGCCGGTCATATGATGCCGCTTTTAATGTTCCATTTGCTTTTATGGTCGTCTTTACTTCTTTTTTTTTGGGGGGTTTCTGTTGCAGGGGAAGAGGAGGACCGCAAAAAAAAAACTAATCGTCGGACAAATAATGCCATCATTATTATCCTTCGCGCTTCTGGAGTGAGGGCACCGGTTGGATCGCGAGATAATATGCCGCTGAAAGAAGAAAAGAAACACACACACACACACCCGGAAGCTGAAGCACTTTCAACCGTTGGCCGGTGACTGCCGTCAGGTGTAGAAAGACGTCCTTTTGAGCTAGATTCAATCCAAATTTTGGAAAATATTTACTTACTTTAATTAAAACGTATCCCTGGTGCTCGGGTGGAAAATGAGCAATCTATTATTGCCGCGAAAGAAACCATGGTAACGACGCAATGGTAGTTGTGATTTTTGTCGCTCCAATGGGCTTATTCGTCAAATTCCTGCTACACAGAACGGGTATAAAAACGTTTAACAAACACTCAAAATCAAAGGTTATTTATATTTTATGTTATTTATATACAAATTTTGTCTATTTCTAGCAAAGATAAAACCATTGCTTTGAGCTCCTTTCTGGCAGTGTGTCAGACGATTGAAACAACACGAAGCATCGCCGTTACTATTGACAACGCATTTCAGCGGCAGTTGTAAGGGAGTAAGGCACTTTTCTGGGATTTTCCATTCCATCTTCAACCTTCCCGTTGAACCCACACACCGCCGGTGAGAGGATAATTTGCATTTAAGATTTTTGATTTGTTTATTTCATTATTATCCGTCGAGCGGGACCAGGTGCATTCGGACCTGGCAGACCACGCCTGCAAAGAGACGACGGCCGGCCACGGACTGGGCCTGGGGGCAAAGGCTATTGAAAGTTGTGAAAAGATAAGCTGAGCAAATTAACGAACGGAATTTTTGGGTGTTTTTGGGCAGGAGAGAAAACGGCAAGAAAATAAATCACCATTCGCGTACTAGCAACCAGAGCAATCGAGAGGACGCTTTAACGATGGACGCAGCACCCCATCTCACAGATTCGAGTATCGTGGCCCCCCCCCCCCCCCCCCCCCCTTCTGTACTGCCGGTTGGATAGGCTAACCCGGGGCACGCAGTGGCTCGCACTTCGAACGCGCTCTGATTTCGCTGATTGGACAGCTTAGAAAAGTTTGGGTCTGAAGTGATTCAGGTACGTGTACCGGGAGTGTGTTTAGAGTAGCCTTGGATTTGCTGGGCAAGAAATTTTAATTTTTGATTACAATCAAAACAAACCGGTGAACCGGGCGGGAGGGATCACCTGCGTTAAATCGTGCAGTAAACCGACCTAACAAACCTATCATCGGCAGGTGGGTGGCGGCAGGGGTAGGAAGATTCCCGTTGTGACCGGAATCGAATTATTCAAATCTGTAAAACGATGATGGTTCGTCGAAGGTATAAGTGATCGACAAACATTGAATGGGGGCTGCGTCTGTCACTTCCTGCTTCAAATTGATGAGGCAAAATGTATTCAAACAAACCGTAGAGCTTTAAGCGAAGGTTTGAGAGGATCGTTTTGCTATGCCAATTGCATACATTTAGGCGACAAAAAGATAAATCATAATTTTGTACTATGTTTTTATTCAAAATTATTTGTATATGAATCAGCAGCACATTTTATTGATAACATTTTATAGAACTCTTTCTTGTTAACATTTTTCCTCAAGTTTTATTGATATTTAATGCTTCTTCTTATTGGTATTGCTATAAAATCTTCCTATTCTTCACGTAAGCTGAACCATATGGATAGTAATTACTAGTCATTTGTTTGGCACGAAGTTATAAAACAAATAAACATTCATTTGAACCTTGATTGATGATTGAAATTATGAATCGATTTTCCAACATTCGATATTATAGATTCTCGAATGTCTTAAGATGCATGTGCAGAAAGACCTCACTGGTTGGACAGAAAGGAACAACGGTATGGTTGATTGGATCACAAAGTTTTTTGTAGATTTTTTTTTGTTCTATTCTATTCCATGTTGTTAAGTCTTTTAGTATTGGTGGCGTGACAGAGGACGGCTTGAAGCGAAACAAGAATGATACCAAACCATCGCTACGATCGGATTGGCCCACGAACAGGGGACATTGGGACTGGGACCTACATACATTAAGAACATCATTGTGTTCTGATACTCATAAGATAAGATAAGAGTTTTCAAATGTGATGTTAAAAGTCATTGATTCATTTGAAAATTCCTTCAAATTCTTGAATCATGTGTATTATCAATGTATGTATGAAATCCACAACAAGCATACAGATTACTGTTGTGCTCTCTGGAGCGCACCCACGACTCCGATCCGCCTTCGACTATTGCTAGTCCGATTCCAACTCCGGCAAACCATTAGTTCGCCCGGAGTCGTCCGGAAGCGACTCCGCATGATTCCGGACGACTTCGGACGACTCCGAATAATGCAGGGCGGACCTGCCTTACGGAGTCGATTTCGAATTTTTCGGCGTCGGATCGGAGTCGACTCTGGATTTTGGCCAACTTTACCCATCACTAATACAGATGCTCATCAGACGCAATCGATCAAAAGAATACACGGATAAATTTATTTTTCCGGCATATTTTTTTATTGTTTATTTTAACAAAGCCTTTGAGCCGATTGGCTTCATTCGCCTCTTTAAGTCGAGAAATTCGGAAATTAAAATCTAACATTTTTCTTTGCCATTTGTGGCTTACAATTTTTTTTAAGCGTCAAATTTACAAAAAAATACGTTAAATAATTGATTTCAAATAAATAATTTAGTAATTTTAACGATACCTCTAACATTCGCCCATAACTAGTAAAACAATAGTGATCGAATCAACCCGAAGTCGAAAGGATATCAAGTAATGTGTTTGATCTGATCTCAGCATACAGGCACAGACGCAACAAGCAGAGTGGCGCAGTGGAAGCGTGCTGGGCCCATAACCCAGAGGTCCGTAGATCGAAACTACGCTCTGCTAGAAATGTGTGTGGGATTTTCAGATAATTATAGTCGGACAAAACTTTTTCTTGAGAGACGGATTGCAGTCGCAAGACCCAAAGTCCTCTATCTTATAGACAAACCAACCAACCAAATGCACTACTTCATCAATTGTTAAAACACCTCACACACTATAATCACTCTGCGAAACCTTCAGAGCTAGCTTTTTAGCATCTAACAAACCTTCATTATTCTTCCTTCAATTCCAAGCACTCTCTACAGTGCATGGCGAGCACCGTTCAACAACAACAACAAAAATCATCCTTCACTTTGCATATCAATCAAATCCATCGTTCGCACGAATCTGTAAACAATGCTCTTCACGCTTCGCAACACTTGAAAGGAACAACAACAACCAACAAAAAAAATCACCAAAACTGTATGCTGAGTTGGGGGGGCTACTGAAGTTAAACTTTTCCCACCGGTGGGAGTAGAAGAATTTTTAACTTCTTCAGCATTCTCCCCCACCCAATGATTGTGATGCTGATTAGGACGGTGTACGAGTTCTGTGTCGATCATTACCAGGCGCAGCACGCCCTTATTTCGCACGGCCAAGCGGAGTTGAAGCGAAAGGGAAAACTTTAAAGCTGTTCCCCACTGGAAACAGAATGCAACCGTCACTACCAGACCGACCACACGATGGACACATGCTACGCTAGCGACAGAGAGCGCGCGCAAAAGTGAAAATTCGCGGCCAGTGCCCGAGGTTTCCGCCTGGATGCACCCATCAAAACTTCCCACTCATCAATATCATCACCGGGGGGTGTATCTTGGTATACACCTCCGGTGACCCTCGTTGCGCGCGTGTGTATGTTTGTGTGGGGTAGTTTTCTTCCCTTCTCATCCTTTGCCGCGGGAAAGAAACGTCAGATCCACCCAGTTAGCAACCGATGCCGGGCAGAATAGAACATTTTGCTCTCCATAGCAACCAACTTTGCTCCGTTTTGCAGCTCTCCTCACTTTGCTGCGGGTGGAAATGATTCACTCGGACGATCAAAGTAAGCGGAGGAGTAGGGTGAGCGTCAATACACACAGAATTGCCCGGTGTAAATAAATTTGTTGTTTACCGAAATCAATTCGAACAGAAATTTTTGGCGTCTCCCTACACAGTGGACATACCTAAAAAAAGGAAGAAAAAAAACGAACGCAAACTTTTCCACCCGAAGCTCTTTTAATTTTCGTTTCCTCCCCCCCCCCCAATTTCGGACGGGTAAGTTTTATTTTCCTGTTATTGCACCCCCCGGCCACCCCCTTCAGTTCGAGGGATGGAGGAAAACAGGTTAGAAAAATGGACACGAACACAGCACCTCTCTTCCGAGATGCTTAAAAACCTCCCCCGCCGGGAGTGGCCAGTGGCAACGGAGAAAAACTTTTCCATTTTCCATCCGCCGTTTTCAACAAACAGCAGCAGCAGCAGCACCCTACTGCTTTTCTTGTCCATTGCTTGCTACTGCTCAGCCGCATCCATGGCAAGCTTTGCCCTTGTTGTCCATTTTTATCCTCTCCTCTGTTTCACTCGCTCGCTTGACAAATGTCACGTGCTTGGGTTCCTTTCTTTACTTTGTTTTCTTTCTCCGTTTCTACTTGCACTTTCGCATTCTGTTGCTTACTTTCAACTTTTCGTCGGTGGGTGTGTGTTTTTTATTTTTATTTTCTCTTCTCCTCTTTACAACTGTTGTTATTTTTCTTCTCGTTTTTCTTCTCTCTACAAACCATCAATCTACGTACGATTCGCTTTTCTCATTCACCCCTCCCCAACTACTACTTTATCTCGGTTGCCTCAGTTCATAAATCAAATATTTTGATAAGAACTCATTAATTTCTGCTTGCGCAGCAAACTTTCAAGTTGGTTTCGTTCAACGTGGCTCTCGGTGGTTGATGTTTTGTGCGGTTTGTTCGTCCCCTTTCTCCTTGGCTTTTCCAGAGCAGCGGTGCGCTGTGTGCGCGGTTACGAATGGCTAATTTAAATGTTTGTACGATTATTTGGTTATTGGCCATGTTCATTCAATTTAACGTGGGTAGCTATCGAACTTTCTTGTTTAGCAGGCACTTTAGTCGGTTACTGCTAGTAGTGTTGGGTAAAGTAGCACAATTAAGTGTGCTGTGCGCACACGCACATTGCCTTTAGTGTGCTGTGCGCACTGTGCGCACAGTGCGCACTTGGAACCAGTGCGGAAGTGCTAGCACAGTGCTAGCACTTTCGCACAGTGCTAGCACAGTGCTAGCACTTTCGCACAGTGCGCTCTCTGAGCACAGTGCGGAAGTGCTAGCACAGTGTTAGCACTTTCGCACAGTGCGCTCTCTGAGCACAGTGCGAAAGTGCTAGCACTGTGCGGAAGTGCTAGCACTGTGCTAGCACTGTGCGGAAGTGCTAGCACTGTGCTAGCACTGTGCGAAAGTGCTAGCACTGTGGTAGCACTTAAGGCACTGTGCTGTGCTGTGCGCACAGTATGGTGTGCTGTGCGCACAGTGCGCACAGCAGCACTTTACCCAACACTAACTGCTAGGGACTCCCTTGACCACTCGCATGAAGTTTCGTCTGATTGGAACCGGCAGTGTCATTCTCATCACATTAGGATCCTCATTTTGTAGATCAGATGCGTAACAGTGATCGTTCGATGATGAAATTGCTTATTTAGTTCCATTTGAGAGATTTGAAGGTGTTCTTCAGTTTTTGTATTGCTGCCATTTTGATTAGAGGTGTCATATATCTAGCTTACAATCTTACAGGGTTTTCCAGGGCTTTCATAGTTGTGGGACACTTCCTTGACTCTTTGTTATAGGAAGTGAACTTCATATGATGGTAATTGGGCTCTACGGCACCCTGTTTGGACAGCTCCTATTGGATATTCCTATTGGATGTGTCCAGCAAGGGTGCTATAGAGTCCAATTCCCGTTACATTAAGTTCATTTCACGGAAGGAGTCAATAAAGTGTCCCACATCTATGAGAACTCCTGAAAAATCCTGTATTATATTCCTTTAGTAAATAAGATCTTAATTTAAGCTGTAGACTCTAAGCTGCCACATCTCAAATTCTAGTAAGAAGTGGTGTGTGGAATCAGTTACTAGAAGTACGTACTATATTCGTTCCTAAAGAGGAATAGATTAGCGATCCGTTTCATAAGACCCAAAGTTTTAGGCTGGAATAAAAACAGATAGAGCAATTGTTAGGTCCGGAACATGGGGAAGAATGAATTCCAGAAGTGATATGGCTTCAGGACCGGTATCGGATCAGACTATGTTCCAGGTACTGGGTTATGTTGCAGATCAATTCAAGGACCGATATGGGGTAAGGATCAATTCAAGGATCATTTTGAGTTTAGGATCAGCTTCAGATCCGGTAGGAGGTCACAAGATGGTGTGAGGAGTATTAGTTCCAGAACCGATATGATAGAATCAGTCCCAGGATCGGTAGGGGTTTAGGATCAGTTCAAAGTGTGATATGGCGTCAGAATCAATTCCCGAATCTATCAAAATAGAACACAAGACCTAGGTCCGCGGTACGGATGCAGTATCAGGTATAGCTCGATTAAGGATCCGGCACTAGTGCCTTAAGTGGAATTGATTTAGGAGCCGATTATTTTGGGGTGACTGTCATTTTCCAAAATTATGTTGCAGTAATTACACTATTTTTTTACCTATTTGCTACTCTTTTTAGCATTCCAACCTCAACCTCACTTAGAGAAGAAGAACTAACGAATGTGCCGGTTAGTAACTCTTGTTAACCATTTCTCAATATCTTAAACCCTCTGATCATTTCAAACCCAAAGGGTGTTATTTTTCACTTTTTCAATACATTATTTATTTTTTCTTCTTTCAGTCTTAAAAAATACATTTCCTCCTACCGCAATGAATTCGTTCGTTTTCTGGCTTTGTTCGCGTGCTGTCTGCACAGTGTATCACTTGGTTTTTTGCTATCGTACATGAGATGCAAATGAAATTAAAAATTTGAGCTCTAATAAAGTACAATAAAAGAAAGAGAGAAACAAAACATCCCCGTAAAGTAGCTACTAGTGAACGCATACACACAACATACAAACGGGTAAAATGAAAACGGATGGCAACTTAACTCTGTTCTCTCTCTCTCTCTCCCTCTAGTGCTCGAATGCACTCTAACGAACGGTGGGTGAAAACAAGAGGATGGTTTAATAATAAGAATCAATTATATACAAAAGAGCACGTAGGCGCACTAGTTCATCGTAAGTGCGGGCGTAAACTAATTCAACATAGTGTGATGGTTGTGAGAAGTAAAGCAAAGAACCACAACTTAACGAAAATTTAACCCCGAAAAACGAGTAAAAGTACTGTACACTACACACCCATCGTTGCACAGCAGCGCGCACCTTCTAGTAGTGTAGAAGTATTTAGTGTACTCGTAATCCTAGTCGTTGGGTTTGCACAAAACAAACAAGTGAATGGAAACACATTTGTTCGCCATTAGTAACAACAGCAAAGGAAAATCGCACACTGCCCAATTATTTATCTACAAACACACATTTAATCGCACGCCCCTAGCGTGCACTAAGTACTGTCTTCTGATGAGTGTTTTGAATTCAAACTCTGTATTGAAAACTTAACACGTTTATAATAATAAACAAGCAAGCAGCATTTCAACAGCAAAAACGAAAGAAAAAGGAGAGAGAGGTTTAAAACAAGTTCCATTCCTAATTAGTTCCCAGAGTTTGAAACTCACTTCCCTCACTTCCCTCTATGATTATGGAGTTATGGGGAGCGGGAGTTCAAATAACGTAGGAGTGTGGGGTAGAAAAGGGAAGTTTTGTACTTTTTTTTCTTTCTTCTAGCTAAGCACTTAAACCAATGTCTGCTTCATCTTCACCTTTCCCCCCCCCCCTTATTCCAACCCAAACGGTCTCAACCAACCGGGTGAAGATGCTGAACCGCTTAATATCGTTCGATGGTGTCGTCTGCACAACGGGGGTAGAATCTTCCGCGATGGCTTTTTGGCATGCGTCACTCGATGAACTTGCCAAACGATTATTAAACACCACTCTTAAACTATTTCCACGCTTCTTCTTCTAGGCCAGGGTGAGAAGAGGACGGTGGCTTCATCCCCTACCCGGCCAGGGGTTTAGGGGGCGTCATATGATGTTTGTCAACAACTGCGCGCGCTTCTCTCTTTCTTTTCTCTCTCTCTCTCTCTCTCTCTCTCTCTCTGATCCACTCTCACTTAAAATATATAGAGTAACGCGTCGCTTCGAACAGCTTCTCTTCCATTCTATCTTCGCACTTTGCACGGTAACCGTTTCTGCACATAAACGCGCGCACACACACACAAACACACAGATACAGCCAGTCCCCTACCCGCGGTTGGTGATGGAAAACTGAACAAACGGAAACAGAATATCGGAGGGACATCTGGTTAGCAAACTTACCCAGTTTCGGTAAACGGGACTCGCACGTGGCCGCACACACACACGCAGCCACTGGACACGAGTCTCGTCGTTGTCTTGCACATGCACACAGCCCCGAGTTGTTGCTGTTGTGAAGCTTTCCTACGCTCGTCCTTGGTTGTTGATGCTGATATTTCTACAATTCGACGACGAGGGGGGACGGAACGGAGGGGAATTCGACACGTTTGGGTGCTTCGCTTCCGTACAAGAAAACGGGCGTATGGGCATGCACGGGACGTACGGACGGAGAGAATCGATTGTTTTAAGCACTATGTTAACCGCACGGTTAAAGCACACAGCCAAGAGGGGAGGAAGACCATTCCCGCATCTTCGAAGGATATGTTAAGCACGTCCAGCAGCAGGAGGACAACCCTTAACCAACCGGCTCGTGGCTACTCGGAACTATTCGGAAGACACGCTGCGTGCGGAAAGAAAAGAGGAAAATCAGCACAAACAATCGAAAAACAGTGGATGGCACACACAGCGTTACACAAACCGCCACCTCCAAAACGAGGTTGTGTGCGGGGGCGGTGGAGGTTAAAAAACGCCATTGTAACATTCGAGTTTTCTAGGCCGCCCGCTGATTAAAGTGCTCGTACTTGCAGTCCCGATCAACGCACTGACCGCCGAGCTCGTACGGGCAAAGGATACCGTCGGTGGGAATGTTCTGTGCACTGTGGAGGATAAAGAAAGCGGGAAAAAGAGAGAAAGAGAGAGAGAAAAGCATGACGGAGAGGGATTATGATACAACGGGGACACAGGGATTGGAAGGATTGATCATGGTAGGTGAACAGAGACGATCATGGTGAGTTGAGTTTGTACCATTTCAAAAATTTAAAATGTAAAAGTGCAATTTAGCAAACCAATTGCAACATAAAACATACAGGAAAACATGGAAGAAATGACTCATCGCATGTAGAAAACATTACAGTTCACAATACGAGTGTAATTTTATGAAAAAAGAACACCCAAACACAGATGCGTACAAGAGGGAAAGTTACACAGAAAGGAAAGCAAATGGGAAAGTGGGATGAGTGGGAACAGGGAGGGAATTGTTTTCATTTTAACGTAGCTGATAACGATTAGTGCCAACATTTGGTGATCGATCATCACCCGGGAGGATCGAGCGCGATAACTTACCTTTGCTTTAAGGACATTAGCGGTGACGTATACTTTTCAATTCGGTACGCTTCACCAACAACGAGCTCATCGGTTTCGTTCGCTGTATCGTCCATCTGGCACTGGTCCGGCACTGGAGCCGGCGGCACTGTCTCTTCTTCCTGCCGCATCTGTACCTCACTCTGAGGCTCTGCTTGTACGGTGGCACTGTTCTCCAGCACCGTCACCTGGTCGTCCTTGTCAGCCGCTTCCGGTGCATCGGTTTGTACAGACAATTGCTCTAAAGGTTTGCTGTCGCTCTCAGCCTCCTTGGCAGCCTCTATCGATTGCATATCAAGCTGCTCGAGCTGTTCCGCAGGTTCTTGAACACCTTCTGCATCTTCCTGTTCGATCTCCTCGTTAGGAACGGTTTGCGGATCCGCTTCACACAGCTCCTCCGTTTGCTCACTCATTTCGGGAGCACATTTCTGCTCTGCATCCACCACAACAGCGCCATCCACCGGTAGTGATTGTACCTCCTCTTCCTGCTGCTCCGTCTCCTCCTCATCCTCCTCCTCCTCCTCCTCCCGCTCCTCCTCCCGCTCCTCCTCGGGCACCACCTGCCGCCGTTCTTCGCTCTGCTCATTGTCATACGCGTTCATTTCGTGCGCGTTCGCCAACCGCCGCTTGTGGTTGGCGATCATTTCTTCCTTAAACTCCTCCAGCGTCGGCTTGCGGATGCTTTTCAGCTGCTGCATTTCCGCGATCAAGATGCGCATCTGCTGCTGCACCTCGCGACCATTCGCGCCCACTGGCATCCTGGAAGAGAGTGCGTTTGGTGTGTGATAAGATAAAAAAAACGGAGAGAGAGAGGAGAGCAAACGTTCGCTCCATTCCCGGTCATAACGAGCGTCGTTCCGTCCCTGCGGTGCGATCTAGAACGTAAAAAACCACCGGCCGGTCGGCATCCCTCCCCACAGCAGTCGGACTAGTTTAAGAGCGAGAGAGTGTGTGTGCGATTGCGGTGAACTTACTGATACGATTCCCCCTTGACGGCACGCCCGATCTGGATGCACATGCGCTCCAGCTCGCCGGACCGCTTCCGCCCGGACAGGATCTTCTTGCGCGTCGTGTGCAGGTTGGCGAGCGTGTCGCGCGTCCGGACCCGTTGCCGCTCGTGCACCTTCTCGAGCAGCGCCAGCTTTTCCCGCAGCAGATCGATCCGGCTCTCGAGATGGTACAGCTCCCGGCGTGCCTGCTGGGCCTCGATGATCGTGGCGTTGTGCTGCTCTAGATCACTCAGAAAGCTGTCGCTGTTTGGGTTTGTTTTTTTTTTTTTTGTGTGTGTACATGTGCATGTATAGTTGAATGTAAATTGTCCGGGATTACACAAAAAGGAGAAGGATATAAACGGTTGTCGGTCAGGTGCAAAAAAAAAACAAAACAATAAACAAAAAAGTGAAGAATCACTAGAGAAAACCCCGACCTCTCGCTTTTTACCTGTGATTCTCGAGTTGCGTCTCGGCGGTGAGAAGCAATCGATTCCGGGACGCTTCCGTAAGGTTCGGCAGGCTGGCCCGTATTTGCTGCAGTTTCCTTTCGATCGGATCCAGCACCGGTTCCTGAGTGTCCGCAATCTTTGTGGGCGTGCTGCCGCTGTGCGATTGTTTTCGCCGGCCCGGACTTTTCCCTGACTTTGGTTCCGTCCGCTGCTCTGCAGCACACTTACTACTAACCGGTTCCGCACTAGCTGCTACTACTACCTTAGGAAATGAGTTGTCTCGCGGGACGGCATTGCTGGTGCTACTGCTGCCATTGTCCGAGGTACGGCGTGCTGAGGCTTGCGTTTGTTGCCGTGCAAGCTTGTCTCGTTCCAGCTGTGCCATACGGGCGACCAGCTTCATGTACTCCAGCTGAGCCGATTTCGAAAGATGTTTCACAGCCTGCACAGACACCGGGGACAGGTTAGTGGATACATTTTGAAAGTAATCAGACCTCAGCCCAGCCAAAAAAACGTGGAGCATGCTTAGGACTCATGAAGGGCAATTTCCACAAAGAAAATATGATCATACAGAAAAGAAGAAAAAAATACGGAAAAATATCTCACCGTCGGCGTTGCCATGGTACTGCTGCTCGTTGGTTGCTTCTTTGCTGCGAGCTTCGACGCCTGCTGCTGCCGGATGGAATGTAAACTCTTCCCACTGTTCGCACCCGCTCGCTCAGAATGTGGCAATTCCTCCTCGCCCCCTTCGGCGGCTTCGTTGGTCCCTGCAGCTGTGCTTTTGCTGCGTACACTTTTCAAAAATTTATCCAACTGTTCCTCGAACCGTGCCGTTGGTGGCATTGCGGTTCCATTCACAGCACCACCGCTCTCTGGAGTCACATCGCCGAAATCAACGTCTGAGTCGGAATCGGAATGGCCCAGCTGGATGACGAGCTTCGGGACGGGTCGCGACACGAACGTGTCGACCGTCGTCAGCTCTTTAGGCGATTCAGTTCGCATCGGAGGCGAAGGTGCAGCCGAACGGTTCAGGTTGATCAGTTTGTTCGGATTGTTGACCAGCTTTTGCGTTTGCACCAGCGCGGGTGCTGCTTTTGCCGGTTTGGGTGGGAGTTCGGGCAGTGTGGGTGATGGGCTTACTGGAGTCACCGGAGCAGCCGGCACATCGGGGGCACTGGCAAGTGATTTTTTCCTACGCTTTCGTACGGGTTGTTTTTGATCGACGAGAGTGATCAAGTTGGGGCGTGCTGGGTCGTGCTGGGCCTTAGGTGCGGAATGAACCATCTCTTCTTCTTCCTCCTCTTCCTCTGCTTCTCGTTCTCGTTGGGGAGGAACTTCGGGGGATGAAGCTTCCTTAGGAACTGTTTCCAGCGCATCGTCCCGGACGGTTGGCAGCGCCATTTCGTCCCGTACTACGACTTCCTGCTCCTGCCGTTTGCTCTGCTTTTGCCGCATCTTTGTGAGTAGCAAGTGTCGCAACGCTTCCGCTTCCGCTTCCTCCATCGAATCGGGCGTAACGGGTGGGCTTTCCGGCACCAAATCGCCCCTCCGGTGGAACAGTGCCGAATCGCACGAATCGGCCGCCGTCGTGTGCAGCAGCAGCAGCTTCTGATCCATCCCGCTGCGACGACCGTCCCCAATCGGGGACGGTCTACCGCTCCTGCTGTTTTCGCTACTGCTCGCCAGCTCCATGTCGATCGGTTGCTGCGAATCTTCCTCCATATCCTGTACTGCCCGGTCGGTGCCGCCCAGCGGGCTGGCCAGCGGGCTAATCTCCATGTCGTTCCCATTGTCGTCCGAATCGACCAGATCGATGTGCTCGTACTGGGGCTCCACGATCTGCACGTCGTCCGTGTCGTCATCGAGCAGCTCGACCGAATCCCGCCCATCGCTGTACACCCCGCTGGGGTCGTACGGGGGTGGCATCTCCCGGACGGGCGACAGCACAATGTCATCGCTCGGCGAGTACGGCTGTTCGTTGTCCAGCTCGCGGCGTTTGCATCGCGTCGCGTGCTTCTTCAGTACCGCCGTCTTGAGCGCAATCAGGCGCAGCTCCTCCGCGGACTGGTCGTCCGCCGTCGGGTCGGTCTGTAGCTGTATAGCGGGCGGCGGCGGTGGCGACGGTATCTGCAGCTCGGAAATGATGTCACTCAGCCCTGCCTCCCGTACGACCGGTTTCGTGCTCAGCGCCAGCAGACGCAGCTTCAACTCTTCCTCCTCCTCCTCCTCCTCCTCTTCCTCCCCGTCGCCCTCGTCATCCTCCAGCTCCATGTCGTGCTCGCTCGAGGAACTGTCCAGCGATACAATCGCGACCGGCGTTCGCTTACCTGCCACCGCACTTTTTCGCTTTTGAGCCGCCTGAAGCAGCAGCTTCTTTTTCAGCGGATTCCTGCCGCCCGGCAGCCGCCCGCTCTTGCTGTTGCCGATGCCGCACGCAATCTTCAGGTACTCGCGATCGACCGCCGTCGTCTCCGGTTCCGAGTCCGTCGACACCGGGCGGCGCTGGGCGGGCGAGGGCGAGCGGGACGCATACTTGCGGCGCTTGCGGTGCCGATGGGAGGACCGTTTCACGGGCTTCTCTTTGGGTGGCTTTTCCGCGTGCCGCTTCGTGCCGGAGGTACGCTTCTCCCGCTTGCTCGTACCGTGCCGGCTGTCCTCCCGCCCGGCGGGTGCGCTCGATTTGTACGTCTTTTGGGTGCGGTACGAAGACTGCTGATGTTGCGGGTAGTAATAGCAATAGTTTTCCTTCCCATTCATTACGTCCTCCTCGTCCAGGTAGCCTAGAATGAGAGAACAAAGCGCACAGCGGCGACACACATTTGGCAACGCGAACGTAAGCAATAATCGTTTGGGCGGGGGTAAAGGTAAACATAACAAGGCCCCAATTGGAACTCCCTCCCCGTACCTTCGTATATGCTGCGGTTGGCGATTTTCTTCTTCATCATGCCAAGCTTCTTGTCCATCGCTTCCAGTGCCGCCATTCGCTCGCGGATGGTCGATTCCTCCTCCGAGCTGATGTCTTCCAGCTCCTGTTGCTGCTGCTGCTGCTGCTTCTGCTCGTCCTCATCTTCGTCCTGTATCTCGCCCTCCTCGTGGTCCTCGTCCTCGGCGTCCTGTGCCTCGCTACCGCTGCTCACCAGCACCAGCCCGTCCGGAAGGTCACCGCTGCTGGGCGACGGGGCCGATGGCAGCTTTTCCTCGTCCGGATTGCCCATCGTGCATAGGAATCGCGTGCGCTCGGTCAACGATGTAGGCATGAACGGCGTCGGCGACGAGTTGCATTCGATGGGCGCTAGCTGATGCAGGCTTCGAAGAGGGAGAAAAGATGTTTTGAACGCGCGGGCAACTGGTAACACCAAACTGGGACGGTGCGACGACTGCTTTCGTAAAACACAACTGCGCGAAACATTCACCACAAGCTAGCAGCCTTTCATAACTTGCTGTTTTCGCGTTTTCGCTGCGAAGAACAATGGAGTTCAAGGTGACAGCTGTCAAGCGTTGGCGCGACGGCACGGTTGCTATCGAATTTTGAAACGCGAGGTGTGACGAAAGCCAAACGACGGATTCGGGTTATATGACGGTTATCTGACGGCAGTTTAGAAATGTTTCCTTTTATGCGCTGCATTCCTCTTTTCGTTGTTTTTCTTAGTTCAGTGTGGAATTGGAATTGTGGAATTCCGGTGGAATTGTGGAACGGGGTATTAGCTTTCGTTTGTAATGTGTCTTACACTGCTTCTAGATGTCCAACTTTTATGCCGTGACAAATTTTCTGCGAGCTCTTTGTTCTGAAAAAAAAAACTTCTCGGTTTTAGGCCAAAAATACAACGCCTGACAGCAGGCAGAATTTTGCTACCGTGAAATTCCAGTTTGTGTATTTTTGGCCTTCGCCGATTTATGAATTTTTCACAGATACGGAGCGCTCGCGTTTCGGGATGAATTGTTCGAACTTCTTCTTCTTCTTCTTCTTCTTCTTCTTCTTCTTCTTCTTCTTGTTCTTCTTCTTCTTCTTCTTCTGTTTCTTCTTCTTTTTTGCGTCGTCTAGAAACAGTGTTATATGAAATCTGATCCCAAGCGCCACAGATTGAGCTTAAACAACTGTTAAATCAAATATCCATAGGAAAAAAACGAAAGCTTCACTGGTTTGCTCATTATATGGCGTATGTGTTTCAACAAGCTTCATCTAACCATGGCCTAATAGCCTTCTAACTTTCCGAGCAAATATCTATTTCAAAAATTTATATTAACACCATCGATCATTACCCAAATAACCAAATCGTCCTTAACCCACTGTAAAACCACTTCAAACCCACGTGGGTTTGTGGTGGTCGATTCAGTCGTTAACCCACCAAATTTTAGAACAATCGGAGCTGCCAGTTCCGATCCGATGTATTTATCTTGTCCACCCTTAACCCACCTTTTCCAAAAATGCTTTGAGGAAAAGTTTGGTCAAGGTTTGGCTTAGGTCAATATGCTGGACAGGATTTGAACTCCTCGGTTGATTAAATTCATTCACTTACATCACTGCACTTCAACTTCAGCAATATTATTAGTCTATAAACTATGCACTGACCAGCGAAATGGAAGAGTTCATTCGCAAGTAAACAAACACACATATACACATATTACACATGAATGTTTTACAACAAACCAACTTAAACACACACGTTTAATTGCTTCCTTTGCACAAATAAATAACATTTTTAACACAGGTGAAACATGTTGAGCAAATAAATTGCCCGTGCATAAAAATCTGACTTCAACAAAATTGAAGTGGTGGCTGCTTCTGTGGCCGTGTGGCTTAACCCACCAAACTGATAGTTTTTTAGCTTTGTTTGATGGAACTGGATTTTTAGTACAAGAAATTGGTGGCGTTTTCGGTATCTTGGTTATATGGGTACTTGAATCTCACTTGCTTCTGTACAAACGGTTCACATTGGAGTTTAGTATCTAAAGAATCGTATAGCCTTTCTAGTTCTAGCGATGCATAACTTCAATACGAAACCATATAACAGTACAGAGGGAAGGAGAACTCTCAGAAAGAGGAAAGCTCCACTGTGTGGCTATCCCACTAGCAGATGGCGCCACCAACTTCTTTGCTATATTTAGAATCCATTAGTCGTTCACCGTCTGCTAAACGAAGTCTTTTTAGATCCATTTTAGGTAGAGTACTTCAGCCGTTTTAAAACTTGTTTAGCGGTCGTTTAGTGGATTTGTGTCACTTGGGTAGCTTCTATTTGCGGCATTTCAATTTCACAAAAGTTTGGTCGGTTTGCCACATTCCTTGTACAGTGGGTATTTCATCACACTTCGCAACTGTCAAAACTTGTTCCGCGGGAATAACGTATTTTCCCAAACAAATCGCCATCTGTCAACCACAAGCTAAAAAAGGAGGACAAACAGCTTTTCTCCGCAAACGCGAGACATAAAAATTGCATTCTTTACCTGCTCGATGACCCTTTGGTGACCCGTTGGTAAATTTTATCGAGTTGTGTTTTGCTGTTTGCTGGTTTGTGGGAGATAAAAAGGACGTAGTGCTCATAAAAAGAGCTTGGCTTACCCACCATCACTCGTTCGGTTTTCCCCCTCATAGGGGCGAGTTGCGGCAAAAGAAAATGGTGCCATAAACGGTGAGCAGGATACATTCACGCCAAGGATATGAACGGATCGGCGGCAACTGCAGGGCAACCGCGGGACGACACCGCCGGACCGACGATGGAACCGGTCGAAACGGTGACGCTTATCAGCGACGACTCGGACGTGGAGATGACCGACATCACCGTGAAGCGTCCGAGCAAATCCGAATCGGACGAGGGGCGTCGAACGAGCCGGCGCAAGAAGATAAAGGTGGGCTACGGTGACAATGGTGCGAAAACGAACGCATCCACCGCCCGACCCGGCAGTGCCTGTGAGCGTGGGGACGGGGTCATCACGCCCGACCGGAAAGCGGAAACAACTACCAAATCGGAAGCACCGCCGACGCCGAAATCGAAAAAACGTGAGGTGGAAGAAAAGTCCGCCGCCGGACCGGACCCGAACCCGTACCAGGAGTTGATGACGGGGCTGGAGGGTGCAGCATTTCAGTCGCGTCTCCCAGTCGACAAGATGACCGCCTCGGAAGCCGTCTGCTTTCCGCGCATCATCAAGCACGGGCTGGTGGCGCAGCGCGTGTTCCTGAACGTGCGCAACCGCATCCTGCAGATGTGGATCGAGGAACCGACGGTACAGCTGACGGTGGAGAATGCGCTGAAGAAGATGGAATCACCGTTCGACAGCGATCCGTCGCTCGTCCGAAACGTGCACGCATTCCTGGAGCGGCACGGGTTCATTAACTTTGGAATCTTTAAGCGCTTGAAGCCGCTGCCGGTGAAGAAGCACGCCAAGGTGATTGTTATCGGCGCGGGAATCTCGGGACTGGCCGCGGCCCAGCAGCTGCAGCAGTTCGGGTTCGATGTGATCGTGCTGGAGGCGCGGGATCGTGTCGGCGGTCGGATTGCAACGTTCCGCAAGAACGCCTACACGGCGGATCTGGGCGCGATGGTGGTGACCGGCACCTGGGGCAACCCGCTGACGATACTGAGCAAGCAGACGGGCATGGAGATGTGCCCGATCAAGAGCGTCTGTCCGCTGTATGGGGCGGGCGGCAAACCGGTACCGAAGCACAAGGACGACATGGTGGAGCGGGAGTTTAACCGGCTGCTCGAGGCGACGAGCTATCTTTCCCACCAGCTGGACTTTAACTACGCCGGCAATCATCCCGTTTCGCTCGGGCAGGCGCTCGAGTGGATCATTAAGCTGCAGGAAAAGCACGTGAAGGAGAAGCAGGTGCAGCATCTTGGCGGCATAATCGGCTGCCAGCAGAAGCTGCTGGCGAATCAGCAACAGCTGGTGGAAACGCTCGCCCGGATACGGGACCTGAAGGCGAAGCAGCAGCACCTGATCGACACGAAGCCACCGAAACCACCGCCACCGGCGAAGGAGGTCGGTAGTGGTGGTGGTGGCGGTGGTGGAGCAGCGGGGCAGGACTCATCCGGAGGTAAGATCATTAGTTTATTGTTTTTTTTCTTATTCAACGATTTAGTATTATAACCTAAAGATTTAGAATGTAAAGTTTAAGGAATGGATAAATGAACTTTCGATCGCGTTCATTCGTTAATCCACTAGGATTATTTGGAATCCAATCAGAATCCAATATGCCGATTCAAAAAGGTCCAGAGGACCGATTCTCGTCATAAAGGTTCATTTCTCGGAAGAAGTTCCCCAAAATTATGAGAACCCATGAAAATCCCAGTTTTAAGTGTATGCAATAAAGCGTGGATGCGCCCAAAGGTTTGTTTTTTTTTTGGGAACTGAATCAATTGATGCCTCTGCAATCTAAGAGGTGCCCCCCGCGGCAGGTATTATAAATGCTCAGAAACCTTCAACGGTCCTGGAACTGATCTCAAACTCATACAAGCTTCTATGCTTGATCCAGAGCCCGTGCCAGTGCCGTAAAGCATACGAAATGATCCCTACATCCTTACCATTCATATAACTGATCATCTAACCGTGTTATCCTTTACTAGAATTTGCATAGTCGGTTATTGGATGTGTTGTTAGGAAATATAACTTGACGACTGTATCACGGGACTGGTTTTAATATCAGAAGCTATTAGGAGTCTGCGAGGATAAGTTGATTGATTTTGAATTTTTTTATTCAGTAGGGACGGCTTTGCCGTATTGCTTAAATTTTGAATATTTATAAATCTCCAAATTTCAAATTTAGATTCATTGCTGCACTTTGAAGATTCATTCGTGATTATGAATCTTAATAAAAGTAAGCTACCTTTATCTAATCAAATGGAATGGAAATGATCTGAAAAGTATAGAATTAGGTCCTATATGAGCTGAGGCAGTGAGATGACTCGATGGATGGCTTCCGATACATTCAGCTCATGTAAAAAACTCACCTCTATCTCAACGACATGCTTTAATTGGATCTTCTCTTCGGCATTTTCCCTCTCCGCCAGGTGACAGTGCGGGGACAAAGTACTTCGAGCACGAGTTTCAGCTCCGCGTGATGGCACGCGAGGAGCAGCTGGCCTGGAAGGAGGTGGAACGATTGCAAGCCTACCAGACCGAGCTGGAAGCGAAGGTGCGCGAGCTGGAGAACGAGCAAGTGTCGGAGGTGTATCTCTCCTCGAAGGATCGCCAGATCCTGGACTGGCACTTTGCGAACCTGGAGTTTGCGAACGCGACCCCGCTCAGCAATCTGTCCCTCAAGCACTGGGATCAGGACGATGATTTCGAGTTCATCGGCAGCCACACGACGGTTAAGAATGGGTACTCGTGCGTACCGATCGCGCTCACCGAGAATCTGGACGTGCGGATGAACACGGCCGTCACCTGCATCCGGTACCGGCCGGGAGGCGTCGAGGTGACGGCCGACTTGAAGTCCAACAACTCGACCGTGTGCTATCGGGCCGATCTGGTGCTCTGCACGCTTACGCTCGGTATACTGAAGCTTGCCATCGCGAAGGAATCGAAGCAGCTCAACACGGTCCGGTTCGATCCGGAGCTGCCGGAGTGGAAACAGCTGGCCATCCGGCGGCTCGGCTTCGGCAACCTCAACAAGGTGGTGCTGTGCTTCGACCGCATCTTCTGGGACCCGAACACGAACCTGTTCGGGCACGTCGGTAGCACCACGGCCAGCCGCGGCGAGCTGTTCCTGTTCTGGAACATCTCCCAGTCGCCGGTGCTGCTAGCTCTAGTCGCGGGTCAATCGGCCGCCATCATGGAAAACGTATCGGACGACGTGATCGTGGGCCGCTGCATCGCCGTGCTGAAGGGCATCTTCGGCAATTCGGCCGTCCCGCAGCCGAAGGAAACGGTCGTCACGCGGTGGCGGGCGGATCCGTGGGCCCGCGGATCGTACAGCTTCGTGTCGGTCGGTGCGTCGGGCAGTGATTACGATCTGCTGGCCGCGCCAGTTACACCGAAAGCGCCCGAAGGTGCAAAACCACCACCAACACCACCACAAAAGCCTCCATCTGCGCCTCAGCAGCAGCAACGCCATGACAAAAACGGTGACAAGAAAGACAACGAGGAGAACGATGACGAGGACAGCAATCCGATCGACATTCCGCGGCTCTTCTTTGCCGGTGAGCATACGATCCGCAACTATCCGGCCACGGTGCACGGTGCCCTGCTCAGCGGGCTGAGAGAGGCGGGCCGGATCGCCGACTACTATCTCGGCTTTCCCAACTGCTATCCGGAAGCGCCCAAGGACGAAAGCGCAAAGAAGTGATCGCGCCCACCGGTCTGGGGGCGCTCTCTTGCCGCACAAACTGCACACAGTGACACACAAACACACACACACATGCATACACAGCGAGGGAATTGATGGGCATTGGTAGGCCATTTTTACTGCACACATCTACACACTCCAACTCTGTACACACACATCACCCGTTTGCGTTCGTTTAACTCCTTAGCACTCTCGTTCCCACTGAACCCTGTGTGTAGTACACGATTGATAGTAGAAAGTATCCAACTGCTCGAGCAAATTTGATCAAATTTCTTATCGGTATGTTTTTGTGCTGTGTGTATGTGTATGTGTGTGTGTGTGTGTGTGTGTGTGTGTATGTATGTCGGATGTGTGCCCTCATTCTCTTTAGTGCACTGCGGAGTACAATGGTATTAATATGTTCATTATTTCCGTCTGCCATGTTCAATACTGTAGATAAATAAATATGAATAAGTCGAGAAAAAATGTTCTGGTTTGTTATCCTATCGTTTGCCCTGCTCAATATTAACCAATGAGCTTTGTAAATTAATAGAGAAAAACTAACATCAGATCAGATAATCAAAAAATCACACCCATGACTCCGGTCCAACTGCTACTATTGTTAGTCCGATTCCGACTCTGGCAAAATGGGAATCACCAGTGCCATCCTTTGTCGTCCGATGTCGTTCAGAGTCGTCTAGAGTCGGAATCGTCCAGAGTGGGAGCCATGCGGATTAGTCCGGAGTCAATCGGAGTCGTTCAAGGTCGGTGCAATGTGGTTGTGGTCAGGTGTTTCGTTTTGTTGGGTCTTTCTCTTTGTGCGTGCACTTTGTACACAGGCTGCACTTTGTTTCGAAAGCCGACTCCAGCCGACATCGGACGACTCCGACTCTGGCCTATTTCAGACGACTCCGTACAACTCCGAACGATTCCAAACGACTCCGAACGACTCCAGATGACTCCGGACGACCGGAGCGATAAAACGATAACCGTTGAGACAACTAGGATACTTCAGAAACTAGGTAATCCCTTAAAATGTTGATTTAGGCGTCGAAGTAACTAGTCCCAAATTTACGAAATTCTTGCAGTTGAACCTTACGAGTTGGTTGAGGTCCAGCAACCTAATGAACTATAAGAATTAGGAATGAAAATCAAATGAATCATTCCCTATGATTCATACATTCGACAGATCTTAGAATATTCTTCTATAATTGCCAAACATTCATAATTCTCTTAGTATTAATTACGATAGGACTTACAGTAATATTACGACGTGCCATCGGAATTCTTGCCATTCTATCTTCTTTATGCCAAATGACATCGCTTACGAATTATGAATCTTTTGAGAAAATAATTGATTCTGCAAAGAAATTGGAGAAGACATTTAAGATTCGCAAATCGTCGATTATGACTCCGGTTCGAGATTTGCTGGTTGACTCGGATGAGGATCGAATGACGATCGAAAAGAGATTTGGGATTCCTTGTTTCTTTTGTAAAGATTCATCTATCCGAAGCAGAATTAATTCAATCCTCTGAGGGTCCTCTGGGGGTTCCTCAACACTTGTTGAAGAAAGCTGCAATGCCTAAAAACAAAATTATTTGCAAAGAGGTGTAGTTGGTTGTCCACATAGCTCGTTTACACGATCTTCAGAAGGATCCAGAGCATCACCGTTACAACACACGTGATATTATCCATTAATCTTCAAGAAGCACGCTGTTTTCATTCTTTTTTGTATATTATAATTATATCGCTTTTTTTTTCTTCTTTATTATTTACTTCCTTTTTGTTCGTCGTCATACTATTTTAACTGCTGCTTCTCGTCTTCCACCTTCACTTGCACTACTTTTATCGTGTACGCGCTTCTTCCCTCTATGGGGTTCGAGACAGTTTCGACAGTGTTGCGCGATCCGGTTTCGATTCTATTTCCGCCGTGTATTCCAATATAATACATATTAAACTCAAGCGTTCCTGACAAACTGACAATTATATATGCATTTGTTGCTACTGCTGCTGCTGCTGCTGCTGCTACCGCTACCGTCTCTGCTTCCTAGCTAAATGAGAAGAGGGAACGAGAGAGCGGAGCCGCCATCCTCGGTGTGCGCGCGGTTCTTGCCGCTCTTAATCTCAGAAATCTCATAGCTTTAATTATGTCTGCCGTCTGGCGTTTGTCTTCTCTGTCTGTGGATGAGTGTGTGTATATTAATAATTCCTATTCCACTACTTTCCAAGTGCGCACAAAGTTCCCGTGCACAAACTTCAGAAAAATCGCGTTGATGCGGGAAGCATGTTTATTTATTGCATTCCATGCCGGCCGCCTTCTCCATTTTGCTCTTTTCGATACCATCTGAACGTCGTCACCCACACCCACATTCACAATTAAAGCGCTTTCGTGCTTTTTGCTAATGCAAACTGGATTCATATGCTGCCATTTTCATTCCGCTTTTCTTTTGTTTTGTACTTTGCATTCCCCTAATGGCCACAGCAAACCAAACTCCCTTCCGCCAAAATGGTATCCTTTTCAATGCCCTGTCAGCTTATTCCCCGCACACTGCTGTCATCGTACAGGAAGAAACGTGTTTCGGTAGCGTGGACGACTTTGTCAATGTGTGCTGCGATGCAAAATGCCGGTAGTGTGTCCCAACGGGTTTTCCAAGCGATATTAGTAGTACTGGTAGTAATAGTAATTGTAGTAGTAGTAGTAGTGGTAGCATTAAACGTACTGTTTGGGCGGTCTTATATAGATTCATACAAAAGCTCTAGCCTATAAACGGGATCCGGGGATCATTCGTGCTTTTAGAAGGTTCTGATATTCGAAACTGCACCTTCCTCCCTTTTTTGTCCCTTGCTGTTCTCACACACTCTCATGTGAGTCGGTGCATAGGAGACAAACACACACGCGGAAGGTGATGAATTTGGCCTTGCGGACTTCGTATTCAACGGGGAACAAAGAGAAAATGAAGCCCTGCAAGAGAGAAGCACGCCTCTGTTACTCTGCACACATCGCCCCTACCATCGTTACAAACATTTCTTCCATAACTTTCTTCCAACACACTTTTGCATTTGGGTTTCACTTTATCACTCATACACTCACTACACACAGACACGCACGCACTTGCATTATCATGCAATCATTCAGGCGCAATCCTTACACACACTTGCTTATTGCTCGTCATTTTTAACTGGTACAGCGATTTCGGACTCCCCCATCGGACCTTTTTTTCTTCTCCTCGTCCTACATCCAACAGTATTCTTGGCCTACTTTTCTGATATTTCATCCGCACTCTTCTCTTTCTCTCTCTCTCTCGCTCTGTGTCTTAAACTGTATTATTAGTAATATTAATTATTGATTCTTCTCCTTTTCCCGAGGGTAAATGGGGAGGGCAGACTTCATCGGCAGAAGCGTTTGCCGATAAAATTAGCGTCGGGTTTTAATGGTTAATAAATACAGTACTGTCGATTATATGAATTTACAACGGCGGAAGGAGGGATTCTACTTTGCGGTTTGTATGCTTGTGTGTGTGCGTGGAGGGGGATAGGTTTAATATGCAAAGTGAGATTGTTTTCCCTCCCACAACAGAAACGGAACCGGGTTATAATGCAACAAAAAAAAACATTTCAATAATGCTACACTTTACTTCACAATTCTACTAACCGGACAGTACACAGACACTAAACAACCGCCCAAAACCCCCATACCCCCGCGTCTGGCTGGTGCGGACCATTTTGCAAATGTTTTAATAATAAATAATATCTATAAACAACAGAAGAGAAAAAAAGAAACATTATGGGGGTGTGTGTGTGTGTGGGTGTTGTCTCCTTTCATTTCTTGTTAACTAACGGTACACTAACGATATAACGAGATAATTTTTTTGCCCCATTTTCGCTTGGCTTCCTCTCAGACGGGCGTTGCACATCAACAAAAAAAAAAAACAAAAGGTAATAGTAAAAGATAAAGTAAAAAAAGAATCCGGAAAACTAACCATTTCTGAACAACAATTTAATCCTGCAGCAACACATTCATTTATATTTCACTACTACTACGCGCACTCCCTTTTCCTGTCTCTTGTAGCGCGTCTCCCTCTTCCGTGGCAAAAGGTGTTGTTACCGAGTCGGGATTGCTTTTCGAGCTAAACTAATGCCCCGTTGTGTGCCTGGCATATCTCTCTCTCTCTCTCTCTCTCTCTCTCTCTCTCTCTCTCTCTCTCTCTCTCTCTCTCTCTCTCTCTCTATAACCTACAGATTGCGACGCTCAAACCAAGCATTACGACCGACCGATCAGAAAGTAGCAAACTATGGCCAAGACTGGCACGATGCAGGCCGCTATCTGCAGTGTCAACCAGTGCCGGGATTGGCTCAGGTTCTGGGACAGCTGCTGCAGCTGCTGCTGCAGCCGCACGTGCTCCTCGCTCAGGTGGGAGTACTTCTCCTTGAACGCGATCAGTTCCTCCTCCCGCTGCACATCCGGATGGTTGATCATGGCCAGCTCGTAATCGATCGCGCTTGTCCCCAGCTGCTCCTCCTTACCGTCGCCGGCGGCATTGTCTGCGGGGTAAGCCATCAGCAGAGCACTACCACCATTGCCACTACCTTCACACGGTTTGTCCGTTACACTGACATCGCGGGGTGCTGCGGTAATGGGATCAATGACCATGTCCAACACTGGCGCATTGTACAGGGCGGTCGCTTCGATGGTTTCCGTCTTCTCGTCATCGTCCTCGTCATCGTCGTCCAGATCGTCCAGATTGGAGCAGATCGACGCGTCGCCTCCATCTCCATCGCCACTCGTGTCGGTCGCATCGGACGTGGCAGCGGCCGCTAGAGGTAGATCTGGTACGGGCATACTCGGCACCACCACCACAGGCACCTCGGGAAGTGCGTCGGTTTGCGTTTCCACGTCCACCATCGGTACCGTGGGTATTAGGACGGGTGAGGGCATTTCCGCCACCGGTGCATTGTCCGTCACCACCAGCAGCGTCGTCGGCATCATCATCAGCGTTTCCTGCGTTTGCTGGTGGTGGTGCTGGTGCTCCTCCTTCACTGCGTCCTTTGCAGTTGATTCCGATTCCGGCGTCGAGGAGGACTTTTCCATCGGTTCCTCCTTTTCGGTGGCACTGGTTTGCAGCAATTCCTGCTCTTCCTTTACCACAACCGAAACCGTTTCCTCGGCGGATGGCTGAGTGGCCGATGCCGCCGCCGCCGCCGCCGCTGCCGCTGCTGCCGCAGCTGCGGCCATTGCACTGATCTTTTCGTTTTCGATATTTTTCTGCTTCAGCAGCTCGATCTCCATGCGCTCCATCTCTAGCTGACAGCGATCGTTGAGCGTGCGCAGCTCATCTACCTCGTTCCGTAGCGTCGAAAGGTTCTCGGCGAGGCTATCACAAAGCTGCTGCTTCTGATCCAGCTCGTCCTGTTTCGGTCGGCTTTCCAGTTCCGCCTTGAACGCCAACAGCTGTGAAGGGAAACACATTTTGAAATAGTTGCATGATGCTTCTGATTCCTAACGAACTTATAATGTATTGAATCAGTGAATCTGAATCACAAAGACATTTGAACAAAGCAAAGATTAATTAATTGGCCGTCCAATTTTAAAGCAAATTTTTAAAATCATTAATCTTGTAAGAGAGATTTTTGATTCTTCAAAAAATCGCGAATTGATCGCCAAAGTAGCTCAAATTCAGAAATGATCATGAATTTAGAAAGTTTAATCACTTTATAACTCTCGAAGTTTCATGAATGTTGAATCCAGAATGTTTTCAAAATAGACTCTCAGATATCTTCAAAAATGAATCAAAATCTTCAAACATGAATCACCAGTTCTCGAATAATTTGAATTAGGAAGATGATTCTTATGATTCTTTTAAAAGATTCATGAATTTTGAATCATGATTCATTTCCAACAGATAAATGAATCTAAAGAGATGAATTTATATTCAGTGTCACAAATAACCATTAATTTAGAATGATGAATATCGTGAACAGTCACGAAGAGAGAGTCCTACACTATTAGATCTCGAGATTCAACTTGATAATTCAATTAATGATTCGAATGACTCTTTAGTAAAGTTTCACATTAACAACACTTTTTCCAGCTGTCTCTCCGAGCAGAATGGCACAGAGAAAACAGCGCAATACGATCACTTACCTCCGTCTCCAGCTCGTCGTACTTGGCCTTCTGGATGATCTGTTCCGATTGTTTCTGCGCTATCGTTCGCTCGACCTGCCGCAACAGCGTCATGCAGTCGTTCTTGATCAGCCGAATGTTCCGCTTCAGCACGTTCTGATTGATCTGATCTGCTGCCTGGCCGCCGTACGGCGGTGCAGCGGCCGTCACGGGTACCGTCGTTGCACCACCTCCAACAAGCGTTTCCTGTCCCTCCGGCACAGCTCCGCCCTGTTCGCTTTGCGTCGTAGCGCCAACACCGGCATCTTCGCCATCCCCAGCACCGTTGCGATTGCTGGTGGGACTGGCACTGTTCACATCGTTCTGATTGCCATCGCATTCCACCGGCAGCAGCGTCGCCGCCGGTCCATTTTCTGCTCCACGCACTAGCGTGCTTGCGTCTCCGGTTGGTGCGTCATCATCTGGTTTAGCATCACCCGCCGGGATCGTTGTCGCATTGGTTGTCCCCGTCAGCTCGATCGGGTCCGTTGTATCGTTCTCCAGATCGTTCGAGTCGCCTGATTCTGTGTAGAAGCGATGAAAATAGAATAAACAAAATATTGAGTTCTCCATTTTAAAGCGTAAAGCACCACAAAGCTTCTTTTTTTACCATTTTCCGACTTTAGATCTCCTCCGAATAGTAGGGTGAAATTTTTCTCAAGCGTATTAATGCGTCGTTGCAGCTTCGTCAGTCCTTCCGTGTAATCACTACCGGTAATCTCGCTTTCCTGCTTTGGTACAAGAAAACAGGATTAAGTTCAGACACTCGGATTTTTTCTCCTCCACACTACTTACAGTATCATTACAAATGGCCTTAATTATGTCTTCAGATCCTTCCAGTTTCTTAATATCTGAGTTCTTCAACCAGTTCGACATGGCCGAACTGTGTATCTGCTGTTGCTGTTGCTGCTGCTGCTCGTCGTCTGATGATCCGATCTATAGTGGTGAAAGTTTCGCTTAGAACACAGTTGTACTAATAAACGAAAGAAGGCTCAAGCTTACCGCATAAACGTCAACGAAGTGGTCGAGCTTGTGCGTGAGACTGGTAATTTCGGACTCTTTCGCCTTCAGTTGCTCCTCGCTCGACGCCACCTTTTCATCGTACTGGCTCTTCAGCGTATCCATACAGACGGTCATTTCCTGCGTGAAACACGTCCAACAAACGCCATATTAAACACTCTGCTCTTCGCGAAAGTATCAATTCCAACTTACCTGCAACTGCTGCTTCGTTTTGCTGAGCTGCTCCCGCAACAGCGAACACTCATCCTCGCTGGTGCAGAGCGCTTTCTCGAGCGAGATCTGCTTGTGCACGGCTTCGTGCCGCTCCTGGTGCAGTTTGTACATAGCCTCCTTGGCCGCGTTCTGGTACTCCTCCTTCTCGTCCACCAGCTTCAGCAGCTCCTCCCGCAGCTTGTCCTCGGTGATGTTCTTCTGGCAGTACTGTAGCTTCTTCTCCAGCATATCGATCCGACTCAGCAGCCGATCCTCGTCGATCATCGCCTGCCAGCCCAGGAAGGAATTTTGCCTACAAAAGCACGCAGTTACAACACAGTCAAAAAAGAACGCTCTTCAAAGCCCTTTCCAGCGCGGCGCAAACTCACTTGGTCGACTCAACCATCTTCTGCAGGCTGATCAGCTTCGTCTCGAGTATCTGTTCGCGCTGATTCGCCTCCTGGATGTACTGATTCAATCGGTACAGATCGACCGGCGGTATGATGGCGCTCTGCCCCCCGATGCCCACCTTCTGGCTGGCCTTCGTTTCCCGGCCGTCCGGCAGGAAGAGCTTGAGCGTGGCCGTAATGCAGCCGTGCGTTTCGCGCCGCGTATTCTCCATAACGTCCACGCCGAACTGCACGATGTCGCCCGAGCTGATCTCGTGCGGCTCCGACTCGGTGCACGTCTGGCTGAGGCGAATGTTGTTGATGAACGTGCCATTGCTGCTGCCCGTATCCTACAGTGACGAAGGGAAATTAACGAGAATTAGCAATATTTTAATTGACCTTCTGCTCCCACGCTGCCTCACACTTACCTTGATGAAGAAACGACCATCTTTGTACCACAGCACGGCATGGTTGCGCGACAGCACCTTGCAGTCGAAGATTGCATTGTTTTCCGAGACGCGTATTCTCGCCACCGACCGTCCTACCTTAGCTTGGGCGCCGGGCTCAAGGTAAAGTGTTCGATTCTGTCCAATGAGAGAGAGTGTTGGAAGAGAGAATGAATTAGAACGTTTTGGCGTGGCGACATGCTTTCACTCCTTCCTGGCTCACTTACATTAAACGGATGAGAATTCGGTCGGCAGATGAGCAGCGCCCGGGCAACCTGCGGCTGGCCATTGTTGTTGAGGCTGTTGTTGTTGTTTATGTTGTTGCTCACATTCAACGTGCCGCAGGCGTTGCTCACGCTGATGCTGTTGTTGTTGTTGATGAGTGTATTCGCGTTGATGTTATTGTTGGTGGTCGCGTTGTTGTTGGTAATGTTGCCAAGCTGCTGTTGTTGTTGCTGCTGTTGCACCTGCGCTGCAACGTCTCGGTTTAGTGTCGTAGTGGTCGTCGTCACGTTGTTAACCAAAGGAGTTTGCATTCTTACTCCTGGCGCTTTCAGGAATGGTAAATACTCATCTCTGTTATTTATAAAAACCATGACCTGCGGAAACGGGGAAAGAGAGACAGAGAGGTGGAGACATACATTAACAAATGATCGTTAAATAATCCACATCAGTATTATATATCTCATCCTGACCGGTGGTTTGCCGGCTACTGTTTGGCAATAAAGCGAATAAATAGTAACATAAATTAAGAGCAGCGGACGGACCTATCAAGGTTGCAATGCACACAACAAACACAAACAACCCATGCCCAAGTTGCCCTCTCTCTCTCCCACTCTTGGGGGGAAGGGTTGTCGTTCATCCACATTTAAAACACGTTTTACACTGGGGCTTCGTTCGCTGTACCCGTTCACCGCTCTTGCCGCACCCGGTTGAAGGCAAATATAAACTAAATCCATGACGAATATCCGCGCACATCGAACGCGCCCTTAACCCAGTGAGCGCCATACGAGTGACGCTAAGGCATCATTAAAACGGCAACGAAGCCTCATTACGGAAAGTGAGTTGCATGTATTAAGCAAGACCGGTTAAAGTTGTACGCAAAATGTTACCGTTTTCACTTGTTTAATAACGACTTCAAGGCAACACGCGGAGCCTGCCAAAACTTGGATCGGTTCCAAAACATGATAATACTAAGGGAGAGAGTTACCCAACAGAACATTATCTGACTAGGGGGAGAATGGTTACAACGGTGGTTGCATTGTCAAGGTAATATAGATGTAGCTCAAAGCTGAGCTACACACGGCGTTACTGATGCACCGTGTCTCGTCAGCCCGTGACTCGTGACTGGTTGCTGCTCGGGAGTTCCTCGGCGCGAAACTAACGGCACTCGCAAGCATTCCACAATCCGCTATAGTAGTTAATACACAACGTGCCTGCTGGTTTTAAGCACGATCGAAACATTAACACATGGGCCCTCCTCTGTCTCTCCCATTCACTACACAGCACATTCCACCGACCTCACCCACCTTCACATTCGACCCAAAGTTCTGAAAGTATACTGCATGCATGAGAAGAGATGCAAGAACTTCCTGGAATATAGCAAACGCCAAACGACAGCAACTCACAGGTACACACCGATCTAATGCGTATAAAGCATGTAGTGTACCCCACCCAACGCAGAGCAGATACAACGGTGTTTGGATTCTACCATCTTTAAACATGCAAAGACCGCCTCTTCCCCGAAATGCAACTCTCTGGAGGCAAACGCTGGAAAAGGGGTGCAGCACAAGCACACGTCGGTTAAGCAAGAAGCTTTAACGTTGATTGCTTTTTGATTAGTACTTCGCCCACCGCTTGTCCGTTAACATCAGACACATGTTGCCCTCAGCTTTTTTTCTCTCCAAAAATAGAGAAACCATATACACCATTGCTACATGGAAGCACCGACGGCCAAAGACAATCGAAGAAGATGCGTTCAGCAGAGATTATCCCAAAAGCGGCCGGGCTGCGGAAAATATGGAATGGAATGTTTCCGCATGGATATGCTTCACATTATCGACGCCGCCCGTTATGAGCAATGGGGAGGATGAGTGTTTGAAGTCACCCAGAAATTGGCGCGGAGTTCAGATTCCAGCTACGGAAGTGCGTGTGTGTGCGCCGCTGTGGAGCGTATAAAGTGGGTCTGATGTCGCCGTCTTCCAGAGTTCCACAAGTTTATCTTTTCGGCCATACGTTCCCCGGATGAGTTCCGCTTCAGAGAGTATCGCGCGGGCCCGTCTCCAGTCAGCGCTACCGAGCGTCACAAAACACAAACTTTAAATATCACACAAAACGCATAACATAAAATTACTGAACGGTGACATAGGGGGATCGAAGGGAAGAGTAAAAACATTTTCAAGATATGCAGACAGTGCCGTCATAACTTCCAGGTTCGCTTGGAGCGCCGGATCCGGTGATCAACCGGATAATGATGCTCATGCAGAGCCACGTGGCGATGAGAATGCTTCAAGATTACTCCAAGAGTTCACTTCTTCGGTCTTCGTGTATTGGGAAAGTGTACAGCAAAGCGAGACGAGATCACATCCATAAAAATCAAACCGCAAACAATCAAACCGTCAACAACACTGCATATTATAGTAGCAAACAATAACCCAATCGTAGAGCAGAGCATTGCTTTACTATGTCTGCTAAACAGATTATAATTTGAGCCGCTCGGAGCAGCAGTTTGTGGTCGGTTATCAAGGAGGGGGCAACCTAATTAAGATGTTATGGCATCATCTCGTCGCTTAAACTAATTATTGTCGGTTACGCCGCAGACTCCAAGAGTGCATCACAAATCTAGCTCTGTTTTTGCGGCCACATTGCAAATCAGCATGCTACTAACTAAATGAAGCGACGCATAATTTGTGGCCGTATAATGCGGCAAACGAAACCAAGTTCTCAACAAACTTTTTCTGTGGTGCTGTGGCTCTCGTAAGCTTCGTAATAACAACACAACAGCAATGCTTTTTGAACATGTGTTTTTTTGATACGAAACATTACTTTAAACAATTAATTATCTTTACAAATATTTGTCGCATTAACCAAACTGCTTATTCATTTGTTTCTAACCTTAAAACACTACCAACAAGGCTATTAATATGATCAAAAGGTCTGCTCAGATGTACTCACGTTCTGCATACTGCAGTGTCATAATTTAAACCGGTGGTAGAGAGTTCAGCATAACCGAGAAACAAACCCAAAGCAACCAACCAACCGAAGAGCAACGTTCTTGCCCCGGCACGTTGCGTACATTAACCTCGTTCCACGGCTGTTCGCTGGTGGTACTCGGTCTCGGTCAGCCTTTTGCCACCACAACACGTGGGGAGAGCAAGGGGCCGGGGGTACACCATTACGTCGACCAGTTACAGCTGGGAGTGTTTTGTCAACGGGCATTAGAGACCGTCGCCACCGTGGAAGCAAAAAAGTTGCGAAAGTAAAGACTCCACAGTTCCGATAACTGCACGGACAAACAAAAACTTTCAATGCCAACGAAAACACACACACATTGGCGAGGTATTTGGCCATTTTTTGTTCCATTTTCCATTTCCCATCGATGTTTCTATCGGTGGATCAAGCTTCCATCGCAACATAGTTAGCTTTGAAATCAATAATTTCTGTTATCGTTAAGTAACTTCATCTTATTGGGCTAACACATGGACTCGGTGTAGAATAAAAAGCATTCTCGATTCTTCCGAATTCTTCTGCAGTCTTCTGAAAGAAGGCTAAAGGCCAAACCAGCCCAGCCTAATCAACCGAAGCGTTCGACTGAGTGGTAGGCAAACACACTGTAATACTCAAAAAAGTGCACACAAAGTGAAATTTGAACCACACGAGGATATATAATACTGGAATGATGTATAGATGGGGAGGTTGTTGGTTTTCTTATTCTTGTTTGACCACAAAACAAAGGCCTGTGCCTGTGTTCCCAAAATTACTTACATCCTTTGGGTACACTTTAACTAATTGTTGTATCCTCCCCTTAAAGGACAATAAATGCTTTGTATTTGTAGGAGCGTTCTGTCGATACGAGATTCGAACACACTCATGACGGATGTATATGATAGGTAAGTCCTATAGCTTGACGACTGTACCACGGGACTCCATGCTGCAGTTGAAGTCTAATTGGAACAAAAAGCACTGTAATCCAATCTGGCTGGCACAATATTCACACGTGTGGCCTAAATTGGATATTCTCCACTGATTGAATAGGCATTCAACTGCATTCCACCCATCCTAACGATTTATTTAAGGACTTTAATTAAGGTACAGCTACTTAAGCATACCCCGTGTGCAGGGTGTGTCGTACCCATTGCCAAGGATGACCCACCAGGAATGAGGAAGTTGACGCAAATCGTGGATGATCATCATACCGAAATGCTGCTGCTGCTGGTACTGCCGTCTATCAACGCTCCGTCGTGATATGTGTCGGCATGCAGCGATCCCAGGTGCTAGTGCTGCTGTTGTTGCTACCGTTTTGCTATTATTAGCCCACAACACACACACACGATGTGCGCGATGCAAAAGCCGTAATCGTAAAATTTTTTGATTGATAAATCCGCACCACACCAACCGTTATATGTTTCCTATTCGGGGGATGGAGGGCAGTGTTTGTGGGGTTGAGCTTCGGCAGACAGTACCACCGGGCAACTCGGTTACCCGGTTATGGAGTTACGGCCATTACGGCAACACCGACCAGAGCTGTTGGAAGCTATGGAAGGACCTAGGAAAGAGCACTCAACACACAAAAACACACCTCCCACCTCCCCCTTCATCACCACAGCTCTCAGCCACGGTGAAAGAATGACTGACAGACGACCACCCCCAACTCGCCGAGGAAGGAGCTGTATGACCGTGAACAGCTGAGCATTGGCGGTATCGTTTTCGCTCCCGCTGTGGTGGTGCGTTGGAATGCCGTGCTAGTGTTGTGCGGTTTCAGAGACGTTGGTGCTGCACGATTTGTGGATGATTTTACACACACCCCTGGTACGGCCGTCCGTGTTAGTGTCGAAAGTAAAACTCGCTCACACTAACTAGCCAAACGGCATTGGCAGCGAAGGGAAAGAATCGCTGGAAGTGTGTTACTTGATTGCGTTAAAATCGAACCAGAAGCTCGCGCGTCATAAACATTTCCCGGTTTTTATATCCGGATCGTTGTGCCAACTGTTCCGATGTGTTGAGAAACTCTCCACTCTCCATCGGCTATTAATCCTAATGACAGATGGCTTACGGAAAAAGGGCGTCCAAGTTTGAGAAGGAAATACGGGATTAGATGGCATGGTTCGTGAACATCGGCTCGCGCAGAGGAAACAAGACGTGATCAGAGGTCTGAGGTGTTGGTTTGGGAAAAAAGAAAAACCGGAATTGAGTTGATTATGATGTAATAAAGCTTTCAATGTCTTTAGAATGCCTATTTCCTAGCATAATTCTTCATCCAATTTCCAACTCCAACTTGTAATATTGAAGACAGCAGAGCAGCAGACTAAAGCCAAAAACTTCCACTGATATTTACGATGCGCTAACTCGTTCTCTCACAGCGCAGTCGTATGCCATCATCAAGTACTTAAGCCCATTGCATTGTCTAGCTTATTATTTTCTACCATGCATTTAAACTATTAGTTGCAAGTGACTCAACCGTCCCCAAGAAGATGATAATAACTAACCCCGCGCAAAACCAACAGATACGGAGGAAATGTATCTCAGCGACACTCCCTGCGTTGCCTGTGTTGCTGCTGCTAAGCCTTACACAAAACCCTCCCAATGCTTTCCACATTATCTGCCCCGCCTAACGTACGTTTGCGTCTTCCACTTTTGCGCATTTAATTATATGGAGATGAGTTGAGAATGCGACGAGTGTCTGATGGAATTAGCAGCGCTGTTGAGAGCCTGTGTGCTCTGTGTTTTTGTGTGTTTGCTCGACGCGAGTAAATGCAATCATTGCGCGTCGCGCGAGTTTTGTTGCAACAGCAGCAGCAGCAGCAGAAGCAATTGTAAAGAAACACAAGTGTTGTTTTGTGCTAGATACACATTCCACCGCGCGAACACGAAACCCCGAGAGCACAGAGACACACTTCTCATCAGATTTTACATGCACCGGAGGAGGCCCCCATGTGGGGCGAAGTATGTGGTGCAGCACTGAATTTGTTGAATGCAGCTGACGTCTACGCGCACTTGAGGAATTGCACACACGGCATTTATGTCGACCTCATCAGTTATCCGGTAGGCCGGTGCTATACGAGCTAAGTTGCATAGGATTTCGCTGATCTTTACTCAATTTCATTACCATACACACCGAGCACAAAAACTTTTGTAGCTCGATCCACTGTGGAGTCTATAGGCCCTTTTTACAGGAAATAGCAAGCAATGTCTTCTGTAGCTGCCGTGAGCACAGATCCCAAGGAGTGGGCAAATAATAATTACATCAAAAAGTAGGGCTGCGCGATCAAGTAAAGCGAGGTTGCAAAACAAGAATGCTTGGACCAATTTATGCAAATTGAACGATTGTACCTCCTCCACCATTATTGCTCACTGTGCCGTGTGTGAGTGTGTGTGTGTGGGGCACGGCGGCGCACGGTCAATTACTTCAAATTGCTACACTCGGTGTGCACACCAACAACATCTAGAAGCACACACAACAAACCAGGCGAACCTGGCGAGCTGCGCGCGCGCCACAAGACTGCGCATTGCTGTCGGAGGAACTTGTGATTCATGCTCCACCGTAAATGCCTTGCGCTTGTTTTATTTTTTTCCTGACCGTCGATCGAATCCATTCGAGTGCGACAACACTGGCGAGCAGGAAGTAGGTACAACATGCACCAGGAGAACGCGCACTCCGCGCACTGTTGTTTTGGTATGCCGTTGTTCCGCTTGTTCTACGTTCTGGCTAGTTGATTATCCTCCACCGTGCGCTCCCGAATGTGCTCCCCCTTGTCCCCGGGTGGTGGTTTGTGCCGCGGACTTTCTTCCGGACGTACCTAAAAAGGGCGTGTGAGTGTGTGTCTGTCTGGTGGATCAAACTCCGAAACGAAACAGATTCTGATTCCACACGCTACACGCGTAATCAACAGCGGCCAAGGCCCAAGCCGGTTAACTTCCTCCAGGTCCCAAAGCACGCTGAAGCGGCCTTCTGCTAGAGCCATTTAAACGGTTTTCAAAATAAAGTTAGTTCATTCCCTCGGATTGGAGTGTAAAGAAGGGAAGTGAAGCAGAGAGCGCGACAGGGAAACGCACATAACAACGACTTGATTTACTAACGATCATTACATTCTGCCCGATCGCGGAGAGTTTCGTGTGCGCGTAGTAGTAGAGTCTGGGAACAACAACTACACCGCGATCATCGTGTGTAGTCGTTGTTTCTTCTTTCCAATTCCAACTCACCCAATCCCCCCCCCCCCCCCTTTTGCCACTCCACTTCAGTCGACTACGCGGACTAATGAATCCAAAGCCAGAAGCAAATACCAGACACAACACACCAGCAGCTGGTCTTTGATTCATGCGTTAGAGTAACCGTTTTCTTGTTTGCTTCTGGCACCGCTGATTTCATACTTAACGACGAATTGAAGATGTTGGCAGACATGGCGTCACCCACCAGCACAGAGCACAACACTGCGATTGTGTCGGTGTTTGCTTGAAAAACAGGTTGGCGAGGCACGGTGGCTTTTCGAATTAGCAAATGAGCCTTAAATCAATAAAGCCACGTACGTAATCGGAAATGGAAATAGCAATTTAATGCAGAAAATGTGAAATATTTAATCCACTTTTACGCGATCCATTCCAAGCGTCAAGTCTGTGTGAATTCTAATGGTTGCATAGTAGTATTGTATGGTTTCCATACAGGCGAGGGATGTAAGGGGAAGGGTGATCTAGGTAATTCCATTATAGAGATTTATTTCGTCATTTTGCCAGATGCCGTGCACATCGTGTACATGCAGTAGTTGGTCAAGATTCTATCTAAACTTCCCACGCTAATCTGTGCCAGACTAACAACATTTTAATCTTTTTTAATTACTGAAATTTATTTACTTTTTAAATAAATGATAGAAATTGAAAGATTGCATCTTCTACGTTTGCAAGTTGATCACATTTTACACCTTTTCAAATGGAACCAAATGGCAACCATAAAAAAGGATTCAATATTTTGAACATTTTACTGTAAAAATACGTAGATATATCATTCGAATCAACTGTGTTCCAAGTTTGAAGTTAGTTTAAACAATAATAATTGGAATTTCCAGTCATGTGAATATGAAGAATAAGTTTTGTTCACGAAAAATTGTTTAATTTCATTTAACGAAATCGTGAATAAAATACTTAGCATGACCATATTGCTCCGCATTTCCATATTTTATTTTATTATTTTATTCTTTTTTGCGGACTTTAACACGTGCTTTTTACAAATGTACAATCAGGCAATTCATTTCTTCGATCTTTATGTTATATTATATTTCATTTCCAATTGGAACCTATCTGTTATGTTTAATTTCCAATTGGAATCCTCACCTCACCTAAGCCTAATTTTCTAAGGTAAAACAAAAGGCAGCGAAAAGATATTTCTCATTCCAATCGGCATTTCATGCTTATGTTCAACCTTTTTTTCTTGTTGCTATACCGAAACAAATTGCTGTACTTTGTTCATGATTTGTCCAATTCCATTTGTTTTCCACCCCCTTGACAAGACACTTTCCTTGTACAAATGGTCATTTTTCCAGCGCCATCACGATAAGCAATCAAGCTGAGGGCCTACGGCGTCTTGCGCCCATTCGCTACCGCCCCCCAGCAAAGAAGGTGACAAATTGTCTCCCGCCGGAGCATGAAATTTGAAAACAAATTGTCATCCAATGGAACTCCCCCTCCCCCTTGCCTCGCCGCAAGCAGGCCAAACAAACCCCATCAGGCGCGCACGGCCCGATGGTCACTTTCACTCCAATTCACACACACCTGTGTCCCGTCCCACACCACACCCGGGAAGAGGGGTACGCGGTTTGGTGCTGAGTAGTTTTGTGGCCGTGGTCAATGGCCCTACTTTGCGGTAATGAAGTATCCATCCGGATAATAAGTGCAACACAGCCCCGCTAGAAACCACTAACGCCCCAGAGAAGAAGGTGATCGGGGGAGTGATCTTGTGTATCGGTGGGCCTAATTTAATCCACAATTAACATTGTTCGCATCGGTTGGATTGTGTATTTTCTTTCCGATTGGGCAATTTGATTGTTTTGTTTGTGGCTTTTTATTTTCTTCCTGCAGCGTGGGTTACGAAAAGCTAGATCCCCATTTCATTAGACACACTAACGCCCGACGTCACACACAAGGGATGGTAGAGCAGCATTGGATGTATCAATCTCCTCGAGGTTTCTACTATCGTTTGGAAAATTGGGAAAAAACAGCGAACACTACCAATTCCTCCTGCTCCACACCATCGATCGAATGACATCATCGCCGGTTCGATCTAATTATGTGTTTGTATGCGTCTGTGTTGGCATTATGTTGAGCATTGTTGGTAGAACAACTCCAACAGAACACTATTGGAGCAAAGTACAACAATTCTAAAAGCTAGTTTAGTATAATGTTTTAAATTATTTAAACGCATTTGAGCGTAGATTTGAAATTCTGAACAATATTTCCTTTAAAATATCAAAATATAAAATTCCCAATAACTTTACATCTCAAGATGGAAGAAGCAAACGATTTGCAATCTCAGAATAAAAACGGGCTGCGAATGAAGAATCACCCGGAAACGCAAGCCTTCGCTCTTCCTGTCGGCAGCAAATCAACCACTATCGCGCGCGCCGAATGCCGTCGTCGTTGCCCTCGTTGGGTGGAAATAATAAAAAAAAAAGCTGAAAATGCAACACCATCAGGGTAATACTACTAACAGGCGCATGTTTTTTCCCGTCTCCCTAACTCCGGCGGTGTGTGAAAATTCGGTAATGGAAGAGGATAATTTTAGGCATGGCCGAGAGAGAAAGAAACACGTCGGTGGTCCTTCGTCCATCCATCCGTACCGGCATGGCCAGCTTGTCAGGGGCTGCGGGGAAAGTGGGCAGTGCAGGGAAACACAAGGGGAAACGAACCTGGCGCTGACGCTACACACAGCAGCAGCTAGTCTAGGACCGCGCGCTCTTGGTAGTGGTCTCTCTGCCGTCTCTTGCTCCGTGATAAATTTAGAATCCGATTTGCCTTCCTGTTGCTCCGATTGTGGCCAAACGCGCGTGTGTTTGTGGTGGTGTTCGCGTACACATTCTGTACGGGAGTAGTGTACCGTGTTATTTATTTATTTTTTCTTCACTTTCCGCCCAGTTACAAGAGCCGCAGCAGAACGGTTTTCTCAACGCCGGCCAAAGCCCCGCCGCAACCGCAATGAGCACCGAACGGTCGTTCCCTGCTTTTCGGTTGTGTAGCGGGGAGGAGCGCGTATTTGCTTTTCTTCCGTCACGTAATTTGAGGTACCCCCAAGAGCGACCACACCGTTTTCCAAATTCAATACACTTTCTCGTATACACAACAAAAAAAAAAGCACGCAGCCGCCCGCCGCTGCATTCACAACAAATGCATTATTATTCAACCGTGCTGATAAGCGCCAGCGAAGGAAACGTGCAGGCATTAAAAAGTGTTTTCATTATCATCATATAAAACATTCATTTACGATGACACTCCCCACACACACACGCGCGGTTGAGCACGTGCCGGAGAAAGATGCATGCGTAGTAGGAAAGATGCATGCGCCGCGGAACCAACGCGGAGGACTCATCATCACTATACAATGCGTAATCCGATAAGAAGCCCGGCGGTTCGGCTTATGGTGCTGTGTGTGGGTGTTTAGATTGCTGCTGGTGCTTGCTCTTGAAACGGAACCGGGCTCTCGTAAACGCTTCTCCTCAGGCTCAAGAGTGGCGCTTCAAACAGAGTCAGTCAAGTGCACACACGAGCTGATACGAGGGGCGTGAATGGGGAGGAGGGTCGTCTGAGCTATCTGCGTTGCTTTGTGCGAGATGAGATGGCGGATGCAAATGGGCAAAGCATATGTTTATTGTGCGCAATAAATAAATGTGAGTGTGTGTGTCTGCTTTTGAAGAAGGCTTACTAGATATTTTAATTTTTATTCAATATATCTATTGCCTTATGGCGGAATGATGCGAACATCTAACTTTAGAATAGCGAAAATCAAATAATTTTTTTCCTTAGAGTTTGTTACATGCAGTTTGACATTTGGCGGCTGAATTTCAGCCTAAAAACAAGCGCTCATTCGATGTATAGTGTAAAAAGATGAGACCAATCGCATAAGGCGATCCTGCCAATCGAATAAGAATTGCAGAGATTATAGAATACCGCACTGCTATAGAGTCGCTGTTACAGAGATTTGAATCTGTCTTTGTAATCAAACACACTCGCTCATTAATTCACTATTTTGTGATTGATCACACTGACCTTCCTATGGATAGTTATTCTTATCTGTTCCCACAATTTGGAAAATAATCATATAAGATTGAGTCATAAAAGTAGAGTAAATAATTTTTAAAAAATCTAGTACACTGGGCTCATACATTCACTTGCATGAATCAATACATTTATTAGCTTTTTCTCAGTAATTAGCTCACATCTCGAAAAGAAACAGTATATACTAATGAGGAGGGTGTACAGATTCCAAGGGGAGGGGGGTTGAGATCCCTACAATGTTCTGATAATTACGAATAGAATCAAGATACTGTCTAACATGTAATTGATTTTTTATAATTTCAAATGAATTCAAATGAATTTTCAAGTTGGTGAAAATACAGATTTTCACTGTTCACAGGAACATGTTTAAAACGAATTTTAAATTAACTAATTCAAAAACAAACAAGAAACACTCTTTTTAAGCTAAAAATGATAAACAAAATGGTTTTCCGATGACTCATTTTCGAAAACGTAACTCTGTACATAAATATTTCAACCCATTCATATGAATACTTCAAACTTTCTAACTAGACCAACCATCAATAAGATTCATATTGAAGCATGTAAATATTGTTAAATTGTAAGGTATTAAAATACACACACGGTTGGTTAAGGTTGGATGAACTTGCTTGCTTACATGGATTCTTTAACTTAAACATGTAATTCTGAAAAATTTAATAACCCTTGAGGCTGACTAGAGGAATTTCACATTAGCCGATGGCATTGAGCGTCATCGCAATAGTTACGTAGGCACAATAAACAACGTTACATACCATGGCGAATGATCATAGCTGATCAAAGCCAATATGCGATAAGTTAAAACCAAAAAACAGCCATAGAGAAGCTAAATAGTTTGACAGTTCAACTGTACACAAAAACAAACCCCCTCACATACCGATCGTGTTCAAGAAAAGAGTGTGTTCGACACGATTCACAGCAAAAAGCCGGTTTTTGGGTGTACACACAACAAACCTCCTTTCTGTAAGTTATTGCTTTACGGTACAATGTGTTACAGGCATCGTCTCATGATCGCCGCCATCATCATCATCTTCCTCGCGCCACTAATAACAGGTGTTTTCGGTTTCAAATTAATCACCCCTTCTTTAGTGCCCCGCCATTACGAGGCTGTTGGTGCGTCGAACCATCGTAAATCACGGATACAGTGAATGTGTGTGTGTGAGTGCTGCTGTTTGGATGAAAATTTCGCTTTAAATTATGCACGTGTATTAAGCAACCGGTTAAAAGTGGGAAACGCATCTGGATGGTTAACCGCCGTTCCTGCTGCTCCTCTGATTGATGTACGATAATAATGATACTAAAGGGTTGGTGTGTTATTGTGCGCCCGTTGTTCCCATAAAGCAGCCGTTTACTGCCTCACTGATGCACCCAATTAAACGATCCATTAGCGGGCCAAAAAGGTTCATCTGCGCCAACTTCTACGCAGCCGCCACTTCGAAAAACCCGGGACCGGTTGTGCGAAACACGCGAAAGAAGCATTTGTATTTCCGGAGAAAGTGATCGCCGTTTGGCAACAGGTTGTGCCGTAACCTAATTTGCACATCTTTTGCATCCCTAGTTCAACGCCTTCTTATTAGTGTATCTGGCGTAACATTTATTGCATGTGTCAAAGTGCAATATAAAGCACATCTAGCCATTACCCAGAGCTATGCTATTAAATTGCCTTTGCATTAATTGCAAACGACACCCGACGACTTCATTTAGCCGGTTTCGCGAAACGACGAGCGAAGCGAACAGGCTCCCAACTCTCTAAACGTGACATTGGCCGGCAGTGGTTCGCTTGCACCGACTGACTGCAGCTTCCAGGAGCACCGCAGAGGGCAGGGCATCATACGAGAATGTGTTAATTTTGCAGATAGCAGGTACAGAATAAATCCGCATATCAATTAGCTGCCAGCTGTTAAAATCAACACCTGGAGTGAATCGTTTTACTACTTCTAATCATTGGTCCCGGTTCATTATCACACATTTAATTAGTGAGTTCGTTGCAGTAGCCCGGAAATTATTCAAAACTTTGGCGCTCTATTCTTGGAGCTAGAAATATGCATAATCTTCAAATTATTGTTGAAAAAACTAGAGGACCTGTGTGCATTGTGTAGTTGGACACTTCCGCTCGATGTGATCTTTCGTAATTTACTCTTTCGTGATTAGCATAACTAGCAGAGTTGACCGATACATTCATGTTTTAATAAAGCTTACAACATTATCTTAGTTAGGCCTACAGTACCAGGATAACCCTAAATTTGAAATAAATAATAAATATGAATAAAAATGAAAAGCCTTTTATATTATAAAGAAGTTCATATACAGTTTAGGACATGATTTCAACCGTCAACTGTCAACGTCAAAAACGTCTAGAATCTTGAAAGGCCCAATTCTTATATTTTCCAAAATTATACAATTTGATCTGTCTAGAAACTCAATTAGGGCAATCCACTATGTTTGTGTTCATTGTCAGCAATCAATTTGTTGAAAATTAATTGTGAAATCCGAACAACCATTATGGTACAATGATATTATGCACCGGTGCTAAACTTATTAAGCAAAAAAGGGCAAACAAAAATGTATAAAAACCTACCATTCACTAATTCCATAATTAAATTTATCTATTTATACAATAGCATGCATACAAAACAAATGCAATCAAAATGCATTAACACACGCACGGAACTGCAAAGAAACAAACTCTAAACAAACATCAAAATGAAGATAGACAAATTAAAAGCCTAGCGCGCCAGACAAGTTCATCACTTCCGGATGGCAGCATTCCGCCGCCAGAGAACCTCCCCCCTTTGCCATGTGTTCTTCTGCCGTTGCCCATCAATCAACCACATTTATTTATTCCGACAGGTCCAAAAAACAGAACGAAGAAAGAAACAAAAAACACCGATGCGGAACCACTAACTCAACAACAAGCTCCACAGCACCCAGAGCTGGATGTATTCTTCATCATCCAGGGAGATAGAGAGGGAGAGGGACAGAGATGCAAATGCATGGCAGCTGTGTCTGGAATCGCTCTATTTGTACAAATGCATCACAATCGTCCACCGAAAAGCTGCCGCAGCTCCCCCAGCAGCACCGGAAGGACGGACCGGTGTTGGTTTTGGAGGTATTTCTCCGCCCGAATAAGTACGGTGGATTAGTTATTACCATGCCGGAATTTTGTAGAGCACTCCAGAAAGAGGGCAACGTGACCTGTTGATTGCAACAACGGGAGATTGCATATGCAAGGTGTCACACTAATGCCGGACGTCACTCTCGACGTCACGGAACAGCTTGACGGTGGGAAATTGAATTTCTCTCATATTAACACACCCAGGATATTCAGAATGCAGAAAATTGTATATCCAATAGTGATTGACATACGTTCAATCGATACGAGCATGAAGAGAGGTTAATTTAAGTATGAAATTCAATTTAATTCCCAGAAGAAAAAAAAACTTTATATAATACTAAACATCTTAGAGTAGAGCGTTCAACTAAGGGTATTCTACTTAAGCCATTGACAACACTTACAGAAAGCATATAGTTCGGCATCTACCTTAAATCCTAACAAGATTTGCCTTTCCAAGGAACTGAAGGACAATGGATCGGACATCGTGCCCTCGGAAGATTGAATAAAACATGCTTACAACCCGAACCAACAACATCCGAATTCTTCCCCGGAACGGAGGAATTAGCTTGACACTGACAAAGTTCCCCCAGGAAGCGGCACAACAAAAAATGGGCACCACCACCCCCGGTACAACTCCCGTCGTACGGCTTAAATGAGTTTTGCAGACTTCAGCTGAGTGGACGAAAAAACGACCGGTGACCCACTGGTATTATGTGCCTGCTGTGTGTGTGTTTGTTATGGTTTTATGCTAACCCTGAGCCAGCAACAAACGTGCCCGGAAAGTTAACCGAATATCCGCTCCTCCTGAACAGGCAAAAGCAAGCACGGGACGCAAAAACGGGACCTCCTCCCCCGGTGGTGGAGCATCATCATGAGCCCTCTCTGTTTTGGCCTGGGTACAGGTTGCCGAAGCATGTCTTAAGGAATGTGGTGGGGGTGTTGATTGTTCATCACTCCTCCCCAAACGATCATAACGGATTCTGGTTGTGCAAAACAGGAAGATGTAGGTTCTCACACTATTGCACACAGACCACGTATGCCGCAAACTGTGCTAGTGGTGTGTTTGGTTTAAACCATTCATAACCGAACGACGACCAATCAATACAACCGACCTCCGTGGGGTGTGTGAAGTTCGTGAGGTGAATTAATTAAATTATTACTAACAAATTTTTCATGGAGTGAGGGTACATCTTTCGCATGATATCTTTCGACACACCACCCTAACAATGTTTGAATACTTTTCAGACATAATGGAAGGAGAAACCCTTCATTAATTCTTATCAACTATAACCGTACGTCAATGGTTTGGAAGGAAAAACAACACTCACACAACTGCTTGCTCTGAGAAGAACATGATTAGTCATCGTTGGCAACCAGTGGCAGCAAAAACCCTCTCTCCCGGAGTGACCCAGCAGATGAAGAAGAGCCCGAAGCGCCCGAAGCGCCCAAAAGGTGCATGAGAGCTGGGGACATTTTAATTCCCGAGGTCAATTAGTTCAATTGTATGTGTGAGACATCCGCCCAGCTTCATTCGATTCACGGTGACCCCTGGTGGTTGGTTTGTTTTTTTTTTTTTTTTTGCTGTTCACGACCAATTGACCGCAACGATGGAACATAATAATCATCCATGAATCCACACAGACTGACAGCAAACTGATACAGCATACATTTGAAGAAATTGAGAGAGGATACATTTAACGAAGAAGTTAATGCACTAACATTCATCTTTATTCAAATGAACGATGATTCGGAAGTAGAGTTTATCATGAATAATATGTCGCATTTCGCAATACTCTAGCTGTAAGGATGCAGAATAGCGAGGAGAAAGCGGGGCAAAAATAGTATGAGTCAAACACCAAGAAAAAATAACTTTGCTTCCTTCAATTTGACTACGGCACTAGAGAGATACGAGAGAACTCTGAAGTAAAATTCCTTTTTAATTCTCATGAGACAATTAAAACAAATTGTCTTAGATCATTTTAAAACATTCAACTTAAGAAATCTTTGAATAAATTACCCTGATGATCATTCCAAACATATTTTCAAAATGACTAATCCATCTTCCATTGCAATGAAAGCTCGAACTATGACAAATCTAGTCTATTTTTGTCCAGCGAATCAAACTCTTTTGATTAGATTAATTGAAGGGAGGGTTCAATTATTTGTATCAACTACAAAAAACGAGACAAATAATCTCAAAGCTCGAGGACGAACCAAACCGAGAACGAACAACCCACAACCAAACACGAACACTTCCACGGGTTGTCGCCTTTCCGTACTTAATTTGATTTAAACCGTAGCCATAACGGAATAGAAACTAGTTCTTTCCGAGCGGTCACGACCTTGTCTCGAGTCCTACTACGGAGAAGGCCACACACACACACACACGCCCTCTCGTTGGTTTGGTTTCGTTTTTACCGATCGGAACGGAAAGCAGAGGGCGAATTATTAAAAACGCCAACGATTAGAAGATTAAACTGTCGTCATGCAGGCAGGCAGGGGAAAAGATACACACACACAAACTTGTGCGATTATACCGCCTTTCCCCTAAAAAGGCAGCCGCCCGACACAACATATGCACGCAAAAGTCACATTAAAGAGATACTACAGAAAAGATACAACTAATTAATCTACAAAAAGAGTGTGTGCCAAACAGAAAGTGTCTTTGTTTTAATGACTCACTACCCAAAAAAAAGATAAAAAAGAGCAATATAAATAATAATAATAAAGTCTCCAATTTAAGAAATCAACAGACATCAAATTCCAAAACATATACAACACAGACGTACACATTCCACCATCTGACTGGCGGGCGGAAAAAGGCAAATGGAATGTAATGGCAAAGGTGACAACAAATCAAAGAAAAAAAAAAGAAATGAAAAAGAATTCACAAAAAGGAGGGAAAAAACCTCCCAGCGGAAAACTTCCACCGGAATGAAAGCGTACAAAATCGCATTTACCCGCCGTTCCGATGTGTGTGTGTGTCCGGTGGAATGTTTTTCCCAAATTTTCTTCCGCACGCTTTCCATCACCAAACGGGCGGCTCTTCCTTCGTGCGCCTAGAGCTAGGCAATGGAGGAGGTGGAAATCAACCGAACTGTTTCCAATTCCGTTCAACTTTGAAGACGGCAGCAGCGTGATCGTTTAGTGAGCTGTTTGTGTGTGTGTGCTCGTTTTAGGTATGACACGTTTAATCGAAGTTTAATCCACATTTCATCAAGAAAGCAATCGCCATTTGGACAAGCTAAGCGGATTGCTGAAAGGAAAGGCATGTGCAGGAAAGGCGGCTGGTGATCTGGTCATGAAATTTGGGCGTTCATTTTGCAAAAAACATGAAGTTTTTTTTAAAGAAACATTAAATTTGAACTTCGTGCGCAGTAGCGTAAAAATAATGGACCAAATTGGGGTTATCAGGCAACCGATTGCTTAGCAGACAGGCGTAAATAATATTGACTCATTTAATGGTTGAATGTAACTCATGAAGTAAAGTGGTTTTTGTCATAATACACATAACTTTAAACATGGAATTGCAGAATTATTTAAACTATTTACCGCCACATTCTTTCACATTCCACCGCCTTTTCGTTTGAATTTCGTAGGCTGAAATTACAGCCTGTTAACTATTTGCATTGTATAGCAGTTAGTTTTCGAGCAGATATTTATAAGTGGGTACATATTACACAAGTGGGTTTGTCCCCAAAGTGTATGTATTTAGAAGGCTAATTTTTATGACCGCTACACAATCCGATGTGGATTGGAATTGAACTAACGACTTGTCGCGTGTTAACCCTGTACCTTATGCATGACACCATAGAGCCATCCGTGCTGAACGTACGATAATAACCATACAGATTCGTTGATTTAACGATGAGAGCTAAAAAGAATTGCTCAAACCAGTAATCAAGACACTTTGCATAGTTATTGAAGTAAAATATTTTGAATTATTTGCAAATAGTTTTGGTATTTTTAGCGAATCATAAATTTCGTTCGCTCAAACTCACACGACAGCCTGGAGCAGATGCTCAACCCGTGCAGCAGTAGAACCCAAAAAGCGATTGGAATATTGCTACACGACTACCGTATCAAGCGCACCAGGCCACTTTTTCATAATCATTCCTGTTACATAAACACCCCCCCAAAACGAGAATAGAAGGTAGTGCACGTCACGTCGTCTTCGGCACACTAGCCCCAGACACATACATAACCACACAGAACACGGCACGCAATGCTGTTCGGGTTTAGAGAGATCAAAATTAGTCTTGAACAGCACTTGAACTCCTCGGAGGCAAAAGGAAACCCCGCGTTCCCGCAATCTCAAGCACGCACTCATTGCCCCAGCGAGCCAAAAAAAAGCAGAACGAATCGCACGGCCTTGCAAAAATTTTGACTCACGAAAACCCGACAACGGATTTTGGTTCGAATCGGGTTCGGGGCGGGGGGGTTGTTGTTCGGGTAGTTTACGTGGGAAAAGTCGTCACAATGGCGCAAACGTTCCCCCTACACGGGGGAGTAACAGAGATACTGCGCGTGTATTAAGCGTGTGGTTTTACTCCTTCTTGCAGGGGGGGCTAAACGGATCTTTTCGCACCGCACATACATCACCCGGTACACGCGTGCGGAATTGTTTATAAGGAAGGTTGTGCTTGTGCGTGTGTGTGTGTGCTGCTATTTTAACGCATAATTACGCGGCACCAAAAATGTATCGCAAAATAATGAATGTTTCAAAACCGGATCGGTTCTGCCAACAAGGAACGAGAAAAGCCGCACCTTGATGAAGGTTACGCATTTCTAGCTAGGTTTGTAATAATGTATTTAATAAATATTATGCAGTAAATGTGAAAATGATGTACTAAATCGTAAATATACAATCTAAAATGTCAAACAAATGCAATATGCGACATGAAAATGTAAACCCTTTTAATCCATTAAAAAACGCAAAAGCAGTACGTCCATCAACAACAGTCAATGACCATTTTGCAATCACCCTTGCCGATTGTGCGCGATAAGACATAGCACCAGAATCATGCCCGTGCTCAAAGACACAGCAAACACACTCAGCATTCACGAGCACTCACAGCACCACCATAACGCAATGCAGTGCCAGCTGCAGTCAGAGGAGATGTATGCAGTCAACGCGCACACAAAAAACACGTCTGAAACGCGCCTGATGCACAGGACAAATTGCGCCCAGAGCCGCCGAGATCGTCGCGTACCGGCCGCCAGTGGCAAATTCTTTAAATTAATACTTTTTTAAAGCCACTTGCGCATAATCAATCCCCGCTGATAAGAACGAGAACGAGTTTGGGAGCAGGGGGAACGACGTCCACACTGTCGATTGACCACACAAATATGCCGTCACAAATACGTGATTGTACGGGGAAGATGGATTTTATGAATTATTTCCATTCATAAATCAACCAGTTGGTGGGAAGGAAAAACAAGATCAAATACAGACCGAAAAGATTGTGAGACGAAGTGGTCTCTTAATTATTAATTTTTTGTGTACGCTGTCCTCTCAATCAGACGGCACAAGAAAAAGGCTCATGACGAGTGTCTGTCTCGATGGCTTTCAAATATTTGCATTCTGTTTTACCTCCAACATTCAACGACCTACTTGCAATTTAACCTACTTGCACGAGGCAAATTACGTATCTCACCGGCTCGATAAGATGATCGATCATTCGATTGGGAAAGGGATGGACGTTGATATTGATAGTTACACTGTGTTTAGAGAAATTATGTAGACTTTGGCTTTGTTTATAGCAAAACAAATCGTGATATTCAGCTCCTTACAAAAATCCAGTATCGTAATTGATTGAACGTGCAGTTTAGAAGCTTGATATAGAGATTTTTATCTTCAAATTTGGATCTTTTCATGAAGCGCTGTTTAAACTAATTTAAATGCCAAGCCGAGGTTTCCACAGATCGAGATTTATCAAATATATAGCATTTTAAACGTATCATAGGTCGAGACAGCGTGGTGGTTTAATGGTAAGAGCGACGACTTGTCACACGCATCGGATTGTCATCGTCCGATTGATCGAATCCCATCGGGACCCGTCGTGCCGTTGTTAAAATAAGGTTTGGCAGCCAAATGCCCCATCAAATAATAGCTAAGATTCTCTCTTGGGTAAAAGAGACTGATTTTTGGCAACGTATAATAACTAAGGTTGTGAGAATGTGTTGTGTGAGCTAATACTATCGTAAAATTTACCTGAACTGATCACTGCGAGGGGCCGTTATTGCTGATCGGTGGGGGAGCAGCAGCAAGCAAAGGGTTGGGGATTGATAAACAATATCGAAATAAAAAAAATATATCTATATACGTAAAGATATCCCGTCGACGGATGATGTGTTGGTGAGCTTCTTGGTCGTTGTTGCGTTTCGTGAATTCCTTTCTTGAAGATTTGCCTTCGTTTTTGCGAACTTTTTTTTATTTATTCTCTTTTCGTTGGTGAAAATTAAATATTCAAAATTTCCGATATGATGATTCGCGCGCAAAAAAGAAACAAAGCAGGGTGTGCAAATGAGGCAGCAGCGCTTCCACGTGTCGGTGTCGTTAAATTGTGGCAACACTTTGCGTTATCATTTGTTACACATCGGCACACACTTACGCACAAACACAAACACACACCCTTGCACTTGTTATTGCTTGCGCTTCATTTGCTTCAATCGATCAAATTTTGTATCACTTTTTATCGGTGTGTGTGTGTGTGTACACAGGCACAAACGCAAAACGAACGAGTTGCTGCGATCAATTTTCTTGCCACCCCAGAGGTGGTGGTAGCTAAGGTAACTTAGCAGGGCTTTTCCTTCTTGACCCTGTCGTGGCGCGCGCACTTGGGTTTCGCAAACTTCACAACATCACTGTGGCCGGCAAAGCTGGTCGTATTGTTGAGCGAAGGACACACGGACACTCACTGCAAATGGAGGAGGATTGACGAGATTTGTGTGTGTGTGTGTGTGTTAGAGAGCAGAAAGAAAGGATCGGTTGTTTAATCAGTCACGTGGGAGTAATAACTCTTAGCAAGTGGTGGTGGTGGTTTAAAGCGAAATATATTGGGCTTGTATCTTTAACGATGGCTGCAGAGGAGATGGAGGAGAAGAAGGCTGTTTTGGTAGGTCCATCAAAAGCGTAACGAATCGATTAAATGTTTAAGGATGTCCACGTTCATGGTTGTTTCCTATTCAAGTGCACAAACACACAGAAAACGGGGAAGTGTCAAACCGTTCTACTCAAATGCTTCTTATCGAATACATAATTTTTAAAAACTGCTCGTTCGTTCGCAAGTCTTCCGGGTGTGTCAAACTTCAACAAAATGAAGATTCCAACCAAGGCCATTGTGCTTGAGAGTTAGTGTGAATTTTTAACAGAGGCGATTATGTGAAATCTTATAGGAATATTTTGTTTTCTGTTTGAAGTGTCGAATTTCGTGTGAAGCATTTTCATCTATTCGAAATAACTTACACACGAACTCATAAAAGGCCTTTCTACTGAATTAACGGTTAAATTCTAAAACGTTTGTTACAATTGTTGAAAAAAACAGTAAGCTATTTGAAGTTAAGGGACAAACAATTCCCATGTGTCTTCTATAACATTTTGTTTACAAAGAGCAAAGGGTATTGGTAACAATTTAAAATTTATGCTTATACTACCATCCTGTATCAAATTCTAATCGTTTGAAGGCTTAAAAAAGGATTAAATTGTATGAATTGGGTTTACAACATTTGAGCTGTTCTAAAAGTATAAAAATCAGCAAAATAAACCTCCAATTTCTATATTTTATAGCTTAATTTATCCAGAGCCAAGGATTATATAAGAATTGCCTTTTCCTGCGTTTGGTGCCGAATTCGATCTGATGAATATTATTGAACTATTTTACACATGTTGTGCCAATCTCAAACCAGCTTGAAAGAGTTTTGTTATAAACAGTTCAAATTTTTCCCACTGCCTGAACCTTACTTCCCTTCTAACTGCACAGTGAGTGTAAGTGGCCGACAGCGCACCGCAAAAAAAACGGAACCCCCACGATACGGGTAGGAGTGAGGGGATGAGGTGTGGAGTGGGGACAGTTGCATTCGTACTACAGTTGCACACCGAAATGCATATCGTCGCGTGCGTGCGTGTATGTGTGTGTGTGTGATTTACGTGCCATTTCTGCCAATTCCCGTTTCCTTCCCGCACTACTCCCCCCTCGCCCCTTCTCCGGTGTCTTTCACATTCCCATCCTACACCTGCCGTTACGTCCGTTTCCTTTTTCCGGTTCCGATGTGCGACACAAAACTCCACACACATACATCGCGCGCATGGCACAGACACACACACACACACACACACACACACACACACACACACACACACACACACACACACACCACACACACACACACACACACACACACACACACACACACACACACACACACACACACACACACACACACACACACACACACACACGAAGAAACGAAATACTCTTAACCAAAGGGTGGTTGTGGTGGTAGTAGAAGGGACAAAAAAAACACATATTCTTCTCCTCTCACGGAGAAGACTTCGCCCCACCCTGTCGCAAATCCGCTGCACACCTACAACCCTTTTGTTTTGCGGACACGAACGAGGGAGTGTTGTGTATGTGTGCCTGCCTGCCCTGTACGTTCTCTACTACACTACTCCTGAACACGGCACACATCGCACTGACACTCGTTTTGCTTGTTTTTTTCTTCTTCTTTTGTTTCTAGCACTGCTGCTGCTGCTGCTGCTACTCCTTTTCTTGACGCAATTGCACGGACACTTTTCGCTTCCTCGTTCCCGCTTTGGTGGCGATAATGGGGAGCTAATTTTTCACACTTGACACAAACACACACACGCACACATACCCATTCCACAGCGAGAGCGAGAGGCCAGGAGTGAAAGGATTTCGTTTTTTCTTCTTTTTTCTTCTATTTTGCTAGTTACTTAGCTTCGGTGCGGACCTGAGTTCGATACCGACTTTCTTCGAGCGCCCCTACGCGTTTCGCGTTCGCAGCAGAAAAAGACACTCCCGAAACCACAACTCGGCCCCAAATGGTTGCTTCGATGGGAGCAGCAGTAGCACCAGCAGCAGAATGGGAAGTTTTGTTCTCACACACACGCAAACCCTATCCCTCTCCCCATGGCATCCGACGACCACGACAAGTAGCACTTTCGATTCTGGTGCCCCTCGATTTCTATTACCTCGTTCGGTATGTGTCGAACTGGCTGAAAAAAAAGAAACTATTCCTCCGCTTCCTCGCGTTCGCGTTCCGCTTTTCACGGTTTGTTCTCGGTTTCGTCTCCGTTGCAGCTGAGCTTACGCAAAAAAAAACGGGATCGCGGAACGAGCCAACAGGGCGCTGCGTTTTCCAAAGAACTACGAATGTGTCGGGCGAGAGACTTCAGTGGAAAACAACAAAAAGTAGTTTTGTTCTTCGTTGCAGTCACCCCGTCGTACGGTGGGAGCGACCCCGTGGCCATGGCGCGTGAAATGTGCAGGTGACAGGTTGGGAGGGAAGAATTATTGGCAGGGAGCGAAACAATGGACAAATAAATTTAAAGTAAATAATTTAAAAAAAAGATAATTATCCCAGGAATTTCGCAACCATTTTAGTGCTGAAAATAATTAATAAAACAAAAAATGCAAAATTTAGCACACTGCTTGACGCATGTCAAATGGTCGACATTCGCAGGTTGGTCGACTTTGAAAGGTTCGGCCAGCTTCGGCTCCTCTTCGGCTTCCCTGCCTGCCGGATTCATGTATTGTTCATGACAAATCTTTCCGTGAATGTTCTTTTCTCTTGCACCTTCGACCGAGAAGGACGTTTTCAATAATTTCATTCCGGAATTTGCTAAGTTGTTGTTATAAAAGTTAATCAAAATGATCAACAATCCTATTAAATTAGTTAGAGCAACGTTAAAACCCAAAAGATAGCTAGTTGCGTGCGTATTTGTTATGGAATTTTACTGAAAAATATGAGCTCCAAGCTCCGTCCACCATGTGGTAGCGTGGTTCCCAACACCCGGCTGGCTTGTGGTAAGTTCGCATGTTTTATATAATTAAATCCTTAAATTAATCGTAGTATTTCGCTTTCCCTGACTAGTTCAGAATCACCGCGTTGCAATTTTCCCGCAATTAAATTGCTCCTTGACTGGTACGGTCCAAATTGTTTGGTCTTGTAGTTTTGTTAGGTTATGTTTGGCTAACTCCATGTGCGATCCGCGTGTTTTTCAGTTGCTGATCTTATTGAGAAAGCATGATTGAAAACAAGTCGTAACTTTGGCTCGAATTACTCGCTCTTTAAGTCAAGCATACTGCCTACATTTTTAATTCGATCATATTGCATCCTTTTTTTACATTGTTATACTTGATATAGTGCTCGTACTATAGCCGATGCTGTTTGTTCTTTCATTTTAGGCACATCCGGCGGGTAAAGGCGTCATCTGCGGCATGAATCCAGCGCACTGCCAAAAGGTAAGTTCAACTAACGTAAAGAATTCAACGAATAGAATTTATTCCTCGCGTTGATGACTCATGACTTAAATAACCATGAGAACCGATGATTATTTCAATCATGCACCACTAACTGAAAGCTGCTACTATTCGCTATCTAAAATGATTTTACCAAGAAACGCGTTATTAATTTATTCATTATTCATGATTCACAGGTACGTCATGAATCGGCATGGAAATATACAGGCCTCCGTAGGCGATTATTCCAAGAACATGAGAATGGCGTTCGAATTTTCTAATACACGAGGCCTTACGTTCGATACTAGGTAAGCAAAATTGAATTAAATTTTTGAAATGTATTAACTACTATAAACCATCGCAAGCGGTGAGCGATGATTAATATGAGGATAAAAAAGCATAATACCCTTAACCATGGAATGAATTAATGATTCAATATGCACCACACTGAATCTAGTAAAATTCTAATACGTCATTTATATCTAGCGTTGCCAATTATCTAATATGTATCTTTTTTATCTTTACCTTTTTCTCTTGCTAGGAAGGACGCTACCTAAACAGATTCGTTTCTGGCATTAACGTTTTTCCAATAGGATTCAATGTCAACCAGGTAAGCTCTAGTCATTTTCAATTCCAAATGTATATAACGAATAGGATTTCTTCCTCGCGTTGATGACTCATGACTTAAAAAACCATGATAACCGATGATTATTTCAATCATGCACCACTAACTGAAGGCTATCTTAAGCAGCTCACTGTAATGCGATTTTGCCAAGGAACAAGATATTAATTTTATCATTATTCTTTATTTCCAGGTACATCACATCGATCATAGAGATTCGCCACAATTCGCCAAGTGTAATTGATGAAAGGTAAGCAAAATCGAGCAAAACTATTAAAATGAAGTATTCATCTCGCCAGCATGACAAAATATTATGAGGATAAAACAGCACAATACCCTTAAACATGGAATGAATAAGTGATTCAATATGCACCACACTGAGTTAAATTATGCTGCGCGCATAGCAGCAGCATTCGCTCGTCGGGTACTTTACGCTCTGCAACATTAACATTTAAATTTTTATTCTTTTCTACAGAAATCACAACGCCGATTCCCTGTGAGAAGTTTTTCGTTGCAACAGCCGTTGTAATAGTTCAAAAACGGAGGTGACAGCTTATTTCCACAGGTAAGAAACATCCTTAATTTTATATAATTTGTTTGTAAATTCAAACCTCCGGAATGTTTTTTTTTTGCAATTCACTGTGAGTTTTCATGATGATTTGATTACCCTATATTCTGGAATGAATTATTTTATGATTCTACTTGTATCCATGCACCATACTGAAAAAGTTTGATGAAACAAGCAGCTATAATTTAGTTCTTCTCTCGTCCGCAAATTTTAATGCTCGTTTTTTCTCTTCTCCCATTTCACAGCGTGGTGTGGTTTGGGACAGTGTCGACGATCCTTCATTGAACAGCTGTATTAAAATAATGGTAAGAAATAAAAATGATTTTAAGACGACTTAAGAGCGTGTTAACTGTAAATGATGAACAAAATCCTTATCTTCCTTCTCTTATTAGATGAATTTTCTTGATTAGAAATGCTTATCTGAAGCTTATGATTTTTTAAAAACCCTCAAAACTAAAAGAAGTCGAAACAACATTAAAAGATTTTTTCCTTTTCTTTTCGCAGGAGGTCGTCCCGTGATCATCGTCTTCTTACCATCGCGGTTATTCTGCCCTTCTACGACTGAGAGGACGCTAACTTTTTATGGGAGAAAATCAACAGCTTTCAATATGGCATCCGTTTATGAAAGGTATCTAAAAATTCGTATTATTTATCCTAGAAGCATAGAAACCCTAGTGCGAGCGGTCGGCAACCTTGCGGTTTTTTTCCATCGTCCTTTTTAAGGAAAGTTTTCCAATTAAAAATAAATACATTGCCAATGTATTAAAAACATTGAAACAGTTAACGATATTGGTTAAAATTTCGAATCTGACGGGTTTGTATTTGATATTGTATGAAAGAGGTAAATTATCACAAACTCAATGATCAGCAGGCTTCTGTTAAATTTTCATTCTACAGACAAGATAAAGAGAGGTGTTCTACTGTAGTTCAGTATTAAAAAGGCGAATTACATTACACTTTGTTCATCAATAGATGAAAGATAGGAAAATAATGGATCACATTTACTATTGTCATTATTTATGGTACGACTCTTGTGGATCTTCTCAGTTACTTGTGTAGCAGTGTTTTCACTCTTTGAACCGTATCGGTTGCCGTTCACTGTACTAGGACAGCTGTTCTATGATCACAGTATTGAAAAAAAGTCTTTGATGAATGTACGCTGATTGATCCTGAGCTCAAATGACGGATTTCATAGTCGTGTTCTTACTCCTTTTTGGCCGTCTATGAAAAATTCACCCCTGAAACATCTACCATATTTTCATATTTTACCTTGCGCATGACATTTCTGTAATACTAAGCAAGCAATATTTGTTTTTGTATTTTCTTTTTCATGAAGCGTTCTGACATCATTGAGATATGAGTGACGACGTCATCAACGCGTTCGATGGACCGCCAGTGTGGACCCGCCAGTGTGTGATATGCTTCGGTGATCCTCTTTTATATTGTGATAACTCATCGCAGGAATAAAAGAAGCTACGTTTTGTGAACAATGAAAACGTGTTTTACTTTTTTTTTGTATTTTGTAAAAGGAGCGCCAATACGCAGTTGGTTGATAAAGGTTATCGGTCATGTCCTCCCCTTCACAAGGATGGAATAATACTTAACAGCGAAAATGAGATACCGGCAGAAGAATCAGCCGTACCGGCGAACTCGTTCGTCCCTGGGAACGTTCGCCGCGACGCTCATTTTCACTCATTTCATAGCCCTGTAGATCAAAAATTAGAAAACCGTATAGATTTTGTACTGGCCAACCTAGTGGTACAACCCTGTCCACTCATGAGCGACGAATGTTTCTCGTCGAACGAGTTCGCCGGTACGGCTGAATAACAACAAGCGTGTGGGGTGTCTGACACGCCCCTTTCCCAACGGCGTGAACTATTCCGAAAAATAGTTCTCATCTTCCAACCCCTCCGGCATGTACGTTAGGTCCGACTCGTCCTTGTGCAGCAGATTGTACCCGGCCCCGTACCGGAGGTCTTTCATCAGCTTGGTCGGCGCGTTGCGCAAATGCAGCGGCACGCCCGGCATCGGGCCCTTCCACCCGTCGATCGATGCCCGGCACCGCTTGTACGCATCGTACACCTCGCGGCTTTTCGGGGCGCGGGCCAGATACACCGCACACTGCGCGATGATGCAGTCCGCTTCCGGCAGCCCGACGGACTGGACGGCGCTCAGCGTTGCGGTCGCTACCTGCAGTGCGTTCGCGTCCGCCAGCCCGATATCTTCGCTCGCCATCCGCACCATGCGCCGGCAGATGTAGCGCGGATCCTCGCCGGACGCGACCATGCGCGTCGCCCAGTACAGTGCGGCGTTGTCGTCCGAGGCGCGGATGGATTTGTGCAGCGCGGATATGATGTCGTAGTGCTGGTCGCCCTTCCGGTCGTACAGCAGGTGCGATTTCTTCAGACCCTCGCGCACATCCTCCAGCGTGACGGTGATGAGCGAATCGGTGAACGAGCGGCCGTTGATGGCGGGCGGCGGCGGCGCGGCAGCACTCGATAAGGCAAGCTGCAGACTGTTCAGCCCGATCCGTGCGTCACCGTCGCAGGTTTCCGCCAGCCATCGGATAGTTTCCTCGTGTACAAGCATCCTACAGGGGAGGAGGGTAGTATGAAGAATTAGGAAAAAAAATCATTATTACAAGTAGGAAATATTGGGGGCTACAATATACAAACGTCTTACAAACTCACTTTGAACACAATTGTCCTTTTCTTTTTCTTTTGCCGTAACGATCAGTTGGGATCATTAAAGCAAGCCATGGAATTGCATGTTCAACTTCTGTATTGTTCAATGCTTCGCGGGAAACAGTTCGTATTCGTAATTTATTCGCTAAAGCCTTTCCTTAATCCCATCCCTTGTTATTTCTGCTTATAATACCTTATTTCAGCGATACCCTTTAGATACATCGTTTGTAACTTTAGGCACTTAACAAGCTTTCTTCAACAAATTTCAACTAACCTTGGTACGTACGACGTCTTGCTCAGGTCCGGCACGTTGTTGTTCAGGCTTGCCGGCACCATGACCGCTTTGTACTCGGGCAGCGCCCGCTCCATGATGCGCATCATGCCGTCCACCGTATGTTTCTCCAGCACGATCACCCGGCACCGGCTGAGCAGGGCCGAGTTCAGGCTGAACGAGGGATTCTCCGTCGTCGCACCGATCAGCGTGATTGTGCCGGATTCCACGTGCGGCAGAAAGATGTCCTGCTGCTGCTTGTTGAACCGATGGATCTCGTCCATGAACAGGATCGTGCGGCGATTAAACTTCGACTCGTTCTTGGCCACCTTTACCACCTCCTTCACCTCCGCCACGCCCGCCATCGTGGCGGACAGCTTGGCGAACCGCAGCGTGCCCACGTTCCGCTTGCACCGGTTGGCAATTATGTTGGCGAGTGTCGTTTTGCCACAGCCGGGCGGTCCCCACAGGATCATGCTCGGGATCGTATCGTGCTCGAACAGTTTGCGCAGTATCGTGTTCTGCCCGATGGTCTGCTCCTGCCCGACGTACTCTTCGATGGTCGAGGGACGGACCCGTTCGGCCAGCGGTACGTTCGATTCTGGGGTTGCATTTGGGCACGACGGTGCAGGACGTGCGGCTGGCGCTGGATCCATCATTTTGGGCTTTTTGTTTTGGCTGTCGCTTGCTGCCGGGGCCTCCTCCTCATCGTCCGTGTCGAGGCTGGTGATTTCGATCGGTTGCTCCGCTTTGGCGCTGGACGTTACGGTAGGTGCCGCCGGGGCGGTCTCATTTCTACCGCGCTTTGCCGGTTTTGGGCTGCGCTCGAAGATGCTAAAGTTACGCTTTGGCCCTTGCGAGGATGTTGGTGTATTGGAGGCTGGCTGCTGTTGCTGCTGTTCGTCCGGACTGCCCTCGTTTCCGTGACTCATCGTCAGACACTCGTCTACATGCTGCTCGATCTCAGCGATCGGGAACCACTTGTCGCAGATCGGACAGACCGCTTTGCGTGTGCTGGTCGATGGTTGTGGATCATCAAATTCACTCGAGCTCGCCATCGTGCATCTGGACGGCGCGATCGCAATGGCACAGAACAGAAAAATAGAGCTGCAGTGTTACCGCCTGTTGAATGTAGAACGGGACTGATTTTGAAAAACTCGCGGGCGAGCTTTTTGGCGGCGACCGTCGCAAAACCGTCGCAAAACGTCAAAACCGACGTCACAAGTACTGCAAACCGACGTCGCCAGCGAGCGAAACTCGCAACGATTTCGAGGCGCTGGCGACGTCGGTTTTGACGTTTTGCGACGGTTTTGCGACGGTGGCCGCCAAAAACAGAGTGACCAGAAATACCGATTTATCTGTATTCCTACCGATTTTCGATATGCCTACCGATTCACAGATGAGCCCCCTAAAACTACCGATTTTTCATTTATCCTACCGAAAATCACAGATTTTTTCGTAATACTGACCAAAAAGTCATATAACCATTTTCAAAATCACTTAATGTATCAAACTTTATATCCCAAGTAGCCTTAAGAAACTCTATTTGATTATTAACAGTTTTTTAAAGCCTTTAAAAATCAAATAGAGTTTCTTAAGAGAATATGACATTTGCCAGCGTTACATCATAACGACGTATTCCGTTACACTCGTTTTTGTTCGATTCGGGTTACTATAACACACAGTGTTTTTCAAATTTTATGTACACCATTTCCAATTTATTCAATATTCGGAAAATCATTTTTCATTCTTATTTATGTAATAATGCGTATTTATTTTTACACCAAACTATTTTTTTATTAACTGTTTGAAAACTATGTGTTTTCTTTTATTCCTCTATTTGAAGCTGCGGTGATAATAAAAAAAGAATTTAAAAATAAAAAATTAATATTTCATATTTTCAAATAATACATGTGAAGAGTTTGATAAAGGGTATGAAATATTTGCAAATGAGAAATTTTTTCATAAAAATGTATATTTTCTTGGGCAAAATAATATGCTCTTGATGACGATAATTTTTGAGACATACTGTACATGGTCACGTACATGGCGCCTCCATTTCTTATGTCAAAAAGTTCGTCAAGCTTCGTGTGTGTAGCTTGTGTGTAGATGGCAACAAAACCAAGCGTCTGCGACAACTTTTATCAGCTATTGTTTAATTTGTGTGTCATCATGATTTTATAACAGGTCAGTGTATCGATATTACCATTATCTTCACATGAGCTACATAAGTTTTATATTCCGCAGCATATTTGATTTGGATAGCGTTTGGACATCATGCTTTTCGTACACGGCTGCAGCTGACCTCCATGCTGATATAATGGAAGAAACCCATGGAATGAAAGAAACTTATGTGATACAGTGACAATATGCAGTGACAAAACGATGAAATGTCGAATAAAAGTATTTGTGGTGAATTTATGCATTTATTCCATGAAATATTAACACCTTCTGTTGTAACTTAACGAAGATCTAGCAAATGCATATAGAATGAGACAGAGCAATACAGCCATCTCTGTCGATTTGTTCGTTGAGTTTGATATTTTTCGTTAAAAATACCGGCGAAATTTGAATTTTTAACGAAGCCAGGAAAGCGTTACGCAGTGTTTTAAGCCCTGAAATTACTGCTGTATGGAAAGCTAAAAGTAATACTTTTAGGCATACTTTTAACGGTTTCTTAACAGAATTGTGCTACTTGGGATGGAAATCACTAGCGACCAGAACCAGAAGTTCAAAAGAAATAACTAAGGCCCGTGTCTGCACGTCATGAAATCGAACGCGCTGTTAAAATTTATATGCAAATTGAAAGATAATGTAACCCGGCGCTCTAGCAGCAATCGAACACGACATCGAACATGAAAAATGTATAGAACTTCACATGTTCGATTTGTGGGCTATCACATCGAACATGTAAAATCCAATATATTTTTCATGTTCGATGTCGCGTTCGATTGCTGCTAGAGCGTCCCAATCATTTGTTGGGTTAAATTCCCTAGTACAATTTTCAGATCGACACTTCAGAAAGGCCTCATGTGACCGCTATGAACCAAATCTAAACTATCTCCTATAAATAAATGAAAGATGTTATTTTCTCGTGCTGCTGCTCTTCATGGGATAGATTAGCTTCCATCTCCGACAACCCGCCCCCCTCCCCCCCTCCCCCGCTCAACACTTCAAAGCCTACCGAAAACTACCGAAAGAATCTTTAACTCCTACCGAAAACTACCGATAAAATTTTGATGCGCCTACCGAAAACCGCAAAAATAATCTGGCCACTCTGTCCGTGGGTTCCCAAGCAACAATCCCAAGGAGCAAAGTATTGCTCCTAATAACCCAGGCGACAAAAGCATGCGCAGATAAGTAACGAGCTGCTATCAAGGGATTCAAGAACAAAGTTTTAGTGATTTATCAATTAGCCAATAATTAACCAACAACCAAGTTTTAAACAGTTTTAAGTTTCTCAAACTGAAAATTCTTTCTTCTCCTTCGAGCTTTCTCCTTCTCTATGTACTGGTGTATGGTCTCGTATTGAAGTTATGCATCGCTAGATACGATTGATTGAATTCTAAACTTCAATGTGAACCATCATAAATGAAGCAAGTGAGATTTGAGTGATGGTCGTTGGTATTGATACCTTAGTATATGACTACACGACCATTCTTATAGATTTTTTCTCGAAAAAATAGAAGGGCATATAGGCGATGATTATATGAGTATAGGCAAAACACATTGCAAGAAAAGGACAGCAACATAGTGATGAGTTAAAAAAAAACGCTATATATTGAGCAAACTAGTGAAGGTATGGATTTTTCTTTTTCTTCTGTGGATTTTTGATTTTATAGTCGTTTTAGCTTAATCTGTGGCGCTTGGATAGTCGCCTGATTAGGTAAACAAATATTTCAACTGAAACTTTCACGGCTGTAACGAATTCTCTTCGAAATATTTCATATTTTGAATTGAATCAGAATAAATAGCTTTCCCCCATACTAATTTTTATATATAACGACTTTGATTCCTCGCAGTTGTAACTTTCAAATAGAATTGTGACAACACTTTTGCTTCCAAACCCAGAAAGCGTATGTTCAAATCATGATTTTATGAGAACTTTTTTTTTTCGTTTTTTGTTGTATCTGTTTCTATTCAAATTGATCACTACCAGCAAAATAACGTTAAATGACTTCTAATCGTTATTTAATCGCCAGAAGGAAAGCAGCAGCAATTAAATGCCTTTGATATATTTCAATGGATAATTTCGTTTTGAATTTTGAATTTGAATTTGCAACTGCCAAATGAAGTCCCTGCAAGCGCCTCTAAACTGGACTGTTTTGTTGTGGTTTGCAGTGATGTGCGTGAGATTGGATAGCAAGATCTAGGTTCGATGTTCTCTTGCGTTAAGCCCTGAGCTATTGCACTTTATCTTAGGTGATCTGCATTATCCAGTTCTTAAATACAAGAACGTTGAAAGGTGTTCGATTTCGATAGGTCGCATAAAATATTAAATAATATAAATATTTCACCCATTCTGATAATGTCAAGTGAATATAGTAAAATTATAATGTTTTCTAACGATAATTCCTCAATAAGATTTTTTTTACGACCAGTAAAAAAAGATGTAAAAATCTCCGATTTTACAACTCAATTCCAGAACACTTTCGTTCAAACTCCGAGGAACAGCATGTTCAAATAGAATAAAATAAGTAGCATTCCTAAAATACCTCACTAAAAGAAACGTGACATGGGGAGTTAGGACCATCGCATTCCTGCTGCCTTTCGACAACTTCATAATTGAACCAAAAGATTGATAGTGTACAGTACAACAAAGGCTACCCCATTTCCCGTTTAGCAAAGCGTACACGTGGGATGGGATATCGTGTTGTCGTAGGTTGTCATTCGCTCCTTGTTTCCTACCGAACCATGCAACATGGAAACTCGCAGGGGGAACTACTACAACTATCTACTCATCACCTAACTTAGGGAGGGGACTCAACACGACCGGTTCCTTGTCCCAGTCTGAGACTCCCCCTTTTAGCTCGATGCGCTTTCTACTGCCTGCAAAAAAAGGCCAGAGACCCACGTACCGCACCGAACGGGCAATCGGGCACGCTGCAATAAAAAAAGGTGCTGAAAAGTAGTGCAAGGGGAATGTCAAGTTTATCATTTCGCGATGGTGCTACCCCCCCCCCCCCCCGAAAAAAATTCGGAACACAGCACAGCACCAAACGCCAGGTCGGATGCTTATCGATCCAACAATTTAAACAGCGGCGGTCACGGTAGGCCAGCATTCCCGGGCCGGCACCGCAGGCGGCACCAAACGTACGCTGACCGTGCAGTGCAATGGACGCGTTTCCGATCACGAGCGAAGATCCGGATGTGCGCCAACAGTTTGCGGAAAACATCTTCCAAATATTGCGCCCACTGTCGGCGCTGGAGATGCCGCGTGGCAACCGGCCGACCGATGGCGATTCGTCCGAGTGCAGTGCCCTGTCCGATCCGTTCTCCGATCTGGATGAATCGTACATACTGTTGGATCAGCGCAAGAAGGTATGCATTGGACAGCAAGGTACAGCGTATTTCCCCTCCCCGGTTACACGTGTTTGTTTTGCGTAGAAACCCGGCGTGGATGAGACGGATGAGCTGCTGTTAATGAATCAATTTACACCCGAGTTCCGGTGCGCTTACGATGAGCTGATGGTGACGGGCGAGAACCGGCACCGGAAGCAGGCGAAGGAAACGGCACCCGAACCGGCGGGCGCGTCGAGCGGTTCCGGCTGTGCCGCCTGTCCGGTGGATCTGCAAGTGGCCACCGATTTCAGCCCCAAGTTCCGGTCGTTTATCGACGAGATGCTGCGCAAGTGTGACCTGCAGCACCATCAGGAGGAGAAGAAACGGCGCGAACAGCAGCAGGCGCTGCAGCAGCGTAAGAAGGGGCGCGTGCGGGCGATCGTGTCGGAGGAATCGTTCTGCGGGCTGGAGACGGACTCGATGTCGGGGATGTGGCGTATGCTGGACGCAATGTCCGAGAACGAGCGCGAGCTCTTCCCGACGTCCGGCCCCCACTACGATCTGTACTACGATCGGCGGTTCGATTGGATGACGCGGGACGAGATACCGTGGGAGCAGATAGAAACGTCCAAGAAGAAGTGCGAACAGTGGCTAAAGATACCGGGCCAGATGGAGCAGACCGATGGTGCGAAAGCGAAACAGAACCAATAGCAAGGGAAGTGTAGCGGAGGTTTTCGAAGCGTTTTGTACTTTTGCAGTGTGTTTTTAAAAATAAATTGTGTGTATTTCAAAAATTGTGAGCTTCATGTTTACAGGTTTTCGAAGGTTTTATGTATGCAGTAATGTTACACGCATAGGGTGTAGTTCGAGCCAACACGGAGGCAAAGCAGACGTCTACTTCCTGTCGTAATAACCACACCACAAGAACGTTGTAGCACTCTCGCACATGGTCCTGCACAGCGAAACATCGCAGAATAGATTTTATGCTGAGTTTGCATAAAATGTGCCATTCCCGATGGATCAGCGATCACCAGCATCTACCCAAAGATAACATCGTAGAGCATCCGCCCAAAGGTCTTGATAATGTCCTTGAGCATCCACCGATCCAGTAGGCTTAGGCTCGAGTTACAGTCTGTTCCCGAGTTACGTCGTTATCGACTTACGCGGATTCGGAGATTCGCGGGTTTGAAATAAATTTGACAGATCAAATGTCAAATCAGTACAATTTGCTTCAAGACTTGTCCAATGCAGTATACATTGCATTTTTACCAATAAATTATATCCACTTAAAAGCCAAAAATATCAAAATGTTCTGCAAGAATCATATCAAATAAATGATATACTGTATAAAAGTAATAAATTGAATCCAAAATATCAATCAATTTGGATGTATTTTGGGTGAAAATCACGAAATTGGACTTACAATGATATTCGAGTTACGCGGATCCTTCGGAAGCGCACAAACAGCTTAACACGTTGGTTGAAAGATATAACTATTTTGTCATAATACTTAGTATTTCCCTTGCACAACCATAACTGAATAACGTTATGATACAGGGTTTCCCACGATTTATTGGTCAGTTCCCATGATTTTTTGGTGCGTTCCCACGATTTTTTGGTCGTATCCCATAGATTTTTGGTTCGTTCCCATAATTTATTGGTATTTTCCGATTGGATATCAATACAATTGGACCAAAAAATTCTGCGAAACGACCGAAAAATCGTGGGAACGCACCAACAAAATATGGGAACCCACCAAAAATTGATGGGAACCGACCAATAAATCGTGGAAAACCCTGTAAATACAAATCATTCAATTAGATCTCATGCTTTCTTTCATATAATTAAAACTAAGTGAAAAGCGACATCAAAACATTAAATTACTATTTCGCTAAAGTTTAGTCCAGATCATAGCAATACATTGAACTAAAATTATTGAGCGATAGAAATTAAAATACAAACTATATAATTACATAAAAAGTAGAATAATAGAATATTATCATTGCCAGGAAGATAATCCTAAAGTAAACGCACAAAACTGAAAGCGAACAGAATTAGAAAAAAAAGAGCTAAAAGTGTACCAAAAAGGAGATCGTGTGTAATTTAACGTGAAATTATTAGTTATTTACTAATACAATCACAAAATGATACTGGGTGCGTGGACCATTATTCTTGCGAACTGTGCATCTGTGATTAATTTTTGGAATAACTGAGTACAACAAGAGTTTTTTTTTCTAATGTGATCCTCAAAGTATAAAACGTTTTTTTACATTCATCTTAACCTTAATTCATCTTAGCTGATGATTGTTGAGGATTGAAGATTTATCTCTTTACGTTACCTCCAAACTCACCAAAGCCAGAGCATCATGTCGATATTTTTTCACACGATGATGAATATTATGAGTAAAAGGGCAAGTCAGTCAATGTTATGCAGAAATCCAGCTAGGATTAGTCCGAAGAAGTAGCGCATTACGCCAATTCCAATGAATACAGAGCCAATGTTTTGGAAGCTGATGAACAACTGATCAAACCTGATTTCAATGGGTATGACACATTTACAGTAAACTATTCTAAGGTGTTTTGCGCTGCTGTAGCCACTGGAGGAGAGTGTTACGGTATGCTTTAGCGTGCAGCTATCGCCAAGGAAGTGACTTGAAGATACGTAGAATGACAAAGTTTGACACCTATTGAAGAAAATTGTCCTGATGTGGCAAATTGTTAGTGTACAATTGTCTATTTTATATAAATTTTAATTTAATTGAACAGTGAAATTGGATGTAATACTCTACATAACATAATAACAATGTAAATGTAGTAAGCAAAACCCACAATATTCACAAAAACATGCCGAAATTCAGTGATTTTTGACCTGAAAAGCGTAACATCAGTATTTTGAACAGTATTTCATATAATTTTTATATGTTTTTCTATGAATTTGGAAGAATTTTGTCTAAGCTTTTCCCTGCGTATTTCCCAACGTGCATGGAAACGCGTAGCAGAAGCTTCTCACGATGCTCCCTGTAAGTTGGTATAATACTGGTACCACGAAAACCCCCTAAAGGGGTAATAAAGCACAAACCTCTTCCGAGTAACTTGCTGTAGTACAGCAGCTCAGAGCACATCATCGCACGGAGCAAGCCAAACCACTCGAACTCCACCGAATGTCCACCGGCAGTAAAACGGTACCACCGAGCATGTTGTGTTTGCTTGAGTGCAATCTTCGCAAGTACCTTCAATAACACTCAAATAAATCTCACCATTACTCAAAACGCTCGGCACAAACACATGCACCGAGCTGTATCGGGTTACATACCAGTTCAAACATCCTGTCCGGTGCACTGTTTGCATACTTTCTCGATTATTGAAGGTGCCCGCGGCGTTAGTTTTGGGCCCGGCTGCTGCTGTGCTGATTGATAGCCTCGAGATGTGCGTGTTTTTTTTTTGGCCCTGTAGTCGGGTTCGATGCCGGGGCGGTAGTAGTCAGGATTACAAATAATTGCGATCTCATAATGCGTCGAACGAATGCATACACGATACACGATACGGCCTGCCATTTCCGGTACGGGTGTACATGCGCTCAAATTGAATATTATTCCATTCAGCAAACAGTGCCCACACGCACACGCACACCATTAACGCCCCGATGACCACCGCAGCCGGCGTACTGGTGGCTTGAAAAGTGGTCGAAAATGGCCGTGCATAAATGATGGACCGTCTGGTTAATTTTAATTTCCCCGTGTCTGTGTCTGGGGAAGGAGAAGATCCACATCAGCACACATGTTCGACGCAACGGCAACGTTTCTTATGCGCACGGCGGCGAAGGAAAGGCTGTGGACCCGCTGCAGGCAGTGTTGAAGAGGGGTTTTTTAAAATTTCGCTAGCACCTTGTACGACCAACGGGTGTGTAAGCCCTTTCACTCGCAATTAATCCGCACCGTAGCGAGGAAACGAGGAAACGTCCAGGACGTCCCCAGGTGATCCGGTGAAGCCGGAAGATGTCCAAGCGTAAAAGGGGCACACAGGTTTCGCTTCCCGGAAAAAAAAAACTAAAAGAACATCGCAACAAAAAAAAGAGAGGGGAAAACAACATAATAATTAATTTATAACCGAGCAATTCATTCAACCCCGTTGTGGGTCCACTTCCTTCTTTTTTTGCTGATGTTGCTCCCTTTCGTTTGCACACCAACGAAAACCGGATGTTTCTGAACACCCCTGCTCCCCTCCCGAGCCTCCCATTTAGCTGCACAAAAAGTGAACAATTTAATTCGCTCATTTTTCTGCTCCAGTGGGAGCACTTTCCTGCCAAAACCATCAAACAAAACGATTCGGCAAACAGGGAAGGGTTGAGCCGTGGGAAGTTTGATGATGTTCGTGTTTTTTTTTGTTTGCGACGAAATGACCATATAAAAACCAACACTCCTCTACCGACGGATTGCTGGGAGGAATATTGGATGGGACCCAGCAAACTGTTGAACTGATGAGCGGCATGAGCATGGGAAAAGAGTTTTGGGCGAGCTCTTTAGCATGTAAAGTTTCGGTCGGTATGGTTTATTTTGAGCTCAACGCTTTGGATAAATCACTGCAATAAGATCACAAGGGATAGGGTCTTTTGTCAAGCAAAAAATGTGAACTTTACTAAAGGTATAATTTACAATTGTCACACGAGACTGGTTTACAGGGAGTGGCGTATTTTTTGGCTCATTTTAATGATATACTAAAATATTCGTATTAGAACACCATTTTTCGACCGGAAATGCTACTTTTTGCGCATGAAAATGCACACAACGGATCTATTTCATTTTTAATTAATTCTGAGACATTGCTAGAAAATGAGGCACCATGAGACCAAGAGATGATTATACAAACACTAACCAACATACACCAATGATTGTTTGAAAATGCGCAATAATGTAATACTGCCAAATTCCCCAAGGGTTTCTTGAAGACATTAGATTTTTTTTGTACAATTTAAACCTGGACAACATAACTATCAAATTATGTAAGCCTAGTGGCATTCGATGCGAGGATATTGACACAATATTGTTAGAAGAGCAAATAGATATTTAAAAAAAATAAATATCTATTTTAAATCAAGCTACACATGCACGTGTATATTTTTACGTCCATCACTGTATCTCAACGCAGCATGTCGTGTAGAAGCGTTTATACTTTGCAATTTCTCATCACCTGCTTTAGCACGAAGGCACATTCTTGCTAACCAAACCTCATCGGGTCACCTGGTGAAGCTTTTTTGCCCAAAAAAAAAACTAAAAATGTAACAATACACACAAAAAAAAGCTGGCAGGGAAATAAAAACCAGGCGCTAAAAAGGATACCGTTTACACTTTTAATTGCCTTGTCAAACAATGCTCAGTAAGGTTTAAGGGTGGTACATTCATGCTGGGATTTTTAACTCATCCGCTCGCCCGCTGTAAAGGTGCGAACCGGATCAGCTCAGTGTTTTGCTTTACCAAGAAAAAGGGATAATTATATCTATGAATCTGTTTAGATGGGTGTATAATGACACGGAAAAATTCAACCCCTCAGCTAATAAGGACTAACCGAGCGATGAATTGCTTTGAAGTGATACTGGCCGTTACTTTATTGCTACAATTTTTAATTTTGTTTTTAGTGTGCATTTGATATTGTATTATCTTTGGGCATGAAAGATAAGGTGTTGAAGAATATTTTGAATTTAATTGCAGTTACTTTTAAGTAGATAATTCGACTCTTGTGCTTAAAAACGCCTAAAAGTATGCAATACCTTAGCCTAAAAGTATGCAAAAGCATGCAGTATGCTGCTTAAGTAAATTGTTTTCGTTTAATCAATTTAACCAAATAAAATAGCATTTTGTTCTTGAAAAAGCGGCACTCCTCGGTATTGCAACACCTGCAAAACCTCATTTTCAGATTCAGATGCATACCATCAAAGAAAGCTTCCTAGCCGCCAAACGAGTTGCTTGGTGCACGGGTGCAAATGTTTTTCCCACGTGTAGTGGTGGTTTCATTTGGAACATTCTTTCAGCATCCGGGACAACGCAAAAATGTACCCACTTTCTGCTGGCTGTAGAATAACTTCGTAAAAAAAATCCCCGGCTCTAACTAAAGGTTTCCCGGGTAGTCACCCGGAATTCCTGTTTGGATCGCCCCACTGTACCGCCGCTCAATATCCGGGCTCGCCTTTTCAATTTATATGCATTTTATTTTTATCGCAGTGCATCAACGTTCTTTTTTTTTTGTTCGTTTTCTCTCTCTCTCCCTCTGTGCGATTCAAGAAAGAATACATTTGCCGGCGGTGTGGAACGCTCTTTCATCATCACCTGGTCGATATCGTTTGTGGACGAGCTTGCGTTCGTTGTTTATTTGCAGATTATTTTTTCCCCCTCGGATTGTTCAACGGACGTGCCCGAACGTGCGTCCCTCTCGTTACGCTGCCCGTTTGCTACATCTTTGTACGGCGTGCTGTACGGCAGGATGCATTTTTGTTGTTGTTGAGACAGCTCTTTCTCTCTCTTTCTCTCTTTCACACGCATACAGACACTCAATCAGTGTGGGCCACGTACCGGCACGACATGGAACGAGCTTTTCCTCTTTCTCTTTATTGAATCAAACCTAGACCGGGATTTGAGTGGGTTCGTGATTCAAATGGACTTCGCTGGCGGGGTAGTATCGGATCGGGCGTGAGCCAATTTCGGCAGTCATTGAGCGTTGAATGGGCGGTATGCTATTTGAACGGAGCTCCAGTTTTTGCAGCAATCGATGCGGTGTGGATCGCAGGCGGCTTTACTTTATGATGAACGTGCAACAGTGAAGAGTTGTTGCACATCGAACTGAAACAAGCCTCAAGAGGCTTATATTACGTAGGAATAGTTTAATTTTCCGACGAATATTCAAAATCATTTCAAGAATACAATGCCGACAGAGGCACTACTGAATATCAACCCTCTTGCTGAAAGCCTAAATGTATGCAATATATGCTTTAATGTGTTATAGGGTTTACTAAGTTATTTTGTGTTGCATATTTTGTGGCTCAAAAAAGTTTATGTAAACATGATGTAAACATTCAGCCGTCCTATATTATTTTTGACAAAAAGGCACTCGATGCTAAACCGTGCATCCGCCAGTGGCATTCAATCTGTTTCACACATGACGCTCAATTAGTAATATGAGGTATAAAATGATACAATTTTTAAGTGATCTATATAGTTTAATTGAAATATAAATATATTCTACGAACTGTGCCAATATATTGCATAAAACATAAAAAGAATAAGTTTTATAAAATGATTGGCAAATCCTAAAAAGGGTGCCTGATCTGTTACAAAACATCTAATTGCATACTTTCAGGCGGCAACACATATCCTACATAAGAGATGAGCATTTGTAAACATATACAAATTGTAAACCACAGCAATTAGTTAAAAAATCATGTTTATCACTTATTTTAACAATATATGTGGCGTTTTTATACCATTTAATAGTGGTATATTTCATTTGAAGAGTGAAGTGAATTTACTAGAGATAATATTTAAAAAAAAACATTCCGACTGTCGTGTCACATTTGGCAACCGTGTCACATACCACACGCGTTAATGCACTTTCGGTAACTCGTTACGGCTCGCTTAACAGTCATTGCACGTAGATCGAATACCCAGCTCGTGGTGGAAAAAGTTGTCCTGAGACTTCGAAAGTCGGAGCACATTTTCCACCTCACCAAACCGTACAGCTTGGTTGAATAATTGAGAAGAACACATTCGACTGCCTGGTGAAGAGAGCTGAAAAAACAGCAAATTAAAACACACAATGTAGTAAAACTGTGCGACAAATAAACAAGACAAACAAACAGTATTTGCTCGAACCTGATCGTGGCTTACCATAGCGAGGACGCGTGCTTTTTGGTGTTTTGCTTTTGCCGCTCTCGTTAAAAATCACATCAGCTAACCAGAGGTGTACTGTCAGCGGGAAGGTTCATGTTCGCTTCCAGTTAGTCTGGGCTAAGCTTGGCTGTCTTTCAATGTTTCGTTTTGGCAAGTGAAATTGTTTGGTTTACACTTTCCAGGCTCACTGTCAGGCAACACCATAGCTCTCCGATGGTTCTATTTGCACAACACAGAGAGCTTAAATGGTAGTGAAAATGTGTGCCCAAAGTCGATCGCCGTCTTCAGCTTGCTGGTGAAAAGTGATTCCCTCGAAAGAGTATGGGCGTTAAATGATGTACCCTTTGCTAAACAAATACAGTAAGTTGGGGATTGTTTGTCTTTCCTGTTGAGCAAAGTTTTGACGCCCGGTCCTGCCGGACACTCTCCTGTGCTCCGTTTCTCACCGGCTTTTCATGACTCTCGTCTTACGTCCTACAGGTAAGCTAATACCTTTATTTCACTTACCTTACCTCATCAACCAAGCCGATTTTAAGGATGATGATACAAAGTATCCCAAAACAATCAAGAGGACACTGTTTACTCAGCATTGGCCCTCCGTCTCACTGCTCTACAAATGAAGATGTCCACTTGTTTATGGATTAGTTTGCTTTTTCGGCAAGCTTTCCTTATCCCTTCCGGTTAGCGTGTGACCGACTCTTTTCGAATTAAATCACTTTGATCCATTTCCTGGACAAACTACATGCTTTTGTCTCTCCAATTTGTATGAATCAACAGCTGTGTGTTCGTAGGTGAAAGTTTAGAAAAGAGAACGAGAAACCCCACCGACTAATGGAGGCGCCCCATCCTTCACTTCCCACGAGGAAAGGTGATGATTGAATGCAAAAGTTTCAAAAAACCGCACTCATCCGCCCGGTCGGTGGAAAAAGTGTGTTCAAACGAGTTGCATTATGTTGCAATCACAGCCACAGCCAGCACGATACGGTGGGATGGATTTATGGGTGTTTCTGTTCGTCAGTTGGTTTCGTTTGTTCGATTTGTTTGTTTGTTTGCGTGGTTGGTTTGTTTTAGAATTGTTGAGCACATACGCTGTGGGTGTTTGTATTGTTTCCACTCTATCACAGGGCAGAATGAACACTCCCTCAAACTGTGGGTAATTTATTTTGCATCATTGTGCTTTGTTTTGATCATTCTGCGTTACCGATTCATAAAAAAAAGATTAATTCAACATGTTGTTTCAACGCCTGAAGAGCCTTTTTGTGGGTTCAATGTTGTTGCATTTTAGTTTCAGTGCATACTGGTTGTGTTATTTTGTTTGTATAATAAATTGCCCACTCCTCGTCCCGCTACTGTGTCATTTCACTCCCCCAGGCATTGTAACATTTAATTCATCTGAAGTGCTACTAAAAAAACAAAAAGTAATACATTTTAATACAGCATCCCAAACAAATGTTTATCTATCAGTTTGTTGATTGGATTTCCGAGCAATGCTAACATTTTAGCAAATCAAATCAAGAGTTTGCTGTAGTGTGCTGAACATATCCCAATCAATTAGTGAAACGTTTCCAAGAGCACATGATTTTAGAGCTTTAATTAAAGTTGTCAAAGCTTTATTTCAATGATCCAGTACTAACCTTGAAGTGGGATGGTATTAATTAAGATGTAACAACAAGCAATGCGGTTTGTAATTGAAATGACTCATAAATAAAGAGAGCTTAAAAAACAAACAAATATAAAAGCTCAATTGAGGATGAATATATGAAGCTTTCCCAAAACCTCGTCCAGCAGCAACAAACTTTCCTGATTTGTTTTGGTGTCATACTCGTTTGAACCCACGAATGGTTGCGGGAATGTTTTATTACCTCAGACTATTACCTCGTGGGTGCTGTTATTAATCATTTTTACATACATATGCATGCGTTGTGGGAAAAGGGAAAATTGAAAACAAAACAAAAACAGCTCTCAACACGGTGCCAACGTTTGCTGACGCTGTGTAAATTGTATTCATTCGGGCGCAAGCTAAAATTGGAAATAATCCATGCGTTATGAGCAAACTATACCGGGCCTGGGCCAGTATGCCGCTTGTAGATTGGTTTGTGTTTGCTTTTTTGCCGGTTTTGTATTATTTTTCCTATTTCTTACCGTTGCACTCACCCTTTTTTGCCTTTCGTGCCTCGTCACGGTTTGAAACTGTATGCGATTGGTTGCGCATTTTGGGCGAGAAATTGCAACTGCACCACTATGCAGTGAGCGGATGGTTCGCTTTCATGTTTGTCATTATTTTAAATTGATTTACGGGGATAGGTCTTGTTGATATAATTACGCCATAATTGGAGGACACACGCGAGTGCGAGCATGAAGAGATCCACCTCCGCGAGACTGCAATGAATTGGTCGATGAAGCGTTTACTCTGTGGAAAAATGCTGATTCAATGTGCTGCTGCGGAACAAATGGTGTAAAGAAAAAAGGGCGTTGGAAAATAACTATCAATCCACCCACTCACGTGTCAATATGATTACCATTGAGCTAGTTTTTGCTGCTGATTTCTTTCGGACAACGATCGTTTGATGTATTTTTGATTTATTGCATGCATTATTATCATGATATCGCACGGTTGAGAGCAGTTAAGGGGCATTGCATCTAATCTCATTTGCACATCCAATTAAAGCAAACGCAGTGCGGTGTGTAATGGAACTGAGCAATGGTTGAAAATGAGTGCTTTTCCATTCCATGAGCTTATTAATGCATCCAATTAATGTAAATAAAACACAAACGACCCATTTTTTTTCTATTTTTCATAGTGTACAGTTTTGATACTTTTATTCGTTTCTGTTTGTTTTTGCTGCATTTTGTGATTTTCGTATCGCTTGTTCGCTTGTTAATCATTTTTAGCTCTTTTTTCGTTTGATTTTCCATTCCTTTTTCACGTTATGTCATAATGCTGCTTTATAAACACTTTCAACTCGCTTTCCATGATCTTTTACCTTTCCTATACAATTTTCTATAGCTTTTTCCCTTTTCTATTCTTGTTGCATTCGACTACACCTCAACCCAAACCCACCGCGGGCCTTCTTTACTATACCTTTACAGTAGGAATAAGAAGTAACAGAGTGTTTGCCAACTAGGAAAACGATCGCTAAGCTTTCGGCGAAGGAGAAAACGGTGGAAAGAGTAAGGGAGCTTAGGTTTAAAGATTCAACGGTTAAAGCGATACCAATGCGATGGGCGAGTTTGGATTTAGCGCAGTGAGCAGTCCTATGTTCAACAGCTTAGCTACTTTTTGTTTAGTCTCTCCCCTTTGCTACTTAATAGTAAAGTGTTTAGATGGAGCATTTGTGCGATAAAACCAAAAGCAATAACGAATGATTTGGAGCACGCGATGGAACTTAAGAAGAGCATCGTAACCATTTTGTGTTGTTTTATTTGATCTGCTTGTCCTCTCTTTGTTTTTCGTTTTTTTATATAGAAGTTAGTTATTTTACTAAACATTTGAGCTTTGCCCGTAAGAGTTTTTCTTTCGCTTGTGTTGCTTATGATCTTTTCTTCCCTTTTTTTCTAGTAATTGTTGTGAAGGCAATATTACAAGGAATAATCAATAGTAACAATAGTTCATAGGACCGTCGGTTTTGCTTCCTTTCTTTCATTATTCGTTTTTCATCTTTTTCTACACGTTGTGCAACAGTTTTCTAAACTCAAGAATGAAATAATCAATCCGCACTGCCTATCATCGGCAATTACGGAAAAATAGACGAGTTTACATCCTGGTCATGGCGCCAGCTGTACTTACCCTCAGATAAAGAGAAACAAGAGGATACCGATTTGCTTTCCCTATACTTTCCCTTCGCACGAATCCAGTCTACATCTTTTTCGTTTTATTTTAACTCCAGCGTGTAGCCTTGAGTTTGTATGTGCTTCATTATCTACTTTTTGTTGTTTCCTTTTTGCTTTTTTGCGTTTGAGTGTTTGCCTTTCTTCCGCGTGTAACAATGCTTTAGCTATTCTCTTTTGTCAGCTTGTATGGGTGTGATTTTTGCACCATTTTCATGCATTTCAATAACCCATTAAACTGCGCTTTCCACTCAATTTACAGCGCTTCTATGGTCATTTACCTGCAGCCAATGGAGCCGCATGCTTGCCTTCGCTGCTTCCCTGTCGCTGTCATCGAGATCGTACCGGGTGCGATCGCCCACCGATCGGCGTCACTGTGGGTGGCGATTAAATAAACGTTCCCAGCCGGTGGTGCAGCTGTACTGGCAGTGTGTGCACAACCGCAAGCACCGTGACAATGGCGAGTGTGACCATGTTTGATGAGCTCCACCGCGTTAGACCCGTCGGGGTTGCGCTTGAGCTGAAGTAATCCCGGCATTTGCCACTTTCCGGCGTGTAATCGACGCAGTGCATCTGTTTTGCCAGGTTCAGCGATGAGTTGGAGGTTGTGACCGCAAGCGTGGCAAAAGAGAGAGAGAGAGAGAGAGAGAGAGAGAGAGAGAGAGGTGGGAGAAAATGGAATATAAAAATCAATAATGTCATAGAATGGGTCTTTCATGGTAGAATTCTATTGGGAGGACGGTCAATGGGAGTGAACGAAAGCATGTGTGTTGCTTAAAAGTTTGGGAGTCCACCCTTTCGAACTGCATTTCTATTCTGGATAAAAACAGTCCAAACATGCAGTACATGGAGATGTACATGTTGGGGTTCTAGTTGCAACCACCTTGTACTTGTGCATTTCGACAAAACCGTTGCACAGTTTTCATTGTCACCCAGTTAACGAGTGCAGCATAAATCATGGCCTACTCGTTGCCCTTCCCAGTCGAACTTCCCTCATTGTGAGCCATTGAAATAGAAACTAAGAGAGAATGAAAGAGAGAGAGAGAGAGAGAGAGAGAGAGAGCGAGAGACCGAGAGAGAGAGGATGGGAGAGAGCCACTCTTCTTCTAATACAATATGCATGAAGTGGGCAACAGAAGCTCTATTTATGTTGTGAACGGGGAAAAGTGAATGCAACTGAAAAACGTAGACCGTGACCCAGGCATTTAAAATACCGCCCCACTGTAAACTCCATTGTAAGTTTTATACCATTTCCCCTGCATCATGATTGCTCGGGAGAGGGCTAAACGTTTGAATGTAGTTTGTTATTTGCACGCACAACTAAATGCAGTAAAATACGCCACCACATCGTCCAGTGGCGGTTTAACGGGCGAACCATGTTTTATTCATCGATCCGGCTCGTCCTCACGTGTGTAGTGTTGCGATGTAGAGACATTCTGATGAGTATGTAGACGAGTGGGTGTAAAAACTGGTTGTACAACGATGTTGCATTTGCAAACAACAAAGCGCCGAGGTGGGAATCGCGTTCGGTTGGCTTAAATGATTCGCTTGGAACCTCTTTGTGGTGGAAGGTTAGAGGTGATTCTGGATACAAATTGGCTTAATTGTTTTGCCACGATGGATGTATTGGGGACCCGGTAGCTAAAGGACGCGATATTGCTGGTTGGTTTTTGTTGTTGTGTGAAACTGGTAATTGTATCGTGTGAATTAGAATATCGCATTGATATTTGGGGAGGTAATTATGGTAACAATGTGGATTTATGTATTTGCGGAGTCGTTACAAAAGTCCCTGCAATGAGATGCGAGGATTGTCCGTCAATTTTTTGGTACATGTGACCGAATTGGTAAATTTATGGAATTTGAAAAACATTTTGTAATGTGATTGGTATACATGCTCTATTCCAAGAAGAGCACATGAGCTTCATCAAATTAGTTTACACTTTCTAGTCATAATACGAGAAGTGGACACATGATGACAAATCACAATAAAAACCATGGCACTCCATTGTATCAAAAGTGATACAATCCATGGAAAAACAATATTAAATTAATGTTAACTTTATTGCTGGACAATATTCTATGAATTGATACCGAGAAAACATAATTGAGCGATTTGGAATTCGAAAGATTTCTACGTTGCCACTTCTAAGAAAGTAATGTTGTACAGCTAACAGATTTCTATTGAATCTGATTTATCAAAGAGACTGGTTTTTCATATTATTTCTTTACCTGTACTAATATTTGTCAAAACGTTTGGTTTATCAAAGTTTTCCTTTTCCTAACAAATTCTTATATTCAAAGGTTTAAATAATTTTTTCTGCCCATCAATTTAGCATTCCAAGTCAAAAGTCGTGAAGAGCTAGCATTGAATGATGTTCAAAGATTTCGAAGGATCCATTCAAATCTATCTTCATTCGACCAAACGACCAAAGCATGCCTGATTGCGTTTAATATCGTTACAATGGTGTTGTTAATAGAACAATTATTAGTCCTTAATTTGCTCTCACTTTGTCACCCCATTACGACCGTGTTCGAGCAACCCGAGACCGACCGAAGGAAAAGGGATCGAAGAGGAGCAGCATCCAAGCGATTGATGTTTGTTCTCCAACACACAAGTACATACACGTACAGACACCAACCAGACACATCAATACATAAACAACCGAACGGCGAGCAGAAAGAGGAAACCTTCACAGAGCGCAACTCCAACAACTCCATTCAAAGTCAACACCAAAAGCACGGCCAGTTGTAGCGAAATGTTCTGCATCGTACCGACTTTTCCGGTTCAACACACGCCAGACTTACCCGCATCAACGTGTTGGACATCTTGTCGAGGAATTTGCGCGTGAACAGCGCCGTCTCGTCGCCGCAGGCATGCCGTACCGTAAACTCCGAGCACTGCATGTACTTCTGGAAGGCACTGTAAGAGAGACAAGTAAGGGAGAGAGAGAGAGGAAGAGAAGATAAGAAGAACGTTTAGTGCTCGGAAGATGAGTGGGACTCGTACAACGCAAGGGTATTTGAACGTCTTAGCGCACCGTAGCGTCTTAGGCCTCGGGAATGGAGATAAATACAGTTCACACCCTCCTATCCAGAACCGACTTTGTGCCGCAAGTGGTGCGTGTAATCGGTGTGAAATTGACGGAAAATGCACTTCGATGCATTTGAAGGGAAAGCTGAATACACAGAACGGATTGACTGAAGCGTGTGATGTCGGTTGGTGATGGGGAGTATCATTAAAGAGTCGATAGAGCTTGTATGTTAAGAAGGTGGTTTATTAAGGTATGAGCAGAAGCTGTATTCATGTAAATATGATGATATATATGTATATCTTAAACCTCATAAGATGACAATGTTTTCATACTGTAACAATGAGAAATTTGCAATGTTAAACGCCCAAAAGTATGCAATTTACATGTCAAACTCTCCGTTTTCAACCTACATTGGCATTGGATTCATTTGGTATGCTATATTTCTCGAACTATATAAGTTTGTAAGAATACTTTGCACAGCTTTTCACTTTACACATACACACACTAACAAACCTAGCCATGAACATTCACATTATCGATCAGACGGCCAATTGATGAGTTTCCAATTCCATCCAATTCCAGCGCAAGACAATAGCCTCTAAATGGAAAGAAGGGACGACAAAGCTGAAACCTGCCATCGGCCTTTACCGAGAGCGTAAATGAATCGTCCGTTTTATTGCCCACGACACTTACACGTAAGATCAACAAAAAAAACCTAATTTGATGGTCGTTTACTGCACGCTGCTAACTGACTGGACGTCATCTTTTGTTGCCTCCGGGATGCCTTTCGAGCGAAGAAACAATACAATAAACCCAGACTCGTTTGCTCCGCTCGCTGTGGTGGTGATGGTCCAAAAATTGAATGGTCATTTGGCAGGCTGACATTTGCTGTCTCAGCTTCAGGGAGGGGTTCAATTTCACAAACTAAGGCTCAATATCATCCAGCAAAAAGGCAACAAAAAACCCGACAAGAACAATTCGGGGAAAAGCGGAGCCCAAAGCCACAAGATGGTGCGATGGTGTAAGCCCTAGCGAAGGTAGCCGTTACATGGCAAATAGTGCACTGTCAGAGTCTCAGCGGTCATTTTACCGGTCAGTGTGAGCTGTCAGCTTCGTGTGAAACAATAAATTTGATTGGCCTTGGATGGCGGACGAGAACAGCCGATGATGCTGTGGCCTAATGGTAGTTAGTTACTGTTTATGAAACGTTCCGTGGGTTGTATTGCATACCGGTTGTTACAATCATCCATTAGGACGTTTAGATACCATCAGAATGGATTTGCTCGGTGTGTGTTAGTTTGTTCTTTTTTATTCTTGCCCGGTTTGCGTTCTAGTTTGTTGGATTGAAAAGAAGCGAGCTTGTTAAAAGGTGGACAGATGAATCACACAAGGTTGTGGTTGCCTGTATTATGACAAACCTTTGAACATTTTAGAATGTTAGCTTTAACTATATTTGATACCAACATGTCCAGCAAGGTCCAAGTGAAGGCATTCAAGTGTTTCGTTGAAAAGATCCTTAAAAGTTGTTCAAACTGTATATATTTGATAAATTCGAACAAGGAAAACGAAAAATACCAGTGCTTAGTCTAGAAGGAGACGTTTAGCGCAATGATCACAACTATCTGGCCCAAACCCATTCCTAAACCTTTGCCCATACATCTGACCTTCTTGGTGTCTCTTTTAAAAACTTACCAGCAAACCGTTTTAAGCCGTTCTTCCTCCGCATCCTCCACCGACTTGGTGCTGTTTGGATGGCTTCGGCCCAAATGTTCGTGCTGCTGCTGCTGCTGCTGTCTGTGATGGTGATGCTGATGCTGACTCATGTCACCGTTGTGGTACTGCCCACCACCATTGCTCACGACGGCCGCCGGATGTGTGGCCATTGTTGGGTAGATGGACGACGCTACCGTCGTGGTGGTTGTCGTTGCCACCGACTGGCCTATCTTCGCCATGGTGCTCTGGTAGTGGATCGCACACACCTCGTAGTCTTTTTTCACATGCCGCATGCACGGTGCATGTCTAAGAAAGTCTGTAGAAATGGAGAGAACAGATGCAAACACATACGGTAAGTTTTTGTTGTTGTTATTACGGATACGGTGAATGTCAATTCAATTTTGGGGCTTCTTTTTTGGACCACACTGTTTAGAATCATGGACGTACGGGTGGGGGCTTTTGTCCTGTCGTTGACATTCGAAATGTACGAATACGATCCAAGATTCTATTGGTAAAGACATTATGAAATTGGCAAAAAGAGGAGCAACAAAAAGCGGTACAGTTTCGAGCATCCTTTGACTGGTGGTTGGAATGCAACAAAAAATGGTAAGCAAATACGATGAGTACATTAAAATAAGTATAAAAAAGTACGATTAAAACACAAAAGAGAAAAGCTAGCAACAGCTTATAACGTGATAACATGACCAAAAGGGTTAATATATTGTGTGTAGAATATTGATGTTGATTAATCTGATAAGACAATTTACATTGAGGGCATTAAGGCATCCCACAACCACACAAACGAATCCTTGTGCCCACACATTCAACCAACATGACCATTAGACATCATAATGTGGCCTCTTCCAACCGCAATGGTTTGGTTCTGCGGTTTCTGGTTGAGCTTAGGGATGAGGTGAAGAACATTATCCAATCAAGAGAGGAAACGATTGAATTATTGACACTTGCGTTTCAAATCGATTGGCTAGTGAAGGAGCGGATTTAATTCGAGGAGTCTAGGAGTGAATTGATGAAGCGTGCCAAAGTTGGCAGGACTTGACCTTAGACACACATGTGCTGCCATGCATTTTATGATGTAGGATGAGGACTGAACATTGAACTTGAGATTTAATAGGCCTTTAGAATTGAATGGTCGGAAAAAACTTCATTTTAGGGATAAAAATCATTTTGATCTAATAGCGTATTTTAATAGTTGATATTTTACAACAATTTCTGTTATGAAGAGCAATATCACGATGGAGGCGCATGGTAGTTCACGGAAAAAGAAGAAAATAACAAATGTATACTTCGAAACATTTTCCTTCAGCAAACAATATTAACAAGGCTTAAACAAAGAAAACAGTTGCAATTCTTCATTTCAACAACATTCGATACGTGTAACGCCTACTATTTTAGTACTAAGGGTCTATGTCTCGACGAGTTAGCTCATCCTCTCATTATAACACTTTGCTCTGCGGTGTTCAGCAACAAAACACTCGACGAAGTAGAAACGTAAACAATGTACTCAAGAATAAATATTATTCCATTCCAAAACCACATCCTTTTGCGGAAGCTGTAGCGAAACCAAACCATTATCCGATAAGTAGCACAACACAACGAACCCCATGAACCCCAATGGCTGAAGTGAATCTCATGTCGTGCAATGCCTGAATCATCGTATTCTGCTCTCAAATGCACGATAATCAGCCAGTGTATAGAGAATCAGGTGTTTAACTTCAAACTAAGCACAGCACAGCAATCACTACTAATTAGCGGCGAACAAGGAACTGGTTTTCGCCTTCCCTCAGACGCATAATGAATTACCCGCAAGAGGAACATCTTTTACCGGGTTTTCCTCTTTGGAAAGTTCTTCTAAACAAATATCATGCGAAACAAGCTGGCATACAATTAAATGGAATTAATCGCCTTACTTTTCATTTTCTCGGGGACGCCCAATCCAAAACCGGATGTGCATTCACCCCACAAAGCTTGTGAAATTTTGTCCCACATGACTCTGGACTGAGCGGATATCCTGAAATTCTAACTGACTTCCGCAATGCGCAATAAGGACTACAGCATTATGTACACTTTTGCTCCCATATTGTCGATGAAAGGTTGTTCTTTCAGAAACATTTTCATTTTCATAAGAATGATTTCTGATGTTTTTTCCTTCTGATTTGAGATGTTTTTTCCTTCTCTGGTTGTTGCTGTGATTGCTCTCTTCACATCGGGTCATTAGCCGTCGAGTCGTCGGTGACTCGTTGGTGCTTCGAAAGGTAGTTTTGGGTACTCAGAAATTAGCTACACACTGTGCACACTGTTTCACTTGTTTCTTCAACTTTTGCTCGTTCAACTTGACTGCTAATTGTCGATTCCCCTGAACCACCTTTACGCTTATCCATTCGAGCGGCCTGTGAGTTTGTGCGTGAAGGTGGGCAGAAGTTTTTTCTTCATCACTGACGTGCCCAATCACGGAGCAAATGAGATGGAAATGAACAACTTTACCTCCTCTTTGTTGGCAATACAAACAGTCCGATCAGTGTTAAGTCATAAGGTTGAGCTTTACACGGCGTTTGGTGAAAAAGTAAAATACTGCCAAATTTCTTTGAACAAACTTTGTGCCGTTACGGGCGTGAAAGCGTTTTTTTTTTCAAACGCAAAGATCGAAAATAACTTTATTTTTTTCCACATCAAGTGGTAGTTCGAAAACGAAGCATGACGGTTTTACAATTCATTCTACCATAATCATCACCTGCAGCGTGATTTGCAAGAGATGCTTTGATTTTATGATTCTTTTGTGTATTTTGTATTATGTTTTCCGGAATGAAGCAGTGCTGAGAAAAAGTTTATCAACTCGAATTGACTAAACAATATTTTTTGCAACATTTTAATGTTTGAAAGTGCAAGATTCTTGCATTTGATACATATTTTGTAGTACAACGATGGTCATTACAGACTGTGGCACGATTTAACCTAAATCTATGATTGCACCAAGTACGGTAGAGATCAACACATTACAGAACATTTGTGGGTCTTTATCATGACTCTGGTAGACGTTACCGAATCTCGCAACGTGCCTGAAATACTTTTAAACGAATTCTCCTCGCAGCACATTTGTTAACAAAGCAACCAAACGATCGTGTGGATGCATGATACTCGTGGCCGCCGTCAAATCCATCATTGCCCGAATGTCCTCCGAAACGCAAAAAACGTCCAAATCTTGGCTGATGAATACAGCAGAATTCCATCACATTGCGGCCCACCGCTCATTGTGCCCTCGTAGCCATCGTGGTCTGGTTGCAACGGTGAAACGGAAATAGAATATGTGACGCACGTACTCGGCACTGCCCTGGACATCACGGACTACGTTCCAGAGTTCGACATAGATTCAATCCACCTCGTCGATATGTGGTACAAAAGCTGACAGTTTGAAAGATTGGTATCATATTATTGGTTCGATGCATATAAATCCAGTTAAAAGGTGCCGACGTAAATCGGATTGCATTCCGAGTAGCCACGTCAAGGGAGAGAGAGTGTCTGTGTGTATGCTATTTAGCCCAGTGAAAGGGATAGGAGAGAGATTGGAATAGGAAAAAGCTTTTCCTGTTGTAGTTTTTATCTCCCTCACATCCTTCCGCATTTATTCTGTGCTGCTGGCATATCTTCCAACTTGGGACAACATCGGTCATCGTTAGAGATGCATCCTTTTTTCTATTTCATCCTCCTGCACACACATACAGCCGCATTCATTTTGAAGTCATCCTCGTTTTGATGCATGATCGGACGTGTGATATTGGGAACGTGACACTGCTCCAAATGGAGGATATCATCAGTCAGGGGAAAATTGATAAGATTTCCTTCGCACAGCGACAGGCGCTTTTGTTGTCCATCTCACTGGAGTCCATCTCACTTCCCAGAACCGACCGGTGCATCGCTTGCATGTACACCACTTTTGCCACTTGCTACTCGGCACGTTCACAGAACCTTTCCCTTTTGAAGGTACACTCTCTCCCGCTGATCAACGTCAAAGTGACTGGGCATGCTTTCAAACGCATGATTATTGTGCTTTTAGCTAACCATTGTGCCCAGGTCCCAGCATGGTCCCAGTGACATCCAGTATCACTGGACTGGCGGATTCGAAGGTGAGGAGGACGTCCCGTGGACGTGTTAAAGATTGGAGTCAGTGAGGAGAGGAATTGTTACGGATATGTGAGGTAATACAGCAGAAAGCTCAGCACGACGACTTATCGGAAAGGCATTGCATCCGTTTGAAGTTACAACTACTTCAGAAATCTGGGATGCAAGCTTATTTTGCAAAACAATGTTATCCTGGCATTATCCAGGAAACTTGTATAAGAAATCCTTTGAGTAGCGTACTTCACTTTAATTAAATGAATTAAATGTGAAATGTGGTGGACGATGATTGAAATTAGATTTTTGTTATGAAACACCATGCGCCTCCATGTATTTTGATATCGAGGATTAAAGTCTTAAAAACAAGTACTAATTTGCTCCGTTTGTTTATTATCTTCTATATATATATAAATCTCGTGTCACGGTGTTTGTTGCGAGCAACCTCCGAAACGGCTGGATCATTTTCAACGAAACTTTGCACACACCTTATGATGGTATGAGAATAGGTTTAAAGACTTAAAAATCGTTCAAATATTACAGTAAAATTAATTTAATAATGATTTTCTAACTCCCATACAAAGAGCAGGATTGTTGTTGTGTTGTATACAGCACTTTGACACTTGGTGTAAGGTGGCTGGGGGTTTACACTCGATGATCGGATCCTGAGGGGATACGGGCACGATACAAATATCCCAAGTAAAAGAGCAATAATGGAATATTTTAGTGTTTTCGGAATAACTCAGTTTGCCGGGTCAGCTAGTAACATATATGAAGAGGAATTGATGAGAAATAAATAACGATAAATATTACATGTCCCAAATAGACCGTGCCCCCATACGTAGAAGAAGAACTGACTATCCTGCTATGGTAACAATAAGTCAATGAAAGCCAAGCTCACTTCATTAGTGGGTACTGGCAGGCCTTGACTGACAGCGGTTGTTGTGCCAAAGAAGAAGAAGAAGAAATATTTATTTAACTAAATATGATTGATAGCTTTAAGATATTTCAGTAATAACAGGAAAAACATTAACTATTCCAAAACCTTTTGATAATTCTCTTTTAGTCCACATTATCAATATTTTTATCCTTAAACCAAGAGCAGTCTTCTTATTTATTATGATTTGCAATTTATTTAAATAAATTTTCCTATCTATTAAAACTGTAGATAACTCTGTTCCCGAAAGTGTAACTTCTTTATTATGGCCACTCGGTACTATCCTTCCTACAGTGAGTGTTACTAAACGGTTAACTAAACGGTGAGATTTGGACGATGATGGTGATGATCGTTTCCATCACCCACACCGTCCTCGGCCACCTTCACTCTGCAGGCACACTTTCTCGTCGGCACATTTTGTTGATGGGAAGTAAAACTTTTCTCGTTAAGCCAAAGCCAACCGTTTTACTGAGAGCTGCATTCAATGCACCTTCCACAGATACTGCCTGCAGAGCAGTGAGAGTGCTAAAAGGGGTGATGTTAAGGTGGAGAACAGTTCCGTGTGGTTTTAAGAAGGATTCTCGAAAACAAGCGATTGAAAAGGCAGTTTTCATCTCGCTGGACCATCTCGCTGCTCTGCACACGATTAGTTCGCGAACGATGGTGATGATTACGGTGGTCAGGTAGTGGCGTTTAAGCCACTTGAATATGAAAACAGCTCAATTACAGCTAATTAACACACAGAGACAACAGCTTACCAACAACACAATCGTTGAACAAAAAGGTGTTTGTGGTGGGAACATTCTTTCTTCATGGATTGAGCGCCCACTGTTGAGGTGTAATCCAGAAGGCTAATTTGATTTTCACGAAGATGAGAACTGAGAAACCAGGACAGGAGAATGGGAAAGTTTTGCCCTTGGCATTTCCCTTCCAGTATGAAAGCGAATTGAACAACAAAACCGGCAAACGATGGGAAAGTTGTATCCGGATGATAATCAGCGTGATTACCAACACAGGTTCTGGAGAGTTAGACCGTTAAAGACGATGATAAGAGGCTGTTAATGAGCACCTAACCTTCTCGATGAGCACTGATTGCCAGTAATTGGAGGATGGGGATTTTGTGGGGGTTTTCCCCTACATTGCCTCATACGAAACTGCTATCAACCAAATAGCCAATATCATTGCAGAGTTGTTGTAACAAATAATATAATATACAAGCAGGTTGTGAGAGGACTTGCACAACTAAAAGGATGCAATTATTGTTATATAACTTCAATTGTTAACCTTTTACCTTAAACCACGTTCAACTGGGACTATCACCATAAAACAAATTAATTCTCAAGCAAATGGCACCATGAAACGTGTTGCGTGCTACAAAACGACACCTTGACAGCATTGGCACCTTCGTATACACGTGATGATGCAGGCTAACCGCAGGACAGCTTCTCCCTTTACAACACAACAATACAGCTCAACACAAAATGGATGGCAATGGACAGAGGAACAAAAGAAATGTCAACGGAACAGAGATGAAACACATTGATATAATTATTACAATACGTACGTGCCTTCCTGATATGGGCCTTCCTCGCAGAGCTCGTGTATCACTTCATTAGTGCCGTGGTAGAGTTTGTTGAAGTGGTCTCGTTGATGAATATTCATGCAGCGCCGGGTGTAGCTTCGTATGCAGTGCAGTCCTTTGTGCAGATCGCTGTGAATGAAGAGGAAGGAAAATAGTTGAGAGTGGGTAATGCATCGATGTGCTCATCGCTTATTGGTATGATTAATATGGTTTATGAGTATTGGGAACTCGTGGGAAGATTTTAAGAAAATATTTCGTGGTTTTTTATCAAACATCATTAGTTGATCAAACAGGAAGAGATCACAATATTGCTTTATTATTGTAATAAATCACTCTTATCTTTCTTCAACACCAACACTAGCGCACACATAAAACAATAAACTTGTATGTGTCTCTTCAATCAACACTTTTACGATCCGTAATGTAATGCATGTGCTAAACCTCAAAGCCTTTGTCCTTTGTCTTGCGCTAATGAAGCGCAGAATTTTTGGCAACATCAGCCACCCCGAGAGAGTAGGTCAAAACTGGCATCTAAACACTTTTTGCTACCATACCTCTTCCTGTCTCCCTCTCTCAATGTATAAAGAGAGGTTAAAAGCATGGAAAAACGCTGCGTGCGTGTCCTCGTTTCAGCGTCCTTGTCGTCGCAAACAAACTGGGACAACGTGGTCGACGGCGTCGTCGTCATGGTTGGCAGTTGGTGCCAGCTGTACGATGCGTTAGGCACTGCGAAGACTAGCTGAAACTGGATGGATGCTGTAGAGCAGACAGCGAGTCGACGCTGGAATGAATTGATTTACTGTATAATGAACGTTGGCTAGCCATGGTGTCGCCATCGAACGAGAAGTGGCGCCAGACTGTGTGGTGGTGGGAAAATAGTAGTCTTGGAAATAAAAGCAAAAACACATTTCTACACTTGGAGCTGGTTGGGAGAGACTTCAGGAAACTATGTCGATAGACGGAAACAGTGAGAGCGTAAGAACGGTGGCCACATAAAATGGTAGTGGTGCAAAGATTAAAGCTTCTCATATGGCTTAGTACACAAAAGTGAAGAGTTAAGTATAAAGGATTATTAGAATGGGTTGTCGCTTTTTGGGCTTTAAAGAAGGTTGATGTAGCCTATTCACTGTTGTGATAGTATTTAAAAGCATTTTCAATTAGGATATTTGAGTCAAGCTGATCGCTCGCGATTATGTAAAGATTGAAGTATTGTTTGGAATTCATGAATATGATTTATTATAAAACTTCCTTATTTTTTATCTTATAAGATTCGAAAGCAAAGTCAACAAAGACTTAAACATATTTATAAATTATTTGCCTTATGTGAGCAAATATGTGAGTGGCACCATCACTTCAAAACACAGCATTCATGCTGATCACAGAGAACACGTACAAAATGGTTAATCCCAGCTTGAAAAAATCTTTCAGAAGAGAGGAACAATCATTTATTGCGTGAAACGAGCTGTCGACATGAGCTTAAACACCACCCATCTACAGCAAGCATATCATTTTCAGTTGCTAAATTACACTTTCACCAACGCGTATGACCAAACGGTGAGTGAGAAAGAGAGACCGAGTGTTTTGTGTAAACAATTATTGATTAACACGCACGCTAATTACATCGTACATCCGTTCTTCCGCCCCCACTTGGGTTGTAACACAATTTTACAGCTCATGATCTGATAACGAGCCATAAAAATGAGCCTCATCACTCTCACCTACACCCACCCAGCCTCACATTGGCTCCGTCTGGCAATCCGGCAGCAATGATGTGCTTATTCAGTTATTATTCATTAGGTGAGTTTGGTAGTCGAATTGGGAAATGGCCCATACTCCCTCCACGTTGAAACATCACCTCCGAGCATCTCTTTGGAAAACTTTGGAACTTTAGGAGGGTGAGAGGAGGGTCAAAAGGTGAATGAAATGTTACGGTTGTAAAGGGTAATAAACGACGAATGGGAGTTTATGGTTGGGGTGTGCCGGGTACTGAAAATGATGGTGTAATTTGTCTCAACATATCTTCTGTCTGACATTTCCGTATGATGTGTGTACACACATTTAGTACATTTGGCATTTTAATGCAGGCAAGCCTCCCTTCTTTTTGGGAGTATACAGAGGGAACGTGTTAGCTTTGTGATGCGCAGCCTCCCCAATGGTAGTACCCGTTTCCGCTTATCACTGTGGGCAACGTGACATGCAGCGATACAGTCAAGCTTACTCGTTTTAATTGCCAATCCATTTCCGGTTCCTGTTCGGCCGTTTACCATACAGACCTTGGGGGAGGAAAATGGCTGAAAGGAAATGCGCTAAATTACTCCCTTTAAATTGAGTTAATTTCATTAGGAAAATTTCATAAATTAAATCACACCCCTCCCTGTCTGCCGCTGCCCACGGGCTTTAATTTACTTTGATACACAACCACAGCCGAATGTGTTTTCCCACCAGCCAGTGAGAGGTTAGAGTTGTCGAGACTGCCCTTCCTTCGCCACCGAACGACAAATGCGTTGTATCTGAGTACGAAAGTTAGGCTTAGAAACTCCCGACACGTGCTGCTGGTTGTTTTGGTGGAGTTTTGTGTGTTTTTTGCTTGCATTTCCGTATCAACTTTCCATTAAACTTCTACCTTGACAGTGTGTACGTGTGTTAGAGTCCTTTTAGCCGAGAAAAAAACACACAAAAACATAGCAACGAGCGGCAAGCGGCCTTTTCCCGGCTATCATTATTCATTCCACACGACGCACATGAGTGTGTGTCCGCAGAGGGAATGTCAACCAAGCTGCGGCCACCGTCATACTTTTGAATGGGCTTTTTCTTACTCTTTCACTTCGTCTGGTGTGCTGGTGAGTCAAAATTATGTCGTCAACACCGTTCCGAAGATAAACGCCTCCGTAGAGAATACGATTTCAGACCTGCACGTATGCGGCACGTACGACCTTCCAGCCCAGCCCTCTCCGCAACAAAAGCGAGCTGCGTGATGCGCTCTAAACCGTCCGCTGCGGTGCTATCGTCCGTCAGATGCTCGTCTCGATGCGTTTGTTGAAAAGACACACTGACCAAATAACTGACGGCATGTTGCATTTACGGAGAGTTCGTGAGAGATAATTTCAGCGAACAACAGAATCTGTTTCGTGCTGTTTGTTTGTCGCGAGAACACAGGTTTGCTTATTATGTGGCTCTCAAAAGGAGGAGCGCGGGGAAAGGGATGGCTTCCACCTCGGGCTCACTTTGCGTCGAAGTCGAAATGAAAACGAGCAGGTTTTGTCATAAATTTTAATTACGTTCCACGTGTGCTTTTGGGTGGCTGAGAGCTTTTGCCTTCTTTTTGGTTAGTTTGAACTTGGTAGAAGTGAGGGCTTCACGTTTATAATTTCATTTACCAGTTGTTTTATGCAGAACAAAGGCTTTAAAGGAAGGGACAAAAGGAAATAACAGCAATCATATAATATCTTGTTGAAATGATAAATCTTATTTAAAAAAATGGATATCACAGCTATTACCTTTTTTTAATAATAAACATTCTGCATTAATTGCAAGGGATTAATTCTTCCCTTGAAAGAACGTCATAATTAGATGAGTGTATTTCAGAAATGTCCTATTAGGACAAATGTTTTAAGAAGTGACAAAAGAACGATCGTTTGGCTCCGAAGAATGGAAAGCACAACATTCTGGAGCTTTTATTTTCAATTTGCATTGGTTCGATCCCAATATTTACAAAGAATATCGTGTAGTAGATTTGTGAATAAATGTAAGATGGAATTCAATTGCTGGAACCATGCGCAACATCAACAACCATTTCCACAATACTCTTGCTTTCGAAGCATGGAACATTCATACAAAACGATTCTATTGCAATGCCATCCGTCCGATAGAGCAATACCCGGCATAAAATATCGATACAATTCCATTGAAGACATCTCAAACCAACATGTTTTCTATCTTCGATCTCTTTCACTAAGCAAACTAAGCTTCTCCGCTCATCTAAATTCAAAGTCCTCTCCATCCACCGTGCCAATAGAGGGGCAACTATTCGGGTGTGTAATTGAGTGTGTTTGTTTGTGGAACCGTGTTCAATTTCACACCCCACGTTACTTGCTTCTTTCGGAGTAAAAGCTATCGAAGTTTCCACCTCAAGTTGAACCTTTTCAACCGGTTCGAAGATCCAACCATTACATGGGCCATGTTCTTTGCCGTGCTCGAAAACTTCCCACAAAAGGGTTGTGAAAGATTAATCCTTCGTTTTTCTTTGCAATCCTTTATACTGACCATACCATACTTCTACCTTTGCCAATGGCCCATCCTCTTTTTAGACACGACGTGTGACATGAATGAATCCGATAAACGGACGTCTCCAACGATGCCCCGCACACTGGACATAGGTTCTGTCACATTTGCCTCGCATTTGCCTGACATTGGTCGAACGATGACATCACTGGGCAAGGGATGGGTTGAGGCTTTGGGAGAGTAGGATGTTCTTTGCTAGAACTTTACAATATATACACTTCCTCGCTACTATCCCCGACGAATGGGGCTCTTGCATCCAGCTTTATCTCACTCCCGTTTTCTCCATTTCCGGTCACTTTGTTACGATAACAACTGTATCCTTTCCCAGACGCAACGGTGCACCGGGGAAGTGAAAAGCATAAGGAATGGTATTCAGTATATTTACTTAAGTCGATTTGCTCTCCCTCTACTCTGCATAATCGCCACGAAGGCTTGAAGGTTAAGCTCTGCACGAAGGTAACGATTGAAGGTCCGGTGACACAGCACACAGCCAGTTCAGCTTTTTGGTATTTACTAAGTACATCTGTTTGGTTGCCACTCTGTTTGGGGTGGATTTGAAGCGAACTTTACGCCACATTTCCATTGGGGACTTTGACCGTCACGGCAGGCTTTCGAGTCCATGTGGTCTGTATTTACATTCGTTGCTTCAGTGCACACGTAAACACCGAAACTGGGACACATTTTGTCCGAGAGAGTGTTTCCACGGGTCAACACGGCTCAAACTCTCCTTTGAACGGACCATTCATTGGAAGGTGGTTTGCTAGTTCATTTATATTTCATCTGATTTGATATGTGAACTTTTTGGCAGATGACTAAGTCGAGCCGTGCGTGCGGAAGAGTGTATCCCACTGTCCAAATGGATGTACGGGCTTACCTAAACGGACAGATGCAATCTTGTGTCGGGGTCTTCGAACCCATCTTCTGACGAAACTGTGGTCTCGAGTTGATTCTCACAATCGTTCATAGCTCTGGGACCGTCCCTCGGAGTAACCATGTGTACAAATGGTTCAGTAATGTTTATTTATGTTTGAAGCACATGTTTTATTTGTACAGTGCAAATAGCAATAGTTTCGTTGTAACAGCGACAGCGATGCACCGCGAACGTCGTCATCCTTTGAGGAATGTTCCTTCTTGGAAATCCACTACCGTTGGTAAAGATTGCACCGAGAGGTCAAATGGAGCGAAGAAATGTTTAGCTTTCCTATCTTCAACCCCCCACACAGAGTTTTCATTGCAAGTCATTCGAAAGGAAATTGCCAAACCTCGAAAAGAAGGCTGGTAAGAGGGCAATAGTATTGAATTTTCTATTCTATGCACTACCCAGGACGAAATCCTCTCGGCGTGCTGCTGCTGAAGCTAGGTTTGAATTATTTGCAATATCCTGGCCTATGTGGGCAGAACTGAGCTAAGTGGATATGTATTTTGTTATTGAATTTTTCTGTGCAATTGAATATCATTTCTGTTGAAATTGTATGCTTCGGAATGAACAATATTCTTGGACCCTGTTCATTACTGGGTGAGCAGTACGGTACGATATTATGCGTATCCCAAAGGCCTGTTGAAGAATGCAACATTCGAATCGTATTGGTAAGAAAGTCATACTGAGCTTATATTGCATTCTTTATTCACTGGTGCATTCGATATTGGATCCGTATGATAAGGTTAAAGAAAAGATCGGAGGGTGTCGATGCAAAATGAAGCCTATTATTAATATCCCTCATCAAGAGCTCAGCAGGAGAAAACCAGTCAACTGTGGCAACGAACACGTATGTTTGATGTGAGTGTATTGAGTGGGAGAGTTATTTCCAATAATGAAAAAGTTATCACTGGTTGGAAATACAAACACGGAAAGCAATAGTGGAGCGTTTGCTATTCGATTTTAGTCACTACAATATCATAGCGCATCAAAAAATGTCCTTTGCCATGTTTGTTACGTATGGAAAAGCGTCCAATAGCTCAAATTCAATAGTTGACTGGAAATTGAACTTTAACTGGGGAGCTCAATCTGTAATTAAAAAGCGACACAATTCGCTGGCATATATTGTAAACTTTTATTTTGCAATTCGTAGTCTTTATAGCCACCAACATCAGCCAGACCAATGCCAGACGCATCGACGAAATTGGATTTCTTTTGACAGTTTTTGGCATTCACAATGAAAGGGTCAATTTGAAGTCAAACTCACCAGTGTTACCTCAAACTTTTCTCATCGCCTAGCTCGTTTCTCAGCCAATGGGACTCATATTTGTACCAATTGCACGAGCTGGTGTGATTTGACAGTCGTCGTCTATGTCGTTGTTCTAAATAGTTTGAGAAATTTTCCAGTAAGACACGATGGTGACATACAATCCGGTCGGTTGAGGTTGATATCCGAAGGTGGCCCTTCATACGACGATGCACACTTGTCAACCTTTTGCAATCTAAACCTTAGCTCAGAGAGCGCAGTCGAATATGCAGTCAGCTAACGTTGGGAACTGCCGTCACCTTGAGCGAACCTCACGTTGTCTAACGGAAATGTGTTAAAACGTTAAATTAGAAAAGTTTCCCGCTTCTAATTATTCGCCTAGTTCGAGTCTGGAATAATCTCACGACACTTTGCGATCGTGTGGGATAGTAAAGAGCACGTGAGAATGGGAATGAACTCGACGACAACCCCGAAAATAGTTTGACGCTTTCCTGTTCGACCCCTTTACCCCGTAGAGTTAACTTTCTGCGACCCGATCCGGTGTTGTTTGCCCCATCCGGTCAACCCCTAACGGCGGATTGGGTTGTTGGTTTCGTACATCGGCCCAACCGTTTTGTTGTTCCGGTGGCGGTTGGTTTGGGGTTTCCCGACGACCGGTAGGACGGACTTTTCCGGCAAACTTTCACACAGTTGTTTCCGGTGGAAATAGAATGGCAAACGCAAAATGAAGGGAAGTGGCTGGATGGCAACAGACACCAACATGTACAGCACATGTGGTTTCCTCAGAACTTCAACTGCATCCGACCGGATCGTTGTGTGGTTTTATTATAGGAATGGGACAGCGCTGGACTTTACGGTGAGCTACGAGCTCCTATTAGCTGAACATATGGCTCGCTTCATGATTTCATAACTACCAAATAAAAAAAAAATAAAAACTACTGCAATGCTTCTCAAATGCAAAATGCAATACTAACAATCATTAACATAATTTGGTGATACTGATGGAATGGTTTTCTTCCTAGAGATAAAAATCTAAATATGTTTAAAAAATTATCATGCTCATCAGAGACAAAGGATAACTCAGAAAAAGAAAATTGGTGTTAATACTGCCAAAATTGCTTCTGCCATAATATTGCTTGGTTCACTAGTGGACATGCTCTAAACCATATTGTTTGCCTTTAGGCGCTGAACAAGGAAGTTTTACTCACACTTTCGACACAAGAATTAAGTGTCTGCTGTTGCATCATATCCCGACCATCTTCAAAGAGTTCGTTTTCGTAGCAAATGAATAACCTTTAGTTTACCTTGGATACAGTATCTGCTCCATTTAAGCTCCATATCAATACGATCACACCCTATTCCGCTTGCTAAAGTCAACTTATCTATCCCATTTTGTTTAGCAACAGAGCGTAAAAGTGATTACACTGCATCAGTAGATACTAATCCCTCTCTTTAGCATTAAATTCCTTCCCGATCAAGGATCAGGGTGTCCGAGGTTAATAAGAGAGAAACCGAAAACTTGGGTGCACCGATTGTCCATCCGCCGATGATGTTACAAGGGGTCATGTGAGCGTCCACCTTTACCAAACTCTCACCGAACGTTCAGGCATGAAATCAATACCAAATGGTTGCGAAAAATCTCGGATGTACGTGAGAAAGGGGACGTGATTACGCTCAACGGCTAAAATTGACCGACGACACCGGACTCGGAATGGGTAAGCCAAAACGAGCTGCTAGATTCAATGAATATATTGCGGAAGATGATGCCGAGCACGGTGATGATGTCGGGTACACCACACAGAACAGAAGGACGATGGTTTGGTTGGTTGGTCGGTCGGTTGGTTGGTTGGTTGAATGGTACAAGCGGGTAATACTCACGGGCAAAGTTTATCCAGCTCCTCCTTCTTGGTAACGAAGGACAGCTCCGATGTGGCCGATAGGACCTGCAGCGGTCTTGTGCACTGTACCAGCTCCTCCTGTCCACAGTCCTCCGTGATAACTTGTCGCACGAGCGCTACAGGGACATGAAATAATTTCAAGAAAAAAGAGAACGGTTAGAGCGAGGCGGATGAAGAACGTGCATGGATGCATCAAGGCAGGGTAGGTACGCGCAAGGAGTTTCGTTCAGCGGTACGTGTAAGGGCGATTAGGACAATTTCAATCATGATAGGGTCCTGTGTGCCACAAAGTTGCCCAAGTCACGCAATCAATGAAGCTGCCGCAAAACTGATGACCAAAAAGCTCAGGCCCCAAACTCTCGGCACTTTTACGCTCGTCTATGGAATCGCACGGTCAGTTTTCTGCAGTCACGCTCGTGAGACCGTGTGACACTCCAAGCTAAAAGAGTCTCCGATGGCGATTCCGATCAACCGTTAACATTGATAGGTTAATCGTCCAGTGGCTTAGTAAGCGAATTTGGTTCACTCTTGCGGTGCATCCTTTACGGTGCATCCTTCGGTTTTTTAGTGTGAAATTAATCTCATTGACTATAACATGCCATTTGTTGAGCGGAGCTATATCGGGCAGGTTTTTGGATCGTGTTGCAGAATGTATCTTTTGCGAAGGTTTTAGGAAGTTATTTATTATTTTGCAAAGGCTTAGCATACTTTGGCCGAATTTGTGTCACTCCGTCTGCGTTGTTAATAGCGCCTAAAGCTATGCAAATGTTTGGTATTTTGACTCGGGCTTTATTTTTCACAACATCCTTATATCACAATAAAACCAGATTCTACTAAGCTCAATAACTTTCCTGATGAAATTACTATCTCGTTTTTAGATCGATTATAGGTCAGTGAGCATGGCGTTAGATCCTATTAGTTTGTACTCTGGTCCTCTGCTTGTGATGCATGCGAGCTGAAAATTTACTACGGCACTCTACATCGACTAATCTCTTCCATATTTTAGGAACAGCATTTCAATCAATCTATCCCAAGCACTGAGCAATTCTGGGAAAGGGAAGGAGAAAGGCATACACAGAAGAACATCTCAATTAAGTCCATCTCAAACACGTTTGCGCTCAGAGAAAGGGAACGATGTCTAGAAACGAGAAGATAGTTTTCTGCGTTATCTCGTACAACTACCTAATAGCTCCAATATAATTCTTCCCTAAGGCTATCCAGAATTCTATCCTCATGCTGCCTTTTCCTTAAAACCCCAAGCTCAACGCTTATGGCTTATAATAATTATCGTCCCAAAGTCCCTACTTTGCACCATGCATTCCACGAGGTCATATTCCCGTGGGATAGGGTAATTGATTTCAAACTAAAATTTAATACGCTTGGGCTTAGAATGGACGAGCACATACATTTCCACCTCACATACGCAATTGATAAGTGCTTATTGAGCATGGTCGATGTGATTTCGAGAGGAAGTGTTAAAAGGATATTTGCAGGAATGGTATTGAAATGAGATTTCACAACGGAAACACAATTTCGATCGATTTTAGATTGTATTGCGCGAGAAAAATAGCTCGCTAACCACACGGGACGAGATAAGCTTTTTCTGGCTGATTGCCACAGCGAATGACCTACAGATAGTAACATGCATTTCGAAGATAGTTGGATGTTTTCATCATTGTCAATAGGAAATGTAAGTTGTATTATCAAATTTAGATCATTGCGATACGAGTACACATATTTTACCACGTAGCTCTGTAGTTATTATAATATGCTACGGTATGATCGAGATTCGATGCACAACCTAACTCGTAGGAACTGGATTGTCGGATTACCGACACATCATGCAAAAGTTCAACATGTCTTTTTCAGTTTGTTAACCGTAACATAATCATTAAGCTGGTCTCGTAGTACAGTCGTCAACTCGTACGACTTAACAACATGCCCGTCATGGGTTCAAGCCCCAAATGGACCGTGCCGCCATACGTAGGACTGACTATCCTGCTATGGGGGGATCAATAAGTCACTGAAAGCCAAACCCACAAGTAGTGTGGTACAGGCAGGCGTTGACCGGGAACGGTTGTTGAGCCCAAAGAAAAAAAACATAATCATTATTGTCTGTACCAACTGCATTCAACTAGTGTCTCATTATCAATCGCCAAAAGATACATACAATCTCACGGACCTTTTTACGTACATCACGTTTCTATGTCAACATTTTCCAGTGCCTCTCGAATCAGCAAACTTCCGCTCCAATGGAACGTACGCGTATACCTTAGGGAGCCATCCCGGTCACTCTAGATAGACAACGTGATTTTGGAGCCTACCCCGTTGATAGAAAATAAATTAATTTATTTAATTATCTATTGATTTTTCGTGCAACCAACGCACTCGTTCCAGTTCCGATCGAAGCTTAGTTTAGGCAAGGGCTACGGTGGTACGTTCAACCGGTTTTACGCTTCCGGGAGTGCGTCCGTGTCGGTAAGCCGAACATTGTTGTCACGGTGCGACTAATTACCGGAAGATTATGAACTGCAATCCATGTGTCAGCCATGCTCCGGACTACTTCATCGTGCAGCGTTCTGTTGCTTGATGAGCATGAGTTCACGCTTTTTGCATGAAATATCGAACGGAAACAGGTAGCTAGGTTCAGTCATTTGTCCATAAAGTGGATTTTCCGGAACCATTCCGTTCACAGGGATTTTAATTACAACTACTCGTACTCAACGCGCACACACTCACATGGGATTTTATTCCCAGAACCGTACAAAGCACAAAACTGCTTGTAACGTACATAAATTGTTCGTGTGCATGGGGTTTTGGGACTGAACGGACGTGTTTGTGCTATTATTATCGCTCATATAAGTGGATAGGTTTATAAAGAGAGATACAAAACATTAGCAAAATATATGACAGTAGACGATGTAGATTGGTGTAGTTGAAGAGGAGAACTGAGAACTGAAATAAGCGTTAATCTCCCAGCAACGACAACATTTTAGCGAATATGTTGAATTTTTACGAACATGTTTACACACAAACAACAGTATTAGGCATATACAATAGAATGCATTTAGTCATGAGTGGTTGTTAATTGTACAAACTTGACGCGTGTATTGTAATCCTACAGTTTATAGAAATCGTTTTTAAAATAGGTTTCTACACCAACCAAATTTTAAGAGCCAGCCACAAATATATTTATGTTTTCAATAAGGATTGGTATTTGTATCCAGACCTGAAGTGAGTAACTATATAATTCAACAACAAATTTGATCTACGAAAAACCACGAAAAAAAACAATACAAAAATCTACTAAAATACTCACAACAAAGTATAATCAAATAAATCTTCACTGCTTTCATTAAAATCCCTCTAATGAACTAGATTATTAAAAAAAAGTCTTTTACCTCACTTTGTTCACTTTTACTTTTATTCTTTTCATGTCAAAAACATTCATAGTTGTTCCCTCTTTGTATGCTCTCTTCACATCACCCTCATCGTCAATCTCATCGTACATGTGGTCAAAAACTATCACCCAAGCCTTTTGAGTTTTCTTCTTTTGTTTTATATCGTTCCATGTTTATTAGTTTAACTGTGGTTGGCTTATAGTCAAATGAAGCTAGTGAGTGCGCCGAGCAGTCTCGGGAAACGGTATGATCGATTCACTGCAACTTCCTCTCTCTCTAGTTTTTTCACAAGTCAATTTTTTTGTTTGCTTCTCTGCGCTCAGATTCGGATTGGAGACCCGAGCTCCGGTGAATTTTAATTAAATGTGCAGCAGAGAGTTCTTTTTGCTGTTCGTATCGACTGTCCGCATGCCTCTCATGTATACGCGGGTTGCTAGTGTGCTGGTGGTGCAGTTTATTCAGTCATATTCGGTACGGTGTACGCAGTTTTAACGCTCCACCGCTTCCTCGGGTGCACTGCAGGAATAGAGAGGAGGTGGTCGGTAAGCTGGGTGGAAAATATTGCAATCACAATTGCACTATATAGGTGCGCTTTTTGCAGTGGTCGGTCACGTAGTTTGCCGGGTGATTGGTTCGGTGGGTTGTATTCGGCATATTATCTTCCCCCGATTCCCTCGACACTGCAATAACAAATGAGGGCCTCGGCCTTCGCGTCAGCCATAATTGTCCCCAACTATTCCCTTCTTCCTTGCACTCTACATTTCCACCTTCCCAAAGGGAAACGTATAGTGCAGAGAGTCTTTTGTTTTAAATTTTATTTGATTATTTAACAACAGATGAAATCATTAATGAATAACGAGCTGCAGGACCGAAAAGAACATGCACACGGGTCTCATAATGATGAAACGGACCGAATGGAAAGCAACAGTGGGGAGAAAAGGGAAGGACACGGGTGTCATGGTCAACCTGTTCAAGTTCGAGTAGTAAGGGTCATGTTTATGGTGCCGTGAAATGTGCTCGCACCAATGCTCCAACTATTCGCAGTATAGGAATCAGTTTCCTACCAGTGGCATGGTTAACATGTTATGCTCGATTGGTTTTAACCATTCAGACTGAATTGGAAAATGTTTCAAATTTTTGAGACAGAATTCTATGTTCGTAAGGCAAGCAAGAAGCATTTGGGTAAATAATCATTCTCGATTGGAGTCGTACACGTAGCCGTCTAATGGCTTAACACACAATGAAAATGTTGTTCCGTAGGTTTTATCTTACTTACTGGTGAAAGTTTCCACAAACAAATAAAAGAGGAAATAATAAAAGCAAATTAAGCTTGGTTGCTGATCGGGAAAGATGTCTTGACCCTGTGTTGTTATCGATATTGAAATATGAATACGTGTCACATGATATCCATTTTCGATTGTCATGTACATATTTACATGTTGTTGGCTGATGTAAACATAATGTTCCGTTCGTTTCCTCCATTTTTCATATACTCAATCAACAATACTTAAAATTTACATGTAAACGAAGGTACCTCAAATAATTTGCAATTCTTATTGATGAAATGCTCCTCGATGGTATATACAGACATATCAGGCAAATTTGTATGAGGAAAATCAATGTTCAGGCTTTGCTAAGTCATGGTGTAACTGTTAGTACACTGTGTACAATAGAATGTGAATGTGTAAAATGTGAATCAATAAAGTATCAATCCAAGTGGAATTCCTAGAAGCAAAACATAACCAAACATAATATTAAATTTAACAAATTACTGTTACAAATGAAATCAGCAAAACGGTTCAAAATTATTCCTTTATCGAGTTATCTATTTTCTCCCGACACGCACTCTCGAAATTGAAATACGCCGAACATTGTGGCAATTGCAATTCCCTGTAAGTATGATTGCTTTATGGCACGTTCCAGTGGACACACGAAAAGCGCCACACAATTTCGAGCTCTCAGCCATCGGCACAGAACGCGGCTTCGTTTTAATTGATTTTGTTACTAACCACTCCGTTGGCGCTACACGCTTTATATGTGTATGTGTGTGTGAATTCGCGGTAGTGTCCCACGATCGTTTGATGAGTCTGTGGCCACAGGGCCTAAATTGGGATGCTGCAATTTGTATTGGTATGCCCCTTTTATACCCGTTCTCTATCATCCGATTAGCAGTTCGTTGCCTGTAAATCGAAGGCACAAACTCACTCTCTCTCTCTCTCTCTCTCACACACACACACACACACATACACGTATGAGAGGCTTTCGGGCGCAGATTGGTTGGAGCGGGAAGAGAAATTCGTTGTGCATCACCCGCACACTGTTCTTGCCCTCTTTAGCGATGTGGTCTGTTTTGCTGCTGCAATCGAATGTTGGTTTTTCGTTAGCAGATCCTTCCTCCGTTCTCCAGTTCGACATGCACTTGCGTTTTGGCAATATGTTACTGACCCTAACCAAACACTGGCGAAACTGACCTAGGGTGAAGCCCTTCCGCGTATTGCCAGCTTTAAGGGTTTTACAACCCGCACATTCTCCACACTGAAATTCCCAGGACATGTAAATAAATGTAATGTTGCCGAAATCGCCCCCCGGGGAGGTGAGATAAGCAGGGATACGAACACCGGAAGTATGCTCCGGGGCACCACGATGCACTAGCCAGCCGAAACCGTCCCGTGTTCAATGAACGGATAATGGTGCACCGTTTTGTGATGCGGTGGAAAGCTGCGGCAATAGCAGCAGTAGAAAGTAGCAGCACTTTCACCGTGGCCGGTGTTTGCGTTTCTGTGTGGCAGAATATTTCACACACAAAGCACGAAGCACTGACAAGAATGTGTGCTATTGTGAGTGGGGATACTTTTATTTGGGTTTCACTGTGCTTACTTTTTTGGCATTCTTTTGGGTGGAGTTGCTAATGCATTCTCTTAAAGTGTATTTTCCACTTGAGGTTACGCGATTTAGCTGATCGGAGAAAACAGAAAAAACAAATCAAACTGAGAATACGGTTTGTTGCAGTTTGAATGATTTATTGTTGGGTCTTTGTGAACCCATGCAAAATCAGTATAATTTAAGGGATTAAAACATTTACATGTGTGTATTTTTTAAATAATATCAATGGGTTTGTGACAAAATAAAGAGAATTTTGTAAAAAAAATCAAACCAGAATTGCAAGATTTGTAACAATGTTTGGAAATATATATGATTTTTTTTAAAATCTGATAATCTATTCAATTTCAAGGGAAGTTGAGTGTGCTAATAAGAATGTTTTGTATCATCGTCACAATCATCATTACACTGCTTCACCTTTTCAATCATACAACTGTGCATAGGTGATAGCATTGTAAAAAAGAGCAAACAATATTTTTCCTATTTCTTTTCTCGGCTTCCTACTTGATCTCGCGCCTATATGTAGGCAATATTATGCGTTATTCTTCAAGGCAGCGGTCGGCAAACTTTTCAGGCAAAGGCCAAATTTGTAAATGACGGAGAGCCGCGAGCCAGGAGAAAGCGAACATTTTTGTGAGGAACAAAAGCCTTACCGGTCAACAAATTATGAAAAAAGTACATATGCTAACGATCAAAGCGCATAACGAACAAGCAATGCTGTGTCAGACAAATTGATAACTGATTCCTCATGAAAACACTCGTTGACTCGTCTGTTGGCCGGACTTTGCCGAACGCTACTTTATTTCGTTTTTTTTTGTTTGCATAGATACTATTGGCCATTTCTTTTGTGGATTGGAATTAGGTAGTAATGATCATAACATGGTCTAATAATACTGGTTGAATATTTAAAAATAAAAAAAAATTCAAAAATGAAGGCTTAATTGTTTTTAAAACATCAAAATAATTTCTAAACATATATAACACATAACATATATAACAAGGAGGAATTAGTAATAGCCCATATAACAAAAACACCTTGTTAAATTCTTGGAGAAACGATATATTTTCAAATTGCATACCTTCAGGCGCTTAGACGAACCTTCATGATTTGACGCTGTCGTCATGATTTGAAACTGTCTTGTTGAATTTTTGATCAAAACAACATATTTTCTTTGTGTTACACCAACTCAATATGATGTTTAAATCAGTTCAATGCATTCTCAAAGACATCCAGTAATCCAACACTGTGTAACGAAACAATGTTGATCTGTGCGACCATGTGCACTGTATAAACCAATTCCCTTTTCTCACCTCTCTAAAAGAAAGGATTTCTTTCGAAACCGTGAACATTCATGGCTCTATATAAAAAAGTCAAACCATGGTAGAGCCAGCTAAAAAATAACACCTTCTCGTAAGCTCCCAACCCTGAGCAGTACTTACCTGCCATGGTGACGAGGGCCAGATGAAAGACACTGCCGTTGCTAATATTCACGCTCCGCCTAATCCTCATTCTGTGTGATGAATCTGTCGTCTCCCTGTGTGTGTGTCCTGTGCGGTGGATTTTTCACTTCACCCGTGTATGTGTATTACTGTATGTGTTTTTTTTTTTGGCTTGCTTGCGTGGAAGAAAAAGCTGTTCAAATTTAATTCCCGCTTTGTTCTGCTTCGTTAAACTTCTCGGTCAATCTTTGGTGGAAAAGGTTACGCTTCGCTTTCAGTTGCCCTTTGACCCCGTTTCGCCGTGTGTATGTGTGCATATGTGTAGGAAAATAACGTTCTTATGCTCTGCTCGCTGCTGAGTCCGTCCACAGCTCGACCTTATGCACGAACGCCTTCGTACTTTCGTTCCCACGCGTTTGGCCTTCTCCTTTCCCTAGCGTCGCTGGGAGGAAGGACGAAAACTTTTCGTAGCGTCTACTTGCGTTGAGGTTTTTCGGTCGTACTCGTCACCGCCAGGAGCATATTGTCACTGTGGGAAGTCTCGTGCTCGGAGTCGTTCTTTTCTCTTCCTTTTCCTTTTTTTTGGGAGTTTTTCGGTAGCCTTTGCGGTTGGATTGGTTAGAGGGGAGGCTTATTTTTGCCCTGCTTGGTCGTCTCCTAGGAATACTGAATTTCACCCCGACAGGATGGTGGGACAGGTCGCTTGCTTTTGATGCTCGTTTCCCGTGAGCATGTACGAACGTGAGAGAAAGTCAACAATCCAAGCAGTGCCGCAGGATGTTTATTGTTTGTTGACGCCTTGTTGTAACCTGTTGAGCCGAGGGTGAGAAAGGCAGGAAAAAAATGGTCAAGGTAAAAATCTTGCTTGAATTATACGGTACGAATGCGTGTCATGGGTGGTTTACAAGAGAAAACGGTTTATTTGCTTTATGTTTTTTTTTGCTATTATTTTATGTGACTTTTTTGTCGCTGTCTCGCCTTCTTCCCGCACAAATGGAAAAGTTACTGTTGGCTATTTTGATAAGCTTTTAGTGACACAAAGGTACATCCTTCCGGCTTGCAAAGTTCCAAGCCAAGCTGTGACAACTCGTTCGTTTCGTATTTAGTATTTGTTGCCCCAAGCTGGTACAAAGATGGGCAAAGATAATTGAAATGACAAAGTTTGAAAGCGCTTTGATGAACCGACCTTTACAACGACACGCACTTTCGTCCGGCAGTCAGCGGTGAGCGCAAAAAAGTCGAACAAAACGATGACACTTGTAATAAACGGCCCCATAAACATTTAGGCATTCATTTTCCACATTTTTTCTCTTTTCCTTTCCGTGACAAGAAAACTTTTGCCCGTAGCTCTTTTACTCTAAAATTCTAAAGAAATGGTGGAAAATTTTCTTTCTTTTGCTTTCCCTTCTTGTTGGTGTTCATTATAACCGCCGGAAACTTCAAACATCTTCAATTTACGCCCTCGCGGCGTAACTTTCTGTATCCCATATTCGCCTTGCCCAATCTAATGCATATTGCTTGCCCGAAGGCATTTTTTTTCTCTCTAGCAAGTTGAGTGAGTATGTGTGTCTGTGTGTGACACTTCATAACCCGCAAAACAACTTTGACCCAGGGAACCGTTTACGTGGCCTCCGTTTTCATTGCTTTCCGTACCGGTTGCGGTAGGAAAGTTTTCTTATAAATTTCACGAATGAAATAACATAAATCATCAAGACAGTCGGAGAACGAGCGAGTATATGGTTACTTACCTTTTCAAGGATGTTTAATAAAAAATGTTTTGAATTTCAGTAAGTGTTCGTCATTTCAAATTTATACCTGTTTTCACATTGTATAAAAATTGGAAAAATAGTGTGCTTTATTGTTATAACTTATAACCTTTCTCATTCCAAAAACTTATAAGCTTTCTCATTCCAGTTAGTGAGTTCAGCATGGGCACAGTGGAGTTGTACTACATACTTTAGCTACAAATTACACTTTCTTCATTTCAATATTGAAACATCACAATGTTGTAAATTTGATACTAGGGTTATATTTCTGTGGACTTAAGAATTTCTTTTCCCGAAACTCTTGTGACGCAAATCGCGATTCATGAGCTCTCAAAACACAGCGTCAAATCTCAGGCGAACTCTTGGCACGATGGCCCAGGTTTGTTGTACACTAATACGTAATTTCACTCCAAAAACATGTGTGAATGTATGTTTTTATTTATTTAAATACAGCTAGTCTAATCGCTCACAGGCGCAAATGCGTTTTTCCACGAAACGCGTGCGATTGAAACATCACCAATTTGCTTATCAAAGACGCCGAGCATTCTAGAGGAAACCATTGGACCATATTTAATTTAATTCACTTTGCGTAGCCTAATATCAATTTCGTGCAGTGGTGCGTTTGTTACCATGATTTATTTTCTAGAACAACTCAACTCAGCTGATCATGCCGTACGGCCAATCCGGAACGCAGCAAGACTTTTGCCTCTTTGTTTCGACTATCAGGCGCTGCCCACTCGATGAAGCATCATAATTAATCACTTCAGATGCGGCCAGCCGGCCCGGGTCAGCACGATTGTGGGCACGCCATTCCGGCCAATTCTATCAGCGGACGGTAACAACCGTTCGGTTCAAACCAGTACGGCAGCAAATTGGCCCGATTCAATCCACGGCGAGATGAGTCGTTCCCGGTGCCAAAGAAGTCACCTGATAATGGAAATCAACAGCATATGTTTTTTGTTTGTTTGGTTGTCTTCATCTTGCAACGTTCCCGACCCTTTCAAATCGAATAGCGCCGAAACGTTCGTTTGAACTTTGGTCGCACATGCCACGCAATGATGGTGGCGTTTAGCATGTGGTTTTGTGATTCCCGGCAACGGGCCGTGCTCTATAACCAATGGTGGTGATAAAGGCGTGCCGGTCGCTACGAGTTGGCGTTGGCTACGCCTGGCTAATGAGTGGTTGTCAAAAATAAAACTAAACTATTATGCTTAAATGACAAACATTTGACCAAACTTTAGCCCTTCATTATAAAGTTCAAGCGGACTCTAGGGGGACGGACGTTCCGTGTGCTGGGCTCCTGTTGTTCACAGGCCATTGTTTCCGGCGTTCCGTTCTGCTCGGTAGTGGGAGAAATTTAAAGACAGCTCGTTCGGCAAACTTTCCCAGTTAATGAAGGGGATCGAAGAAGTTTGCTCTTTCCTACCATTCATTTTTGTAACGTCGCGAAGTTGTATCGGCTGTATGGCGGTCGACCGATGAGGATATGGCACAGGAGGAAGGGACGCTAGAATGCACAACGCAAACGGTGCACCTTCATTAAGCCTTCTCAGCTCGGCTTAATACATCCGTTTTGTCAATAAAGCTATTCTCTTGCGCATCGGGTTTGGGTAAGAGCAACTTTCCTAGATTTTCTCTTCTCGCTGTAAACTATTGGTAACTATTGAAAAAAAAGTCTTCCTGATAACGCCGTTTAGCTGTGAAAGAAGAAGTTTGGTAAAACAATACCCAAAGCTATCTCTGCGTTCAGAGCGGGCTGGGGGAATTCCGTTTGACAAGCTATCGAATCGGGCTGTACAAATCAAGCGAACGGGGAAGAAGTTTCCGATACACAGTGTACTGATTTAATTTTATTCATAATAAATTGAAACTTCATCCATGGGAAAAGCGCTGTAATGCCGAGGTGGCTTAACATGAAGTTCCCCTTTTTGGGAAGGGAGAAGAAAAAGTTGCAGGATTGTAAGGTTGCGTTCTTTAGAAACTGATACTTGTGCTTTAATGAACTGTCAGGAAGTTAAGCTGTGCTATCTTCTGGGTCTTTGGGATGACTTTGTCAATAACACGTCTCAAAACTTTATTTAAAAATATATTTGTTTTATTGAATCTTTCAGCCTATCAGAATAGAGGCCGAGATGTCTATCATTGATCTGTGATGAACTAAGGATAATTAGGTGAAATTTATAGTACTATTATGAAGCTAACAATTAAAATGTCTAGCTAACTCTAAATGTCTTGTACGTATGAAAAGGGTATCCTCTCCTTTTTTCTTCTCCTGTCTTGTTGTCTTTTCGGCTGATCCTGTTTTATTTGGAACTTCTCACCAAGAATGGTGTATAAGCAGATTAAGACATTATATTATAGACATTATAGACTACGGGAAAATAGCCAACCGGGAAAATAAGATTCAGCGAGGCTACCATACCGTGTTATTAATACCACAAGATTCATGCTCACTAGTGGCCGGTGTAAAGTAAACCAATTAAATCTTATCCTTCTTTTGCCATGAGTGAGAAACACTTGCTTTTCCTTGAGTGCTTGGGTACGATTGTTTCCCACGAGAAAGTTTTCTGCAGTCACTGCATCTTTCCAAGTTCAAAGCTCGCGGATCGTGTGTTGGGAAGTGTTCGGATGGCTGAGGGTTTTAGAGGTTCAGGTTCATTGTCTTTGCTACCCCACAGCACAGGAAACTGTTTGCGTCGGGCATGGGAAGCATAAATAGGAGTAGTTGTAGTATGAACACTACCGTGTCTTGGCGCTAATTCCCTGAGGAACGACACGAACGTCTCAACATCGGTCGGTGGTGCCTTTGCTGATCGTAAAGTTTCAATGTTTCGTGGTAGTTTGTCGGTAAAGTTTGTGGTTATTTTGGCACCGAATGTTGTGGTTAGCACGCTTACGAGCAAGGGAAGTAAGTTACGAAAGTGTGTGGAGAAATACTTCACCTAGGGTGGCAACGAAACAGGAGGTATAGAATTATGGAGTGCTTGAACAATACAATAAACTCATCGGTACTTTGAGAAGAGGAAACAATTTTTTTTGAGTTTATATATTTGGAGATGTTGCGTGCACTTTCTACAGATGTTTCAACTTTAACAGTTATTAGAACGTAATTTGGAATCAAGGAATGTTGAATGAATTAACAACTGCATTTAGTTGATATTCGATCTTTATTGCATCAGCTGATCATCCTTTCCCATAGTAACTACGTTCTATCTCTTGCTCTTTTTATGTATTCCTTACATCTTTCATAATTTGACTAGCCTCTCTGCTCTACTACAATCACAATCATAAAGAAAAAGGTTAAAACTCATTTACTAATTTCAATTCTTCAGTAACACAGATAGTAGAGGCCCGAATATGTGTGATTAATTTAACAAAAACCTGTCGCTATTTCAATTTTTCGTATTAAATTACACTTCCAATTTTGCTCATTTTGCTCCATCCCAGATTCAGGGTGAGTGGAAAAGATACGACTCATTTTCCGATGTAAAAATTCTTTATCCTTCCTTCGTCGTTAAGTCGAGTAAAAGATACTTTCCACGATTTAACAGATGGCAATTGGTTGGATTGAAATTGTTAGTCGTACAACGAGCAGTAACACGAGCACAAAAAACTCAAATGAGTGTTATGAGATAATGGGAAGAGAAAGGCAAATAAAGTTATAATTTAATTCCCGCAAATTGGACGGGAAAGTCCACCTCGTTTATTCTGCGTATCATCACAGTTGTGGTTGCGGGTAGGGCAGCATTCTTGTGATTACTCTTCTAACCATCCATTACGGGATTGCCAACGGACTATTCCACATCGGACGAGTGGATGACAATCGGTGTGAAGTAGAATGAGTGAGAAATTAAAAAAATCTTTTACTCATCAAGAAAGCACGGATATTGTAAAATTGTAAATGTAAAATGTAAATGAATCCAAAATATTATCAGAAAGTCGTGTGATACAACAGAAGAAAGTATAATCATTTTACAGTTCTGTTTTTGGCGATTTTTTTTTTAGTTCGGTTTGAATTTTCAATCCCATAGTTCTTGTTCCTTCGCGGCGATCACTGCGGCTAACGCGGGAGTATGATTATAATTTAATGATATTATTTGAACGTTGGTTTTAATTTTCAATTTTCGCACTGAACGCAGTGAAGAGAAACAGCTGCGTCCACTACGTGAGTCAGCACCATTCTCCTTCTCCTTTTCGAAGCATTTTGAACCGAAACCAACTCCTTCAGAGTGATAAGAAAAAGTAGAAGGGACTACCAGATGCACAAGAATAAAGCGCCATATTGAGATTAAAAACGATAAGAAAGATAGAAACGTGACGCAAAGGACTGCTGAACCTTTGCTAAGAGCAGAACTTTGGAAGTTTGTGTAATCTTGACACTTTTCTTTCCATCCTGAAATTATGCTAGATTTTTACTTGCTAAGAAGCGTGAAGTTAGCAGTTAAAGTAATTATAACAAAAGTGTTACAATACTTATTTCACTTACAAGGCAGTACAGAAGAGTGACGCCATTGATCATAAGAAAACGCCTGTCATAAAACAGCTTTTGAATTTGCTGATGTACATTGTTCAACTAAAAACTTTGTAGCAATTTCATAGTAATGATCAAATCTTTCTGAGTAAAAATCGTATTAAGAAATCACGTTCTGTTATGTTTGCACAACACTGACACGGTTGCACCATATTTTAAATGCAACCAGCAAAACGAACATTGAAAAGAGATGCGAATTCTTATCAATCAATTGTGTGGAATGGAGGAATCAGCCACGATAAATGGAAAACTGTTCAATCAAACATTGCACATCGATCCATCGACGCTGTCCTCTCAATTGGCTGATCCAGAGAACAGTAATTGGGACAGTCACACGACGGTCCAAGGTTAAACATGCTGTAAAATGACCTCTGACACCGGGAAGGTGTCCATGTTTTTCATTCCCATTTTTCATTCGTCCCATTCTATCACGACTTTCTGACCTGCTGACCAACCAAAACTGAATGTTTAAACTGTATTTATCTACTGTCGAAAAACAGTGAAACAACATGATGCAGCACATCTTTCCCTTATTGTGCTTGGCTTCACAAATTGCCCATGAAAAAGGGGGTTTCACCGCACGATGGGATGGATTTGGTTTGGGACGAAGGTGCTTCGGCGAATGAAGCAATTAATATTCATTCTGATAAATGAATTCGTAAATGAGGCACCTACGCTGTTCGTTTTGTTATTGTGTATCTTATCAAGCGGGCGGAAGCGGGGATTTTAATGCATTGTACTTTTCCTGCTCTTTTCGAAGCTCTGCCACCATAACCAACGCTAGAAAACATACGAACAGCATCAGTAGCAACATCAGCCGCAGCAACAACAACGCACAGACAGTAATTATTATTGGCGTAGAGTAATGTTGTGTGGATGGAAAAGCATCATTTCCGAGTACTGGTGCGATTGGTATAAGGATGACGATGGTGAAACAAATTATCATGTAGGGCAGACTGTAGGCTCTTTTATGTTGGTTCGAGCAACAATTGATTGAACTATGTGTTCATAGTGTGTGTAGGCGATTTTTTATGTATGTTTCATGTTAAATTGACTGTATTTTATGGTGCTTTACATGAAGCCCCTTAGGTGTCATTATAATGACTGATTTGAATTTCAATTTACTTTTTTAAAATCATTATATACTGTGATAATTGAAAATTTCTTGCTACCAACAAAACAGTGATAATATCATATCTATATCACATGGATTGTATCGACAAACCACGATCCTTTTTTAACGACCCTTTTAAAATTTCAAGTCGCGGTTTAGTTTGTTGGCAGTAAGGAGAATATTTAAAATAGAAAATGCAAGCGAACGCTATGAAATACTTTTTAAATCGTTGAAAGAAAATGTAGGGAATAGGTTGCATCGACATGGTTACACTACTTATGACAGCGCCATGTTGCGGAGCTTACAAAAAGCTTTGCACAACGAGGTTCTACCAAATACGGTTGAGTTGATCTCTCGCCCAATTGAATCGGATTTTCTCGATATGATTTTGCTCTTTTTCTCTCCGTTCTTTGTGCTGTTCTTACCAACTACCGGCTGGTTTTCGGTTGAGCGAATCCAAAGCCAACCGACTAGTCCATTGAAAGCAACTGGAACACAAGTGGCCAGCTGTAAAATATCGCTCCAAATCCAGATTCAACGAACGTGTTAGACGTGTGTGTTTCCGTTGCACTTACCACCAAATGATGTGCTTCTTGATATGAGAAGCCTGCCTTCTGCCAAGCATAAGTGTGGCTGCTTGATTCGATAATCTGCAACCCTGATCCTATCATTCTCGATCGGAGTGTGTAAAACCGTTACATATACCAACCAGCTTTTCGAACGCTTCTCAAGGTTTACCATCTGTTTACATTGCAATTGACGCTGTGAGCCATGCAGTTGAATGTAATGCAGACTAAATTGCAAAAAAAAAGACGAGAGCAAAGAGCGTTTCCATACGGATTCACCGAAAAAGAAATGGCGAAGGAGAGCGAGGCACAACAGTTTGTGTTATGCACTAGCTCGATTGCATATGGAGATTGAAAATTCATGCTCACTGTCTCTCATGATCTCATCCATTCACAAGCAGGTTTTTGCATTCATTTTTCTTTTTATTTGTTTCACTACTTCTGGTAAGCAAACGCCATTAGAAATGCTGGTTAGCCCTTTACCCCTACCAGCATGATGGCGTCATATCTTGTCCCTTCGGTGCTCAGACAGTTGACAGGCGATGCATCCGGTTGCATCGCTCTCTGGGAAGTGCAAATCACCCCTAGGTCAGCGTTTTTAGACAATTCATTTTGCCTTTATTGCATCAGTGTGTCTGGTGTAGTGTAAGTGCGATGGTTCTACCTACTCCATAATAGATGATACAGTGAGGAACTGTTCATCTCTCAGCTCACGGATCGGAGAAAAAGGTGAACACCGCCATGGGCAGAATGACTGATTCAATTAAATCTCATCCTCTCTTGAGCTGACATCCGGCAGTGAAAACGCGAGCTTCTCGATGCTTCGGGCAGCTGTTTGTGTGTCAATAGAGCGCCAAAAGCCGGGGCTCCGTTGTATCGCAATTGGAAGGTAAACAATCGGATCAAAAGTGTAGGCGAAAAACTAAGCCACCAGCACACGATGGTCGTTTGGCGAATGCAAATCGTATTTTCCGTGGCTCCGTTGGCCATTTTGGCCACTGAACGGTGGTGGTTTAATTAAAGGCAAACGGAACGGCGTGATTTGTCTGCGCTGAGAGCAAACGTTACGGAGTGTTTCGATGAAGGCACGTCTGCAGCAAGAATTTAATCGAACGTCGACTCAGTACGGTACGCAAGTTATCCTTGGGAGTTTTCAAACACCGACTCCGGCACCAAAATCTCTAGTTAATTGATCAACACCAGGCCAGCTCTTCTCCATTGGCTGCATCGTCATGTTCCACTTGAACCTGGCAAAGTCACCAAACTTTAGCAAGCACGCTTTTCAACTCATTGTCACCGTTTCAAGAGCTCCAAGCAAAGCGGCATCAATTTTCCGATTGATGCCACGCTTCTCTTCTAAAAAGTTTAAAATGCTCGAGGCGTTTCCACGTGCACGAGCCAGTATGATTGCCAGCTACGCTTTCGGTCATTATTTGAAGTGTGTCGCCAGGTTGAAAACAGCTGGTGTGGGGAGGATGGTGAGGTTATTTTAGTAATTAACCAAATTAAGGTGACGTAATAAGAGAGTATCGCAAATTATCATTAAAGAAAATCGTGAGAATTTAAAATATTTTAACCGACAGAGCAGAAAATACGAATGAATTGGAAACAAATTATTTGCAAACTTTAAGTCAATTAAAACGGTTTGATAATAATATGTGTAATATTATCTTCGATACTGGTTGAAACGTTTATATTAATATTAATTGATATACAAGATCCTTTAAGAAGAACTCAATGATGATAAGTATTTGCAAGATCTTTAAACGAATGAAATGGAATCTTCTTCAAAACATGAAATCTTCTTCAAGATGAATAACATTTCACTATTGATGGTTCGAATAGGTAAAGTTGAAATGAAATCTTCGTTTGATTCTAATAAATATATATTGATCAAACACTTTAAACTGTAGAAATATTAAAACTACATCTAACAAATCATCATGATCACATTGATCAATGATCGCAAGATAGCTTCAAATTTTAATTCAACCTACATCCAATGCAATCAAGTTCTATTTGCTGGCACACATATCCAAAGCTAACCGTTCGCAAGACACAAGTGCATCGAGCAAAAAGATGTTGCAGTTCCATAAATAGTTCGATGCACCTCGAGCATAACGCTTTGCCCGCGTTAAACCAATCAAGCAACTATTTGCGTTATTGCTGCTGCAATCGAACCATACTCGATCATATGTGCACTCGCGAAAGAAAGACGATAAAAGCAACAACTTGGGCAGCTGCAAGTGTCAGTGATCGCCGTCACCCTTGTACAAGGCCATCGAGGGAACGGTGTGGCATTACTCGATGAACACGCGTTTACGTACCTGTAACGGACGAACCGGTCCCTTTTGCCAGCCGAGCGATCAAGGTTGCCCAGTGATCGATCGAACTAAACGGAGAGCCACTGGACTAATTTCTTCCCACGAATTACCGGTCTACCGACGCGTTAAAGAATTGCTCTCCAAGGCGAACCTTAAGTAGCGCCACAGTCGAGTGCATGTGGACCCAACAAGAAACTCATTCAACAACCACACTGGTTGCAAATGATAATCACTTCCTACCGGTCTTTCTGCGCACTAACGAGTGAACAATTGCTTTCTTGTCGTGGGAGAGAGAACGATATCTTGCACCATCGATAGGGGGGTCGTTGGTTCGTTATACCAGTCGTAGTCAGGGCTGGCGGATAATGTCCTCACATGCGAAACGGGAATCTACACCGAATTGGGTGTTTCCTGCTTGCCTCGGGACTGTCGCAAGCACAAGCACACGCCCGAAAGCGTTCACCTAATTACGTTCGGCACTGGTTGTTGCAGGGATTTATTGCGGGCTAATGGTGGAAACGACCAATTAAGGATATTGCTCTGCTTTCTACTGACTTGCTTACTTGGAACTAGGCGCACTTGAACCGTGGATAAATTAGCACTACCAGAAGCACCTTAAACGACGCTCATTTGATATTACCTTTTCTTCACGATCGCTGCGATGATTTTTTTACGCGAGGCTTTGAATTTCGTTTCGTTGGAAAGTATAAACTTGACTTCCGAATCTCCGACACTGTTCAAAGAAACACTATTCACTTTTACTTCCAAACGATTGCAATCGTTCAAACTCCTCGCCCACACAACGTACACGTGGCGCACGTGCAACACTTTCCCGCCAACAAGGATTGAGAACGTTTTCTCTTCGTTTTGAACAACGGTGGCGAACGCGATAACTCAAAACGACCACTCTGGGATGGTTTTCCAGCTCGACGGCCGCTCGCACGAGAGCTCTGAAAACGACTGAACCCTGCACGCCGTTCAATGCTCGCCGGAACCGAACGACAATGCTTCGGAGCAAGCCCTTCGGTATTAGTGGTAAGCGCGTGCAACGCTGCGTTGTCTCGGGAACCGGTTCGGATGGATTGTTATGGTGGCACGCTCGTGTCGTGCCGAACCTGTATCAACACGAACCGCGCATTTCGCACTCGTACTGCCTGTCGTCGTCCGCATCCGTGCCAGCATCCTTACTCTTCGTGCCGTGCTCGTGGAAATGGTGCTTCCCCTTCACTGTGAAGCTGGATGCCAAGCTCGTGGAACATGTTTTGTTGTTGCTCTTAGCACGGAAAAGTGTGTGGTAAGCGTGCGGTAAGCGCCCCCTTGATGGCTGTCTAAAATTGTCACGCTTTTGTAGAGCGCTGGTGGCAGCGGATATGTTGGAACAAAAGCGAGGCATCTCATAGTGAAATTTCGCTCATCGTGTGATTTGTGCGGTGGGTGTGTGGATGGGGCTAGGGCTTTGATTATCCGTGTTGGAGTTGTCTTGGTAGGTGTGATAGTTTCCGGAGTCAAACGGGTTTCGGATATTTTATAGAGGTAGAATTCGTTCCTGAGCTACAAGAATGCGTGACTTGGATTTTTAAGTAAAAGGTGGAAAATTTATATTACAAAAGGAATAATAGAAAATGTAGAAGTAGTTTAACTGTTTTTAGCAAGAGTTCTCAAAATGTTTTGTGTGTTTTATTTTTTTGTTTTTTATTTTGAACTTAATTTTAAGTAGAGTTGTGTTGAATCTGAATCTTTCGTCTTCTTTTGAAAATTTTAGTTGGCAATAAACATTAATAAACATTAATTAACATTATACATGAACATCAAAATACTTCATTAAAACATGGTAAACAGTTCAGGTATATGAAAATATATTTTATTATCAATTTATAACACCTGATATTACACAGCACAAACAATTTATTTAAACTTTAAGCAATTCACAATTGAACAGCTTTCAAACTCATTCGCACGAATAAGCCGCCCACTGGTTAATCCGCCACCGGTTAATCGACGTTCTGCTTTAGGTTAATACTCCAAGAAAAAGGAATATTACTTAAAAGCGTATAGTTAATTTTAAGACAATATTATTTTTACATATTTAAAATAAAAATATACACACAATAATCATGCTGAACATTTAGAACATTTGCCTATGCGAAAATTTAGACAATTGGTTGAAATATTCTTTTTTATGTTATAAAATGTGTGATGATTTTTTTAAATACTTTGCTTCATAATTTTATATTAATTTTCGGATGGTAAAGATTCGCAAGAATATAAAGAGATAGAAAACATTGTTTATCTACGAAAATCGTTAATTGTATCCGTCAAAAGGTATGGAATACCTAAGTATCCCGCTTGCCAATTTACGTGTGTAAATTTGGTTGCAAACTCTACGGTTCAAACTATTGGCTGATACATTAAGACTGTTTCAAATTAGCAAAACAATTTATTTAAAAAACAAAATAATGAACTATACTAACTAAAGCAACGAAATCAATTAACTCATCTCTTCTAAATTCAATGCCACAAGCGCTCGCCACGTTTGAATAACCTTCAAAACCTTCCGATTACATCATCATAATGCAAAACTTGTTTGTTTTACAATAGAACCTCTTGCGCTACAAATATTTTCCATGTTCCACGCTCCAGTTCGGACAAACATTACCCACATTTCTATTTATTTATACTTCAATTTGATGATAAGTTTTGCTATCAGTTAAGGAAGAAGCGCCAAACGAATCGCACTGTCAAAACAAAAGCAAAACAAAAAAACAACAGAAACCGTTCCGGTAGCGGCGGCACTTCTGACGGCTCATTGGCGGCCCCGCCGAGCGCCCAGATTAGTGAGCGTTAGATTGTTAATCGGTGGATTTTGATTAAAATTGATTAACAGCGTCCGACCGTTTTAATCGCTGACCGGGCGCCGATTCGTTTAGTCGCTGTGGATGCAAACCTGGCGTTAAGCTTAGCCGCACGCACTAAACACAATTGTTGCTTTCCCCTGTGGAAGTTTTAATTTGACGTCACATCGGCCTCGAGGTGCAATTTTTTTTGTATTGGGATAAATTTACTTTGCTTGTTTATTTTTTTCCCCCCGGTGTCAGCAAAGTTGTCACTGATCCATGGCCTGGCGTAAGATATTTTGAAGCGCAACGGGAAGGGATTTACCATTTCGTCGCTAATCCGGCTTATTGCAGGGCAGCTATGAGTTGTGGCTTCTCTCTTCCGGTCAACTAGCGAGCAGGCAGTGTTTATAACCAGCGTAAGGTGAGAAGGTCGGTCCAATCATTTTGTGTTTGTTTCCCCCCATTTGGTGCTGTAAATTGAGTTAGATCCAGTGATTCAAAAACAGCGAAAGCCCGCAAAAAGTCGTTTAACATCGTAAGGGGGCAACATTTTCGTTTACTGGAGGGGCAAAGTAAAGCAAGACCGCTTAATTAATTTATGGTCTTGGAATTGGTTGCGCATTCAACAGAACAGTACGATTGTTTGTGGAGGGTTTGCAGCCGAAGCAAAAGCCACTGGCGCTGGTCATACTGAATCGAGGATTCATTTTCTGTTGCTGGTAGTTGAAAAAGCCGTGAATAATTTGAAACTGATTGAGGTTATAATTGTATTATTAATAATACATTTTATTAAAATAATTAATTGAATTGAATGAAAGTTTCTGAAAACGCCTGAAATTAAATTCCCAAGTATAAGCTGCAGGCGTTGCGGAAGCTCAGAAAACAGAAACATTTGCTCATAACATGCTAGAATTAAAGAAGAGCTCACGTGAAGGCTAATGACAAGCAGCATGATCATTAATCATGTTGGTTTAAAATACGCCCCAGTACAAGCGCTGCTTCCCACGCTTGACAGCTTTCTTCCGTTGCTAAGCTCATCATATTCAGCGGTTGCTCTGTAGCAGAAGCCGTAGCCTACTTTGTGCCTATCTTTTTTACTGCAACAAACTTGCTAGCTGCTCGTAGCAGCTCCTTCCCTGGTCCTCTAACAACGAAACAGGATGCATTGTGCAATTGCATTAAAATAAACTCACCACCGACACAAATGCGGAGCCTACATCCGCCTTTTTTTCCATTTGCCAGAAGAAACAACTTAACAACCGTGGAGGAGAATGGGGTTGCATGGTCATGCTAAGAGAGTTATATTAATTAATTTTAAATTTGAGATAAATTCTTTACAAAAAAGCCCCCTAAAATCAAAAACCAAAAGTCTTGATTCGCACAATTTTGTCTCCTTCACTTGTCGAGCATAATAATTCACTTGTCTGTTGATGATTTCAAAAATGAGCATTTCACCCTATTATGCCGTTTCGTCCCCTTTGCACCGAAAGCGCACAGAAAGCGTACACAAAAGCGTAGATAACGCCAGCACTTGATGTTTCGATTATGATGAACACGACTGAGCCAAAACCATACACAACCAACCCAACAGAATCGAGTGTGAGTGGAGAGCACCTTTCATGTGTACAATTTCCACCGACACAAGTGCCTGTACCTGTTTTGGGTGAAGAAAGTGGCGCAACACCTGGTGCAGCAGAAGTGTTGCGAGAGATTGCAATCCAATCGACGGTACCGCGGCGGAAGCATAAAACGGGGAACGAGTTGGAAATAGCATCGGCAAGTGGCAACACCACCGAACGCGCTGAAACTTCGTTATACAATTTTAATAAATTTTATTTCGTTGCTTATTCATATGCATTAAATTTATTTCCGAGTTTCCCACACGCCGCATCATCATCATCATCATCGCCACCCGTCATGTATTGCCCGCTGATGGTGATTGGGTCGAACTTTTCGGTGGTCATGATTTTTAATATGCTTTAATTAACTTTACTTTTAATTCATTCGCACCGCCACTACTGCATGCTGCGGCACGGGCGTGTTTAATGGGCGTTCAGATAAGTTATGCACATGCCGCCGCCACTACCCACAGTACGCTTCAAACCTATTGACCCCTCGTGAAAAGCAATTTATTTCAATCCCCGTACTCCAAAACGCGGGGAAGTAGGCATTACGGGCCCCATGCAGGCAAGAGTTTTGTCACGTTGCCTACCTTACAGGCGCCAACAAATTCAATCGACCAACGAACGATTCACCTCGTACGCCAAGGCCCTGTTTTGTCCCCCAAATCCCAGTCATCAAGGTGTCGGTCAGATGGTTTCGAATGAGTTTAGTTTGTGAGTCACGCGAAATTGCTCCCAGCGCTACATCCATATTCAAATGTGGCGCTTCTACTGTCACGAGCGAAGTCTTCATTGATGCAGGGGCCGGATGCAGCGCCAAACGTACACGTTTGATCACATTTTGCGCAAATGCAGCGTTATGATAATGAACTGTACCGTGCACGAGTGACACAGTTTTTGCTGACGATGGTGATGAAAGCAATCGGATGCTGGATGCTGATGATGTAAAGCATAAACGGCCCCGGCTGGTTTGAATTATAAATCGCTTGTGAGTTTGAATGTGCAGCGAAACTATTGCGCTTCTCAAATTGCAACGTTTTGTTGGTAATGCAATGAAGCGGATGCATGTGTGCCGCTAGTGTGTTGCATCACACTGCAGCCAATAAGAGATTGATGTATGCAGGCGAGTTTAACCTTTCCCTGTCTCATCTAATAAAACCGATCTTGAGTGAAGCAGGGGAAGAGCTTTCTCGCCGTTCTGGTTTGCTAAACTGTGCCACACCGATCCCAACCCTGGCTGGCTGTATTAATTAATGGCCTCATAGTCTCAACTAACGACGGCCGTACCTTCCCGCACGTTTGTAGCTGGTGCGGAAACCATACTTTTGTCGCTCGAAGGCAAACTATCCATCAAAGACTATTCACGCAAGCTGCCCTAATGACGGGATCTTGCTCTTCCCCCCTTTCGCTTCCCCCCCTAACCCTCTTTTGTTGGTGGTTTAGTTTTTGATGTTAATTGAAATCAATTGAATTTTAAATGACGCATAACCGCATATGCGTTCGCGGTGAAGCACGATGCACTGTTACGTCGGCACACACTATTTGCGTGACATTTGCGTGTGCGGAGGTGTCAATTATAATTCCCACGTGGTTTTGGGACGAGCCAAAGCATCTGGGTACGGCAATGTGTCTCTTGCCTCGAGTTTATGGTAGGCGAGTTTTAAGACAGTGGTGCAGATTTACGCTCTGTTTCTGGTTTGAGGTGTAGCGCCTGCAAGATAGGCAAAACGCGCGCAGAATAATTATAGCTAGCTAGGTTTAAATTATACACATATACACTTACACACATACACATAGTTAGATTTTTATTATGCATATATATATTTACACACATACATCTACAATTAAGGTTACACGTAGGATAGAATAGAATAGCATAAGATAGGAAATAGGAAATAGTAAAATAGGCGATAATTAGGATTAGCCAATGAGGAATAGGATTAAGGAATTTTGGCGCGAACGAGTGAGTATAAATTAAGGATAAGTTGAGGTTTAGGATGATTAACAAAAGTCCGATCTAAGAGGAAACGCTGCCCGAGTTAACATAGAAGAAATAAACTCCAAGTAACTACACAAATTCAAGCCACATTATTCTTTTGGGTAGTTAGAAGATTTCATATCACCACATGGCGACCGTGACAAGTGTGAAACTGTGATGCAAAAAAAAAAAAAAAAAAAAAAACTCGCGTAAATACGAAGTTAATTCGCGAGTGCGTAATATTCCTTCCGGTCAGAAGAATATTCTAGTATCTGCGTTGATGTTTAGCGTGAAAGAGTGAGAGAGTAAAGACGAGAGTGAAGCGCAACGCTACAATTGTACGATAATTCGAACTATCGTTATTCAAACGCAGTGATAAAATATAAGGGTTTCCTGCAAAATCACGCAAATTGCACAAAAACTCCTGTCGGGTATCGTCAACGAACCAAGGCGCAGTGAAAGAGAGAGTGTATCCCGGTTATAAAAAAAAGTGGCCAGGAAAAGTTAAATGAATGCTAACAAACATTCGGTGTTAAAAAACAAAAAAAAAAGCAGCGATAGTTAACGGGACCGTGCGTAAAGTGATCTAAGTGCAGTGACCTCGATCGGACAAGATTATCGCACGTACGAGTAAGCCACATTTCGTACCATCGGCGATAAGCATCACAGTTTGAACCGGCATGACCTTTTGCGACAAGTGACCAAGTGTCGTTTGCACGAGAGAGACATAACGTTGTTGCGAGAAGAAGGAAGAAGCGACGGCGAAGCAGTGAACTGTGAGAGAGCGAGCAGCGATTTGCAGTGGATAGGAGCGACGGTGCAGCAGTGTGCTGTGAGAGAACGAGCAGCGATTTGCAGTGGATAAAGCGAGATAACGCTATACTTATCGATCGGGCAGCGGTACACGGAGTAAGGATCAAGCGAAAAAAAAAAAGAGAGAAAGTAAGGTAGGCTACACACTCAATATAGTTGCAATTTACTCATTTAAATATTTTTTGTAATTGCTCAATTAAATTCTTTTTTATGAAACGTACAATATTACCATTTTCCATTACAATATGCACATACTATTGGGGGAGTTACCATTGGTTTAAAAAAAAAAAAAAAAAAAAAAAAATAATTAAATAAAAAAAAAAGTAATATTACCATTATCTGGGTATCAAAAAAAAAATTAAATAAAAAAAAAATATATATATATATATAATATATAATACATAATATATATATATATATATATATATATATATAATTACTATATATATAGCAAAACATCTCGATCACATCTCATTCAATGCTCTTAAAAATTAATCAAAATACTATAAGGCTTAAAAATATTGAAAAAAAATTATCGTGTGATAGAAAGTTTCGCAGATGTTTGCTTGATCATTACAGCGGTTCCGCTAAGTTTTGTTTTGATAAGATCAAGTATTACCTAGATTCAATTCAGGAAACTGAACCCGTTTCAGAGCTAAAACGAATTTTGAAGGAAGCGAGTGACATATACGCCAATATCCAATCGCGCATACAATTTCATCAAACAAACAAAATTCAAGTTAAGTTTAAAACTTTGGCAAAACTAGCTATCGTGTTCAACCGTTGGAATCAAAACAAAATGGAAACTTTCGATATCAAAACAGCCACCGCTTTGGTGCAAATATACGATGGCAATACAGATGGTTTGGAAAATTTTGTGGACTCTTCAAATTTATTAAAGGAATTATGTCCAAAAAATCCACAAATGTTGGTAAAATTTTTAAAAACAAGATTGATAGGAAAGGCGCGTTTAGGACTGCCGCCTAATATTGACGATTTTGACTCGTTAATAAATGATATACGGTCCAGATGTCAAGAAAAACTTAATCCAGATAAAATAATAAGTCAATTGAAATCTATTCGCCAGACGGATACTAAAGCTCTTTGTGATGAGGTTGAATTACTCAGCACAAAATTAAAAAACGTTTATTTGCAGTTGCACATTCCCGAAAAAGTTGCAAATGACATGTCATTAAAGCATGGGATTAATGCTCTGATTGAAAAAGTTCATAATCAGGAAACAAAAATTGTTTTAAAAGCAGGTCAATTCGCATCTGTTTCAGATGCTTCAGAGAAAGTATTAGAAAACGAAAGGAATAGCAACGGTTCACAAATATTAGCCTTCAACAGAAACTACTATGACAATAGAAAATTCGTTCGTAATAAATACCCGCCGAACACATACAATAGATTCCAGCCAAACACAAATAATAGATGGTTTTCCAATAGATCTCCTCTTGGTAATAATCAGGCAACTAGCAACAGATTCCAAAACCAAAGATATTCTAATAACTCTTTCAGAAAACAATTTCCAAATACAAATACTCGTAGAGTCTACAATACACAAGCTGCAGAAGAGGAACATTTTTTAGGGGTACCACAGGCGTTAGAAGAAATCATTCAACCTACAAACGATGGTCAACATTAGCGATAAACTTAAATGCTAATAACTTTATCAAAATTAAAGTAGAAATGGCAATGGGTGAAATAAGCATATTAATTATCGACACGGGAGCAGACGTGTCATTGTTCAAAGTTGATAAAATAAAACCAACACAGCAAGTCTACGCGCAAAATAGGATAAACTTAACAGGCATAACAACCGAATCGGTATCAACATTAGCAACTACTAGCACTAATATAACATTCGGAAATGCTTCTATTAACCACACTTTTCATATCATTCCTGCAGAAATAGATATCACAGCGGATGGTATTTTGGGAAGAGATTTTTTCACTAAACATAGATGTGTTATAGATTATGAGCACTGGCTTTTAATTTTCAATTGTTACGGTGTTACAATCAGCCACCCTATTGAAGATAGTATCAATGATGGTTTCATATTGCCTCTACGCAGTGAGGTTATCCGAAAGATAAATTTGCCCGACCTCGTTGAAGACTCTATTGTCCTTGCGAGCGAAATATTACCAGGAGTATTTTGTGGCAACTCTGTGGTATCAAAACAAAACCAATATGTAAAATTTGTAAACACCACTGAAAGCAATGTGTATATTGAAAAAGATTCATTTAAACCACAGATTGACCCGCTGAAAAATTATATTCAGAAAAATTTAAAATTTAAAAGCACTAAAGCAAATGAATCTAAAATAAAAACATTATTGAGCAAAATCGATAGTCAGAATGTTCCTAAATATATAATCCCTCATTTAGAAAAAATATTATCCGAGTACCACGATATTTTCTGCACCGATAATGATCAAATCCCAATTAATAATTTTTACGAGCAATCGATACAATTGAAAGATAACGTACCATGTTACATTCCGAATTATAAGCAAATATATTCTCAAAGTGACGAGATAAAAAATCAGGTTGATAAAATGCTTAAAAATAACATAATAGAGCATTCGGTTTCTCCATATAATTCACCAATTTTATTGGTACCAAAAAAATCTGGAGATAACGAAAAAAAATGGAGATTGGTAGTAGACTACAGGCAGTTGAATAAAAAAATAATGCCTGATAAGTTCCCACTACCTAGAATCGATGATATATTAGACCAATTAGGAAGAGCAAAATATTTTACTACTTTGGACCTTATGTCCGGGTTTCACCAGATACCTTTACACAAGAACTCTAGAAAATATACTGCTTTCTCAACTTCTTCAGGCCATTATCAATTTACAAGACTCCCTTTTGGGCTGAATATAAGCCCTAATAGCTTTCAACGGATGATAACGATAGCAATGGCGGGACTTACTCCGGAGAGTGCTTTTGTTTACATAGATGATATTATTATAACGGGTTGCACAATGCAACATCATCTAGAAAACTTAATGAAAGTATTTAACAGGCTAAGAAATTATAACTTGAAGCTAAATCCAGAGAAATGTAAATTTTTCCAAAACAATGTAACCTATTTAGGTCACAAAATAACAGATAAAGGCATATATCCCGATGAGTCCAAGTTCGAAACGATAAAAAAATACCCAGTACCAATAAATGTGGATGAAGTTAGAAGGTTTGTAGCGTTCTGCAATTACTATCGCAAGTTCGTTAAAAATTTTGCTGAATTGGTAAGACCGTTAAATAATTTACTAAAGAAAGGAGCTACATTCACGTGGTCTAATGAATGTCAGCATGCTTTCGACACTCTTAGAAGAAGCCTTGTATCACCAACTATATTACAGTACCCAAACTTTGAGAAAGAGTTTATCATTACTACTGATGCGTCCGATGTAGCATGTGGCGCTATCTTATCGCAGAAAACAGATGGTAATGACCTACCTATTGCATACGCGAGTAAAAGTTTTACTAAAGGAGAGAAATCTAAACCGACTATAGAAAAAGAGCTAACAGCAATACATTGGGCAGTAAATTATTTCAAACCTTATATTTTTGGAAAAAAGTTTAAAGTACGAACCGACCACAGACCATTGGTATATCTATTCAACATGAAAAATCCTACTTCAAAACTAACACGCATGAGGTTAGACCTGGAGGAATTTGATTTTGAAGTGGAATTTGTGCAAGGAAAAACGAACACAGGAGCTGACGCACTATCGAGAATTGTCATTGATTCAGACAAGTTGAAGCTTATGCAAAAGAATAATGCAAACGAAACAAATGATAAATCACTACTAGCAGTGAAAACAAGAGCAATGACAAGACTGAACAATTTCAAGCCTCCTCCAGAATTAAACGAAGATGAAAAAGATTCCATAACTAAACCTACACTTTGGCAAACAGAAAACCCAACAGAAGTAAACAAACTTTTGAAAATCCTGTCAAAAACAGAATATGGCAAAATCAAAATAACAGTTTTCAATAATAATTACAACAAGGAGTTAGGAAATACAACAATTCATTGTTATGAAGATGGAAGTCAGGCGCTAGAGTCTGCTCTTCTAAAAGTACAACAAATAGCAAAAGAATACAATCGTGACAAAATTGCAATTTCATTAGAAGATCCCCTATTCAGGCAATACTCTTTTTACACCATAAAGGAAATCGCAGATAATGCCATTTCCGGTTTAGAGATCATTGCTTTTATTCCACCAAAATGGATTTCAAAAAAGGAGGAAATAGCAAATATTTTAGAAAACTATCACATGTCACCTTCGGGAGGACATGTCGGACAGTATCGATTATACCTCAAAATTAGAGAAAAATATAAATGGAAGAATATGAAGGAAGAAATTAAAAATTACGTTAGAGGCTGCAAAGTATGCAAAGTGAACAAAATCGTAAGACATACAAAAGAAAAAAGTGCTGTTACGACTACACCTTTAAAGCCTTTCGAAGTAGTCTGTATAGACACAGTGGGTCCCTTGCCGAAAACCAATAAAAATCATAGATACATCGTTACAATGCAATGTGAACTCTCGAAATACATTGTTCTTATTCCAACAGAAAATAAAGAAGCGAACACGATAGCTAGGGCCATGGTTGAGAACTGCATATTAAAATACGGGAGGTTTCTTGAGATGAAATCGGATCAAGGCCTTGAATACAATAACGAGGTATTAAAAAAGGTAGCGGAGTTGCTGGGGATCAAGCAGACTTTTGCCACTGCCTATCACCCAGAAACCATAGGTTCCTTGGAAAGAAACCACAGAACACTCAATGAATACTTAAGAGCATTTACAAATGAGCATGGTGACAATTGGGATGATTGGCTAAAATTTTACGAATTTAATTATAACACAACACCTCATACAGATACGAACTATAGCCCATACGAATTAATATTTGGAAAAAAAGCAATTCTTCCCCAAGATTTATGCCATGGTAATATTGAACCAGTATACAATTATGATGCATATTTTAATGAAATTAAATTCAAATTGCAAAAATCAAACGAAATAGCGCGTAAAAATTTAATTGAGCAAAAAGAAAGAAGACAGATTAGAGCAAATAGTAATGTAAACCCCCTTATCTTAAAAATAGGAGATGCGGTTTATCTAAAAAACGAAAATAGAAAAAAATTAGATCCGATATACTTAGGACCGTACATAGTAGTAAAGTTAGATAATGTTAACTGTACAATAAAGAATACAAATACAAACAAACTAAGTACAGTGCATAAAAATAGATTAATTAAGGGATGAAAAGCATACGCTTTTCATTTCTAAAGGGGGGAGGTGTAGCGCCTGCAAGATAGGCAAAACGCGCGCAGAATAATTATAGCTAGCTAGGTTTAAATTATACACATATACACTTACACACATACACATAGTTAGATTTTTATTATGCATATATATATTTACACACATACATCTACAATTAAGGTTACACGTAGGATAGAATAGAATAGCATAAGATAGGAAATAGGAAATAGTAAAATAGGCGATAATTAGGATTAGCCAATGAGGAATAGGATTAAGGAATTTTGGCGCGAACGAGTGAGTATAAATTAAGGATAAGTTGAGGTTTAGGATGATTAACAAAAGTCCGATCTAAGAGGAAACGCTGCCCGAGTTAACATAGAAGAAATAAACTCCAAGTAACTACACAAATTCAAGCCACATTATTCTTTTGGGTAGTTAGAAGATTTCATATCACCACAGAGGGATTAAATGGGTGTAGGTATGGAATGCGATAATTTGATCAAAACATGTTTGGGGAGTGACGTGTATGCATGAGACTTGACAGATAAAACATATGATTTATTTCGATTACAGATTTTTTTAGATTATTGTTTAACGTGTTGTTTTCTCTGTTTTTTTTCAGTTTTTATAAACTTTCATAGGAAATTTCAATAATAAAAAAAGCATTTCAAATAAAGTCAGTTTATTTGAAGTTTATTTTGTAATACTTGGTTACTTAAGTAAAATTGTTTAACATTTTATTTTAACAAATCTATAGTTAAAAACTAATACTGTCACTAAATAAGACTAAGTAATATTTGATTTTTTGTTTTTTTTTTTTAATTTTAAGAACTGTTAAATTGTTTCTTGGAAAGTATTTTTTTTAAATTACTTCCAGTTTGATGATAGTTAGAGTTAGATGATAGAAAAAATGGTAAAGTTGGTCATCAAAGAGCCGATCATTTTAGGATTGAAGCGAAAACACTTTTTTCTTGGCAAACATTCAAAAAACCTATGTGCCCTAAAGTCGACTTTGTATAAGAAAAATTATATGTCCTTTTCGTGTTTGCTCGTGTTCATCTTTCTGTGAACTATCTCCAGTACACAGAAGAAAGTCAAAAGAGATAAGCTGGAGAAATTAATGCCAAAATGGATTTAAGCCCTTTCCCATTCATCAGGGTTGCATGAGACATAATTCTCAAAAAACAATTGCCCCGGTTTCAGTTATAGCGCTTACCCATTCGAGGCTGTCACCAATGCATTCAAGTCCGCAACCACGCTGTCACCAAGGCGTCGTATCGTAAATTAATAACATAAACTCAGCACAAATGTGCATTACGGCCTTACTCAGGAATCCATTCTTTTGGAAATGCTAAAAGCTCGCGTGGAACTGCATCCCACAGTAACGTCAAATACTGGGTGTCCAGCATTGTCCTACGAACCGGGATGACTACCAACACCGACGTTTTGTTCGTTCCCCAGCGGTGTACGAGCTATGTGATGCGGGACAGTTCCATCACGGATCACCCTTACGATCGTGATGGCGGCCTATTGTGGGAGGCATCGTTCGTTGGAAACCGTTTCCAGCATCGCTTTGGACAGAACCGTTGAACGACGAGGCTACGGCTACACGGCACCCTGATGAGTGATGATGGATCAAACTGACCTACGGGCGCAGTGAAAGATTCTGGTCAGCAGAACAAAGCCTACGGAGCTTATGTGCTGTGCGCTTTGCAGTAATCTTCCCTTTTTGGCTGGCATTTTGCCAAAACATTCGTGTCACGTGTGTCCACATCGCCATTATTACGCATCGTTCCGAGCAAACCGTTTTAAAATATTCGTTCCATTTAGGCATGCAAGCAGCCGGTATTGTGATGGAAGTGTTGGGCGTTTTTTAAGCTTCTATCTCTAATCGGTCTGAAACGCTTACCCTTTATGGGCAGAGGATAGGACATGCATCCTTCCGGTCTGGCGGGACACACTTTGACAGCAGGACGTTACACCATTCATCCGTCCGGATGGCTTGAATGTGCACAGGACGCACATGGGCTGGATATGGCGTGAAGAGCCAGTGTACGGCAGTGAATGAATAGGAATGATTTAAATTTTAAAGAATAAATTTTGGGTGGATTTTTCATTATTAACTTCAATATTAGTTTAATGATGTGCATGTGCAATGTCAAATTCAATGTTGCAATAACTATAAGTTTTTAATTAATTTAAACCAAGGAACATCAAGCTCATCTTCAAACAATAATTTATCTCACATATCTTTTAAGATTTATATGTAAGTTAAACAAATTTTTTAATCAACATATCATGTCTGAATAAGCTAGCACTGATCAATCTAATCAAGGCTTAATATGCTATCGAATCGTTTAACTCCTGATTCATACAAACTATAAAAGATAAGATTATAACATGTTACAAGTTAACAACACACCATCTTGAATCGATAAAACGAATTGAGATTAGTAAGATTAAGTAGTATTACAGAGGCATTCTCACTTAGATTAAGTATTTTACTCCCGTTTGCGAAACAAAGCATTCTTTCACTATGATGAAATGCAATTAATAAAAAAATATTACAATATGTTCGTAAAGCTTATTACCTAAATTTCGGATAATTCTTAAATCTACCATCTGCAGCAGCAAGTACTGCATCGGCAATGGCGGTAGTTTTAAATGTCATAACCATAACCTCCACAATGAGACGTTGCCGGCTCACAACAAAATAGCAGCCAACATGACTGAGGCAATCAGTTGGAAACATGTTGCAGCAAGAGTAAAGTAAAAAAAAAACGCGGATTCTACCCGTCACTAAAATGTTTCCGCATGCAAAATGTTGCAATAGGTGAGCTGCCGTTCCCTTTGTGCCGAGGTCATGTACAGCAGCAGCAAGAGGAAAGAAACGAACAAACTTTTTACTGAAGGATAACAGTGTGTTCCTCTGGTACAAGCATCTCTGCACTTCTTCGAGTAGCTTGCTTTCCATTCCAGAGGAACATTGCTGGCAGCCAACTACAAAGTTATGAATTCAATCAATTTTATTCGACTGGAAGATATGACTTCCAGGTCGGCAGTCGCTTTACCATCGCGAGTTGCCTTCGCGAGTTGCGTTCGCGAGGGCGACCGTTAGGTTAGAACTAGGATGCTTTCGCTCCCACACCCGCTTCTTTGTCCATATCTTTACCCCCTTCGCGTGATGGAAGAGTTGCTAACGATCTTTGGATCGGTGGATTCCAATCGGTTCCGGCTTCTTCCGTTTCACCGCCAGCAGCCCGCTTATTGGTTGTGCAAATCTGAATATCTCAGCCAGACACCACCATCCGAGGCAATCGTCCGCGAACCCGAACCCCGTTATCATCCCTCATTCGCGGTATGTTTTATGGTGCTGTTTTCTTTTTGCTTCAAATAAACGCGCATCTTCGAACGATGCTTCGAGCTTGGACGGGCTAGACGAGAACGATACAAACTTCTTGCATAACCTTGCAGGGAATGGTTCGTCTTCAGGCTAGCAGACACGAGCATGAGAGAGAGAATTTGTAGCGCGCATTTCTTTTAGCTCTAACCAAACTTCATCCCCAAAACCCGACAAACACCCGTGCCCGATTCATCATTTTTTCCAATCTCTTTAGTTTGACTGGCGCAACTTTGGCACAGGCTAATAAATCATCAACATTTTTATTGAAAATTTATGCTTTTCTTTCTTGTTTTTATTTTCCGCGTTTAAGTTGCTTGTACTTGTAGTTTAAAGGTTGGAGTAAAGTTTTTCGATGCTATCTGGTATCGTTTAAGGCGCTAGAATGAATTTGATTGGTTGAGTGTGCTACAAAGAGACTTAAAATTTCAAATTGGAACTTATTTATAGTGATGCTTTAAACTTTTACAATTATCCAGATGTTTCCAATAATGAAGATAGGCCCACGAATTTAATACACATTATAATATTTTTAAATATATTTTAAAAACATATCATAACGCACTTGAATTGAAGCAGTTTAAAGGTTGCATAGTAGGGTTGTTTAATTCAAAACTCTCATGCACAGCAAGTGTTAATTTAATTGTTTCATTACAAATTTATCACATCATTGCACCACTAACTGGAACCAATTGATGCAAACCATGGAATGAAATGTCTAACTACCACAACGTAAATTGAATGGGAATGGGCTTGTATCGATTATTCTTTGTTCAGCTACAATGGATAAACCACACAACAGGTGCACATTAAAGCTTGCTACTTGTTTGCTCTTTCTATGAAAAATCGTACAACTTTAGTATAATACCAGGTATTAAAATATATTTTAAAGCCGCTTAAGGTATTGTATACATTTTTGCCGAATCAAATAAATGTCGTTCAATTTGATTGCACTTGTAAAATCATTTTGAAGTTAAATATGAACCTCATTTCATCTAAAAGGTTGCCACTAATATCAACATGTATAGCACCGAGATGTTAACCGGGTGTAAACACATCAATTCTAAAGAATTATCGAAAAAAAAAAATTCATCTTCGTTTGAACCATCAATAGCAAACTGCATTCAGCAACATCGCCCAAAAACTGTGTTTTCATTTCAATTGGTTCAATAAGATCCAAAGCTACAGATTTTACACCATGCTCACGTTGAGCCATTGCTCACTGCCATATCATGATGGAACGTGTTGCCAAGTGTGACTGTTTACTTTTCAGTTCTGTTCAAAAAAAGTTGAAATTGCATGGTGTACAACTGGCTGTCAACCATCGTTTCCAAGCAAAGCGTGGATGTAAAAGCGTGTGACGAACAGAACAGACGTCACGAATCCTTCCTCCCAATACACCCTTCACAATTCGTCCGTGGAATTCAATTCCATCCCCTGCAGCCAATACGAGCCAATGGGCAACATGTGTGTAACCTCGGAGAAACATAAATTCTAAATAAATTTGTTGACAATCGAACATCTGTATGCGAACAACGGCAGAGGTGGCTTGCGGTCAACCTACTGGATAGGGAGAAGAGAAACACCACCTTCCAACAGGCACAGTCACTGTCGTTTGGATCGTTGCCGATAAAGCACCGAACGCAAAACCAAAACCGTCCGACTGTCGAAGTAAAGAGATAAATTTATGGCCTTGGGCTATTCCAGCTTCAATCTAAACTTGGGCCATGACATTGCCCGACAGCCCGTTTCTCTCCAATGGGTGGACGGAAGTTCGAAGCTTGCAAAGGACCTCCCAAACACTTCAGACACCATTGTGGGTCGGCTGGCTTTGTTTCATAAATTTTGGCTGGATTGTGGTGAAAATGACGATTTGAAATATCGTCCTGATCGAACGCTTCCCATGAAGCGAACGGCACACATTCACGAAATGGTGCCATTTTCAATGGAACAAAACGATAAAAAAGCAATATCGTATGGTTTGTTCCACAGTTGTTTTTCGATTTCGCTTAACCCACGGCAAAGCGACAGAAGTGATTCGCTCAAACATAAATGTTATGAACCGTGCGGGATTGTTGAATCGCTTTTATAGCTTGTTTAGTGATCACTTTAATCGTAACGCATTATGGAAAATTGTGAAGTGTAATGGCGGAAATAATTCAATTTGTGCTAACGGTGTAGATATATCTGTTTCGATTTGTTTAGATGGCTATTAAAGGTATTGCATTGCAACAGAGCTGAAGAGGTGTCTTGCCTTTTGTGCCTAGTCATGTTAAACGCCTAAAGGTATGCATGATGAGTGTAGCTACTATATTTTACCTTGTTTCCTTGCTTGGCCATGTTAAACGCCTGAAGGTATGCAACATGAGAGAAGTATTTATATTTTACTATTTTTGGTGGATTAAATATGCATTTTAGCTTAATAAACACATTTACTATCTACAAAAATGTTCTATACCTTTTTCGCTCCAAGATTCAAGCAAAATTTGTGAGAAAGTACAACCGAAGGAAAGTGAAAAAGAAAAACAAATCAATAATGTTCAAACATTTCGTCACAAAAGTAACTCTTCAAAGCATTTTTTTTACTCAATTACCTTTGGCACTATTATCGGTCCAAACTTTATAAACTCCATCAACTCCATTTCCAACACCATATGGTCCGAACTTTTCGAGTCAATCACGAATCGTTCCTGATTTGAACACAACGTGCACGGATCACTGATTGCCCCCGGCGGGTAGGCAAGTTTTCTTTTCCCACCTTCACCATATCAATCAAATCAAATCGAGCGAAAGCGCAGAAACAGAAATCGACATGTTCCATCGGCGAAAAAATAAAATAAAATCAAAGAAAGCAAATCAAAACAATCGACTTATCCCACCCATTCATCCATACCCGTGCAAACATTTGCCGGAGAAACCTGGGTGGGCGAGCAAAAATTTACATTTTCCATTTGCACATCGTTACGTCCCGGTGCGCCGACAGCAGTCTGGCGGCAGCATCCTGCCACAATTCCTGGATTGCATGGGGGGAAATTTAACGGTTTTGGCAGGTAACAGTGAAGTAGCGACGACGGTGTATGCCCATGTACTTTGCTGTACCTGTACTTACGAGCCGACGGCTGATTTTTGGTTCATTGGGGCATAAAAATTGCTCCACATGTGGGCTAGGTTGTTCATTGCTTTGCGTGTGTTTTTTCGAGCTGCTGCTGCATCGTTCACTATTTTGCTTTCCTCCAAAATTTCCAACAATGTGTTACCTCGTTTTATTAGAGCAAACCAAGTTGATTTGACTTGACGACACCTTATGCTGCAGTGTTGAGGAAGTAAAACGCTTTACCATTTGAGAATATGAAAACGCCCAAGCACACATGGCCACTGTGCACTGTGCTTGAAAGAAAAAAAAATGCCATTCACTATAGAACAATACACACTATCGCACGGGCTAAGTAAGCATTCTTTTTGAATGCATTGCAATAAGGACGGTCGTTTCGGTCTCGCACAAACCATGACGCAGTAATGAAAATATTTTCCCAGTGCGCTGCAGAAAGAATGTTCTCCGACTGCTGCTGCATGGGGTGTCCAAACGACGCCCAAGTGAGTCTAAGAGCAACGAAATGCCAATGTTACGAGCTTAATGCGAATATTTATTGCACTGCAGTTATGTGGTGGTCGAGCGATTCTCGCTTACTACTAATGTTTATTTGTATGTTTACTTACATTTTACTAGTTGTATGTAAACTAATTTGATTCTTAATCTTTTTTATACATTAAGGGATCGAGCCTCCGTGGCCTACATACACAATTACAACAAATGTTTTATAAACTATGGGCTTCTAAAGTTAGACGTAATACAACTTCTTATGACACTTGTACATTTCGGAACACCAAAAGACGTATCAATGACATTTGAATACAAATTGTAATGCTTGGACAAGAATAATAATGCACAGAAAAATCGACAACGAAAATCAGTCATTAAAAATTGTCGAGTACTTAAAGGCCTAATAGGAACATCAAATTTACATTAATTAACAATAGAGGTACATAAATGTGTCCAGTTAACAATTTTAACATGAAAATTACTTTGGTAATAATTCCTATCTTTTCAAGTGTATCGAGGCCTAACAACTGATGACTCTTGCGATAGGATGATAGCACATAGTTGTAATTCAGGCAACCGAAGCCTACTCAGTCACAGGACGAACAAGCCCACAGTTCGTTATTAATACTAAGCGCAGGAAAGCGCATCTTAATGTCATTCGCGACCAGTAGAACCGGGCAGTCTGGTATAGCGTGAACAATGTCTTTGATAAATATATTAAATTATAGATGTAGTTAAATCATGCAAGACTTAAACCATTTGGGACTAGAATTTAAGTTGAATTACAAAAATACCTTTTTTGATGATTTTTCTGATTGAGTTCGCTCTCGATTCTTCTCTACAATTTATTTCACACTGAATCCTAATGCGGTCACATATGCAATCAGATAAATGAGTCCAATGAGATTAATTGTGTTCGTGATTGATGATATTTTGATATTATAGCACCGATATTATGACACTTTGTCAATGCAATCCAGTAAACTGATTCTGATTTTATCCCACCGTATCGTTCACACATTTGCTCCCTTTATCATGCCACTGACTTCTAGCTTCCCATGTCGAGCACATAAACAAAGAATGGCCCAACATCATTCCAATGTTTTCGTTCAACCTGGTGTCTCTGGGAAACAGCTACTTCCGTCAGCTAACGCGACCAATTTGGTGGTGGCGTGTGGTTTGCGATATTTCCCGTTTTGGCTGTGTCGCTCAACACAGCTGGGCGATCGCATTTTTGTGGATCCTTCCCAACCGCCTCCCGGTTCAGGCGTAGATGACAACGGCCAATGGTTTGTTCGGTTTTTTGTTTTGTTATGCCATTTCCGCCCAACGCGACACGAACGCACACGGTGGCCACCCATAAACTTTTATCGTACCGATAATACAATCGTGCTAAACACACACACACACACACCATCGATAGCATCGATTGGATGTGGTGTGGGGTTCACACCTCCCTATCCGCAGCGGTCACACCATCGAAAGAGCATTCGACTCGATTGCGATCAATTTTATTTTTATTTTATTTCATTTATATGGTAATAAAATTAATAGAATTTTCTTTATTTTCGCCAGCTCAGCCCTCAGTTACGGAATTGCTTTTACTGGTAGTTGTTGGCAGCCGACGATGGAGAAGATTTGGGTGTACTGTGTGAGAGTGAGAGCACTTTTGCAGTCAGTTCGCTTTTGTATTGTACGTGAAACGACCACTTTTGTGCAAAGATCTGGCTCTAGTCTTAAGGATCTTTTTGTCTCAGTTAATTTGATTATTTTGTACGACTTGTATTTGGAGTATATTCCAAAAACTGACAAAATATCAAGGTTTTATGGTAATATGCTATGCAGAGCTGAAATATACAAAAGTCTATTAAGAAAAAAACTGTAGTTTTTTTTTTAATAATATGTTTGTATAATTGTACACAGTTTCCTCAATGGATATGCTGAAGAATTATAAATTGTTTAAGTAAATGATTATGTGGCAAGCTTCTGCTTTGCAAATTGAGCTCTCTGGATTCAATGAAGATCTCGATAAGCCCAAATTAAGCCTAATTTATGCTTGCTGCTTCAACGCATTTTTCCGAAAACGTACAATTTTTGAAATGATAAAACTCTACCAAGTTCTTCCAAGCGGAGCGATCGAGAAAATTGACTTTCATCAAGCTTCACTGCGCTTGACGCTCCTTTCGCGTTTGGCACACTGTTTGCACCGACCAAACCAAAACGCTACCGGCGGAACGGTACCAAACGTGCGAGGTGCAAAACATTCTCGCGAAGGAAACATCGTTATTGGGAAGAAAATAAATTCATTACACTTCCTGCCCGGGAAACTGGTGGAAACTTGGCGTGGAAGGAGAAACAAAGGGAACGTCGGGGTGCGCCCGTAAACACAATCCTTCTTCGCTGCGCTTCGTTATTGTCGGGGAAATTATTACAACGGGGTTGCGTTGTACGGTACCGTCGCTTCCATTCGAGCAGTGTGGCGTGAGATAAACGTGGGTGTGGAATTGAAAATTGAAAGACACTGACAAGCACGGCAAAGCGCACGGTACGTCGGGGGGGGGGGGGGGGTCGGTGGGTCGGGTTTGTGGGCGTTTGTGGGAAATAAATTTGTTAACACAATAGATGATGCAGCGCACACGTCACGGAAAATCGTATAAACTCATTTACCCAACCAAGCACGCGGTAGGTGGTGGTGACGCGTGCTGGAACGTTCCATGCTTGGTTTTTGTTGCTGTGCCAAGCACGATGTGGCAACGTGCCAAAGAGCACAATCAATGCGTCACAACTTGGTTGATGGTTTGCAGCATTAATACGAAAGAACCTTTGCAAAGTTTGCTGTAATGATTTTAGGTTTTATTAAAGTCAGTTAACGTTCTTATAAGTTACTATTTGAAGAGTTAGTATGAAACTATCAGTAGTGATATAATAAGCAACTATTTAAAGTGGTCAACTGTATCATCTTTACCGGATGTTTGTCGTTTTGAACCAGCTTAAAGCTCTGCTGGAGTTACTCAACCAACCATAAACGCCCCCCATTTGTAAGCAGCGGCTACATTATGCTCGACCGGTCCCATCGTTGACTAGATGTAGCCCGCCTGTCGCCTACTGATTATGTGTCGCCGCTTGAGTGGACCGTTAAAATTAAGCCAAATCAACCGAATAAAATAAGTAGGCCGGGTAGCAGCAGCAAGTCACCCTTCGTTCGGGGAGATCAACTCTCAAAGGAAATAACAGGGCCCACCTTACCCACTTCCCGAACCCCGTGGATATGGATTGGGGGAGGCGTCAATGAAGCACCATCACCAGTGTCGCACGCCTTCCGCAATGGATACGAATGGCTTACGGTGAAAATGAAGGCAAACAATCGGCCCGTAACGCCTGCCTGCCGAGGTAACCGAGGCACGTACACCGAGAGTTCCGGTTGATAAATGGCTTGCACTCCCCGGTTGTCATTGAAAGCAGGCGGCAGGTGAGGTGGGGGCTAGCGTGAAGAAGTAGTCACACTTCGGGTCAACTTTGTTCCCTGCGACCTGCCGCATGAAACGATCTGAAGATTATAGCTCTGCTGACTCGGGCGTTCACGTGGGCCCATTCCTTCCATGCCCTGTTGTCAAACAGTTGAACCATATTCTCGGTTACGGATCGGTTGACATTGGTGTGGGGAGCGGTGGTGTTGTACGTGGGAACCAGGTTGGTGACCACAAACTGGCCCAGACTTTGAACTTTCGATTTCGTTTGCTGGCACGCAAAGGCGTGTTGTCACCTTTTACTTTAAAGTTGGTTACCCTACTTACGGATCGTTTTGTGGTGGTAATGGTTTTAAGAAGAATAAAAAAAGGATTATTGATTAATCCTTATGCTGGTGTGGTCCTTTTTGAGCAGGAGTTTAGTTTAAATTTATTGATTTGTTTTGTATTAATAAGTGTAAAGTAATTTCCCACATGGCGTAAATATCTACAAAAATCTTGATATTTAGCATTCTGTAGAATAATTACAGCTACATTTACAATTACCATCACATACGAATACCAATAAACCGCACTGTTCCACCGTGTGGCAGTATAAATTATATCGTTTAATGGTTTAAAATGAAGGCAGCATTCTAACGCTTAAAACCGATCGACCCAAACATTCCACGGTTACCTTGCCCGGTCACGAAATTTCTTCTCGGAAACAGTGGTTTAGAGTGCACAGTTTTGTTCTCTTTAGTTCGCCAGAAACGGCAACCAAGTTTAACTACATCCTAAACGTGCTGGAAGCGCACTGCCCTTTAGAACGTAGAAATTGAGCGTTTGCATGGAGTTGCAGGATTATAAATCGCCCCAAAGGAGTCACAACCATTACCACAAGAGTGTACTGATGCAGCTAGACTAGGTTCCTCGTTCCCGAGCGCAACAGTACCTTGAGTTATCGAAACGGAAGCCACCCGTTTGGGGACCAGTTTTTATTGTCCCTTGTTTGGTTTCAGTACATTACGGCACATGTGAGTAATGGCAAATGCATGGGCGTCGTTGCTTGGTGTGCATTTACAAACCGAAACGTAGGGTGTTTCCTTTCTAGCATCTAAAAAGTGTATGTGTGTGCAGGCGCAATATGTTGAATCGTTGTTCGACGAAATTAACCCAAAAAAGCACAATTTCACTAAATGAGGGGATTTGCCACTAGCGGCTAAATGGTGACCCAGTAATTGGAACAGAGCTTGTTGCAGAAGAGCACTGTGAAAGAGGACTGTGTGTGCATCGCACAAACCACAGGACAATAAAAATCCTCTTTGCCAGAAATTAGACGCTCTCGTACTTAGGACTGGCTGAGACGTGATGTGCGTTCGTAATGCTAAAAATCACACATTCATACTGCCTACGTGGTGTTCACGTCCAAAGTCACGCAGTCGTGCTGTGGGTAGGCTTGCGAGGCAAAACAAAGACTACCTCTTCTCCGCCGGATTGGGTCGTTGTAGGGGGGGGGGGGGACCAGCATCAAAAGCCATCGATGATGGATGGTGCATTTGGAGAGGGGAAAGACGACAGCACCGACCCGACAGGGCAACATTTGTCATTACGGATGTGAACATGTGACGTGTATCAGTAAAATATCCGCAATGGAGTAACCTCTTCACGAGACCAGAAGAGAGCACAATCGGACAGGACGACTCCCCGGCATGACGGTGCTGTGCAGCAGTTGCTCCAAAATTCGATGATTACCCGTTTTCAAGCGCCGATCTGTTTGTAGACCAAAGTACGTTCACATCGTTGTAGGCTTACTCCGTTTCGTTCGTATCAGACTGGTGTTCTTTGCTGGCGACTGTTGAAGTGCTGTTTACTTCGCATTCACGTCTCGAAGCTTCACATCCGTTGGTTGCAGGCTGTAACCGTAGATTTGCTGATATTTGCCGCGTGATGGGAATGTAATGACTTATGCGACGATTTGTGTGTCCTTCGGGGACGTTTAGAGGAAGTTCGCAACTACTTGTGCCGCTCTGAACATAGCTAATGACAATCTATTTGGGACTATGGTACTATCAATCACAGTTCACGATCCGAAAGCGTTGAAAATCATTCCTCGTATGAACGTAAAGCTTCGATGATGGCCATATCGCTTTCGTTTCTGTCTTAGGCTTTATCCTTTGTTGTGTAAATCCCATTTAACGTACTTTTCAAGAGGCTTGATGATGTTCATAATTGACCAATTGGTAGGAGATTTTTTTATTGCCTTGAGAGCTACATTCTTCCAATAGCAATCATAAGAATGTTTAAGAAATTTCTGCTCGTCTAACCATGCTTGCACTTAAAGAAAGTTCATTAAGAAAAATAAACAAACATGCTCTACTTTTCCCTCCTTTTGTCCACACGGCACACACGGTCAAGAGATCATGTACATCATCTTAGGCTTCCGGGCACTGGTGGGAGGTTGAGCTTCGATTTGATTTATGAGCCCAGCGTCTTTAGTGCGTCTTTATTTCTACACGGACGTTACGCTTCGTAGGAGACAAATCCATCGAAAATATACGACGGAAGCATCCTGCTGCTGCTGCTGCTGCTGCTGCTGCTGTGCTGTGTCTTATAAAGGATGTGTCTTGTAATGACCCTTCCTTGTCGTCCACTTTCCATGTTGACTTGCTTTCCGTGCTGTGTGTTGGGGAATTTTTTAATTTTAACGACTCCGCATAATAGCCCACTCTCTGACAACCGGTGGAATGCATAATCAACTTACACTCTGACCGGATGGAAAGGGAGGCGAAAAATGTCCACGTCTACGAGCAGCTGGATCAGGATGGATGAATTATCTTACTGTTGCATCTTGTTCGCAAGTTAACAAATTGTAAAGCGTCGTGAAGCTACATTAATCTTATTTTAGTGTTTATTATGCGCATGTTAACTGTAGTATCCGGGTTGAGTTTATTTGAATTGAGCACTGGTTCTGGCATCGGTTGGCTCTAGAGCGATGAAAACAAAAGATACTTAAGCCGTTATGTAAAAACAGGAACAAATAGGAAAAAAATAATTGAAACAAGTTATACAAAAATAATATAAATAATTATATAAATATCAAACCGTACACTAAACCATTTCTTTATTTTTTATGCTCTTGAATAGCACAGTGCAGAGATACACAAACGCCTCAGTGAAGAAATTGTATGGTTACCATAGCAACATTTATTTACACCACAGCCAATCACGTTATACAACCACATTTAGCTGAATTTCCAAAGCTTTCGCAATCCACATTGAGTCCACCACAACCTTGGGCCCAACAAGTATCCAAAGCCATTCGTCGTCACCTTAAACACCACCATTGTGTCGTGTCGTGCAAAAAGCAATAAATCGTCCGCCCGACCGATTTCTATCACTATCGGCATCGCGTTCGTATGCCAATGTGCCATTAATTATCCCCAAAGAATCACTCACCGTCCTCGTGTCCAAAAGCCCAACTTCAACGGGGTAAGATTTTCATCACCATCATCAGCAAGCAAGTCTAGCTTCTTTTAATTTGCCCCTTTTCATTGCCTTCAATTCCGAATCACTGTGAAAGTCAAATGAAGTACCTACTGTGCCTGCGTGGGACACTGCCGGAACCATTCCGACGTGAAATGAAAACGATGATTTAATTGGCTTGCACCGGCCGGGGAACCACAGTGGAACAGCAAAACAAAACCGAACCGAACTGGGGAATAGGGAAACTACCCCCCGCGAAAGACTAACCATTCACTGATAAATGGTTTGGGGGAACAACGTTTACTCCAAGCAATCGCTAGTGCCAGCACCAACACCTGAACGAAAGCTAAACCTGATCGCAGGAAACACTTTCGGCCGGGGGTAGTAAAATTAATGCGAAAATAAATGCTTAATTGTAGGTAGGTTTGACGAATGGATTCGTGTTTTGAGAGTGGTAGGATTTTGCCATTTCTTTTAATGGGTTTTGCCATCAAGCCATTGCAATACGTGGGCTTGCCTCAAAATGCCATCATTCCAAATATGTTTCTGGATAAGCTATGGTACGATACGAAGGAGTTGGTTTGGTAGTTGGTAGTTGGTAGAAAAGAAAACATGATCTCTTTGCTGTTATGAAAACAGAAACTGAAAATCGATGCAGATTTAGCTGGAAGCAGAATTTTGCTAGGTGGATGCGACCAGCAGCCGCGCAGCAGCTTTTGCGATGCATTTTCATAATAATAAAATTTTACGACCAATTCGGGAGTTCGCGCAGTAAGTGCACCACAGGGAGAAAAAGTATCATCTTACCCGTGTTAACTGTATGCATCTCTGGGATGCTGCATTTCCGGTGTGAGCAGATACTTCACCTAGCCGTACACTCGGCTAATCACCGAAATTGCTTACCAACATGCCATTACCAGATGGCTGCGGGCCGCGGGAATGATCGAGAAGCTGGGAACAGGTTTACAATAAAGTTTCTTTACTGTTTTTAGAATATGGTTGTGGTACAATTGTTCATCAATTTTCATTCGCACTTTGCAATAGCTTTGTCTAGAGTTCGCAGTTTTGCTGGCTCGAGAGTTGTGCTAGTCTTTCAGAAAAAGTTTAAAGCTTTATAATCAACCTAAAACAAAGTACAGAACACAGCCGTGCAAAAGTAAGACATCGGACCGTACCATTGGCAATGACACCATTCGACACCTTAGCAATGCCATCAGATAAAATTGCATTCTGTCCCTGCCTTCCCATTGTCTGCCAAACCGCCCACCGAACGCCGTTTGCAGGGTTGGCATTATCCGACGATTAAGCACTATTTTCATTCCCGTTTGCTCGCAAGTTTCCATACCTAAAGGAGCGTTCAGTAATCCCGTTCGCTGGTTAAGCTCTGGATAAAGGGTCCCGGGAATCGTTGCGAGCGTTTTTTTTTCTCCCTTCTTCAAAGGTGGAAATGGGGCGAAAGGCTAAGCCAAAACAAGGGGGGAAAAGTGCAATTCCCGCTTGCTAACTATCGTACCAGCTCTCATCCATTCTTTAGTATCAACCCTTTCAACGGCTTCCAAGCCAACAAGAGTCATGCTTGGGGTGAAGCTTACTGTTTCCTGTTACTTTCAACACTTCATTTCTGCGCTGGTATCCCTCCCCGAGGGACGCATATTATTCGAGGTTAGTTTCATTAAAATGTGTAGCTTTTGTGCTGTTTGCTGAACGGTCGTTTGTTCGTACTGGATTTGTCTTCCACCAGTGGGGCTACTCACGGTGTGTTGTTCCATTAGTGCGATCTTAGCGTTTACACTTTTTTGTTCTCCTCTTTTTTGTTTCTTCACCCTCGAACAACCGTTTTGCAACGCCCGACAATGCTTTCCTAGCGTCAGCTATGGCAAACAGTGTCGTTAAAATCTGTCACAAAATGAGTTCCTAACTTGAATGACTTTTTGTTTCGGTTGTACTTTGGATGGTTTTACTTTTGGCCGGTCACCGGCAATCATGAGCAATAAATGTCAAATAAAAATTAAATTAATCGTTATGCAGTCTGCAAAGGATGTAAATTTGTATGTCTTTGTATTGTTGGCGTTTTTGAAGCACAGTTTTGGTACAGGATTTATGGTACGAGAGTGGTTGTACAGGGTTTTATGAAGAAAAGTTTTGCTTACCTGGCTCGATTAACCTTCATGTTGCGTTGATTGATTTCATTGTACTTTTGTAATAGTTTCATAACATAAAAGTATCATGTCGATGCTTCGTTTTCATTACACCCTTATAACCATTGGACGTAAAAACTTCGGAACGAATGAACGAATCATTTGACGGAGAACGTAAATGTCAAAATTCTTTCGTCATTTTTTTAAACCTTTTTAGCACAATAATCGCAAGCCTTCTTTAACGAAAAACGGGATAAAGTTACATTTCATCATGTGACTTTTTTTCTCAAACAAGTAGAATCTTACTTAAAATCAAGAACACAATTAAAAATAACTGAAAATAACAGCTGTTTATAAAAAAACACTCAAAGCAACTATTTAATTATTCCCTTCGAAAATCTGCAATGCCTCTTCTGTGGTCTAAGTAACTGAAAGACTATTCTTTACCACTATACCTACGTATAGGGGCACGGTCCATTCGGGGCTTGAACCCATGATGGGCATAGTGTTAAGTCCTACGTGTACTACAAGATCGGCTTCAGTTAAAGGGAAAGTAAAATTGACCCTTAAAAACGTTATTTACGAAGCAATGCGGCCTGCGAACTGAAAAGTCCGTCCCCCTGTAGCAAGAACTGACTATCCGACTGTGGGCTACTTAATAAGTCTGGAAACCCTGTACAAGCCGGCATCAGGTCGTTACGCCAATAAGAAGAAGAAGAAGTACGTAAGAATTTATAATGTTTTGGTGCCCTAGATGGCATTTGGATGTAAACTCTTACCAGTATATGGGGAGTGTTTATATTTGAGTGTTGTGTTTGAGAGTATTTAATTAAAATAATGAAATATCTAATAGCTATGAATAGCTAAAACCCCTGTAGTCTGTCTCTGGATTAGAAGAAAGAGTGGTTTAATGTCATTCCCTGCGTTGCGATTGAAAGAATTGCATCATTTGGGAGTCCTCGGCACGATCAATTTAAGCCGCTCTCTCTCTCTTTTATCCTTCATCTACGGCGCTCTCTGTCGACTTCAAAAGAAAGCCAGCCGTACAATCTAATCGACTGTTAATATGTAAGTTTTTTAATTGATTGACATATACTATCAAACGAACAGTATAACGAAAGAAAAGTATAACACTTTCTAATGTGTCTTCTTTTCCTAATTGAATGACGATAAAAAACTAACAAATTTGCAATAAGTTTTAAAAACATAGCTGAACTAGCTGTTTACAATACCTGCAATTTCATTAAGCGCAAAATGCAATAAACATGTGACCTCAAAAAAACACTATAACTAGATACAATTTTTTTTTTTGCATATCAATACACATCTGCATCTTTAGCCGGTCTCATGGTACAGTCGTCAACTCGTACGACTTAATAACATGCCCGGCATGGGTTCAAGCCCCAAACAGACCGTGCCGCCATACATAGGACGGACTATCCTACTATGGGGGGAAATCAATAAGTCACTGAAAGCCAACCCCACAAGTGGGTTGGTAGGCCTTGACCGACATCGGTTGTTGAGCCAAAAAAAAAAAAAAAAAAAGAAACACATCTGCACTTTTCTCACGCATGTCTAAAAACCATCTTGAACCCTTTTTCATTTATAACACTAGTATAGGGTTTACAATTTTTTGTCCCACTCAGCCGCATCACAGGCAGTTCATCACGCACCGACCGTATAAACCACGGAATGCTGCTAACTGATATGCACACTAAATAACAAATTCCACTCACGTGCGGCCATAACCTAACGTACAAGAAAAGAAGAAAAAAAAACTCCACGTGCCGCTACTGTTATCGTTTCCTGTTTTACAGAAGAAAGGTAGGTTTACAATGTACACACAAAAAATACACCTGACGGGCGAAAGACTTTACATTCCCGCAGAACCGAACGTACCTGCTCAAACCTGCTTGCATGGTGTTGCAGCGCCACACACAGCCCAGCATCATACACTCGCCAGCGCTTAAAACACCCTAAATAGACAAAGGAATGTGCTCATGAACGCATTCAACGAGGTGGAGCGTTGTTTTTTTTTTGCTGTGCCACTGACCCTCTCGTTTGCGTCTTTTCAAACTCTTCACCTAGCTAAGCGTATTGGTTTCTATTGCATATTTCCACTACACACAATGCAGCGAGAGTGTTCATGCTTTATATGGTTGCGGCCTTGAGTCTGCTTTCTTTTCAGGTACCTTTTTAAGTTCGGTGCTCCCAGCGCGTGATGTTTTACAGACCTTCTACACCCGAGTGCAAGCGCTCAAAAAAAGGCGTGGAAAGCAAGAAGGAAGTTTTGATGCCCTTGTATCGCATCGTCTACGCAGCGCAGGCATTCAGCGCAATGCAAGGATAATGGAAAAGCTTTTGCGTTGCCGTTTTGCAGTGTGTGTGGCTGATGATAGCCACACGGTTTATTCACTCAGTTTCACCGTTCGCGCTTAAATCCACGCGATTGCACATTGGCAAAGCATTCTCCGGTTGGTATGAGCTTCAGAGGAATATATGAAGTTTGCCTTAAAATACCTACCTTTATTATGCTTAAGGTATGAGCTATGCCATTTAGCAGGAACAAAAAAAAAGAAGAGCTATCAGCTATCCTGTTCGCCGTCAGATAATGTTTTCATTCGTTCTTCCATTGCTTCTTTACTGATCGTATTGGAGTATTGGATCTGTGAAATGAGTTGAAACACTCTTAAATTAAATGATATATTGCTTTGTTGGAATTATGTCTGCATGGTTTGACAAAAATATGCCAAATTTTTTTTGATTAATTGTAGAACATTGCAACACAAAACGGCTGAGACCGAAAGTCTGATGAAAATTTGATTTTAAAAGCAATAAGTTTTTATGTTTTAAAATTAAGAATGTTTCCTATTGCTTAAGCAAGAAAATAAATAAAAAAAACACTCTTTGAAAGCCAAACAAAAAGAAAACACTTTTCAAAATCCATCCTTCTTTTATCAGACTATCACACATCGGTTACGCCTAAATCGCTTGATCCCGTTTTTATGACAGCACGCTAACACACTGGATGCTCAGTAGTAGCCAGAGCTGAGCTCCCCGTACCGATGCAACGATAAACGCTAATAATAGGTTGTAGTATCATAATACTGACACTTTCGCACACACACCATTTATGAGGAGCGCGCTGCGAGGGAGCGCACAAACAAAAAACCCGGCCGAAATCAGCGTCGGATGCGCCAAAGCTCTGGATGAGCGTTTGGTACGATTTAAATCCATTTTCACACCCAGCCTTCCATTCGGCAAAGGTAAAAGCGCTATTTCAGTTGAAGTTTTTTCACCCCCTTTTCTTTCCTATCTTGCCGTTGCGTCCTTATGAAAATAGCCAGCTGCGTCGGGAGGGAGGCTTCTTTTCGTGCCCGGCGTAGATGCAGAGACACAAAAGCAAAAAAGTGTAAACCCCAAGCATTGGTGCCGAAAAGCAAAAGGCGTGTGGTTTTTCTCTCACCGCCAGCATGAGCACCGACCGCAAGGGGTGGCACGATGTCCCCGCAGCTGTTGAGCACGACGAACGAACCCACAGCAGAAAAAGCGAGCTAAATTTGCTGCCGTACTAAAATGCGTTAATCCTCTTACAAAGGTAAGATGGCCATTATGCTGCGACGGTGGCAGTGGAGTGTTTGGGGTTTGTTGTACTTTGGTGTGTGGGTTTTTTTTGTGTGTGTGTGTGTGTGTGGAATGCTTTTGACATTTTTAAGGATTCTGGCCAGCGAGATCCATCCCTATTTTCCGTCGGCAGTAAAGCAGCTGGACACGTGGGGCTTGTTTTTGTTTCCCCCTTGCTACGCCATGCTCTGCCGTTTGGGTTTGTGTGGTGGAGCACAATTGCAGGGCAAGCTGGTGCACATAGGGATTTTACCCTTCACGGAATGGACTTTTGCTGAGCGTTTGTTGGAGTATGCTTCGTTTGTTTAATTGAAATTCGTTGAAGAACAGAGACGTTTTCTTATGAGTATCAATTCAAACATGTATTGCACTTTCAATCTTTTCGCAAAATGTATGACATTATGGCATTGCCTAACTGCAAATAAACGTCGGAACAACTGGTTTAATATCAATAATTAAAGATGAATCAAATTCTTTTAACGTACTAGTAACTTTACCATATTTAAAGCTTTACTTTATTCTTCCAAACCGGAGTAATTCTAATGATTTATCAATTTATTTAAACCTGAAATGCTTTAAAGTATTCGACGATTGTTCGATTGTACAGCACGTACGAATGCTTTGTCATGTGACGGTATGTGAATCTTTAATTATCCGGCGCAGATCTGTCTCGATATAAGATAAACACAAAATTTCATTAGTCATTTCCTTTCCTCTACAAGAGACGCTCCTTAGCGAAAGTGAGTCGTGCAAAGAAGGCAAATGTCATGATCACACATGACGAAAGCACCACAGGAATGGCACCGTTGAAACTTCCTTCAATCGGGTTAATTCTTGATTCCAGATGACGGAAGTAGCGTTTTCGGTGCCAATTAGCAGGGTTACGTACACACGACAGGTTAATTCGCGTCTTCCTCCGCCATTTCCGGGCTATCATCGGATGAAAAGTGAAAACTCGTATTCTGCATTCTCATTTATGAGCTTCCACCGTTGCGGTTGTATACTTTTTGCGCTCTCGACCCTCACCCCAAATGGTAAGACCTTTAACCCTTTACACAGGAGAGGGACACATCCTTAAAGAAATGTGTCATGATGTAAAGAAAGGGTACATTTCCCCCTTTGCCACGTTTGTTTCGCATGCTTCTGCTGGTTATGTGTCGGTACCGAGAATGGGGGAAAACATGACAGCAGCTAGTTCCTTTGTACCTGAAACCCCCAAAAAGCACGCTACTCTTTTGGCAGGAAGAGCTGAAAAGGAGCTCAATACCTTCTGGGGTAGAACGATGTACACGATGCACGGGCGTGTTGTTTCGTCGTCTTGCCTTGCCGTGTGGCGTGGATCATCACGAAAGCATGAAACCGGCCAAGCAACGCAAAGGATAACAACGACAAAGAACAGCACTATTTCGCTACACAGCACTGGCGCAAAGCTACATCTGCCGGGTTTGGTTGAGCGTTAAAGTAGTTTCACCTTGTCGCCCACACCAAGACCCCGTCCGCGCTCTGTCAATCGTTGAGCTTTGACAGTTTGCAGTGCCGTTTTCGTACAGCGAACGCTGCAAAATTGTGATACATACACCGCCTGACACTCGATACGTTCCGCCGACGGGCTGATTGCATCGTTCGCTTCCGAAGAAGAAACGAAACTTCTAAAGCGCTGGAGAAAACTGCTCCCGTCGGTGCGCCGGAAAGAACTTCATTAACTGACCTTCTTGGGGGATGGGGGACGCTCAACGACGATGTAATGACGATAATGAAGAGATGAAAGCCTGGCAGAGCGACAATCTTCCTGCACAGTCTGCAAAGGACGGGAGCAAAGAAGACGTGCCCGTACTACTGCCAACCGTACCAACTCATGCCGGTGTTGCCGGATCGGTGCATTTCCGTGTCCCCAAAACACAGACCAAAACTCTGGTCTGGCAGAGGCGCTTGTGAAACGTGATGATTATAATGCTTGTCCCGGAGGGCACGCTTCTGCTGAGCATCGGTGCAACGGTGGCACGAGAAAAGATCAACCAAGCAGGCCGGAAAGTCTTTCACCGACACACACACACACACACACACACAGACTCACCAGCAGGGTACGCGACTGAGTGATGCAATTTTTGGTGCCACATTATCGCTCCCGGGAGGTCGTCAGTGTGCCATGCCCTCGGGTGCTGTCGATTCTAAATGATCAAAAATTGGTTTGTGCCTCTTTGCGCCCCTGAGGGAGCACAAAAATGAACCGGCTACAGTTGACGCGCTTTGAAAGCTCGCTTGACACTTAACGTCATGGTGAAGGTTGTAGAGGAAGATGTTAGTTGCAAAGAGCGCTAGTGTTCAGAGACAAGAGTTAATAGGAAACTACTTTCAATAACATGTTTTAGGGGTATTTTTTTCTACACTACATCATACATATTATACCATACGATCTTATCGCCGTTCAACTTTTGAAGAAGTAGTTGACATCAAATTAATATTTTATCCTAATGTGTCACTGTGCGCGGCACAAAAAATGTCATATAATTTCATCTCATATCATTTACTGCACTTTATATCTGGACAAACAATATTCCAAAAAGATACAAATATGTTTATACTTTTGAGCTAAAACATACAATTCCCTCGTGGTATTACATATCTTGCCTCTTCCTGAAGCTGTCAACCACAAAGAAGCCCTGGAAACAGGCAAAGCTTGAGACCTTTATTCTAAAACACAGTGAGTACACTCTGTACTCCGCGCTACAGCAGCGAAAAGGCATGTAATATCTCAAACATTTTAATTGTAATCCCATGGGTAGTATAAGTTTTATGTGAAAATGCTGTTAAACCTCCCCAAACAACGCGTCACGTGCTTCAGCCACTTGGGCACATTAGCATTATGATCGTTGCGTGCATTGTAAGAGTAGGAGAGGAACCGATGTACAAACTGCTCCCATTTCCGTTGCTGAGATTCTCGCGACATCTTCCATGGAACGAAGTTGGCTTGTCATCGAAAAAACAATCAGTGAACATTAAAAACGGAAGGCATCTTGTTGGTGTGAACTTCTCCCCCTCTCTCTCTCTCTCTTGCTCTTTCTCTGTCGCTCATCCTTTCATTCTTTTCACGCTGTAAAACAGCAACCACGAGTGGTACCAGTGTCCTGGGAGAAGGCAGATACGGCTTACGATTTGACGGGCGCTAGAAAGTGTCAAACTTTTGCAATAAGCATCGTTCGTTTGTCGAGCGCTTTCAGGGTGCTAACCTTTTACAAGACTTGTGAGAGTGGTGGCGTAATGAAAAAATAAATATTTCTTTTGACGATTGGTCTTGTAAGGTGTCTGAAGTTAATACTGTGATGTATTCTGTGGAACGTGTAGTATAAAGTTTGTAATTTCTTTTTTTAAGTAATAAATGTTTCTATTGCTTGTAATGCAATTACTTGAAGTCTGTTGCGTTTCACACTAACATTTTGTATTGAAATTTTGCATTGAGTTAAATATTATTCATAGATAACAAAATGCTGTAGTTTTTGTTAAGTACTGGGCGTCTCCATCGTTTTGATTTAGAAGAAAATGATATCAACATTTTCCATGTTTATCCAGGAGTGGGCAAGCAACAGTTTGTAACGTATTGTAATCTTCTTACTCGTTTCCACTGTTTACTGGCCCAACATTGCCCTTCTGGGACAATTATTATGCAAAATGGCAATAAATGTGCCCGGTAAGGATTTGACCTTAATGACGTTCGCACCTGTTGCCCCGTACAGTATGTCCTGCATGTCCGACACAGTGGCAGCAGATGCCCGATGTGCTCCTCTTGGGATCAATTATAGACTGGTCTTGCCACTAGTCGAGCCACGGTTTTCGGAGCCTTTGCCTTATGGGCCAGTCAACCGACACGGTCCATCCATGGCTCTCTGTTGTCATGCTATTTGCTGGCCAAACAAAGCCAATGCCATTTCGGTTTCAAGCAAACACACGAACCTTCACACAAATGTTGTCACCACAGAACCAACCTGTCTAGCATACTCAGACCAGCACTTCGGTGGGATGATTTTTATGTCATCACTTGTTGACATTTTTGTGTGAGTGTATGTGTTTTTTTTTGTCCCACTTTGCGGTCGCTATCCAGCGTTCGGTTGTGTATAAGAGAAATTTTTAATTCAAAACCGCGAAAAATCCACACATCAATCTGTGACGGGTCCATTTTTGTCCACCCTAGAGGACTATCGATTGGAGTAGGATTTGAAGGGCGAAGTGTGTTTGTGTGTGTATATTTATCCATTGGAAATATTTGTCAACGTCAACGTGCTATCGATTTTGACAGGTTTGGTTCAGTGTTTCGCTCGGCACAGCCGACTACTTGATTATTCTGAATGGAGTCTATTTTTGTTGCTATAGCAGTAGACATGAGAAGAGTGCGGTATGACCGTGACGAATGACAATCAGTGGATGTACATATAGTTTAAATTATTTGAATAAAATAATCTTTTCGACAGTCTTTTAGATCTAATGAAGCCTCTCCCTTAAGTACGTATCCAGATTCCCAACAATGCTCTATTTATGCTAATAGATGTTCACCCAATCTATGGGATTTGTGTATGCTTCTGAAAAATCCGTTTCAAAGCATAACGAGACAAAATGTGCATTACTGTTCCCCAAAAAAACAAGACAATACGCCATGCACTAAAACAGTGTGCACAAAACTGTCCAAAATGACTAACGAATTGACTCCATCCAGTCGCCCGATCCCGTGCACGTTCCTCGACTTACGGTACGCTAAATTGTGTATCGAAAGTGTCAATCTAGACAAAACTCCGGCAGGACACAAGCAGTTGGAAAACAATTTGCCAATGCTCGTTGACCAGCCATTCGGTGTCGAGGGAAGGATGCACAGGACATACTTATGCGCAGACAATGCACAACTACCCAACTCTTTGGACGGAGCAGGTTCTATATCCGGTTTGGTGATGGCGATTTCCTTTCCAGCACGAAACTGTTCGTTTGTGAGAAAATCCTGTGTGGGTGTTTTTTTTTTGCTTTACCAAACAAACACGAACAGGGGATTGGGAGGCCATACAAAATGGTTCCGTTTAAAGAAGTTTATTCTTTAAACCGGCAACACGGGTCTTACCTTAAGTGTCAACCCATGTGCTTGTGTGTTTACATACACGTTCACCTAGCTCTTTCACGTGTATGTGTGTGTCGTGCAGAGCAATGTCTTGCAAAGGACGTGCTTCAGTTTACCTTGCCATCCTTTTTCTTCGTGCATCTTCCAATTACCAGAGTTACACATGACGGGATGAATCTGAGCTCAATTTATTTTTGCATCCTTGCACACGTTGGTGGCGTTGGTGGCGAAACGTTCCTCCCCTACCCACCCCGCCCAAGGTGCACCCGCTTGGGGCAGGTTTATCGAATTTAAAACGTCAGTTTCACTTATGCACCGGCGTTGGGGTGGGAAGCTACTGTCACTACTCCGGTTCCGTAGGGCCCCTTAGAAAATCCGGGTGAAAAACGTACAAGGATGACATTTTTGCCTTCGGTTACTCAACTTTGTGTCCCTTTTGCGATGCCAAAATGTTGCAGGCAGTGATAAAATTTTCATGATTCTTCCTATCCTTTCTCCCCGGTCCCGGTAGAATTTGGGGTTGAATTTTTGGCTTGTCGTAGCTGATTTTCTAACAGCGTTTTTGGGGTGGAATTGGGATTGTGCATTGGGAAAGGACTATTTTTTTTAAAGATGGTTAAATCATTTCACTCCACAATCTAAAATGGGTTGAAAGTTAGCGATAGAAAAATGAGGCACAAAGTTTCATGCTAATTTGCCATGTTTGTCGGAGTCGATGCATAACGGAAATCTGTTAGTTATTTTTCTTCCTTGTCTATTTTCGTTCCACTCAAAAACATAATGTTTGCCCTTCATGTGAATCTATTCATTGCTACACATTCAATCAGCATCGTAAAACATGACCACTTAAATGTACCACAACTTGCTGTCAATTATTCTAAGAACTCAACCCTTTCAATATAGAACATATCCATTTCCATAAATATTTTTTTGGGTTAAGGATCGATAGATAAAAGTCAAAAGCAACCCCTCGCGGAGGTTTTTAATGGTGTGGTGTACGTTAAGTTGTTGGAATTGTGGAATTGGAATGAATCTTATGCAAAACCAAACACCAATTTGCATCTATTGGCGATATATTTGTTTTGCTGGCAAAGGATTATGAGCAAAAGGAATTAAAAATTCCTATTGGACTTGAATTAATTTGGATTTGGAAAATATTGTTAATTAAACAGCGCAAATAATAATGCCGATGTTATTTTTCAAATTATTATTTCCTTTGTTTTCCATGCTGTTCGAAAACGTTGCCATAACTTGTATAAAACATATTTCGAAACACTAAAATCGATTGTATTAGATAAAGGTTGATTTTTTTGTGGATAATGTAACCATTTTTCCGCAATGGATTAGTTCCACGAGCTAATCCTACCACGTAGGGTTAAATAGACATCAGTTGGTGGCTAAACCTCGTGTCAAATGAGATAATTTCCGGTGAGCTGTCAGATTGTGTGTATGTGACTGTGTGTTAGCTAAGCTCCCATAAGCATGTCAACCGAACTCATAGTGTCGGGCGGTAAATCAGTATTAATTAGTATCACATGCTCATGGATTAATCATTTTGCATCTGCAGCTGTTTATTTTTTCATGTTTTTGTTTTTCCTACAACACGACACGCCTCAGAGAAAGCTTTATCAACATGATAAATTGGTTCATCACATGCTTATTTTTGTTCTCTGTGTATGAGACACCGTCCTTTGAATTAACTGTAACTGAAATTAAAACGCTTTTTTCCTATTTGTGCCTATTTTGCACAAAAATTGACGGATTTTTATAATTGTAATTAAAATCTTATTGTTGATCTTCAAAAAAAAGCTTCATACAGATTCTCCTGAACATGAGTCAGCTGTAATCATGCGTGATGGTACGTACTGCTTCAGCTACGAAAGCAAAAGCAAAATTTCCACTGATTGGGTTATCGTTTCATCGTACCCTTGGTCTTAATCGAAACAATCGTACCTTTCGTTTCATAAAATTGGTATAATTATCTTTACACGGACACTTCTCTGCCATCTCACCGTGTCAGTGGATGTTTTTTTTCGAACAGCAACAAAAAAGTGCGTTAAAAGAGGAATTTCCTGCGTTTCACTCATTTGCACTCTTTCGTCGCAGAGCATCCGAACGTAACAATGGTAGTGGTGTTAATTTAATCGCTCACCTGAATGCTGAATGCTGAAAATAACCTACCCCCTGAAGCTTATAATTGCTGCAATAACGATGATTACTGCTGATGATGCTTTGCATAAGTTGATCGGTAGAAGGGAAGAGAAATGAATTAAATGTTCTGAAAAAATACATCCAAATTTGGAAAGGAATGAACAGTGAAACGTGGAATGTGTTTGAACAACGAAGATCGTTGAATCTTCTTTCTTCAATATAATTCAACCAAATATATTAAACTGATAACTGATAACTGATTGAAAATATATTTCATTCACGGTTTATATACTAAATAGCTGATAAAACTAGATTACATCGCAGTTACTCGCCCTATCACATGGCATCAAGTTTAAATAACTCTTTCCTTATTCCCTCCCTTTCAACTTTCCATTTTCCTGTTCTGTTATATCTTCCTTCATCCTTCAGTTTAATTTTATCATCCAGATCCGTTGTGTCAGTCAACGATGGCGAGTGACTCCGTGGCCATAGCAGAGGACAAATAATTGAGCAAATCATACCCAATTTACACTTTCCATGCCCATTACCACCTGATGACTCAGGCACATTGGTGATGACGAACTGGCCCGAACTCCATTTTAAATTTGTTAATTAAAAATTAATTTCATGGCGTGAGAAAATTGTAGCCTTGAACCGGTAGAATAAATGCGTACTAATTAAAGTTAAATACAATAATGCATCCATTGCGAAGCAGAGTGAGGTGTGTGAAAAATTGTACAAAAATTGCCTTGTGTACGAAAAAGCATTTAAAATGATAAAGCAAATAAGTTTAAAAATGTATTAACAAGGAGTTAAAATATTGAACAACAGTAAATGCTCTCTACTTTTGCAATGTATCATTAATATGACGACTCATCATCAAACACGGAAACGAGAATTATATTGATAATACATCCAACCCCAGGGTAGCTCTGACCTACAAAATACCCCTATTTTCGTTGACCTCACCAAGCAACACTGGTGATGAGCGAAATTGACAGTGATATCCTTTATTCTTTTTCGTCCTCTGCATCCGCCGTCCTCAGCGTGTCAATTTCAGTCAACCATCAACGGGCTAACCGCTGGATTTTCACACACTTACATTCCATTTGAACGGGAAGAGCAATGTTGCACCGTGTTCAATACGTGACATGCTTTTCACTTGAAGGGGAAAGCAACATTGGAAAGGTTTCGTTAGTGTGCTATTCCGCATTAAGGGGAAAAAGTGGCGAAAGTACAATAAGGACGACCCGAAGTACCACGATGCTGACATCGATGATAAGATCGGATCGTGTGTGTGCTCGGCTTCGGCACGACACGAGCGAACCACCAAAACAAAACCCCAAACCAAAATTCCAAACCGGTCCGAGCACATGGCAGTGAAAGTGCCGGTCAGAGCATGCTTGTTGAGTTCTGGTGAGGGTTTGCCGACAAGCAAGATTTAGTCGCTTTCAAAGCGTTCACGCGAGAAGCCGTTGTGACGGTTTACATTGACGGGATTTGTCGGCAATGTTTTGATTTATTACGCTCGTTGTCGTTTCGTTGGCGGGAAAGTGTGTACCGTACTAGGTGATGGTTTACATTTAACATTTTAATCTAATTCTACTATAACATTCAAATTGAAAAAGTCATGTAAGCAAGGTTATCGAAACGAGTCTTTATAGGATAAAATATACAATATTCCTTTCAAATACTGCTTCAAGTGATCGCTTTTTACCGTACAGTGTACTTAGTTCAAAGTTAGCAAGCCAGTAGAAAGCAGAGCAATATCCTTAATTGGTCGTTTCCACCATTAGCCCGCAATAAATCCCTGCAACAACCAGTGCCGAACGTAATTAGGTGAACGCTTTCGGGCGTGTGCTTGTGCTTGCGAAAGTCCCGAGGCAAGCAGGAAACACCCAATTCGGTGTAGATTCCCGTTTCGCATGTGAGGACATTATCCGCCAGCCCTGACTACGACTGGTATAACGAACCAACGACCCCCCTATCGATGGTGCAAGATATCGTTCTCTCTCCCACGATACGAAAGGAATTGTTCACCCGCTAGTGCGCAGAAAGACCGGTAGGAAGTGATTATCATTTGCAACCAGTGTGGTTGTTGAATGGGTTTCTTGTTGGGTCCGCATGCACTGGACTGTGACGCTACTTAATGTTCACCTTGGGGAGCAATTCTTTGACGCGTCGGTAGAGCGGTACTTCGTAGGAAGAAATTAGTCCAGTGGCTCTCCGTTTAGTTCGATCGATCACTGGGCAACCTTGATCGCTCGACAGGCAAAGGGACCGGTTCGCCTGTTACAGGTACGTAAACGCGTGTTCATCGAGTAATGCCACACCGTTCCCTCGATGGCCTTGTACAAGGGTGACGACGATCACTGACACTTGGCAGTATGCAGCTGGCCAAGCGGTTGCTTTTATCGTCTTTCTTTCGCGAGTGCACGTATGATCGAGTATGGTTCGATTGCAGAAGCAATAACGCAAATAGCTGCTTGATTGGTTTAACGCGGGCAAAGCGTTATGCTAGAGGTGCATCGAACTATTTATGGAACTGCAACATCTTTTTGCTTGATGCACTTGTGTCTTGCGAACGGTTAGCTTTGGATATGTGTGACAGCAAATAGAACTTGATTGCATTTGATGTAGGTTGAATTACAATTTGAGGCTATCTGGCGATCTTTGATCAATGTGATCATGATAGGTTGTAAGTTGAAGTTTTAATATTTGTACAGTTTAAAGTGTTTGATCAATATATATTTATTAGAATCAAACGAAGAATTCATGTCAGCTTTACATATTCAAACCATCAATAGTGAAATGTTATTCATCTTGAAGAAGATTTCATGTTTTGAAGAAGATTCCATTTCATTCTTTTAATGATCTTAAAAATACTCATCAACATTGAGTTCTTCTTAGAGGATCTTGTATATCAATTAATATTAATATAAACGTTTCAACCAGTAACGAAGATAATATTACACATATTATTATCAAACCGTTTTAATTGACTTAAAGTTTGCAAATAATTGTTTTCCAATTCATTCATATTTTCTGCTCTGTCGGTTAAAATATTTTAAATTCTCACGATTTTCTTTAATGATAATTTGCGATACTCTCTTATTACATCACCTTAATTTGGTTAATTACTAAAATAACCTCACCATCCTCCCCACACCTGCTGTTTTCAACCTGGCGACACACTTCAAATAATGACCAAAAGCGTAGCTGGCAGTCGTACTGGCTCTTGCACGTGGAAACGCCTCGAGCATTTTAGACTCTTTGGAAGAGAAGCGTGGCATCAATCGGAAAATTGATGCCGCTTTGCTTGAAGCTCTTGAAATGGGGACAAAGAGTTGAAAAGCGTGCTTGCTAAAGTTTGGTGACTTTGCCTGGTTCAAGTGGAACATGACGATGCAGCCAATGGAGAAGAGCTGGCCTGGTGTTGATCAATTAACTAGAGATTTTGGTGCCGGAGTCGGTGTTTGAAAACTCCCAAGGATAACTTGCGTACCGTACTGAGTCGACGTTCGATTAAATTCTTGCTGCAGACGTGCCTTCATCGAAACACTCCGTTACGTTTGTTCTCAGCGCAGACAAATCACGCCGTTCCGTTTGCCTTTAATTAAACCACCACCGTTCAGTGGCCAAAATGGCCAACGGAGCCACGGAAAATACGGTTTGCATTCGCCAAACGACCATCGTGTGCTGGTGGCGTAGTTTTTCACCTACACTTTTGATCCGATTGTTTACCTTCCAATTGCGATATAACGGAGCCCCGGCTTTTGGCGCTCTATTGACACACAAACAGCTGCCCGAAGCATCGAGAAGCTCGCGTTTTCACTGCCGGATGTCAGCTCAAGAGAGGATGAGATTTAATTGAATCAGTCATTCTGCCCATGGCGGTGTTCATCTTTTTCTCCGATCCGTGAGCTGAGAGATGCACAGTTCCTCACCGTGTCATCTATTATGGAGTAGGTAAAACCATCGCACTTATACTACACCAGACACACTGATGCAATAACAGCAAAATGAATTATCTAAAAAACGCTGACCTAGGGGTGATTTGCACTTCCCAGAGAGCGATGCAACCGGATGCATCGCCTGTCAACTCTCTGAGCACCAAAGGGACAAGATATGACGCCATCATGCTGGTAGGGGTAAAGGGCTAACCAGCATTTCCAATGGCGTTTGCTTACCAGAAGTAGTGAAACAAATAAAAAGAAAAAGGAATGCAAAAACCTGCTTGTAAATGGATGAGAGCATGAGAGACAGTGAGCATGAATGTTCAATCTCCATATGCAATCAAGCTAGTGCATTACACAAACTGTTGTTCCTCGCTCTCCTTCGCCATTTCTTTTTCGGTGAATCCGTATGGAAACGCTCTTTGCTCTCGTCTTTTTTTTTTTGCAATTTAGTCTGCATTACATTCAACTGCATGGCTCACAGCGTCAATTGCAATGTAAACAGATGGTAAACCTTGAGAAGCGTTCGAAAAGCTGGTTGGTATATGTAACGGTTTTACACACTCCGATCGAGAATGATAGGATCAGGGTTGCAGATTATCGAATCAAGCAGCCACTCTTATGCTTGGCAGAAGGCAGGCTTCTCATATCAAGAAGCACATCATTTGGTGGTAAGTGCAATGGAAACACACACGTCTAACACGTTCGTTGAATTTGGATTTGGAGCGATATTTTACAGCTGGCCACTTGTGTTCCAGTTGCTTTCAATGGACTAGTCGGTTGGCTTTGGATTCGCTCAACCGAAAACCAGCCGGTAGTTGGTAAGGACAGCACAAAGAACGGAGAGAACGAAGAGAAAATCCGATTCAATTGGGCGAGAGATCAGCTCAACCGTATTTGGTAGAACCTCGTTGTGCAAAGCTTATTGTAAGCTCCGCAACATGGCGCTGTCATAAGTAGTGTAACCATGTCGATGCAACCTATTCCCTGCATATTCTTTCAACGATTTAAAGAGTATTTCAGAGTGTTTGCTCGCATTTGCTATTTTAAATGTTCTCCTTATTGCCAACAAACTAAACCGCGATTTGAAAATTTTAAAAGGGTTGTTAAAAAAGGCTCATGATTCGTCGGTACAATCAATGTGATATAGATATGATATTATCACTGCTTCGTTTGTTACAAGGAATTGCCATTTTTCACAGCATATAACCATTCGAAAATAATTAAATCAAATTCAAATCAAGCATTTTAATGACACGTATGGGGCTATATGTAAAGCACCATGAAATACAGTCAATTTAACATGAAACATATAGCAAAAAATCTACAAACGCATTGAAAACACGGTTCAATCCATTGTTGCTCGAACCAATTTAAACGAGCCTACAGTCTGCCCTACATGATAATTTGTTTCACCATCGTCATCCTTATACCAATCGCACCAGTACTCGGAAATGATGCTTTTCCATCCACACAACATTACTCTACGCCAATAATAATTACTGTCTGTGCGTTGTTGTTGCTGCGGCTGATGTTGCTACTGATGCTGTTCGTATGTTTTCTAGCGTTGGTTATGGTGGCAGAGCTTCGAAAAGAGCAGGAAAAGTACAATGCATTAAAATCCCCGCTTACGCCCGCTTGATAAGATACACAATAACAAAACGAACAGCGTAGGTGCCTCGTTTACGAATTCATTTATCAGAATGAATATTAATTGCTTCATTCGCCGAAGCACCTTCGTCCCAAACCAAATCCATCCCATCGTGCGGTGAAACCCCCTTTTTCATGGGTAATTTGTGAAGCCAAGCACAATAAGGGAAAGATGTGTTTCATCATGTTGTTTCACTGTTTTTTCAACAGAAGATAAATACAGTTTAAACATTCAGTTTTGGTTGGTCAGCAGGTCAGAAAGTCGTGATAGAGTGGGACGAATGAAAAATGGGAATGAAAAACATGGACACCTTCCCGGTGTCAGAGGTCATTTTACAGCATGTTTAACCTTGAGCCGTCGTGTGACTGTCCCAATTACTGTTCTCTGGATCAGCCAATTGAGAGGACAGCGTCGATGGATCGATGAAAAATGTTTGATTGAACAGTTTTCCATTTATCGTGGCTGATTTCTCCATTCCACACAAATGATTGATCAAAATTTGCATCTCTTTTCAATGTTCGTTTTGCTGGTTGCATTTAAAATATGGTGCAACCGTGTCAGTGTTGTGCAAACATAACAGAACGTGATTTCTTAACACGATTTTTACTCAGAAAGATTTGATCAATACTATGAAATTGCTACGTGTTTTTTATTTGAACAATGTATATCAGCAAATTGATAAGCAGCTTTATGAGAGGTAGCTTCTTATGCTCAATGGCGTCACTCTTCTGCACTGCCTTGTAAGTGAAATAAGTATTGTAACACTTTTGTTATAATTAGTTTCACTGGTAACTTCGCGCTTCTCAGCAAGCAAAACTCAAGCATAATTTCAGGATGGAAAGAAAAGTGTCAAGATTACACAAACTTCCAAAGTTCTGCTCTTAGCAACGGTTCAGCAGTCCTTTGCGTCACGTTTCTATCTTTCTTATCGTTTTTAATCTCAATATGGCGCTTTAGTCTTGTGCATCTGGTAGTCCCTTCTACTTTTTCTTATCACTCTGCAGGAGTTGGTTTCGGTTCAAAATGCTTCGAAAAGGAGAAGGAGAATGGTGCTGACTCACGTAGTGGACGCAGCTGTTTCTCTTCACTGCGTTCAGTGCGAAAATTGAAAATTAAAACCAACGTTCAAATAATATCATTAAATTATAATCATACTCCCGCGTTAGCCGCAGTGATCGCCGCGAAGGAACAAGAACTATGGGATTGAAAAAGTCAAACCAAACTAATGGAAAAACAGATCTGTAAAATGATTCTATTTATTGTGTTGTTTCACACGCCTTTTTTGATAATATTTTGCATTCATTTACAATTTACAAAATCCGTGCTTCCTTCACGTGTAAAAGATTTTTTTTAATTTCACACCGACTGTCGTCCACTCGTCCGATGTGGAATAGTCCGTTGGCAATCCCGTAATGGATGGTTAGAAGAGTAATCACAAGAATGCTGCCCTACCCGCAACCACAACTGTGATGATACGCAGAATAAACGAGGTAGACTTTCCCGTCCAGCTTGCGGGATTTAAATTATAACTTTATTTGCCTTTCTTTTCCCATTATCTCATGAAACTGATCTGCCTTTTTTATTTGACTCGTTGTACGACTTGCACTTTGAGTCCAACCAATTGGCATCTGTTAAATGGTGGAAAGTATCTTTTACACGATTTAACGACGAAGAAAGGACAACGCATTTTCACAACGAGAAAAATGAAACTGCATGAGATTGAGCTTGTTTCCGAATTCTACTCCACTCAATCAGAAGCTGGGATGGAGCAAAATGAGCAAAATTGGAAGAGTAATTTAATACGGAAAACTGAAGTGCGTTAAAAACCCGCACTTGAGCCAGCTGTGGAAGTGGAGAATTCAAATTATCTGATGAGTTACAACCTTTGTCATTGTGATTACGGTTGTCGTAGAGCAGAGAGGTCAGTTAAATTATGAAGGGTGTAAATAATACACAAAAGAGCTCAAAGATGGAATATTATTACAAGGATAAAGGATAGTCAGCTGATTCAATGCGAATCGAACATCAATTGCAGAACGAATGATATGTGTAAGCAGTTTCAACGCAAAAACAACATCTACCAACATCAGTATGACATGATGGTGTTTTCATCTTGTCTATTTAAATAAAGAATCTAAATCGAGATTAATTTAAATAAGGAATTAATAAAAAATAAATGAAAAAAATTAATGAATAAAATTTTAATCAGCGCAATTCTTCAATTCAATTAGCTTATCATTTCTTAATGTCTTAAATATTTCAAACTTCTATAGAAAGTGTACATGACATCTTTTAAAAAATGTAAGCTAAAAACTAGACTAAACTTCCGTTTTCCTTTCTCTTGATCTGTTTTGTTGTCTAAGCACTTCATAATTCTTTAAGTTATCTTCCGTTTCCATCCCTTGAAGTATTTCTTCGCACGCTGTATCCATCCTCTCACGGCCATAAGCGTGGTAACCATAACATTCGGTGCCAAAATAACCACAAACTTTGCCGACAAACTACCACGAAACTTGGAAACATTACGATCCGCCAACCCACGGCCGAGACATTCGTTTCGTTCCTCAGGGTATTTCCAGCAAGGCACGATAGTGTTACTACTACTACTACTACTCATATATCTATTTCGCATGCCACACACAAACAGTTTCCTGTGCTTAGCGGGGAAAAGACAATGAACATGAACCTTTAAAATCTGCAGCTATTGGAATACTTCCATCGATCCACACACTTTGAACTTGGCAAGATGCAGTGACTGCAGGAATTTTCCCCCTAGGAAAGTATCCTACTAAAGCTCTCCAAGAAAAGCAATTGTTTCTCGCCCATGGATACGATTTCATTGGTGTGTTTTACAATGAATCATTTGGGTTTGGTGGCTTTTTTCCACGCGCTAATCACTTTTACGTGCCAAGTTTGGACCAAGACAAGACTTGGAACGATTCATTTTTGTGTATTCGTCGAACTTACAACCGTACAACTTTGCGACGCAACTAGACTGAATGGCAGTTATGTGAAAGCATGCAGTGAACAGTGGAAATTTATTCAGTTGATAAATCAGCTTCCTTTCCCAACTGTGAACAGCGCTACACGGGCCGCAAGGCTAACGGAAAATATTTCAGTAATGAAGGGCTAATGTTCGGTCAAACGCTTGTCGTTGAATTATCGTTGAAGAAGTTGTTATACCCTATAAATCAAGCAACGTTTCCTCCTTGAACATATCATTATCCATTTTCTCTTCTTCTATGCAACAGGCTACAGAAAGGCGTCACCAAACAAACAAACATACTGCGGCAGTGCTTTAGTCAAATACTGGAAACTTTTTTTTGCTATCCCTAACCAACCGTTCTACTTCCTATCGGTGTTGAACATACTGCGACACAGAGAACGGCTACAAAAGCAATAAAAAACTCAGTACACAAACTATCCAACCAGAAAGGACGGAAAAATTAAAAAAGGGCAAATAACAACGGAGTCTCAAGACTTTCATGGTGACGATATGGTCGTGGCGGTGACAAGCAAGACTAAAAAACCCTTAGGCAAGTAGACGATTTGCACAGTTTGTGTTCTTTAGTCCAAAGCAAAGGAAAGAAACGGTGAGACGTGTGGCAGGCAGTGAGAATGGAGTGATGTTGATCTTGTTTTCGTGTCAAAGCGTATGTGTAACACATGTGAAACGGGGTCGAACGGTTAATGTAAGCATAGCGTGACCTTTTACATCAAACATTGACCGAGAAGGGTAACGAAGCAGAACAAAGTGAAAATTGAATTACCGCAAGGCAATAATTTAAAAAAAAGTTCAACCACAGAATTAAGGCGATGAACGTGTCGTCGCATGTATTGGGGATAAGGAGAAGTGTGTTTACTAGTAACGGCGTTCGTCAACATGACAGGTAAGTACTGTTGCTCGTTGTGAGTTAAAGGGTATAAATTACAACGTTTTATGAAATAGCTATCCTTGATTTGACTTCAGTGTAATTAACAGTGGTACTTAGTGATAAACTGTTGCAGGTTATCGATAGACCCTTGATAAAGATATATAAGCTACGGTTTGTAACAATGCTTGTGACCTTCCCAATCGTCATCTAGCAGTTAATTTTCCCTTGTATCGTACCAACCATTTTTAATCAAATCGTACTTACTCTGAACATGAGAGAGACACCCTGAAGAAATGTGTAAGTAACAAAACTGCTAATAAAAGCATCCTGTTCGGTTATCATAGGACCAGAGAAGTGATTATTTTTCTCGTTTTTACAATACTTGCATGTATCCTTCCCTAACAGAAGTAACACTGCAGCTATTTGCCTTGTTTCTATGCGTATGCTAGGGCACAGACACTACTATACTCCGTGCATCATTTTGCAACTATAATTGATGCCGAGGAGCAAAGCTGCAATTTGTATTTTAACGTTTATCGTTACTCTCTGGGGCTCTATTTTCTCGCATTACACTTATCTATATGTCCTGGGAAATTCGAAGCGGGTTTAGATGGTTCATGAAAAACGTTAACGGATTACTACTTGTGGAATGAGATAAAACTGCTTTTTCTCTCAACCGTAAGTCAGCTACAATTTTGTTTGGATAGGGACACAAACACATATTGATCGACAAAAAACCCAACATTCGATTGTACCGGAAAAACATACCACATTACTAGAGCTGGTCTTCGGCAAATGGCTGTGTACGGGCAATGTTTAACGAATTCCCAACCCTTGTGTGGGAGTTGGCGTTTTCGATTTACAGGCAAAGGACTGCTAATCGGATGATCGAGAACGGGTATAAACGGGTATACCAATACAAATTCCAGCATCCCAATTTAGGCCCTGTGGCCACAGACTCATCAAACGATCGTGGGACACTACCGCGAATTCACACACACATACACATATAAAGAGTCTAGCGCCAACGGAGTGGTTGGTAACAAAATCAATTAAAACGAAGCCGCGTACTGTGCCGATGGCTGCGAGGTCGAAATTGTGTGGCGCTTTTCGTGTGTCCACTGGAACGTGCCATAAAGCAATCATACTTACAGGGAATTGCAATTGCCACAATGTTCGGCGTATTTCAATTCGCCGTGCAGGGAGAAAACAGATAACTCGATAACGAAATAGTTGCGGACCGTTTTGCTGATTGCATTTGTTACAGTAATTGGTAGATATCGTATATTTACTCATATAGTGTAAATATTTTTTTGTAAAAAAAAATAAATTTGTTTATCAAATGATACATTAACCTTCTCCAATATCGTTGGTTCGACATGGTTCCTTTCCAAACAGAGTGTAATGAACAAAGATTGAATGATTGATAGAATGAACCAGGTTAAATTTACTTTTATTATTTCCTCACGTAAGAAGTTAACGTAAGAGTTAAGCAATCTTTAATCAAAACTACAATAAATAATTGCAAAAAGTAAAAGAATTGTTTTCTAAAATTCATCTTACCCATCCTTCAAACACACCATTACGTCCCAATAATGCCAACCATTTTCCAATGCAGTCAAAATGATTAAAACAAATCAAGCATAAAATGGTAACCAGCTGTACCAAACCGAATGCAAAGCTGTGACTGGTTGGAGGATTGGGGGGGAGAATATTCACACCATAAACATGACCCTTACTACTCGAACTTGAACCGGTCGGTCATGATACCCGCGTCCTTCCTTTTTTCTCACAGCTCTCTTCAATTGTTTTCCCCCTGGTCCATTTTCTCATTATGAGACCCGTGTGGGTGCTCTCTAGGGTCATGCAGCTCGTTATTCATTAACGATTTCATCTGTTGTTAAACAATCAAATAACATTTTAAAACAAAACACCGTCTACGCTATACGTTTCCCTGTTGCGAGACATATGATGAAGTGGAAAGGTAGAGTGCAAGCAAGAAGGGAATAGTTGGGGACAATTATGGCTGACGCGAAGGTCGAGGCCTTCATTTATTATTGCAGTGTCGAGGGAATTGGGGGAAGATAAAACGCCGAATACAACCCACCGAACCAATCACCCGGCAAACTACGTGACCGAGCACTGCAAAAAGCGCACCTATATAGTGCAATTGTGATTGCAATATTTTCCACCCAGCTTACCGACCAGTTCCTCTCTATTCCTTCAGTGCACCCGAGGAAGCGGTGGAGCGTTAAAACTGCGTACACCGTACCGAATATGACTGAATAAACTGCACCACCAGCACACTAGCAACCCGCGTATACATAAGAGGCATGCGAACAGTCGATGCGAACAGCAAAAAGAACTCTCTGCTGCACATTTAATTAAAATTCACCGGAGCTCGGGCTCCACTCCGAATCTCAACTAAGAGGAGCAAACAAACAAAAAATGACTGATGAAAAAACTAGAGAGAGGAACTTGCAGTGAATCGATCATACCGTTTCCCGAGACTGCTCGGCGCACTCACTAGCTTCATTTGACTATAAGCCAACCACAGTTAAACTAATAAACATGGAACGATATAAAACAAAAGAAGAAAACTCAAAAGGCTTGGGTGATAGTTTTTGACCACATGTACGATGAGATTGACGATGAGGGTGATGTGAAGAGAGCATACAAAGAGGGAACAACTATGAATGTTTTTGACATGAAAAGAATAAAAGTAAAAGTGAACAAAGTGAGGTAAAAGACTTTTTTTTAATAATCTAGTTCATTAGAGGGATTTTAATGAAAGCAGTGAAGATTTATTTGATTATACTTTGTTGTGAGTATTTTAGTAGATTTTTGTATTGTTTTTTTTCGTGGTTTTTCGTAGATCAAATTTGTTGTTGAATTATATAGTTACTCACTTCAGGTCTGGATACAAATACCAATCCTTATTGAAAACATAAATATATTTGTGGCTGGCTCTTAAAATTTGGTTGGTGTAGAAACCTATTTTAAAAACGATTTCTATAAACTGTAGGATTACAATACACGCGTCAAGTTTGTACAATTAACAACCACTCATGACTAAATGCATTCTATTGTATATGCCTAATACTGTTGTTTGTGTGTAAACATGTTCGTAAAAATTCAACATATTCGCTAAAATGTTGTCGTTGCTGGGAGATTAACGCTTATTTCAGTTCTCAGTTCTCCTCTTCAACTACACCAATCTACATCGTCTACTGTCATATATTTTGCTAATGTTTTGTATCTCTCTTTATAAACCTATCCACTTATATGAGCGATAATAATAGCACAAACACGTCCGTTCAGTCCCAAAACCCCATGCACACGAACAATTTATGTACGTTACAAGCAGTTTTGTGCTTTGTACGGTTCTGGGAATAAAGTCCCATGTGAGTGTGTGCGCGGGGAGTACGAGTAGTTGTAATTAAAATCCCTGTGAACGGAATGGTTCCGGAAAATCCACCTTGTGGACTAATGACTGAACCTATCTACCTGTTTCCGTTCGATATTTCATGCAAAAAGCGTGAACTCATGCTCATCAAGCAACCGAACGCTGCCCGATGCAGTAGTCCGGAGCATGGCTGACACATGGATTGCAGTTCATAATCTTCCGGTAATTAGTCGCACCGTGACAACAATGTTCGGCTTACCGACACGGACGCACTCCCGGAAGCGTAAAACCGGTTGAACGTACCACCGTAGCCCTTGCCTAAACTAAGCTTCGATCGGAACTGGAACGAGTGCGTTGGTTGCACGAAAAATCAATAGATAATTAAATAAATTAATTTATTTTCTATCAACGAAGTAGGCTCCAAAATCACGATGTCTATCTAGAGTGGCCTGGATGGGCCCCCAAGGTATACGCGTACGTTCCATTGGAACGGAAGATTGCTGATTCGAGAGGCACTTGAAAATGTTGACATAGAAACGTGATGTACGTAAAAAGGTCCGTGAGTGTGTAGCTTCTGACAATGGATAATGAGACACTAGTTGAATGCAGTTGGTACAAACAATAATGATTATGTTACGGTTAACAAACTGAAAAAGACATGGTGAACTTTTGCACGATGTGTCGGTAATCCGAAAATCCAGTTCCTACGAGTTAGGTTGTGCATCAAATCTCGATCATACCGTAGCATATTATAATAACTAGAGAGCTACGTGGTAAAATATGGGTACTCCTATCGCAATGATCTAAATTTTGATATCACAACTTACATTTCCTATTAACAATGATAAAAACATCCAACTATCTTCGAAAAGCATGTTACTATCTGTAGGTCATTCGCTGTGGCAATCAACCAGAAAAAGCTTATCGCGTCCCGTGTGGTTAGCGAGCTATTTTTCTCGCGCAATACAATCTAAAATCGATCGAAATTGTGTTTCCGTTGCAAAATCTCATTTCAATACCATTCCTGCAAATATCCTTTTAACACTTCCTCTCGAAATCACATCGACCATGCTCAATAAGCACTTATCAATTGCGTATGTGAGGTGGAAATGTATGTGTTCGTCCATTTTAAGCTCAAGCGTATTAAATTTTAGTTTGAAATCAATTACCCTATCCCACGGGAATATAACCTCGTGGAATGCATGGTGCAAAGTAGGGACTTTGGGACGATAATTATTATAAGCCATAAGCGTTGAGCTTGGGGTTTTAAGGAAAAGGTAGCATGAGGATAGAATTCTGGATAGCCTTAGGGAAGAAGTATATTAGAGCCATTAGATAGTTGTACGAGATAACGCAGAAAACTATCTTCTCGTTTCTAAACATCGTTCCCTTTCTCTGAGCGCAAACGTGTTTGAGATGGACTTAATTGAGATGGTCTTCTGTGTAAGCCTTTCTCGTCCCTTTCCCAGAATTGCTCAGTGCTTGGGATAGATTGATTGAAATGGCGTTACTAAAATATGGAAGAGATTAGTCGATGTAGAGTGCCGTAGTAAATTTGCAGCTCGCATGCATCACAAACAGAGGACCAGACTACAAACTAATATGATATGACGTCATGCTCACTGACCTGTAATCGATCTAAAAATAGTAGTAATTTCATCAGGAAAGTTATTGAGCTTAGTAGAATCTGGTTTTATTGTGATATAAGGATGTTGTGAAAAATAAAGCCCGAGTCAAAATACCAAACATTTGCATAGCTTTAGGCGCTATTAACAACGCAGACGGAGTGACACAAATTCGGCCAAAGTATGCTAAGCCTTTGCAAAATAATAAATAACTTCCTAAACGCTTCGCAAAAGTTACATTGTGCCACACGATCCAAAACCCCTCTGCGGTATAGCTCAGCTCAACAAATGGCAGATTTTAGAAAATGAGATTAATTTCACACTAAAAAGCTCCTGCTCCATAACGTCCCAGCTTGGCCGAAACCGAATGATGCACCGTAAAGCATGCACCGCAAGAGTGAACTAAATTCGCTTACTAAGCCACTGGACGATTAACCTATCAATGTTAACGGTTGATCGGAATCGCCATCGGAGACTCTTTTAGCTTGGAGTGTCACACGGTCTCACGAGCGTGACTGCAGAAAACTGACCGTGCGATTCCATAGGCGAGTATAAAAGTGCCGAGAGTTTGGGGCCCGAGCTTTTTGGTCATCAGTTTTGCGGCAGCTTCATTGATTGCGTGACTTTGGCAACGTTGTGGCACACAGGACCCTATCATGATTGAAATTGTCCTAATCGCCCTTACACGTACCGCTGAACGAAACTCCTTGCGCGTACCTACCCTGCCTTGATGCATCCATGCACGTTCTTCAGCTCCGCTCCACTCTAACCGTTCTCTTTTTTCTTCATATTATTTCATGTCCCTGTAGCGCTCGTGCGACAAGTTATCACGGAGGACTGTGGACAGGAGGAGCTGGTACAGTGCACAAGACCGCTGCAGGTCCTATCGGCCACATCGGAGCTGTCCTTCGTTACCAAGAAGGAGGAGCTGGATAAACTTTGCCCGTGAGTATTACCCGCTTGTACCAACCAACCAACCAACCAACCAACCAACCAAACCATCATCCTTCTGTTCTGTGTGGTGTACCCGACATCATCACCGTGCCCGGCATCATCATCCGCAATATATTCATTGAATCTAGCAGCTCGTTTTGGCTTACCCATTCAGGAGTTCGGTGTCGTCGGTCAATTTTAGCCGTTGAGCGTAATCACGTCCCCTTTCTCACGTACATCCGAGATTTTTCGCAACCATTTGGTATTGATTTCATGCCTGAACGTTCGGTGAGAGTTTAGTAAAGGTGGACGCTCACATGACCCCTTGTAACATCATCGGCGGATGGACAATCGGTGCACCGCAGTTTTCGGTTTCTCTCTTATTAACCTCGGACACCCTGATCCTTGATCGGGAAGGAATTTAATGCTAAAGAGAGGGATTAGCATCTACTGATGCAATGTAATCACTTTTACGCTCTGTTGCTAAACAAAATGGGATAGATAAGTTGACTTTAGCAAGCGGAATAGGGTGTGATCGTATTGATATGGAGCTTAAATGGAGCAGATACTGTATCCAAGGTAAACTCCTGGCTATTCATTTGCTACGAAAATGAACTCTTTGAAGCTGGTCGGGACATGAAGCAACAGTACACACTTAATTCGTGTGTCGAAGGTGTGAGTAAAATTTTCTTCTTCAGCGCTTAAAGGCAAACAATATGGTTTTGAGCATGTCTACTAGTGAACCAAGCAATATTATGGCAGAAGCAATTTTGGCAGTATTAACACCAATTTTCTTTTTCTGAGTTATACTTTGTCTCTGATGAGCATGATAATTTTTTAAACATATTTAGATTTTTATCTCTAGAAAGTAGAAATACATCTCATCAGTATCACCAAATTATTACAATGATTGTTAGTATTGCACTTTACATTTGAGAAGCAATGCAGTAGTTTTTGAAGATTTTTTTTCATTTGGCAATTCCTTAACAAGAGAAATGAAATCATGAAGCGAGCCATATGTTCCGCTAATAGGAGCTCGTAGCTCACCGTAAAGTCCAGCGCTGTCCCATTCCCATAACAAAACCACACAACGATCCGGTCGGAAGCAGTTGAAGTTCTGTGGAACCACATGTGCTGTACATGTTGGAGTCTGTTGCCATCCAGCCACTTCCCTTCATTTTGCATTTGCCACTCTATTTCAACCGGAAACAGCTGTGTGAAAGTTTGCCGGAAAAGTCCGTCCTACCGGTCGTAGGGAAACCCCAAACCAACCGCCACCGGAACAACAAAACGGTTGGGCCGATGTACGAAACCAACAACCCAATCCGCCGTTAGGGGTTGACCGGATGGGGCAAACAACACCGGATCGGGTAGCAGAAAGTTAACTCTACGAGGTGAAGGGGTCGAACCGGAAAGCGTCAAACTATTTTCGGGGTTGTCGTTGAGTTCATTCCCATTCTCACGTGCTCTTTACTATCCCACACGATCGCAAAGTGTCGTGAGATTATTCCAGACTCGAACTAGGCGAATAATTAGAAGCGGGAAACTTTTCTAATTTAACGTTTTAACACATTTCCGTTAGACAACGTGAGGTTCGCTCAAGGAGACGACAGTTCCCAACGTTAGCTGACTGCATATTCGACTGCGCTTTCGGAGCTAAGGTTTAGATTGCAAAAGGTTGACAAGTGTGCATCGTCGTATGAAGGGATACCTTTGGGTATCCACCTCAACCGACCGGATTGTATGTCACCATCGTGTCTTACTGGAAAATCTCTCAAACTATTTAGAACAACGACACAGACGACGACTGTCAAATCACACCAGTTCTTGCTGTTGTCACGAGAATTAGTCCCATTGGCTGAGAAATGAGCTATGCGATGAGAAAAGTTTGAGGTAACACTGGTTAGTTTGATTTCAAATTCACCCTTTCATTTGGAATGCCGAAAGCTGTCAAAAGAAATCCAATTTCGTCGATGCGTCTGGCATTGGCTGGTGGCTATAAAGACTAGGAATAGTGCCTGAGATTTATTATTAATGTTTTCTGCAGAGAAACGATGTATCTTGACTGTTCCTGCGTGTCAAATTTCGCACAGCAATAGCAAAATAACAGTTGACAACATCTGCTGGCCATATTGCGATTTGTGTCGCTTTTTAATTACAGATTGAGCTCCCCAGTTGAAGTTCAATTTCCAGCCAACTTTTGAATTTGTGCTATTGGTACGCTTTTCCATACGTAACAAACATGGAAAAGGACATTTTTAATGAGGTATAATATTGTAGTGACTAATATCAAATAACAAACGCTCCACTATTGCTTTCCGTGTTTGTATTTCCAACCAGTGATAACTTTTTCATTATTGGAAATAACTCTCCCACTCAATACACTCACATCAAACATACGTGTTCGTTACCACAGTTGACTGGTTTTCTCCTGCTGAGCTCTTGATGAGTCATATTAATAACAGGCTTCATTTTGCATCGACACCCTCCGATCTTTTCTTTAAACTTATCATACGTATCCAATATCGAATGCACTAGTGAATAAAGAATGCAATATAAGCTCAGTATGACTTTCTTACCAATACGATTCGAATGTTGCATTCTTCAACAGCCCTTTGGGATACGCACAATATCGTACCGTACCGCTCACCCAGTAATGAACATGGTTCAAGAATATTGTTCATCCCAAAGCATACAATTTCAACAGAAATGATATTCAATTGCACAGAAAAATTCAATAAGAAAATACATATCCACTTAGTTCTGTTCAGCCCACATAGACCAGGATATTGCAAATATTTCAAACCTAACTTCAGCAGCAGCACGCCGAGAGGATTTCATCCTGGGCAGAAAATTCAATACTATCGCTTTAACTCTTACCCTCTTACCAGCCTTCTTTTCGAGGTTTGGCAATTTCCTTTCGAATGACTTGCAATGAAAACTCTGTTGAAGATAGAAAAGCTAAACATTTCTTCGCTCCATTTGACCTCTCGGTGCAATCTTTACCAACGGTAGTGGATTTCCAAGAAGGAACATTCCTCAAAGGATGACGACGTTCGCGGTGCATCGCTGTCGCTGTTACAACGAAACTATTACTATTTGCACTGTACAAATAAAACATGTGCTTCAAACATAAATAAACATTACTGAACCATTTGTACACGACCGTTTACTCCGAGGAACGGTCCCAGAGCTATGAACGATTGTGAGAATCAACTCGAGACCACAGTTTCGTCACAAGATGGGTTCGAAGACCCCGACACAAGATTGCATCTGTCCGTTTAGGTAAGCCCGTACATCCATTTCGACAGTGGAATACACTTTTCCGCACGCACGGCTTGACTTAGTCATCTGCCAAAAAGTTCACATATCAAATCAGATGAAATATAAATGAACTAGCAAACCACCTTCCAATGAATGGTCCGTTCAAAGGAGAGTTTGAGCCGTGTTGACCCGTGGAAACACTCTCTCGGACAAAATGTGTCCCAGTTTCGGTGTTTACGTGTGCACTGAAGCAACGAATGTAAATACAGACCACATGGACTCGAAAGCCTGCCGTGACGGTCAAAGTCCCCAATGGAAATGTGGCGTAAAGTTCGCTTCAAATCCACCCCAAACAGAGTGGCAACCAAACAGATGTACTTAGTAAATACCAAAAAGCTGAACTGGCTGTGTGCTGTGTCACCGGACCTTCAATCGTTACCTTCGTGCAGAGCTTAACCTTCAAGCCTTCGTGGCGATTATGCAGAGTAGAGGGAGAGCAAATCGACTTAAGTAAATATACTGAATACCATTCCTTATGCTTTTCACTTCCCCGGTGCACCGTTGCGTCTGGGAAAGGATACAGTTGTTATCGTAACAAAGTGACCGGAAATGGAGAAAACGGGAGTGAGATAAAGCTGGATGCAAGAGCCCCATTCATCGGGGATAGTAGCGAGGAAGTGTATATATTGTAAAGTTCTAGCAAAGAACATCCTACTCTTCCTGTCTCAAACCGTCCCTTGCCCAGTGATGTCATCGTTCGACCAATGTCAGGGAAATGCAAGGCAAATGTGACAGAACCTATGTCCAGTGTGCGGGGCATCGTTGGAGACGTCCGTTTATCGGATTCATTCATGTCACACGTCGTGTCTAAAGAGAGGATGGGTCATTGGCAAAGGTAGAAGTATGGTATGGTCAGTATAAAGGATTGCAAAGAAAAACGAAGGATTAATCTTTCACAACCCTTTTGTGGGAAGTTTTCGAGCACGGCAAAGAACATGGCCCATGTAATGGTTGGAGATTCGAACAGGAGGTTGGAATGGTTCAACTTGAGGTGGAAACTTCGATAGCTTTTACTCCGAAAGAAGCAAGTAACGGGGGTGTGAAATTGAACACGGTTCCACAAACAAACACACTCAATTACACACCCGAATAGTTGCCACTCTATTGGCACGGTGGATGGAGAGGACTTTGAATTTAGATGAGCGGAGAAGCTTAGTTGCTTAGTGAAAGAGGTTGAAGATAGAAAGCATGTTGGTCCGAGATGTCTTCAATGGAATTGTATCGATATTTTATGCCGGGTATTGCTCTATCGGACGGATGACATTGCAATAGAATTGATTTGTATGAATGTTCCATGCTTCGAAAGCAAGAGTATTGTGGAAATGGTTGTTGATGTTGCGCATGGTTCCAGCAATTGAATTCCAACATACATTTTTTCAAAACTATATTCTTCGTAAATATTGGCTTCGAACCAATGCAAATTGAAAATAAAAGCTTAAGAATGTTGTGTTTTTCATTCTTCGGAGCCAAACGATCGTTCTTTTTTCTCTTCTTAAAACATTTTTCCTAGTAGGAAATTTCTGAAATACACACAACTAATTATGGCGTTCTTTCGAGGGAAGAATTAATCCCTTGCATTTAATGCAGAATGTTTTTTGATTTTTTTAAAGAATAATCGATAACAATTAATTGCGAAATAATTTTTGTTAATATAAATTATTATTTCAACAAAATATTGTATGATTGCTGTTATTTCCATTTGTCCCTTCCTTTAAAGCCTTTGTTCTGCATAAAACAACTGGTAAATTAAATTATAAACGTGAAGCCCTCACTTCTACCAAGTTCAAACTAACCAAAAAGAAGACAAAAGCTCTCAGCCACCCAAAAGCACATGTGGAACGTAATTAAAATTTATGACAAAAGCTGCTCGTTTTCATTTCGACTTCGACGCAAAGTGAGCCCGTGGTGGAAGCCATCCCTGTCCCCTTTCTCCTCCTTTTGAGAGCCACATAATCAGCAAACCAGTGTTCTCGCGACAAACAAACAGCACGAAACAGATTCCGTTGTTCGCTGAAATTATCTCTCACGAACTCTCCGTAAATGCAACATGCCGTCAGTTATTTGGTCAGTGTGTCTTTTCAAGAAACGCATCGAGACGAGCATCTGACGGACGAAAGCACCGCAGCGGACGGTTTAGAGCGCATCACGCAGCTCGCTTTTGTTGCGGAGAGGGCTGGGCTGGAAGGTCGTACGTGGCGCATACGTGCAGGTCTGAAATCGTATTCTCTACGGAGGCGTTTATCTTCCGAACGGTGTTGACGACATAATTTTGACTCACCAGCACACCAGACGAAGTGAAAGAGTAAGAAAAAGCCCATTCAAAAGTATGATGGTGGCCGCAGCTTGGTTGACATTCCCTCTGCGGACACACACACATGTGCGTCGTGTGGAATGAATAATTATAGCCGGGAAAAGGCCGCTTGCCGCTCGTTGCTATGTTTTTGTGTGTTTTCTTTCTCGGCTAAAAGGCGTACACACTGATAAGGCAGAAGTTTAATGGAAAGTTGATACGGAAATGCAAGCAAAAAATACACAAAACTCCACCAAACCAACCAGCAGCACGTGTCGGGAGTTTCTAAGCCTAACTTTCATACGCAGATACAACGCGTTTGTCGTTCGGGTGCGAAAGCAGGGCAGCCTCGACAACTCTTCCCTCACACTGGCTGGCGGGAAAACACATTCGGCTGTGGTTGTGTATCAAAGTAAATTAAAGCCCGTGGGCAGCGGCAGACAGGGAGGGGTGTGATTTAATTTATGAAATTTTCCTAATGAAATTAACTCAATTTAAAGGGAGTAATTTAGCGCATTTCCTTTCAGCCATTTTCCTCCCCCAAGGTCTGTATGGTAAACGGCCGAACAGGAACCGGAAATGGGTTGGCAATTAAAACGAGTAAGCCTGTCTGTATCGCTACATGCGCTCCATGCCAACAGTGATAAGCGGAAACCGGTACGACCATTGGGGAGGCTGCGTATTACAAAACTAACACGTTCCCTCAGTATACTCCCAAAAAGAAGGGAGGCTTGCCTGCATTAAAATGCCAAATGTACGAAATGTGTGTACACACATCATACGGAAATGTCAGACAGAAGATATGTTGAGACAAATTACACCATCATTTTCAGTACCCGGCACACCCCATCCATAAACTCCCATTCGTCGTTTATTACCCTTTACAACCGTAACATTTCATTCACCTTTTGACCCTCCTCTCACCATCCGAAAGTTCCCAAAGTTTTCCAAAGAGATGCTCGGAGGTGATGTTTCAACGCGGAGGGAGTATGGGCCATTTCCCAATTCGACTACCAAACTCACCTAATGAATAATAACTGAATAAGCACATCATTGCCGGATTGCCAAACGGAGCGAATGTGAGGCTTGGTGGGTGTAGGCGAGAGTGATGAGGCTCATTTTTATGGCTCGTTATCAGATCATGAGCTGTAAAATTGTGTTACAACCCAAGTGGGGAGGGGGGAGACGGATGTACGATGTAATTAGCGTGCGTGTTAATCAATAATTGTTTACACAAAACACTCGGTCTCTCTTTCCCACTCAGTGTTTGGTCATAGGCGTTGGTGAAAGTGTAATTTTGCAACTGAAAATGATAGGCTTGCTGTAGATGGGTGGTGTTTAAGCTCATGCCGACAACTCGTTTCATTCAATGAATGATTGTTCCTCTCTTCTGAAAGATTTTTTCAAGCTGGGATTAACCATTTTGTACGTGTTCTCTGTGATCATCAGTATGAATGCTGTGTTTTGAAGTGATGGTGCCACTCACATATTTGCTCACATAAGGCAAATAATTAATAAATATGTTTAAGTCTTTGTTGACTTTGCTTTCGAATCTTATAAGATATGGAAAAAAGTATAAAAATAAGGAAGTTTTATAATAAATCATATTCATGAATTCCAAACAATACTTCAATCTTTACATAATCGAGAGCGATCAGCTTGACTCAAATATCCTAATTGAAAATGCTTTTAAATACTATCACAACAGTGAATAGGCTACATCAACCTTCTTTAAAGCCCAAAAAGCGACAACCCATTCTAATAAACCTTTATACTTAACTCTTCACTTTTGTGTACTAAGCCATAAGAGACGCTTTAATCTTTGCACCACTACCATTTTATGTGGCCACCGTTCTTACGCTCTCACTGTTTCCGTCTATCGACAACATTTCCCGAAGTCTCTCCCAACCATCGCAAAGTGTAGAAATGTGTTTTTGCTTTTATTTCCAAGCCTACTATTTTCCCACCACCACCCAGTCTGGCGCCACTGCTCGTTCGATGGCGACACCATGGCTAGCCAACGTTCATTATACAGTAAATCAATTCATTCCAGCGTCGACTCGCTGTCTGCTCTACAGCATCCATCCAGTTTCAGCTAGTCTTCGCAGTGCCTAACGCATCGTACAACTGGCACCAACTGCCAACCATGACGACGACGCCGTCGACCACGTTGTCCCAGTTTGTTTGCGACGACAAGGACGCTGAAACGAGGACACGCATGCAGCATTTTTCCGTGCTTTTAACCTCTCTATATACATTGAGAGAGGGAGACAGGAAGAGGTATGGTAGCAAAAAGTGTTTAGATGCCAGTTTTGACCTACTCTCTCGGGGTGGCTGATGTTGCCAAAAATTCTGCGCTTCATTAGCGCAAGACAAAGGACAAAGGCTTTGAGGTTTAGCACATGCATTACATTACGGATCGTAAAAGTGTTGATTGAAGAGACACATACAAGTTTGTGGTTTTATGTGTGCGTGAGTGTTGGTGTTGAAGAAAGATAAGAGTGTTTTGTTATAATAATAAATCAATATTGTGATCTCTTCCTGTTTGATCAACTAATGATGTTTGATAAAAAACCACCAACAAATATTTTCTTAAAATCTTCCCACGAGTTCCCAATACTCATATCATCTTAATCATACCAATAAGCGATGAGCACATCGATGCATTACCCACTCTCAACTATTTTCCTTCCTCTTCATTCACAGCGATCTGCACAAAGGACTGCACTGCATACGAAGCTACACCCGGCGCTGCATGAATATTCATCAACGAGACCACTTCAACAAACTCTACCACGGCACTAATGAAGTGATACACGAGCTCTGCGAGGAAGGCCCATATCAGGAAGGCACGTACGTATTGTAATAATTATATCAATGTGTTTCATCTCTGTTCCGTTGACATTTCTTTTGTTCCTCTGTCCATTGCCATCCATTTTGTGTTGAGCTGTATTGTTGTGTTGTAAAGGGAGAAGCTGTCCTGCGGTTAGCCTGCATCATCACGTGTATATGAAGGTACCAATGTTGTCAAGGTGTCGTTTTGTAGCACGCAACACGTTTCATGGTGCCATTTGCTTGAGAATTAATTTGTTTTATGGTGATAGTCACAGTTGAACGTGGTTTAAGGTAAAAGGTTAACAATTGAAGTCATATAACAATAATTGCATCATTTTAGTTGTGCAAGTCCTTTCACTACCTGCTTGTATATTATATTATTTGTTACAACAACTCTGCTATGATATTGGCTATTTGGTTGATAGCAGTTTCGTATGAGGCAATGAAAGGGAAAACACCCGCAAAATCTCCATCCTCCAATTACTGGCAATCAGTGTCCATCGAGGAGGTAAGGTGGTGTGCTCATTAACAGCCTCTTATCATCGTCTTTAACAGTCTAACTCTCCAGAACCTGTTTTGGTAATCACGCTGATTATCATCCGGATATAACTTTCCCACCGTTTGCCGTTTTTGTTGTTCGATTCGCTTTCATACTGGAAGGGAAATGCCAAGGGCAAAACTTTCCCATTCTCCTGTCCTGGTTTCTCAGTTCTCATCTTCGTGAAAATCAAATTAGCCTTCTGGATTACACCTCAACAGTGGGCGCTCAATCCATGAAGAAAGAATGTTCCCACCACAAACACCTTTTTGTTCAACGATTGTGTTGTTGGTAAGCTGTTGTCTGTGTGTGTTAATTAGCTGTAATTGAGCTGTTTTCATATTCAAGTGGCTTAAACGCCACTACCTGACCACCGTAATCATCACCATCGTTCGCGAACTAATCGTGTGCAGAGCAGTTGGTCCAGCGAGATGAAAACTATCTTTTCAATCGCTTGTTTTCGAGAATCCTTCTTAAAACCACACGGAACTGTTCTCCACCTTAACATCATCCCTTTTAGCACTCTCACTGCTCTGTTGGTAGTATCTGTGGAAGGTGCATTGAATGCAGCTCTCAGTAGAATGATTGAATTTGGCTTAACGAGAAAAGTTTTACTTCCCATCAACAAAATGTGCCGACGAGAAAGGGTGCCTGCAGATTGAAGGTGGCCGAGGACGGTGTGGGTGATGGAAACGATCATCAACATCATCATCCAAAACTCACCATTTAGCTAACCGTTTAGTAACACTCACTGTAGGAAGGATAGCACCGAGTGGCCATAATAAAGAAGTTACACTTTCGGGAACAGAGTTATCTACACTTTTAATAGATAAGAAATTTTATTTAAATAAATTGCAAATCATAATAATTTGGAAGACTCCTTCTTAAAGGATAAAAATATTGACAATGTGGACTAAAGAGAATAATAAAAAGATTTTGGAATAGTTAATGTTTTTCCTGTTATTAGTGAAATATCTTAATGACATCAATCATAGTTGGTGAAATACATATTTGTGTTTATTTATTTCTCATCCATTCCTCTTCATATATATTATAATAAACAAACGGAATAGCATAATACTTATTTTTAAGAATTTAATCCTCGATATCGAACTATATGGAGGCGCATGGTGTTTCATAACAAAAATATAATTTCAATCATCGTCCACCACATTTCACATTTAATTCATTTAATTGAAGTGAAGTACGGTACTCCAAGAATTTCCTATACTAGTGTTATCCTGGTGTTGTTACGCAAAATAAGCTTGCATTCTTATTCTATCAGAGATTTCTAAAGTAGTTGTAACTTCAAACGGATGCAATGCCCTTCCGATAAATCGCCGTGCTGAGCTTTCTGCTGTATTATCTCACATATTCGTAACAATTCCTTTCCTCACTGACTCCAATCTTCAACACGTTCAAGGGACGTCCTCCTCACCTTCGAATCCGCCAGTCCAGTGATACTGGATGTCACTGGGACCATGCTGGGGCTAGGGCACAATGGTTAGCTAAAAGCACAATAATCATGCGTTTGAAAGCATGCCCAGTCACTTTGACGTTGATCAGCGCGAGAGAGTGTACCTTCAAAGAGGGAAAGGTTCTGTGAACGTGCCGAGTAGCAAGTGGCAAAAGTGGTGTACATGCAAGCGATGCACCAGTCGGTTCTGGGAAGTGAGATGGACTCCAGTGAGTTGGACAACAAAAGCGCCTGTCGCTGTGCGAAGGAAATCTTATCAATTTTCCCCTGACTGATGATATCCTCCATTTGGAGCAGTGTCACGTACCCAATATCACACGTCCGCTCATGCATCAAAACGACGATGACTTCAAAATGAATGCGACCGTATGTGTGTGCAGGAGGATGAAATAGAAAAAAGGATGCATCTCTAACGATGACCGATGTTGTCCCGAGTTAGAAGATATGCCAGCAGCACAGAATAAATGCGGAAGAATGTGAGGGAGATAAAAACTACAACAGGGAAAGCTTTTTCCTATTCCAATCTCTCTCCTATCCCTTTCACTGGGCTAAATAGCATACACACAGACACTCTCTCTCTCTCTCTCTCGACGTGGCTACTCGGAATGCAATCCGATTTACGTCGGCACCTTTTAACTGGATTTATATGCATCGAACAAATAATATGATACCAATCTTTCAAACTGTCAGCTTTTCCACCACATATCGACGAGGTGGATCGAATCTATGTCGAACTCTGGAACGTAGTCCGTGATGTCCAGGGCAGTGCCGAGTACGTGCGTCACATATTCTATTTCCGTTTCACCGTTGCAACCAGACCACGAAGGCTACGAGGGCACAATGAGTGGTTGGCCACAATGTGATGGAATTCTGCTGTATTCATCAGCCAAGATTTGGGCGTTTTTCGCGTTTCGGAGGACATTCGGGTAATGATGGATTTGACGGGGCCACGAGTATCATGCATCCCAACGAATGTTTGGTTGCTTTGTTAACAAATGTGCTGCGAGGAGAATTCGTTTAAAAGGATTTCAGGCACGTTGCGAGATTCGGTAACGTCTACCAGAGTCACGATAAAGACCCACAAATGTTCCGTAATGTGTTGATCTCTACTGTACTTGGTGCAATCATAGATTGAAAGCATATTTTAACGATCTGATCAAGTGATAAACAAAATGTTTATCAAATGCAAGAATCTTGCAATTTCAAGTATTAAAATGTTGCAAAAAATATCGTTTAGTCAATTCGAGTTGGTGAACTTTTACTCAGCACTGCTTCAATCCGAAACACATAATACAAAACACACAACAGTATCATAAAATCAAAGCATCTCTTGCAAATCACGCTGCAGGTGATGATTATGGTAGAATGAATTGTAAAACCGTCATGCTTCGTTTACGAACTACCACTTGATGTGGAAAGAAATGAAGTTATTTTCGATCTTTGCGTTTGAAAAAAAAAACGCTTTCACGCCCGTAACGGCACAAAGTTTTTTTCAAAGGAATTTGGCAGTATTTTACTTTTTCACCAAACGCCGTGTAAAGCTCAACCTTATGACTTAACACTGATCGGACTTTTTGTATTGCCAACAAAGAGGAGGTAAAGTTGTTCATTTCCATCTAATTTGCTCCGTGATTGGGCACGTTAGTGATGAGGAAAAACTTCTGCCAACCTTCACTCACAAACTCACAGGCCGCTCGAATGGATAAGCGTAAAGGTGGTTCAGGGGAATCGACAATTAGCAGTCAAGTTGAACGAGCAAAAGTTGAAAAAACAAGTGAAACAGTGTGCACAGTGTGTAGCTAATTTCTGAATACCCAAAACTACCTTATGAAACACCAACGAGTTAACGACGACGCGACGGCTAATGATCCGATATGAAGAGAGCAATCACAGCAACAACCAGAGAAGGAAAAAACAATTCAAATCAGAAATGAGAATGGTGAAAATGAAAATGTAACAGAAAAAAAACAACCTCTCATCGACAATATGAGAGCAAAAGTGTACATAATGCTGAAGATCTTATAGCGCATTGTGGAAGACGGTTAGAATGTCAGGATATCCGCCCAGTCCGGAGTCATGTGGGACAAAATTGCACAAACATTGTGGGGTGAATGCACATCCAGTTTTGGATTGCCCTTCCTCGGGAAAATGAAAAGTAAGGCGATTAATTCCATTTAATTGTATGCCAGCTTGTTTCGCATGATATTTGTTTAGAAGAACTTTCCAAAGAGGAAAACCCGGTAAAAGATGTTCCTCTTGCGGGTAATTCATTATGCGTGTGAAGGAAAGGCGAAAGCCAGTTCCTTGTTCGCCGCTAATTAGTAGCGATTGCTGTGCTGTGCTCAGTTTGAAGTTAAACACCTGATTCTCTATACACTGGCTGATGATCGTGCATTTGAGAGCAGAATACGATGATTCAGGCATTGCACGACATGAGATTCACTTCAGCCATTGGGGTTCATGGGGTTCGTTGTGTTGTGCTACTTATCGGATAATGGTTTGGTTTCGCTACAGCTTCCAAAAAAAGAATGTGGTTTTGGAATGGAATAATATTTATTCTTGAGTACATTGTTTACGTTTCTACTTCGTCGAGTGTTTTGTTGCTGAACACCGCAGAGCAAAGTGTTATAATGAGAGGATGAGCTAACTCGTCGAGACATAGACCCTTAGTACTAAAATAGTAGGCGTTACACGTATCGAATGTTGTTGAAATGAAGAATTGCAACTGTTTTCTTTGTTTAAGTTGTTGTTCTTTTTCCGTGAACTACCATGCGCCTCCATCGTGATATTGCTCTTCATAACAGAAATTGTTGTAAAATATTAACTATTAAAATACGCTATTAGATCAAAATGATTTTTATCCCTAAAATGAAGTTTTTTCCGACCATTCAATTCTAAAGGCCTATTAAATCTCAAGTTCAATGTTCAGTCCTCATCCTACATCATAAAATGCATGGCAGCACATGTGTGTCTACGGTCAAGTCCTGCCAACTTTGGCACGCTTCATCAATTCACTCCTAGACTCCTCGAATTAAATCCGCTCCTTCACTAGCCAATCGATTTGAAACGCAAGTGTCAATAATTCAATCGTTTCCTCTCTTGATTGGATAATGTTCTTCACCTCATCCCTAAGCTCAACCAGAAACCGCAGAACCAAACCATTGCGGTTGGAAGAGGCCACATTATGATGTCTAATGGTCATGTTGGTTGAATGTGTGGGCACAAGGATTCGTTTGTGTGGTTGTGGGATGCCTTAATGCCCTCAATGTAAATTGTCTTATCAGATTAATCAACATCAATATTCTACACACAATATATTAACCCTTTTGATCATGTTATCATGTTATAAGCTGTTGCTAGCTTTTCTCTTTTGTGTTTTAATCGTACTTTTTTATACTTATTTTAATGTACTCATCGTATTTGCTTACCATTTTTTGTTGCATTCCAACCACCAGTCAAAGGATGCTCGAAACTGTACCGCTTTTTGTTGCTCCTCTTTTTTGCCAATTTCATAATGTCTTTACCAATAGAATCTTGGATCGTATTCGTACATTTAGAATGTCAACGACAGGACAAAAGCCCCCACCCGTACGTCCATGATTCTAAACAGTGTGGCTCAAAAAGGAAACCCCAAAATTGAATTGACATTCACCGAATCCGTAATAACAACAACAAAAACTTACCGTATGTGTTTGCATCTGTTCTCTCCATTTCTACAGACTTTCTTAGACATGCACCGTGCATGCGGCATGTGAAAAAAGACTACGAGGTGTGTGCGATCCACTACCAGAGCACCATGGCGAAGATAGGCCAGTCGGTGGCAACGACAACCACCACGACGATAGCGTCGTCCATCTACCCAACAATGGCCACACATCCGGCGGCCGTCATGAGCAATGGTGGTGGGCAGTACCACAACAGTGACATGAGTCAGCATCAGCATCACAGACAGCAGCAGCAGCACGAACATTTGGGCCGAAGCCATCCAAACAGCACCAAGTCGGTGGAGGATGCGGAGGAAGAACGGCTTAAAACGGTTTGCTGGTAAGTTTTTAAAGAGACACCAAGATGGTCTGATGTATGGGTAAAGGTTTAGGAATGGGTTTGGGCCAGATAGTTGTGATCATTGCGCTCAACATCTCCTTCTAGACTAAGCACTGGTATTTTTCGTTTTCCTTCTTCGAATTTATCAAATATATACAATTTGAACAACTTTTAATGATCTTTTCAACGAAGCACTTGAATGCCTTTACTTGGACCTTACTTGACATGTTGGCGTAACATATTTTTAAAGCTAAAATTCTAAAATGTTCAAAGGTTTGTCATAATACAGGCAACCACAATCCTTTGTGTGATTAATCTGTCCACCTTTTAACAAGCTCGCTTCTTTTCAATCCAACAAACTGGAACGCAAACCGGGCAAGAATAAAAAAGAACAAACTAACACACACCGAGCAATCCATTCTGATTGTATCCAAACGTCCTAATGGATGATTGTAACAATCGGCATGCAATACAACCCAACGAACGTTTCATAAACAGTAAATAACTACCATTAGGCCAGAGCATCATCGGCCGTTCTCGTCCACCATACAAGGCCAATCAAATTTATTGTTTCACACGAAGCTGACAGCTCACACTGACCGGTAAAGTGACCGCTGAGACTCTGACAGTGCACTATTTCCCATGTAACGGCTACCTTCGCTAGGGCTTACACCATCGCACCATCTTGTGGCTTTGGGCTCCGCTTTTCCCCGAATTGTTCTTGTCGGTTTTTTGTTGCCTTTTTGCCGGATGATATTGAGCCTTAGTTTGTGAAATTGAACCCCTCCCTGAAGCTGAGACAGCAAATGTCAGCCTGCCAAATGACCATTCAATTTTTGGACCATCACCACCACAGCGAGCGGAGCAAACGAGTCTGGGTTTATTGTATTGTTTCTTCGCTCGAAAGGCAACCCGGAGGCTACAAAAGATGACGTCCAGTCAGTTAGCAGCGAGCAGTAAACGACCATCAAATTAGGTTTTTTTTGTTGATCTTATGTGTAAGTGTCGTGGGCAATAAAACGGACGATTCATTTACGTTCTCGGTAAAGGCCGACGGCCGGTTTCAGCTTTGTCGTCCCTTCTTTCCATTTAGAGGCTATTGTCTTGCGCTGGAATTGGATGGAATTGGAAACTCATCAATTGGCCGTCTGATCGATAATGTGAATGCTCATGGCCAGGTTTGTTAGTGTGTGTAAAGTGAAAAGCTGTGCAAACTATTCTTACAAACTTATATAGTTCGAGAAATACATCGTACCAAATGAAGCCAATGCCAGTGTAGGTTTAAAACGGAGAGTTTGGCATGTAAATTGCATACTTTTGGGCGTTTAACATTGTAATTTCTCATTGTTACAGTATGAAAACATAGTCAACTTATGAGGTTTAAGATATACATATACATCATCATATTTGCATGAATACAGCTTCTGCTCATACCTTATTAAACCACCTTCTTAACATACAAGCTCTATCTACTCTTTAATGATACTTCCCATCAACAACTGACATCACACGCCTGAGTCAATCCGTTCTGTGTATTCAGCCTTCCCTTCAAATGCATCGAAGTGCATTTCCCGTCAATTTCACACCGATTACACGCACCACTTGCGGCACAAAGTCGGTTCTGGATAGGAGGGTGTGAACTGTATTTATCTCCATTCCCGAGGCCTAAGACGCTACGGTGCGCTAAGACGTTCAAATACCCTTGCGTTGTACGAGTCCCACTCATCTTCCGAGCACTAAACGTTCTTCTTATCTTCTCTTCCTCTCTCTCTCTCTCCTCCGCTCTGTTTGTTTCTCTTACAGTGCCTTCCAGAAGTACATGCAGTGCTCGGAGTTTACGGTGCGGCATGCCTGCGGCGACGAGACGGCGCTGTTCACGCGCAAATTCCTCGACAAGATGTCCAACACGTTGATGCGGGTAAGTCTGGCGTGTGTTGAACCGGAAAACTCGGTACGATGCAGAACATTTCGCTACAACTGGCCGTGCTTTTGGTGTTGACTTTGAATAGACTTGTGACTCTAAACAGCGCTCTGTGAAGGTTTCCTCTTTCTGCTCGCCGTTCGGTTGTTTATGTATTGATGAGTCTGGTTGGTGTCTGTACGTGTGTGTGTTGGAGGGCAAACATCAATCGCTTGGATGCTGCTGCTCTTGTATCCCTTTTCCTTAGGTTGATCTCGTTGCTCGGACACGGCCGTAATGGGGTGACAAAGTGAGAGCTAATTAGGGACTGATAATTGTTCTATTAACAACACCATTGTAACGATATTAAACGCAATCAGGCATGCTTTGGTCGTTTGGTCGAATGAAGATAGATTTGAATGGATCCTTCGAAATCTTTGAACATCATTCAATGCTAGCTCTTCACGACCTTTGACTTGGAATGCTAAATTGATGGGCAGATAAAATTATTTAAACCTTTGAATATAAGAATTTGTTAGGAAAAGGAAAACTTTGATAAACCAAACGTTTTGACAAATATTAGTACAGGTAAAGAAATAATATGAAAAACCAGTCTCTTTGATAAATCAGATTCAATAGAAATCTGTTAGCTGTACAACATTACTTTCTTAGAAGTGGCAACGTAGAAATCTTTCGAATTCCAAATCGCTCAATTATGTTTTCTCGGTATCAATTCATAGAATATTTTCCAGCAATAAAGTTAACATTAATTTAATATTGTTTTTCCATGGATTGTATCACTTTTTTTATTGTGATTTGTCATCATGTGTCCACTTCTCGTATTATGACTAGAAAGTGTAAACTAATTTGATGAAGCCCATGTGCTCTTCTTGGAATAGAGCATGTACACCAATCACATTACAAAATGTTTTTCAATTTCCATGAATTTACCAATTCGGTCACATGTACCAAAAAATTGACGGACAATCCTCGCATCTCATTGCAGGGACTTTTGTAACGACTACGCAAATACATAAATCCACATTGTTACCATAATTTCCTCCCCAAATAGGAATGTGTTATTCTAATTCACACGATACAATTACCGGTTTTACACAACAACAAAAACCAACCAGCAATATCGCGTCCTTTAGCTACCGGGTCCTCAATACATCCATCGTGGCAAAACAATTAAGCCAATTTGTATCCAGAATCACCTCTAACCTTCCACCACAAAGAGGTTCCAAGCGAATCATTTAAGCCAACCGAACGCGATTCCCACCTCGGCGCTTTGTTGTTTGCAAATGCAACATCGTTGTACAACCAGTTTTTACACCCACTCGTCTACATACCCATCAGAATGTCTCTGCACCAGAACACTACACACGTGAGGACGAGCCGGATCGATGAATAAAACATGGTTCGCCCGTTAAACCGCCACTGGACGATGTGGTGGCGTATTTTACTGCATTTAGTTGTGCGTGAAAATAACAAACTGCATTCAAACGTTTAGCCCTCTCCCGAACAATCATGATGTAGGGGAAATGGTACAAAACTTACAATGGAGTTTACAGTGGGGCGGTATTTTAAATGCCTGGGTCACGGTCTACGTTTTTCAGTTACATCCTCTTTTACCCGTTCACAACATAAATTGAGCTTCTGCTGCCCACTTCATGCATATTGTATTAGAAGAAGAGTGGCTCTCTCCCTTCAGCGTTCTCTCTCTCTCTTTCATTCTCTCTTAGTTTCTATTTCAATGGCTCACAATGAGGGAAGTTCGACTGGGAAGGGCAACGAGTAGGCCATGATTTATGCTGCACTCGTTAACTGGGTGACAATGAAAACTGTGCAACGGTTTTGTCGAAATGCACAAGTACAAGGTGGTTGCAACTAGAACCCCGAACATGTACATCTCCATGTACAGCGTGTTTGGACTGTTTTTATCCAGAATAGAAATGCAGTTCGAAAGGGTGGACTCCCAAACTTTTAAGCAACACACATGCTTTCGTTTATTCCCATTGACCGTCCTCCCAATTGAATTCTACCATGAAACACCCATTCTATGACATTATTGATTTTTTATTCCATTTTCTCCCACCTCTCTCTCTCTCTTTTGCCACGCTTGCGGTCACAACCTCCAACTCATCGCTGAACCTGGCAAAACAGATGCACTGCGTCGATTACACGCCGGAAAGTGGCAAATGCCGGGATTACTTCAGCTCAAGCGCAACCCCGACGGGTCTAACGCGGTGGAGTTCATCAAACATGGTCACACTCGCCATTGTCACGGTGCTTGCGGTTGTACACACACTGCCAGTCCAGCTGCACCACTGGTTGGGAACGTTTATTTAATCGCCACCCACAGTGACGCCGATCGGTGCACGATCGCACCCGGTACGATCTCGATGACAGCGACGGGGAAGCAGCGAAGGCAAGCATGCGGCTCCATTGGCTGCAGGTAAATGACCATAGAAGCGCTGTAAATTGAGTGGAAAGCGTAGTTTTATGGGTGATTGAAATGCACAAAAAGGTGCAAAAATCACATCCATACAAGCTGACAAAAGAGAATAGAAGGCAGGAAGAAAGGCAAACACTCAAATGCAAAAAAGCAAAAAGGAAACAACAAAAAGTAGATAATGAAGCAAATACAAGCACAAGGCTACACGCTGGAGTTAAAGTAACACGAAAAAGATGTAGACTGGATGCGTGCGAAGGGAAACTATAGGGAAAGCAACATGGTATACTCTTGTTTCTCTTTATCTGAGGGTAAGTACAGCTGACGCCGTGACCAGGATGTAAATTCGTTTATTTTTCCGTAATTACCGATGATAGGTAGTGCGGATTGATTATTTCATTCTTGAGTTTAGAAAACTGTTGCACAACGTGTAGAAAATATGCAAAACGAATAATGAAAGAAAGGAAGCAAAACCGATGGTCCTATGAACTATTGTTACTATTGATTATTCCTTGTAATATTGCCTTCACAACAATTACTAGAAGAAAAGGGAAGAAAAGATCATAAGCAAAACAAACGAAAGAAAAACTCTTACGGGCAAAGCTCAAATGTTTAGTAAAATAACTAACTTCTATATAAAAAAACGAAAAACAAAGAGAGGACAAGCAGATCAAATAAAACAACACAAAATGGTTACGATGCTCTTCTTAAGTTCCATCGCGTGCTCCAAATCATTCGTTATTGCTTTTGGTTTTATCGCACAAATGCTCCATCTAAACACTTTACTATTAAGTAGCAAAGGGGAGAGACTAAACAAAAAGTAGCTAAGCTGTTGAACATAGGACTGCCCATTGCGCTAAATCCAAACTCGCCCATCGCATTGGTATCGCTTTAACCGTTTAATCTTTAAACCTAAGCTCCCTTACTCTCTTCACCCTTTTCTCCTTCGCCGAAAGCTTAGCGATCGTTTTCCTAGTTGGCAAACACTCTGTTACTTCTTATTCCTACTGTAAAGGTATAGTAAAGAAGGCCCGCGGTGGGTTTGGGTTGAGGTGTAGTCGAATGCGACAAGAATAGAAAAGGGAAAAAGCTATATAAAATTGTATAGGAAAGGTAAAAGATCATGGAAAGCGAGTTGAAAGTGTTTATAAAGCAGCATTATGACATAACGTGAAAAAGGAATGGAAAATCAAACGAAAAAAAGAGCTAAAAAAATGATTAACAAGCGAACAAGCGATACGAAAATCACAAAATGCAGCAAAAACAAACAGAAACGAATAAAAGTATCAAAACTGTACACTTTAAAAAATAGAAAAAATGGGTCGTTTGTGTTTTATTTACATTAATTGGATGCATTAATAAGCTCATGGAATGAAAAAGCACTCATTTTCAACAATTGCTCCATTACATACCGCACTGCGTTTGCTTTAATTGGATGTGCAAATGAGATTAGATACAATGCCCCTTAACTGCTCCCAACCGTGCGATATCATGATAATAATGCATGCAATAAATCAAAAATACATCAAACGATCGTTGTCCGAAAGAAATCAGCAGCAAAAACTAGCTCAATGGTAATCAAATAGACACATGAGAGGGTGGGTAGTTATTTCCCAACGCCCTTTTTTCTTTACACCATTTGTTCCGCAGCAGCACATTGAATCAGCATTTTTCCACAGAGTAAACGCTTCATCGACCAATTCATTGCAGTCTCGCGGAGGTGGATCTCTTCATGCTCGCGCTCGCGTGTGTCCTCCAATTATGGCGTAATTATATCAACAAGACCTATCCCCGTAAATCAATTTAAAATAATGACAACCATGAAAGCGAACCATCCGCTCACTGCATATTGGTGCAGTTGCACTTTCTCGACCAAAATGCGGAACCAATCGCATACAGTTTCAAACCGTGACGAGGCACGAAGGGCAAAAAGGGTGAGTGCAACGGTAAGAAATAGGAAAAATAATACAAAACCGACAAAAAAGCAAACTCAAACCAATCGACAAGCGGCATACTGGCCCAGGCCCGGTATAGTTTGCTCATAACGCATGGATTATTTCCAATTTTAGCTTGCACCCGAATGAATACAATTTACACAGCGTCAGCAAACGTTGGCACCGCGTTGGAAGCTATTTTTTTTTTTTTTCAATTTTCCCTTTTCCCACAACGCATGCATATGTATGTAAAAATGATTAATAACAGCACCCACGAGGTAATAGTCTGAGGTAATAAAACATTCCCGCAACCATTCGTGGGTTCAAACGAGTATGACAGCAAAACAAACCAGGAAAGTTTGTTGCTGCTGGACGAGGTTTTGGGAAAGCTTCATATATTCATCCTCAATTGAGCTTTTATGTTTGTTTGTTTTTTAAGCTCTCTTTATTTATGAGTCATTTCAATCACAAACGGCATTGCTTGTTGTTACATCTTAATTAATACCAACCCACCTCATGGTTAGTACTGGATAAATGAAATAAAGCTTTGACAACTTTAATTACAGCCCTAAAATCATGTGCTCTTGGAAACGTTTCACTAATTGATTGGGATATGTTCAGCACACTACAGCAAACTCTTGATTTGATTTGCTAAAATGTTAGCATTACGCGGAATTCCAATCAATAAACTGATAGATAAACATTTGTTTGGGATGCTATATTAAAATGTATTACTTTTTGTTTTTTTAGTAGCACTTCAGTTGAATTAAATGGGAATGTGAATTAAATACAATGCCTGGGGGAGTGAAATGACACAGCAGCGGGTCGAGGATTGGGCAATTTATTATACAAATAAACTAACACAATCAGTATGATACTGAAATGTAACAATATTGAGCCCTCAAAAAGGCGCTTCAGGCGTTGAAACAACATGTTGAATTAATCTTTTTTTATGAATTGGTAACGCAGAATTATCAAAACAAAGCACAATGATGCAAAATAAATTACCCATAGTTTGAGAGAGTGTTCATTCTGCCCAGCGATAGAGTGGAAACAATACAAACACCCACAGCGTATGTGCTCAACAATTCTAAAACAAACCAACCACGCAAACAAACAAACAAATCGAACAAACGAAACCAACTGACAAACAGAAACACCCATAAATCCATCCCACCGTATCGTGCTGGCTGTGGCTGTGATTGCAACATAATGCAACTCGTTTGAACACACTTTTCCGCCGACCGGACGGACGAGTGCGGTTTTTGAAACTTTTGCATTCAATCATCACCTTTCCTCGTGGGAAGTGAAGGATGGGGCGCCTCCATTAGTCGGTGGGTTTTCTCGTTCTCTTTTCTAAACTTTCACCTTCGAACACACAGCTGTTGATTCATGCAAATTGGAGAGAGAAAAGCATGTAGTTTGTCCAGGAAATGGATCAAAGTGATTTAATTCGAAAAGAGTCGGTCACACGCTAACCGGAAGGGATAAGGAAAGCTTGCCGGAAAAGCAAACTAATCCATAAACAAGTGGACATCTTCATTTGTAGAGCAGTGAGACGGAGGGCCAATGCTGAGTAAACAGTGTCCTCTTGATTGTTTTGGGATACTTTGTGTCATCATCCTTAAAATCGGCTTGGTTGATGAGGTAAGGTAAGTGAAATAAAGGTATTAGGTTACCTGTAGGACGTAAGATGAGAGTCATGAAAAGCCGGCAGGATCGGGCGTCAAAACTTTGCTCAACAGGAAATACAAACAATCCCCAACTTGCTGTGTTTGTTTAGCAAAGGGTATTTAACATTTAATGCCTGCTATTTTGAAGGAATCACTTTTCCCAAGCATACTGAAGATGTTGATCAACTTTAGGCACACATTTTAACTGCCATGCAATTTAAGCTGTCTGTGTTGTACAAATAGAAGCAGCAGTAGGCTATAGTGGGCTATAGTTTTACAACAGTTACCTATAGATTCATTATAGTTTGCTCACATCTACCATAACTTCCAATGATTTATACATTTGGTTACAAAATAGCAACAGATTCTACAAACAAAATTAATGGAAAATACTGTAATGTGATGTCTTTCCGAATGAAAAATGTTGAGATAGCCCAATTGAGGACTCCGGATATCAGAACAGAAACAGTTCATCAGTGGCCCCAAACAGTTCATCTAAACAGTTCAGTTAAAGTACATATTGCCCTCCGTATCCATACTAAGGAATTTAAAACTGTACGTTTGTCGAGGTCAAAGGCGAAACTCGTTGCCAGCTGTGACCGTTTCTTTTTCAGTTGTTGGATGATCGTTTTCGTTGAAAAAAAGGAAGAACGCTGTTCGCTACGTGTCAACCATCGTCTCAACGCTGAACACCGATGTAAAAGCATGTGACGAATAAAACAGACACCACAAATCTTTCCCCTGAACCACCCTTCCCTACTCTTTCGTGCAATACAATTCCATCCGTGTAAGCAGCTCGAGCAAGAAAGGACAGCATGTGTGTAACCTCGGAGAAACATAAATTCTAAATAAATTTGTTGACAATCGAACATCTGTATTTGAGCAACGATTGAGGCACTGTCTGTCTGTGGTGGTGGGTTGTTCTCACTTTTCTAAACGCCACATTTTAACTAGTAAAGTCACTGTCGTTTGGATCCGACTGTCCAAACCGTCCGACTGTCGAAGTAAAGAGATAAATTTATGGCCTTGGGCTATTCCAGCTTCAATCTAAACTTGGGCCATGACATTGCCCGACAGCCCGCTTCTCTCCAATGGGTGAACGGAAGTTCGAAGCTTGCAAAGGACACTGCGAACACTTCAGACACCATTGTGGGTCGGCTGGCTTTGTTTCATAAATTTTGGCTGGATTGTGGTGAAAATGACTATTTGAAATATCGTCCTGATCGAACGCTTCCCATGAAGCGAACGGCACACATTCACGAAATGGTGCCATTTTCAATGGCTCAAAACGATAAAGAAGCGATATCGTATGGTTTGTTCCACAGTTGTTTTTCGATTTCGCTTAACCCACGGCAAAGCGACAGAAGTGATTCGCTCAAACATAAATGTTATGAACCGTGTGGGATTGTTGAATCGCTTTTATAGCTTGTTTAGTGATCACTTTAATCGTAACGTATTATGGAAAATTGTCAAGTGTAATGGCGGAAATAATTCAATTTGTGAACAATATTTTTTGGAGGTTTTTAATAATATACTAGTGACAAATTATTGTTAGGAATAAAGTATAAAAAAATATGACTATAGAAAATTTTAAATAAAACTGATACTAATTGTTACCGATACTAATATTGTAAACATATTTGCAAATATTTGACACATGTACCTAATGAATAGAATTAACAGAATTGAGGCTATACATAGAAAAGTTACGGATATTATGTACTTTCGTCTGCCTTGGTTTAACCGTTTAGATTGTCCATCCTACCGGACGAGATATTTATTGTTTGGATTGGAAACGCTGCAGCATAAGAGAATGTCCTGTGTCGATTTTGCATGAACTAATCAATGGTATTAGGAAGGTCTCATAGTATTTTCGTCAACTCGTACAGTCTCATTTGCTTTTTGATTTTATATCTGTATAAAAAATGCTTCACAAGCCGTAGCAAAATGGCCAGAGTAATAAAAATAATTGTATCGTTTTATTTTGTTTTCTGTACCATTTAATCTTCTTTCTATCTGGCAGTTTTCTACTGACGTTCTGCTGATATTAATTAAAGACTAATCGCTCATGCAAGTCAGAAGGCAGCACGGGATTACGCAAAGCCTCATCCATATTCTCGACTATCCAGGTTAAATATTCATCGGTACTTGCATAAATAGTGATCTGGTCGTAATCGAAATGCTCATGATTGTGCCATGCCATACCGCGCAAAAAGTATCGCTTCTTACCGGCGAACGTTTGAATAGTGTACAATGGTAGACCACATTTCGTAAGACAGTAAAGATTATCAGTGCAGGGAGTCAAGTTTCGCCACATGCAATAGTACGTAACAAATCTACAGGTATCGGAAAGGTTCATTCTTAGCAATGAGAAGCCTTCGAGGCAGCTGAAAACCTCATCTAATTTGTCAGTTTCATAATTCGGAACTAGTCGGAACGTTGCCAAATTGTCCTTGGTATAGCTTCGAGGTGTGCTTCATAAAGGTGATGAACCGTGATACGCCCAATCGGGATTTTCTGGACATCTTCAGAGAGCGTGTTGAATCCCAATTCTATCATCTTTCTGCAAAAAAAAAATCAATATCAATGCTATGATTCTACATAGTTGCTTATTGAATAGCAAATGCGTACATACTCTGTGTCGCTAGAAACCGACCGTGCCGTGCCTATGACATACCATTCACTGATCAAAATCACTGTACATTCAATGACATCGAATGACGGAGCATTGGAACGTAATTTTCCAAGCCATGGATGTATCTTATTCGACACGTTTTCTGTTATCCCACAGGTACTGAAATTGAACATCCTTCGTTTTTTATACTGCTTCACTGGAGGAGTTATCACTATCTCAGACTTCAGTGCCAAAGTGTTAACCGGCTCCAGGAAGGTATCATTTCCTTTCCTAATGCTCATAATGCTCAGAATCCATCCAAGGTAGCGATAGATGTCCTCAAACAAATATACCGGATTACCCAAATGGTCGTTCTTTTCGTACTGCCCTTTGCGGCGAAAGTGCAATCCACGTAAAAAGTAGCGCTTTTGTCCGGCGAAATCCAACCTCGCTTGCAAAGCACTACCCGCTGATATTTTGTTCCACTTTTTGTCTTCAGCAGTTCTATGGATTGCGCATAGCGTAACATCTGCTAGATTCAACAGAATGCCTTCCTGTTCACACCGTTGCCGGCAGGTTGTCATATTGATCAAGGTAAAATTAGTTCTTCTCACGTTCGAAAACTGTTTGCTTAAACTATCACTTGCTAGTGCAACAAATTGGTTAAGTTTGCTGTTTCGCATGCTTTCAGCGAAGGGCAGACAGACGGGTCTGATGTATGGGTTAGATATGTCGGCTCGTTGCCAGAATTCTATCAAGGCTATGCCATTTTCACCTGTGTTTCTGTTGAAATCCGGAGCAAAATAGACAGTTTTGATTTCTATAACTTGATTCTCTAGGCGATAGGTGGTTACATTACATTTTGAACTCAATTTTCCTCCTCCTAGAATTATAAAACGCCTGAAAGGAATTCATAGTTTACATCACCGATGAGTTCAACATTCATTATTTGTATCATACTGTTACTTACATAAATGTTAAGTTTGTCATTATACTTGCCGAAGCCAAGGCATACCATTCGCTTATTAGCACAACAAAGCCAATTACTCTACATTTCGTTTTATCATAAGTTGCTATCCTACCAGTCCAGGGATACGACGTCATTGTATAATTATATGCTTGCATCCCACAGGTAGCCATGTTGAACAGACGCAGCTTCTCCGAGTCCGGTCCCTGCAGCAATGTAGACCAATCGGTCTCCATGTCTATGTGCGTGACATTCTGAACGGGAAGTTTCATATTGTACAGAATCCAATCCATGTATGCACTAGCGTTAAGGTAAATAGGTGGCATATTTAGATCACAGTGTCTACCCATTAGATCAAATCCACGTAGAAAGTGTTGGGAGTGCGTTTCACCGGCAAACGTTTGGGCTTGCTGTAGAATAGCACCCGAAATGTGGGGAGTATATTTTTCTGCGATTATAGAGAAGTTGCACGGTTGTTGGGTTTGAGCGCAGAACCGTTTGTGGGCGAGAGAGGGATTTATTCCAAATCTGCCATATTTTTCTATGCATACAGAATCACTTAAAATGCTTACATCCACACTTTTCACTGATTGCTGAGGTTCTTTGCTAGTGGACACGGTAAGGTTCAAAGAATGATTACATTGAAGATCCGGTGTAACGGCTACACAGATAGGCGTTATACTCCAATGGGACGTGTTTGCAGGTGTACTTAGCTGAATCAGAGCTATATTGTCTACAAAACTATTGTTATAGTAATGCGGATGGATAGTGACACTTTCAATGTGCAGGACCTGTTGGGATGTTTGGGCCGAGTAGTTACGACCGATATGTACCTCCAATCTATAGACATTAACGATTTATTAACAGAATTGTAAGCATTAAAGTTGTCCCGATATGATCTACTCACACTCTTGGTTCATCAGATGCAAAGCAATGTGCCGGACAAACGACGTACCATTCGGCTATGAGTGTGACGATACATCTGGCAATGAATACACCCTCGGCAGTGATTCCGATGAAGCCATGCCAAGGTAAATACTCCAGATCTGGTACGATGCCACATGTAGTGAAGTTAAACAGCCGAAGCTTTTCCTCGTAATCGATTATATGCAGATTGGTGGAATAATGTAGCATCCGTGGATCAATGTGCTTCGTAATCCACGCGACATACTTCGCCACATCGGTGTAGACAGTGTGACTTTTACCGTCGCAAATATTCTCGTTTGCTCGTGATCGAGTAAAGGATACAATACCGCGCACAAACCATCTGTCACCGATCTCGAACACCATCCCGCCACCACTATCGCCATTGCACGCACTCACTCCGGGCCCGCCAATGCCGCAGAACATCTCTGGGGTTAGATGAGTGCCAAACAAGCTCCGGTCACTTGCAAGACACGTCGCAGTATCAACAAATCTAATCGATGCTGATCTCAGAGTGTCCGATACTTTGTCCTGCTCTGCGAAACCAAATCCAACGATCGTACCGCTTCTATTGACGATCGGTTCCTCCGAGTCACTCATTGTCCACAGGCAGACGGGTTGTACGTGCTTCGAGATCGTTATATTAGTCGCTAGCTTTATCAGTGCAATATCGTTAGCAATACTGCCCATCGAGTAGTGAGGGTGTAGTATCACATCCCCAACCGGATGTTCTTGCGTGTGTTCAGACACTTCTTGGAGGTGAATGCGGCCTACATGTACCGTCAGCTTACTTTGGTGTAAGACACCGTGCATGGACGTAACACAATGTGCCGCTTGAAATAAACGTGTAATTGATTATCTGATTGTTTAAGGTAACACACATATCACAATGCTTGATCCACATACCCGTAAGAATGGTCGATTGATCGATGATGGATCCACCGCAAGCATACTCCATCGTGTTGTTCTTTCGATGAAAGATGGCTGCATGCCAGGGCCATTGCCCATCCACTGCACTGATTCCATTCCGTATGAGGGGAATCGTTTGTGTTGCGATTCTTCCACACGTCAAGGGTAGTTGATGACAAAGCAGGGCCGGTACGAAACAAAAAACACACAACAATAGGCAAATGCAACGTGAATACATCATCACTGCAAAAACGTGCAACTGATAGATCACTAGAATTAACGATTGGCAAGACGGAGATTTATGTATTCTGGAAAACATTTAATTATTGAAACTCATAATATCCAACATTTAATTCGACCGTTCGTTAATCCTGCTATTGTGCGTCAAACCAGCTTCGATGATCTTCTTCAAAATCCTTTAGATCATTGGCCCGACTGTAAGAGCATGCCCGACTCGTATTATGCAATTCATCAGCAACAGCTAACAGCTGTAACGGTTCGCTGCAACAAAGCAGTTAAGGCAGTGATAAGCAACGTGCAACATTGTTAATACATGACTTGTAACAAGAACGTATTTGCGAACGTGCTGATAATTCTGCTTGGTAGTGCCTCACAATTCACATTAACGCGTGTCTTTAACGAACAATTAATGTCTGAAAACCTCACAGGTAATGTAAATCAGCACTGGTACTATCAGGTTTTGGGAAATATATTCACTAAAGTTCTGAATTCTGATACTTAAGTGTAAATCTAATTAGAAAAGCGTGCACTTTAATCGCCGGTCTCTTTGCAACTGTATATTAACACTTTTAGCGCTGGTATTCCGCGCTGGCTTTCTGCGGAGAACACAGTACAAGCAAAGAGAGCGATGCGGTAGCTTTCGATCAGTAGATCGATCGATCTTCTCTTCTGATCCTCAGAGACGATGCCGAGCGGCTCTATATGCTCTCTCTCTTTTTCGTCTCACTGCAATACATTCTGCTGAGGGTTGTAACCACAGAGAATGAGAGTGAAAACAGTACAGGCTAACAGTACGAGTGAAGCTGAACATATTCTGTTGAACACTTCACATTGCTACATACATTTGCAATGAGTACCTTGCAACAGGGTTGCAATGGACTTTTGTTCATTTTGAATTCATTCCAATTCATGCATATTCGTTTTACACGCACTCACATTTCATCCCATTTCTGCGACTTGGATCAGTCAAGCAATTCACTCTCTTCTGCGTAGCTCCACCCTTTTTTACTGATCACTGCGACTTAATGATTTTATTATTTTAAACCAAGTGTTACTCTCATATAGATGGATGAACATAGTTTCTCAGCAGCTTAAGCTTATCAGCACACGATTTGAGAGAGTTCGGTTTTGTAGCTCAGTCAATCGGGATCAGTCTTGTATGCCACGAATTGCGTTATCACTGCAATGTGTTTTTTTCTCTTTTGTGATTGGAGATGGTTTTTTTCAATAGCGACTATAAGACTTTAAGAAGGATGAAAAGAGAAACACGAAATGGTAAGATGAACATGAAAATCTTTAGGCCTTCTTCGTTTATCCTATAAGCAGCTGACACAGCATCGTGATATTGACATTGAAAGACAATGACAGCACGCTTTGAGTAGTTGAGTACTAAATGTATGTTACTCAACTGAGCGAACCTTTAAAATTATTAAGATAAACCAACAGCTTAGTATGAATAAAATACCCGCAGCAGCAAGAAGCCCTTGGGTTGGGTAGATTAACACCAAACATGACACCGCACCTTCGAAATAGATGCTAATGACTAAAAGTGAAAATCATATAACTGGCCCGTAAAATTGGCCGTGAGAGGCACGTACAACCCGAGTTCCCGTTGATTAATGGTTCCCGATCCCCCCCAAACGTCACACAAGTCAGGTTACCTCGAACAAAAAGTCACACTTTAAACAGTAGGCTAAAGGTAACAGCCCGTTTTGACCCTTTCACTGAATGCGGGAAACCCTTCTCCTTATTGGCGGGTTTAAACGGGTCAACCGACTTCTTGACGACGGGATCAACTGATATTAAATAGGGTCATGTGTACGAGTGCGATGGGAACAAGGTTGATGGCCAAAAACTAGTGCAGACATTGAACTTTCGATTTCGTTTGCTGACACGCAAAGGTGTTTGTCATCTTTTGCTTTAAAATTGGTTAGTCTATTTATGGTTTCGTTTGCAGTCGTAATGGTTTGAAGGGAGTTGATATGGGATGAGGCTTTAAAAGAGTCGAGTTTAAAGTTTGTTTTATTAAAAAAAAACAAGATTTTTAAACGTCTAATTCTAATGAATAGAATCAATTATTTAACTTTTTATACAATAAAATATTTTCACCATCTGCAAGATTCAAGCCATTCCAATTGTTAATTCTGGATACAATTGCAATATTTACAATCTACAAACTGTAGTCAAATCCAACAGACGCCAACGGTATTCAAACTGGATCGTTTAATGGCTTAAAATATATTTTACATTCCGACCATAACTGGTCCCACTGGTCACGAATGGTTTTTGGGGAATCGTGTTTACGAGTCTATGTTTCTCTCTATTTTTATCCGCCGTCGAAATGTAGAGTACAGAGTATTAACGTTGCATGTAAGAGATGGATAATACATTGCCCTGAAGGAGTAATGATCATTAAACCGCAATAGACCAACTATTTTTGTTCCTGAAGGCAAACAAGCTCTAAAAGCAACGAAACCTCGACTTGATTCAACAGCACGGTGGGTACAACATTGAAGCCAGCCGTTTAGAATCGCCTTTTTAGTGTTCTTTGTTTGGTTTCGATATACTACCACATATTAAAACACATGGCACGTGCTTTAGCCCCGTTTGTTGGTAAGAATGTACAAAATGAATCCAAATCACTCGTTTCTATGTGTCGAATCTTATAAATGCTACTAGAACACTTACTATGTGATTAGAATGTGATAGGAATGTGTGAATTATTTCATATTATTGTGACAATTTAAAAAGTTCGGTAAAAAATTAACGTATTTAGTCAAATTTTACTAATTTTGTTTGATTGCCATCCTTTATTTAAAAAAAAATAGATATAGAAATTTATAGTTAGGGGTCTTAAAATATAATTTTTTTTTTTCATTTACTTAAGTGCTTCATTCCTTCACACGAATGATGAAACTCCTTCCAGTTTATGTTCTTTTTGTCTGCAGCACACGGTCCAGACATGATGAACATCTTCTTAGCATCCGGGCAATAATAGGAGCGGTGATATTTGATATGATTTATGAGCTCAGTACCGTTAGTGCGATCAACTACGGCGAACTTTACGCTTCGTAGGAGATAAATCCATTATGATACACTTAGCTCATAGCTCATGGCTGGAATCTCGTCACTGTAAATGTAATGAACAGTACTTTGTTGCATTTTCTATTCCTTTCCTTTCGTTTAACTTCCGGTGTTATATAGGCTATTTTGTTTATTTTTTAGATAGCCGGTGTAATGCATAATCAACTTACACTTCGACCGGATGGGCGGTCAACGAAGGCTTACCAGTTCACAAGCAGTAGGAACAGGTGGATGAAAAATCATGCAGTTGCATTTACCCTTATTAAATAGATTGTGGAGCGTGGTAGCAGCTACGATAATCTTATTTTACCGTTTATTATGTGCTTCCGATTAAATAATGCTAGGGCCACATTCTTTTATCGTTTTCCATTACATCGATGACTGGGAAGGTACGATTATGTGTGTTCCGTGATGGTTTAATGTTAATAGATTAATATAAAAGCAACACGTTTTATCTATTTTTATTTTATATCCGTCGCACATCCATCTTAATTCAATGACACTGCCTACCACTACCAAGAAGTATTCAATGCCATTCAGCACCAAGTGGGTTTGTGCAATGAACCATAAATCCTGCCCAAACGTTTCCACACCATCAGCTGAACAATCGTATGCCAATGTGCCATTAATTATCCGCAAGAAATCATTCACGATTGGGTCCAGCTGGGATCCATTTCAATGAGGTAAGAATTTCATCACCACGAGAAACTTTCGTTTGCTTAGTTGCTTTCTTTATTCTGCTCATTATTTTCCCCTTAAATTTCTTCAGAATCACTATGAAAGTCATGGAATGGAATAAATATAGCGTCAGGTGGACACTGCTGGTGCCTTGCTGACGTTAATGAAAACGATGATTTAATTGGCCTGAGGCAGGATGTGGAACGAAAGGGAAGAAACAAAACTCAACAGTGAAGAAGACAATGAGGGAAAATGCAAGTTACATCATGATAAACTCAAAGCAATCACAAAGGAAACACCTCAGAAAAATCGTATTCTAACATTTTCATCATAAGCATAAGCTGACTAAATTCTTTTTTGAATTGCATCGTTTGATCCACCGCAATCATAGTTTTTCAGGCTTATTTTAGTGCATACTTAGTACTTAGTTTAGTAGTTTGGGCTAAGTGCATTTTTTATATAAATTAATTGTTTTTCAAGAAGAAAAAAACCATCGATAAATGAGTTGAATTGGGTGTGTTTTGCAGTGCATAAGAACGTTTCATAAGAAAACCAGCCAAAATGTGTACGCATGTACATACACGGGAGGATAAATGCCTTCCTAAATCCTTTCCACCACTATCGTCGCAGAAAAAGTAAAGCCTAAATACTTTCATCCATTTCATGACATGGCTCTCAACGGTAGGTGGACGCCTACTCACACATTTCAACAATGAACCATAATAGTAGGTTGTACTATCATAATACTGACACTTTTTCAGCCACTTACTCTGCTAACAAAACACACTCTAGCTAAAGGAAATGCTTGAGATGAGCTTCGGTACGTTTTAAATCCACTTCTGCACCTACCGCTCTCGTAAATGAGTCTGGACTGGCTAACTCTCTCATGAAATGAACCAGACGTGTTAGAAGTCCTCTTTGTGTTTTCGCACTAGGTCCTATCGCCCTGTGGGAAAAATACTCAAAAAAACATAAAAAGGGTGCTGAAAATCGAGCTAAGCGTGTGGTTTTTCTCAACGCTGACGTGAGCATCGTGCGCCATGCAAGCCGTGATGCCGTTGGCAGACTGTAGGCGTGTGAAAATGGGGCGAAATAGAAAACAAGCAGCTGAATTTGCTTCCGTACTTAAATGCGTTAATCCTCTTACAAAGGTAAGGTGAGGCCACTGTACTGCAACGAAGGACGATAAGTGTTTGGGGTTTGCGATAGTTTGGTACGCTTTTTCGGGCCACTTTTGACACTTTTAAGGGGCTTTGGTCAACGAGATCCATCCTTTGCCGGGGATGAAGTAGCCACCAGCTGCTTTCATTTTTTCGTTCTCATTCAATCGTTTTTTTGCAGCAGGATAGTGCGGTTTGGCACCATTTCGAGGCCGGTCTTTGTCTGGCTTAAAAGCATTTTATCTCACTAGCTGAAAGATTTTAGCCGTTATTGGTAACATTTTTCAGATGACCATACTGCATTTAGATTACTTGAGTAATACGCACGTAGTTTCAGGTGTGGAACTTCTTGTGCACTACATAAATGAGGTTCAAGTGTAATAAAAACTTTCATTATTCGGATCATCTCTTAGAAAGTATCAACTTTCCTCTTGAAGGAAAACAAAAATGTGTCGATTACACTTGAGAAGCTTTAAAGGCTCACATGAAACTTCACGTCACAGTAGAGGTTGTGCGGGGCAAGGATTAATATTGGTTTACATGAAGATTTCATATTACTTCTGCTCTAATGACAGTTTTTTAGTTAATAATCTAATCGTATGAGGAGCATCTATGATGTGCTGTTCAGGTTTTTATCTTACACATATTTGATATGACCATAAAAAATCCTATTTGTACTTGAGTTTTTGTTTCATCATCATTTTACACTGATGGGATGGGATAGGCTGCATGCTTCATTTTTGGAAGTTGCAAACATTGTTTTACTTCCAACCCAAAATATTTCGAATCCCAAGCGCCCTCGCGCTTCAATAACCAAAGGCTGAAACCGTAAAGAGGTTTGCTTTGTCGGTGACAGCCTGACTCTTGAGCCACGAAGTGCTGGCGCTATGTGCCTTTGGTATATTTTAAACAATATAATCGTAATCCCTAGGGCAGTATACGTTTTATGCGAAAATGATGTTCAATCTTCGCACTGTGAGAACACCGGGTGGATGGTTTGTCTTAGTTAAAGTCGCTGATGTTACACGCGTCCATTTACACTTTAAGCTTTGTTTGCGTTATGATTGATGATATGTGGCAATGAGGAGAATGAATTCCCTAATAAAAAGGCCAAGGTTTTACATTTTGCCTAAAATGGCATCTGTAACTAACAAACAATCACTGCACTGTAAAACAGAAAGCATGATCTGGTTTTAAGTATATTGAACGAATTTTTTTTAGAAGGTACCCTGAGATTTTACGAATATTGAACAGCTCAGGGCAATGGTTTGTGTTGATCTAGACATAAAACTAAAAAGTAAATTATAACTTGAACTTAACACTTTGAACGCCGGCCTGACGTCACAGTTTTTCGAGTGAGCACGTAGCGCATGGCAAGAGAGCGATGAGAGCGACAGTTTCTTGTGCCATTGTTATCACTCTTTTATTCCATTGCGATAAGCGGCGTAGCACATGTCGTTCTCGTTCTCTCTTTCCTACCTCATTCGTTCTCAAGAGAATCACCGAGAGCGTCAGATGCCAAGCTGAACGGTGAGCAAAACCGTCATGCGAATTTATATGACACGGCGCTTAAAGTGTTAAAATAATGCCCAAAACCCGTGAAGTACTGGGCGCCTCCATCAAAGCCAGGAAAATAGGAACGTGTAAAAACAACAGAAATACTGTCATACTTATAAAAAGAAAACTAAGTTTAATATCAAACTAATAATAAATAAAAAAATGATCTTAAACTATTTTTCAAACTCAGCTCTAGAGCCAACACTCTATAGCACAATTACTAAACGATAAGGAAACGTAACGCTTTCAACCACTGCATGCACTTTTCTCGCTGAGCGTTCTGAAACACCGGTTGTGTGCTTAGCCCATGAACTATCCCATCGCGAACACGTCGTTGAACTGTACACACACACACACACACTTTCACGGAGGCACAATTTGTTGATGGGCAGCAAAACTTTTCTCATTAAGCTAAACACGATTCGGTAGCGAACTGCATTCAATGAACTCGCAGACAAGGGATAAAGTCTTCTAGCGGCAAATAGCTTTGCTGCTATCGAATCATTGCCGGCCACAAGCCTTTGAGCAAGGTAATTTTCATCTCGTCGTACCGATGGCTTCTCCATGATTGGTCCACGAGCTGTGTTGATGGTCGACGGTGGTTATCGTGGTTGAGTAAGCGTGCGGTCCTGGTTGTTGCGTTTAAGCCACTTGAATACGAAAACAGCTCAATTACAGCTAATTAACAGGCAAACAACACCAACTACGCGCAAATAAAAACGGCTCTTGTGGTAAGCGTAAATTGTTCTCCGTGGTGCGACTGTTGTGGTGTAATAACGAAGGTCAGCTTTCGTACCCACGAAGATACTAGGAAAACGAAATGAAGAGAATGGAGAGTTGCTGCCACTGATTCTACATTGCATCATAGGAGAGCACTGGAGAAAAAGGACGATATGAACAGCAACCGTAACGAAAAACGACGGTAAAGTTTTATCCGAATGATAATCAGCGTAATTTGCTCTGGTGAAACAGCTGCTAACAATAGCACAAGTATGCGAGATTTGATTATTAAGAGCAATGATAAGAGACACATAATTATTGCTACGACAAACACCGATTTCCTGTAATTAGTCAAATAATTATTGTGTTGATGTGTTGTTAATAGGTAAACTAAATAGCATGAGAATTTGAAATATAAATTTCCTATATTTTAACTCTTTACGTGATATAAACAACACTCAATTAGTAGCTACATCAAATCAAAGGATAATTATTCGCTCTTCACACTACGAGTAAAAATACGAAACTGAAGTGAAACAAATTGATAACATTATTTTCTTAACGAATGAGGTAACCTCATAATCAACTTTCCTTACTGAAGTACGGGCATCACTTCATCACGCTATCGAATTACTACATCAGTCAGACGGTGTGGTAGTGGAAATAGTAAACGATAATGAACGACAAATTTGAGTTTAAGGATTTAGGAAAGTTGTTGAAAAGATGCGCAATAGACAGATCATTCCATTCCTATTAATTGTCAACTCATATCTTGTACCACTACTATAAACGGTCAATCGTGGCATCGCACAGCTGAATCATCGGATCTGAAAGAACTGTGCTAAATTAGTCTGTTTTATACGAGTTAATTCCATTAGCAAGTTTTTATACATTTAATCACATGCTGACCCGTTCCACACCGTCCGGAGATTTTAATTTATTTGGACACCGCTACCTCGGTGTGGCTAGAATGTATTTTCCCGCAGGCCAGTGTGAATTTAAAGTTGTGTGGACTTTTTTTTCTCATACCACGTTGTATCTGCCTATGAAAGTTAGGCTTTGAAACTTCCGACACGTGCTGCTAGTTGTTTGGCAGTATGTTTTGTATCCAGCATTCAGCAACAAATGTACAAGCCTTTCCCCAGTTATCATTATTCATTCCACACGTAGCACATGTGTGCCTGCGAGGGGTATGTCAACCAAGCTGCGACCACCGTCATACTTTTGAATGAGCTCTACCTTACCTCTGTTTCCGCTTTGACAATGCCGATGTGCTGTAGAGTTGAAATTATGTCGACAACATAGATAAATCCGTAGAGGGCACAATTCCATAGTCACGTTTGCAACACGTGCGCCCTTCCAGTCAAAAACAAAAAATAGGATGCGTGATGCGCTCTGAAACAGTCGTAGCATTGCTTTTGTCAGTCAGATTTTCAGCACATCCACCCAAAAAGACAAAAAGATCGAATGAAAAACGAGATTTTGCGTTCAGATAGCCTTCTTTCAAACACAAACTAAACAAAAAGAACACAATAAACAAACAGATGTGTTTCATGGAGCTCGTCTCCTAGCTCGCACGTCGATACACAGATTGCTATAGAGGAAAGGAAAGGAAAAGGGATACAAAGGTGAAATCTATTTATTCTAAATCTGTTTCAAATGACTCTAAATCGGTTTAAACTCTGTGTTGAAGTCGAAATTAAAACGATCATCCAATTGTCTTACATATTAATGATCAATTTTAAATTTTTTACACCTACTTTTCCAAAAAAGCACCCTTCTTACCTCAATATAGCATTTGATAAAACTCTTATAAACGTCCAAGTGGTTTCAGTTTAGTGTCAATATCGCCTTCGCCCTTTTCTATTACTTTGTCACGATAACCGCTCTATTAATTCCCGTGTACAAAATTGACCCAAGAAAACAGGAAAGTTTAGTTTATTAACCCAAGTCAATTTGCTTTCCTAATGCTTCACACAATCATCACGAGGAGCTTAAGGTTAGGGCCAACCATGGCTAGGAGTCCGTATAACGCTGCATGGACCTGGTATTTTCTATACAGACTATGTACATATGTGCATTGCTTCAGTTGTAGATATAGACTTATCGGTCTGATTCAATTTTTTTTTTAATCCGCCAAAGTGGCTTAACGAAGTATGTACTTAATACTAGTTGGCGAGAGGAAATAGGTTGACGGGTACAAATTACATGGACTGGAGAGGATTATATTTGATCTAAAATGTAATATTTGTAAACAAGTTGTAAATAACTAAGTCCAGCCGAGCGAGTGTAAAAGTGTATTAGACAGCCACAAATTAATCACTGGATGTTGTTTAAAAACTCATTCCAAAATCAACCAACGGTCTCGTCAAACATATGAAGTTTCTGTTGTATCTCAATCATTCTAACGTAAACCCTCAGGGCAATCGGTCGTCCACAATCGTTCGGTAATGTTTATTTAAGTTTGAAATGCATATTTTTGCTGAGTAAATAGTTACAGCTTCCTTGTAACAGTAATGGCAATGCTTCGTTTCAGCAATGTATCATTCTGGTGAAAGGTCCATTCAAACATCCGACAAAATGTGTAATTGCTTTGCTTTCCTTATTTGCCCAAATGTAGTTTTCATTGCACGTCGACTGTCCAAGATGAGTGTAGACTACAGTTGTTAGCTATAGCATTGAAAGTTCAACACTTTTCCTTGTGCTTCTTGGATCGAAACCTTCTCGATTTGCTGCTACAAGGGTTGAATTATTTGCATAATCCTGGCCAGTATGGACAGAAGATAATTCTACGCGTATGCATATTATTTTTAATTTTTCGACGAACCTTGTGGAGAATTGGATCCTTTGCAATGAGCAGTATTCTTGAAAAACGTATATATCTGTTCGCCGTTGTTGAAAGGAACATGCGAGGCGTGTATGGAAGAACTGCACTTTTATTGCATTCCGTATCTAAGGGTGAATTGGATATTGACGCCATAGGAGGTGATTCATGGAAATCCGAAAGGCTATTGATAGACAAATCTCTATAGTTTTAAAAGCACTAATCAAGAGTTCAGCTTAATAAAACCGGTCAATAGTACATGTATGTGTGCATACATTTTAATGTATGAGTGTATGCGAGTGTATTTCGAAAGGTATTTGCAATAAAGAAATAGCACGATGAAGGGACGACAATTGTCAACCAAGCAATTATTGACACACCTTTACCATGTCATATGTCTACCATTACCAAGCTTTCTTTGAACGTTCAGGCATGAAATCAATACAAAATGGTTGTGAAAAATCTTGCATGTACGTAAGAAATAGTACGTGGTGGTAATAGTAGAAATTACGCTTACTGGCTAAAATTTGGCAACGACATTGGACTCCAAATTCGAGCTGCTAGCTTCAAGTTTAATGCGAACGATGGTGCTGGACAAGGTGATGATGTCGGATACACCACACACAAATCGAGTGGATGATGAGTTGGTTAGTTGGTACAAGCGGGTAATACTCACGGGCAAAGTTTATCCAGCTGCTCCTGCTTAGTAACGAAAAACAATTCCGATGTGGCCGATAGGACCTGCAGCGGTCTCGTGCACTGTATTGTCGCACGACCGCTGCAAAGCCATGATAGAAATTGGGAAAAGGGAAAGATTAGAGTAGAGCCAAATAACGGGCACGGATGCAACCATGCAGAGATGACAAGGGATTTCTTTTAGAGAGTGCATGGCAGCGATTAGGACAATTTCAATCTTGATAGGATGGTGGTGTGACACTAGCATCGTTCGCGCAACGAAAGAGCCTGTAACGAAAAACTGATGAATCCAAAATAAACGTTTTGCCATCACCTCCCTGGAGCTTCCAAGCTTACCAGAGGTGTTTAGATACGCTTCCAGTGCAACCGTGTTATAATCCGAACCCACGATGGAGATTTCAATCAACCGTTAACATTGATACATTGATACATTGATACATTGATAACATTGATTAATCGTCCAGTGGCTTGGTAAGCGAATTTGGGTCCCTTTTTGCAGACTATGCATTAGCTGCAAGCTGATCCTGTTGCTTGTGAGGGCGTGGTAATCTCATTCACTCTAAAATACCATTTAAAAATACTCTGGCAGCTTGTGGATTATATCGCGTAATGAACAGTTGGTTCGTTTTTAAAGCACTCGATTACAGGGTTGTTGAGTGATGTTGAGCTGGCTTAAAAACTCCTGAATGTATTGCTTAATACAGTACTATTTCAAAACTCAACAAAATAGCTTATTTAACTTTAACTTCCCATATTCTGCAGGACCTGCATTCACTGAATTCATTGAAACAAAACATAACATATGTCTTGCTCTGCTAACGTAGTACAAGAAGTAAATATTCAGTTGATCAACTTTGACGATAGAATTCCTGCCGATGTATGAGATTGATTGCAGGCCGTTGAGATGACCGCTCTCTTCTTATCAATTTTAGATTCACCGTAATACTAGCTACTCCACTCAAGCATGTGAGCAGCAAATTTACTACACCGCTCTATATCCCGGCTAACCTTTTCTATTATTTAGCAGCAGCGTTTCAATTTAACTATCCCCGAGCTCGGGCATTAGGGGCGTGAATGGCTCGCCAGATCTCAATTAAGATCATCTCATACACGAACTGGCTTTCGCTTCGAGCTTGGGAGCATTGTATATGTAGAAGTGCAGAACAGTGTTTCATTGAAACTTCAACGCTCAACACTTATGGTTTATATTAATTATCGTCCCGAAATCAATATTTTGAACCATACATTCCACACGGTCATGGTCCTGTGGGGTAAGGTAATTGATTGCAAACTGAAATCTAATACGTCGAGGATTGAGTACGGAAGTTGTTGCATCCACCAACATGATAAGTGCTTTTTGAGCACGGTGTAGTGAAAGTGTTCCAAGGGTGTTTGCATGAATGTGATTATTCAAGATAAATGTACTATTTTCATCGATTTTAGATTTGAAGGTATCGATTAGATAAGACAACTATATGTGACGAGTTTAACTTAAACCGGTTAGATGTTTTGTGGAATTGCCATCGAAATGGTGTTCAAATAGTGTAACAATTATGTATTGAAAAGGGCTTGTTGTTGAGAATTGGAAATCTTTTTCTTCATAGCTTTGCAGTAATAAACTACGCCATACCATACCAAACTTGCATGGCTTGCAGGGAGCCATCTTGGTCATTCGATATCGAAAAACGGCTTTTCAGACCTTCCGATGATGGAAACTAAATTGATTTATTCACTATCCATTCACTCGCTGCACTTGCAATAACTCTGGCATGGTCGATCCTTACACTAGCAATGACTAGGGTTGTACATTCACAAAAGAGACGCGTGACCGAGAGTGCATCCGTGTCAGTTAGCAGGTAACATTGTTGTCACGGTGCGACTAATTACCGAATGATTATGCACACGTTGTCCGTTGTACGCCGTAAAGCACTACAACGCATCGAATGCTTCTCGCAAGTATGATGAGCATTAGTTTGTGCTTTTTGAATGAAATATGGCAACAGCAACAGACCAGTTGGCACAGCCTTCTTCATTTACGGTCAGCCTTGTCAGTGCTTTGTTCCACTCATTGGGCTCACAGGGATTTTAATTACAACAGCGCCGTTCGCGCACGACATTGCTCTCAGAAGAGGATTTAGCATTGCACAAATCTGCGTGGAACGCACCTAAATTATACATGTGCATTGGTTTTTAGAACTGAACGGTTGCCGTTGTGTTACTACCGTAGCTTGCCGTTTCAGAAGTAGATACGTTTCCGTTGCTGTACTGTAAAACAAATGAAAATCGTTAACACAGCACTTTGAGGCAAATCTGGTTGTCATTCACGTTTGTAATCTGCTACGTACTATACTACTACGGTTTATGTTTGATTGCTAACTAAATATATTAAGCTAGTGAGTGTTCTTGGCGATGTAAGGCGATGTGAAGGATCCAAATACTGTAGGAAATTCAAATATGTTTTAAATAACACAATCAGCAGAGAGCTTTAGCAAATTTTAATTAAATGTACACCCGAGACTTCTTTAGTGCTATTCCACCACCTTGTTTGCCTGGCTGTGCTGCTCGCGGTACAGGCGTGCTGGTAGTGCTGTTGAATGTTTTATTGGACTGCGATGTTTTAACGCTCCGCCGATTCGCCCGATACGAATGTACTTGCAGGAAGGGTGAAATATTATTGCAATCACAATTGCACTGTAGCTGTGCGCTTTTTGCAGTACTCGGTCACGTAGTTTGCCGGGTGATTGGTTCGGTGGGTGGAATTCGGCATTTTATCTTCCCCCGATTCCCCACTGCACACTGCAATAGCAGATGAGGGCTTCGGCCTTCGCGTCAGCCATAATTGTCCACAACTATTCCCTTCTCGCATTTTGCCATCCTCCTGGTAGCAACCAAACAACAAAAAATCCCCGTACAATGTTCCGCTGCCGCAAAAACGGAAAGCGCATAATGCAATGGGGCTTTTGCTTTAAAATGTTATTTGATAATTCAACAACAGATGAAATCGTTAATGAATAACGAGCTGCCGGACCCGAGAGAGCACGCACACGGGTCCCATAATGAGGGAACGGACATTATCGAAATGAAGAGTAACAGGGCAACAGCGGCGGAGTATTGGCTGACCGGTGGAAGTTTGGGTAGATAGGGTCAGGTGCAATATGCTTCGCCATAAACCTATCCTTCCACGCTATACGACATACGACGGTTCGTACATCTTGTTGCCATTCTGTGCTCACGTCATACGATAACGGGTCATGAAAAAATCGATATTTTGGAACGACAAACAAGGTGCATTTTTGCAATCATCCACCAGCATCGGGGGTCATGCTCAAACCAACGCAATTAGTTGGTGAGCAACGTAATGCAAGCGCTGATTATTGTCCCTACCGTTTCGATTGAAGTCTTCATAAAGCAGGGAAGTTTTTAATACATATAAATGAAGACTGATTGCAGATATCGATTTGGAGGTTGAATTCTTTTCCATCCCCTTCAAGACAAATTGAAGCGATGCGTTGTTTACCAACCCAAATTGATATGAACATAACGTATAATGCAAAATAGAAGAAGAAGAAGAAGAAGAAGAAGAAGAAGAAGAAGAAGAAGAAGAAGAAGAAGAAGAAGAAGAAGAAGAAGAAGACGAAGAAGAAGAAGAAGAAGAAGAAGAAGAAGAAGAAGAAGAAGAAGAAGAAGAAGAAGAAGAAGAAGAAGAGCAGAAGAAGAAGGAAGAAGAAGAAGAAGAAGAAGAAGAAGAAGAAGAAGAAGAAGAAGAAGAAGAAGAAGAAGAAGAAGAAGAAGAAGAAGAAGAAGAAGAAGAAGAAGAAGATGGGCACACAGCACAGAAGATGGGAAACAGCTTGGGGAATGATTATTAGCTACTTTTAGGACTTTTAAGAATGAAAAATTGAACCCTGCGGCACAGTGTGTAAACAAAACAACTACAGAATCGCTGAACATGTCTACGCCTGCTTCCGAACAATTCAATATCTCGCTGAAAGAATATCTTATATGCCTGAACGAATCTACAACTCGCTGAACATGTCTATATAATCCTCGAAAACCCTGTAATGCTATACTATACTATACTCGTAAAGAATGTAGGATGTAGTATTGTGAAAGGAAATTTGAGTAAAATGCCAGAGGCTGGTTGTTTTCCTTACCGACAGATACTTCTCTAGTAAGTTATCCAAAATTTTAGTTGAATCTACTTTTAGGCTTTGGCCATGTCTATACATACAGGGTTTACTTAGCCAATCCGGTCGTAAAGGTGTCATCTGTCGCCGTAAATACTCATTCGAGTGACGTAAACCCTTGTGGCCTAGTGAAGTATGAACCGCGCATAGTAAAGAATGAAAGCGGCGCACTGAATTTGGTATTTATTTCATATCATTTTTTAGAAGCTATTGATTTATAATCTTCACAAGTGCTGTACTTTATATAGCACAACGTAATTTGGCGAAAGAAGTGCAAAAGAGAGACGCGCAACAGCATATCCCACAGGAATTTGACCGTAAAAAGGTGCACAACTCTTGCCCATCTTCCATCATTCTCTTTTATTAACTCATTTTCTTAGCGTCCCAGACGCCTCGTCGGTCAATTGAAAAGGGCCATTGAAAATACACCAATGAACAGACGAAGGGAAATGGTAATCGATAATACAATTATTTCTTTTAGAACCAACGTTCATGCCCGGGAGTGCTTTCATTCTCGATACCTTTTAGGCACACCGTCTATCGCTGGTCACTTTGGGAATTTTGAACCTTTTTGAACAGTGATTTCCGTTCCACTGCTAGCTAAAATGAATGATGCGATATCATACCGCGTTATTGATATCACAAATTTCAAGCTCACCGGCTATCGGTTTAAAGCAAACCAATTAAAATCTTATCCACCTCCTTGTACACGCCAAAACTTGCAGCGCTTGAGTGTGATACTTTCCCGTGAGAAAGTTTCCCGTAGTCACGGGACCTAGCCAAGTTCAAAGCTCCCGGAACGATGTTTCGCGTTTGGGAGGTTCAGGTTCGTTGTCTTTCCCTCCGGTTACGGCAGACTGTGTGCGTTTTGCATGTGCAAGGAAGCGATAGAAGAGGTGATTGTATCACCCTGTCCGAGGGTATATTCCCAGCTGAGGGAAAAGGTATCTCGAGAGAGCTTGGTGGTAGTGCCTTTACGGATCGTAAAGTTTCAATTTTGCGTGGTAGTTTTCGGTAAAGTTTGTGGTTCTTTTGGCACCGAGTGTAGTGGTTGGCACGTCCGGGAAACTGGTGAAAGAAACCTTCCATGTACAACAGAGGGCACAAAACAGAGAGGTAAGAGTTATTGAGTATTTTAACAACTTAAAACATGGTACAGTTAGTGTGGTAGAAACAATCAAGGACTCGGTGGGAGTGTCGGAAAAGTTTTGCTTTAATTAATGCATTTTTCATAAGAAGTTTAGTTATTTCAGTGTTTATATTAAAAAGGTTCTCAGAAGAAGGTCGTGAAAGCGAAATCATTATCACTATCAAACGTGTTCAGATTCATAAAATTTGAATAAAGCACGTTAACATCAACATTAGAACCAACGGTGTTCTACAAATGGCAGAACAATCTAAATTGACCTTTTTTTTGTCTTTTATTACCTATTCCATTGCTGCTCAAAACTGCTCAAAAAGAACAAAATGTATGTCCTTAGTTTTGCTTTTCCCAAAATCGATTCATACTTCAGTTTTTTTTTTGCCTTCCTTATACTGGCGAGCTTTCCAAAAGTATGAAACTCATTTGCTAATTTCAGTCCGATTCGTTTCAATGCCCAAACGAATTTTTTTTTCTTTTATTGCGTCCATTTTTGTCCTTCTCGATCGTCGTTGAGGCGAGTAAAAGATACTTTCCGCCATTTAACAGATGGCACTTGGAAGTAGCAGGAGAACGAAAATGAGAACAAAAAAACATGCCAAAGTTATGAGAGAATGCGAAAGGAAAGGCAAACAAAGTTTTAATTTAATACCCACAAACTGGAAACGCGAAAGTCCAGATCGGTTACCCGCCACGGTGTTGGATAGGTCAACATGCTTGTGATTATTCGTCTAACCATCCGTTACGGGATTGCTATCGGATTATTCCACATTGGACGAGCGATTGCGATCGGAATCACGTTGATAGTAGGATGAGTGTGGTATGTTTCTTTTGCAATTTACAATTCATCAGCTACATCACCACCTACAGAGATTTATTTACCTCCGTTTTTCCTTCATTCTTCTTTACTGCTGCTTTCCAGTTTCATTTCTAGGAGAAAAGTTGGTTCCCTTTGTAAAAAAAAACAAAACGAAAGAAAGTAGCAGTATCAGAAAGATGAAAGAATGGAAACAAAAACAAAACGCAAGAAGTGTAATCATTTAACAATTCCATTTCGATGCTAAACCTTTTTCACGCCGTTCTTTCCCCTCAAATTTGTTCCCCACTGGTACCGAGTCGCAAGAGCATAATGAAATTACTTTAATAATAATATTTTAATGCTAGTTTTAATTTTCACTCTCCATCCGGTTGAAAAGAAACAGCTGTGCTCGCTCAGAAAATACCGCAGCAACGTGAGTCAAAGCCAAGCTGCTTGCCTTGCTTCTGGGAACCGAATCGATACCAACTGCTGCGGACACCGACCTGGCAAAGAGTAAGGACATTAGGGACGCAAGAAAAAACTGGCATATTGTTACATCCTTCAGAATTGTGGTGCGTTCTTGGCACTTTACTTTCTAGGCCGAATTTACTCTTGAAGTAAGTTGCTGTTGCTTTTTTTACATCTTGACGAATATAAAACGACCGAGAAAACCAATTAAAAGAAAAACCATTGTAGTAAAAAAGAAATATTGTTCTGGGAACCCATGAGTCCATGAGTTAAAAACTTTAGTCGCCGAAGTACGGAAGGATAGTTCTTGGTAATGGTATTAATGAGTATAGGATTTGCTCGAAGGAGAACAGAATTGCGCAACCTTTCGTAAGCCTTCCATGCCAGTGAAATGCTATTCATCAGATTTAATTAGTGTTAAGCTGTGCCGCTTTGCAGCTGGTGGCTGAACATTGCAACGCCAGATGGAAATTGGGAGGCATTTTTATGTTATTAAGTGTGCAATCTTTTTCTCTTTCTTCGAAATAATTTTAAAGTTTCAGTGTTTAAATACATATGTGTATCTTTGCACTATAAACAATAACATACAGCCTTACCGCGGCTTTACCTTTAGGTCGATAGCCCTGTAATACGATAAATATTGCAGGGTAGCTTTTGTTTGTATGTCATCGTATAGTGTGGCTTTAAATTTAATTATCGATGCTCTACCAATGTGTCAATACAAAATGTGTCAAAACAGAATGTGTTTGTAGGCTTTAAGAAACACGATTGTATGATTTGCAGTTGCAGTGCGTCGCCCAAATGAAGCAATTAATATTCGCTCTGATTAATGCATTCATAAACAGGGCACCCGCAATATTTTTTGCACTGGTAAGAGACCCCCTTTCAACTACTCTCATCTACTGCTTTCCTCTCCTGCTCTGTTAATAGTGAACAAAACCAAAACCAGAAAAAAACAAACTGACAACATCAGTACCAGCAATTGCAATAAAAAAGACAGTATTTATTATTACCATAGAGTAGTGCAGTGCAGATAGAGAGCCCCGTGGATGGCTGTGGGAAATACGGCACTGGAGGCAGTAAAATATGCACTGTAGCGAGAAGGCTTTTGAACAAGTTTGGTTGTGTTCGATGTCAGAAATTTGAACTGAGAGGAATATGTAATTGATTCGTTTTGAAACCAACTACAATGTTTTGTCCCTAATGCAATTCAGATGCATTTAGGCAAAAGCTTTCAACCAAAATCGACTGTAATTGATGTTGCTGTATGCGTAAGCTTCTTATGTCCCATAAAAGAAATGATGATTAAACGTTAATTATATATTATGAACACATTGGTAAACTGTGCTATTTTTTATGCTAGCACCAAAAGAACATAATAGTGGTCATTATTTCGTTCGACTGTTTTTTTATTCGTTCAGGCTTTTTTCCGCTTTAAAAATTATTAAATTAAGTGAATGTAAAAGTTTTTATAAGTTCTTACATCCAGTTGCGACTTTCTTTTTTGTAGTTTGTATACAGGGTTTTCCACGATTTATTGGTTGGTTCTGATAAATTTTTCGTGGGTTTCCATATTTTGTTGGCATACGATTTTTTGGCCGTTTCGCAGAATTTGTTGGTCCAATTGTATTGATATCCAATCGGAAAATACCAATAAATTAAAGGAACGAACCTAAAATCTTTGGGATACGATCAAAAAACCGTGGGAACGCACCAAAAAAATCATGGGAACTGACCAATAAATCGTGGGAAACCCTGTAAGTCATTTAGCTTTCTGAATTCATTTCCCTTCCTGATGAAAGAGTAAGAGGTGAAAACATGAGCTTTTCAGAACGCTTTGTTCGGAATGGCATCTGTTTGTTTTTAAACAATTCAAGCTGCACTCTTGAACCTGATGTACATTATGTTTAAACGAAATCATTATAATATCATCATTAAAGCTGTGAAATCATTATTATAATAGAAGACAGCTAACTTTTATCTTTATCTTTAGAAAGTCCTTTGAAAGTTAAAGCATAGGGTACTAAATTGTAAATTTACATCACTTTGAGGTGGAAATATGTAATACTGCAATATCTATTGAATGAATCCGATCATAACGATACTGGAAATTTTTAATTCAAATCCGTTGCAAACATTAATTAGAATATCTGTGGGAGCATTTTTCGGCAAACAGTACAAAAAATATCAGCTCTTGTTTCCTTTTCAAATATAAATTTTCGTTAACGCTGACGCTCGATGTCACACTTTGCGTTACGCTGTTTCTATCTCGCCCGTTCTGCCTTCGCTGCCGTATAACACCATCACGCTCGCACGACCGCACGACGAATACCCCTACCATCGTGAGCACGACCAACGCTGCAGGGGTGCTCAACCGTTTCCTCGCTTTCCGAACTCGACCGAGCAGTGCGCACACTATCGACTCGCCCTTGCGAGCCCCTGCCAGCGCATGCGCGTACGAGCGAGCGAGCGAGCGAGCGAACGATCGAGTTGGCTACGCGATATGATATATTTTTTGACAAAACGAATATCGTTTATTAATACGGTTATAGGTTTCGTACCCGCGTTTCGAGTGCGATTTACACTTTTTTAAGTTGATTTCCAGTGTTTTTAGTTTAGTTTGAGTATTAGGTTAATTTCTTTAGGTGCGCATGGTGAAGTATAGTGTAGTGTAGTTTAGAAAAGTGTTGTGTATTGTAGTGTAGTTTAGTGCGCAGGGCAGTGTAGATTTAGTGTAAGGAGATTATTTTCGTAACGTACGTTTCGTGTACGTTTTGTGGTTCAATTTGTTGTTCCTGCGTGGAACGTGTGTTCCTGTGTTCCTGTGTTCCTGTGTTTCTGTGTTCCGGCGTTTTCTTGCAATTCTGTTTTTGCTACGATATGGAGCATAATGAGGAAAGTGTGGGCAACGGTTGCCCTATGATTGACATCATGTCAGGTATAATATTTCCTACTTTCTTTTATTCACAGCACTTATCTAAAATTCTTTTTTTTTTTTGTTTTACAATTTTCAACAGCCCCAGTTACAGAACCCTATCCACAAACCATGCAGCCCTCCGTAAGTGATATAGTCTCACAGAATCTCACTCCACCGGAAGAAACTCCGAACGAAAAGAAAGCAAGGCTTCAAAGGAAGCGACAGGCGTTGTACAGGGCCAAGAAGCGCCTCCCGGGTGCAGCTCCTACGCTGGCAGCTGTACAGGACGACCAACAGGCTGTACCTTCAACTTTGGCCGGGTCATCCTTATCAGCAGCTTCTGCAATCCTGCAACAACAACAACGAAGGAATACAGACGATGAATTGCTCAATGAAATCGCTGGACAATACTCCACCCCACCGGATGAAACACCACCCGAGAAGAAGGCAAGGCTCGCCAGAAAGCGACAAGCGCTGTACAGGGCCAAGAAGCGCCTCGCGGGAGCAGCTCCTACGGTGGCAGCTGTACAGGACGACCAACAGGCTGTACCGTCTACTTCGGCCGGGACATCCTTATCAGGAGCTCCAGCAATCTTGCAACAACAACAACTACGAAGGAATATTGACGATGATTTGCTCAATGAAATCGCTGGACGGTACTCCACCCCACCGGATGAAACACCACCCGAGAAGAAGGCAAGGCTCGCCAGAAAGCGACAGGCACTGTACAATGCCAGGAAGCGCATGGTGGAAACTCCGAATGTCGCAACTGTGGTCAACCGCGCCCCAGCACCAGCATCAGCACCAGTACCAGCACCAGCACCAGCACCAACACCAGCATTGGTAGACCCAACTGCAGCAGTTGCTATCCGAGTGCCAATACATCAGCAGCTACAAACATACGTGCGCCATCTTCGCGACCATGAAGCAGATCAGCAGCGACAATTCATAGCCCGGCGTCGTATGACCGGCCATCTGAGAGTAGCACATGGGAACCATGAGTCGTACAGTTGTCCCTCGCTTCATACGCTTGCACCACGCGTGCCTTGCAATTTCTGTTCCGCTCTCAAGTGGCCTGGAGAGCCGCCCAGTGTGTGCTGCAACAGTGGACAAGTTGTGCTTCCACCGTTTCCCGAACCGCCAGCAGAGTTGCGCCAACTATTTGACGTGCCGCAATTTCTGCTCAACATCCGGCGATACAATAATGCGTTTACCTTCACCTCTATCGGTGCCTCAATACGAGGAAATGACCCAGTACGCCAGGATCTACGAGTCGGTCACGGTGGAATTTACAACTATCGCATACAAGGTGCGCTTTGCCATCGAATCGGTTCGCTCGCTGTGCTTCCAGGACGTCCACCATGCTACGCACAGCTGTACTTTTATGATTCAAGCTCGGAGGGTCAGTACGACGAAATGCTGAACGCTCGCGTATACCAGGCATCGATCAACGGCGTTACAATGCACCGACTGCAGATGAAGTTGGTGGCGTGTTCGTGTGCGATGATACTACCGGAGCCACGGAACATACACGCGATATTGTGCTGCAGCATCGTGCCACAGGATACTTGCAGCCTGTGTTTGATACCAACCAGTTGGCAGATGCACTCCAATACCCGATTCTGTTTCCGCGGGGTGAAACCGGTTGGACTTACGGTATGCCAAAGGTACAGCGCCGAACCAGACAGCAGCAACAACCAAGCAGACCAACAAGTTCGAGCAACGGAGCGGCGCACATAGATGAAAATGATGATGCTGCTGAGGATCCTAATCCTGAGTTGGATGAAGCAGAGCGTTCAGCAAATCAAATAACGCCACGCGAATATGCCGCATATCGCATAGCCTGGCGGGAAAACGCTCAAACGCTTATGCATCGTGCCGGACGATTGTTTCAGCAGTACTGTGTAGACCAGTACTGTAAGATAGAGATGCAGCGGTTGAAATATTTGCGAGAGCACCAGGCACAACTTCGCACTGAGGCGTACACGGGCTTTATGGATCTTGCCGGCGCTGAAGGTACCATCGCGGATCTTCATCCCGATAATTTGCCTAATGTGGCTGTGGAAATCCCTGTAGTGCAAGAACCACCTGTTGCACCCCGTCGTTCCATCATCGATCCGCCCTCGAACCTGTCGCGTACGGGCACGCGTGTTATTCTCGGACCATCATTTGTCGGTAGCAATCGATATATGCGAGCGCAATATCAATATCGGTTTCCGTGCGTAGCACTGTAACCGGGCCTCTTAAGCTAGTCCTTTTCAAATGTTCACACAGCAAACACGTGGCAAGTAGCATAGTTTGCCGGTGACAAAAAGACAACAAACGCAATGCTTCAAACGCGACTTTCCCAAAGCTCTCGCGTATTCTCACCGGCACAACCACTTCTCGCGTGAGAGTTTGCTATGCTACTAAATGTTACATTACATTCTATCCAAACGGCTACCGAACGATAACGTTAGCTCGGACCGGCTTTTTTGCCACCTTACACTACACCAGCTCGGGTGGATTGTTTTGATTTGCTCGGTCGTGTTCCGCAACGGAACCGAAAAAAGCCGATCTCAGCATCGTCCGTAGTACCCTTACGCTTCGTGAGCTGCTCTTGATCAATTTCCCCTCCAAATCGTGCAACGTTCCTTTTCTCTTTGAACGGAAAGAGCGCACGACTTCCCCTGTGTATGCTGTGCAACCTTAATGCTCTCTTTCAAGCGGGATCCTGATGTTCACCGTCGGCATCGATTTTTTTCAAAGCCAACACAGAGGATCTCAATGTCAGCTTCACTCATCATCAGATTTGTCTGATGTGCATGAGGAAAGGAAGACTACTGTTATCTATGTCAGTATCGTTTGGTATGAGTGACAGTTTCCGCAGACTACTGAGTTCCTGATGCATCTTGCATGGTTTCGCTGGTTTCCGAGCATCATCTGACGTAGCAATCGATGTGTAATTTGGAGATGAATCGCAGATCGAACCCCATTATGGCGCTAATTGGACAAGTCCGATTTAAGATCCCGTCTAAAGCTGCAGCAGTACCGATTACTCTGGATTCATCAGGATTATAAGTTAGTCACTGTTCTTAAGTCTGTCTTAGCTCTGGATTTTTTTCTGAAAACTTTTATCATAATATAAATATTTAATTCTTTTTATTAATTTAATTCAATTAATTCAAATTCTTATCTTCTTTCCTCCTATTTTAACGTTAAGCGTATCTTTCCTCCCATTTTAGCGTTACGTTTACGTTAAGCTTGAGTTGATAGATAATGGTCAAACCATTCCGAATAACGTCACACAGCGTTGGAAGATGCAAAGCAAGATTCCTAGGGTGATTTGAATTCTACGATTCGAAATCCTGACAGCTGAATGTAAAGGTAAACTGAAATCAACGACATTTTAAGCTCGCCACACATGAAGGGCAAGTAAACGGACAAACAAATAACCCAACCACATGATTTGACTTAATAGCAGGCGGAATCAGAATGAACTTCCCTAAACCCAGTCATTTGCTATGGTGCCTTTTCTTTCGTTCGTTTCGAGCGGAAAACAAAACTCTACTTGCATCATTTTGTGTTGGCAAGGCACGAGGGATTAAGTGCCGTCACTTAAGCGAATGCAAAACAATGCTTAGTCTCTCGGGTGTGCACGTTCGGCATTGTCTGCGAATAAGTATGCCCTGTACATTCGTTCCTTGGCACTGAATGGTAAACCACTAGCTGATCACCGAGAAATGGTAAATTGTTCTTCCAGAGCTGCTACCGCGCCGCTGGGTTGACATTTTCGACACACAATTTGGCACAGTCCGGTAAAGGGACAGCAGCCCATGGTGTTGGGAATGAATGGAGTCAATTCGTTAGTCATTTTGCATTATTCTGAACTCTTCTTTCCTTGCTGCCAGGTTTGACACAGTGAATTTTATTTTGTTTGCCTATAAATGGTCCAGTGATATATGGTTTGTTTCTCAATACCATGCACCCCATACTACATATTGGGTGAGTTTCGATTTGCATAAACCGGACATTGTTATGGATTTAGATTTGACTTCAGGGTACAGAAAGATTGTCTGCATAATATGATAAAAGGTATCCTATTGCATACGGGCGAACATCAGCTAGCTGATCAGATCGTTAAAAATAATTGGAAAAACAAAAATGATTCAAGGACTTGGTGTAATTCCAAATTTGTAGATTTAACAGAAACATAGTGTACGAGTGATATTAAGACCATACTACACCCCCAAATTTATGCAAAAAGTCCAAAGATTGGCCTTGACCGTGTTATTTGCAACTGAAACGGCAACTCATCTAAAAAATATAAAAACTACTACTACACCTTTCAACAGATCAATATCATATTTGCTCATCCGTTGGTGCCATTCATCACCTTTGCTGCGGGCCACATCGATTATGGGCATGCATTTTGTAGACTTAGTTCAACGTTTTTGATCAGAAATATGTTTTTATCTAAGTTTTTATTCTAGGTATGCCTGTTTAATACTTAATCTTAATCATGGGGGAAACATTTTGCGATATGTGTAGTAATTAGCTTTACTTCTTCAAAAATAAATTCTTTCGCGGACCACACCTGTTAACGCCACGGACCACAAGTGGTCCACGGACGACAGGTTGGAGACCACTGGGTTACCGCGTGGAGAGCAAAAGGAATAGTTCGACCGTACATTCAATTACATACATTCAGTTACACATAAAAAAAGACATAGTTTTATTTCATCTCGCAGGAATGTTGATATACTTGACCATACATATTATTGATCATTTTTTGCTGAAAATAAGTTCCTGATGCAGATCGAACGTAAAATTGGCTGGTTGCTCCATAGTATCCAATATCCAGTCCAAATAAGCGTCTGTGTTGACGTAAACTAAAGGGTAGTGTATACTGCATAAAGATGACCCGGTCACAAAAAATCCGCGCAAAAAGTGTCTATCTCTTGATTTCAGCGCTTGGAGTGAGTGTAGCGCTGCACCAACAACTACACCCACGCATGTATTTTCCACCGTTCGTTGTAGCATCACACAATGCATTGATCGATCGACGACAAAGCTCAACTTCAAGTCTTGCCACCGTTTTTGACATTCCTCCACGTCGATGTATCTATCACCAACATTGACAGTGTCATAGCTGGAAGAAGATATTACCAGGCTTGATGTATCATAATTACGAATGGTGTCGATGATCGGTAAGCAGATGGGCTTCACATTCGACCGACTTGTATCCACAGGAGTGGCCAGTTGAATCAATGCAATATCATCGTTTCTGGTTTTGTTATAGAGTGGATGAGTGAAGATCTTCTGGATCGCCACTCTTTGAGTAGGAAGATTGCATGAATCAGGATTATTTGCCGCAGAACAATCCTTCTTGACAGCTTCATTAGTATCTCCGAACAGTAGAAGAACGCTGAAAGCAACATGACATATAAATTTCCAAGCAATGTCATATTGAAACACATAGGCATACTTACTCTTGACTAGAATCATCAAAACAATCTGCTGGACCAACAGCGTGCAGCTCGCTTATGAGTGTTACGATACACTTCACTGTATCAAAAGTCGGCACATTGTAAAAGACATACCCTAGCCATGGTGTTGGATAGCTGATTGATGATTCTCCGCAGGTATTAAAGTTGAGCAAAGTCTGGCTGGAGTTGTGTTGTACCGGTGTCAAACTTATACGTTTACTCTCTGTCGCACGGAATAATGTAATATTACGCTCTTTTTCGTATATATTCTCCATCATCCATTCGAGATCGGCCAGCTTAACCGGGTAATAGATATACGGTCCAAAATTCAAAACAGGAAAAAAGTCTAGTCTACCCGGATATGCTACATTCATCCCGTGTAAAAAATAATGTGTACCGTCTCCATACCGTAACGGCATCTGAAACGGACTGCCAGGTAAGGAATGTAAAGGCATTTGTCTGAAATTTTCCACCTCGACTGCACACCGAATCAAACTATCGCCAAAATGATTATAAACTTTTTCATGCAAGAATCGTTGCTGGCAGCTCGAATAGTTGATCAACTTAAGCTTTTTGTTTTGGACGACCTGATCTTGATCTAAAGATGACAGTAAAACTACCGTAGGATCATGCTGATGCAGTTGATCCATGAAGGGCAAACAGATCGGTTTGATGTAGGGATTGCTTAGATTAGCTGGCTCGACAAACTCTATCAGTGCATACAGTAGTTCTGATTCTATTTTTGGGGTGATAATGTTCTTGATTTCCATCAGCTGGAATGTTCCCTCACATGTGCTAGAGGTGCAGTTGGTTACTTCATTTGAGCTATACTTTCCTAGGAGAACAAATCGCCTGCAATAATTGGAGGAAAAAACCATAATAAGGGGTTGCACGCTATCACTTAACGCAAAATGACTTACCAAATTACATCGTTTTGTGTAATGAACTTGGGGGCAATCGCATACCATTCGTTTATGAGCACCACCACGCTCCTCAACCAAGCGGTTCCGCTGTTCACATTGTCATGTTCCCAAAATGACCCAATCCACGGGAGGACCGTTACCTGTGGAATGATCTCAGATCCGGTGTTGGTTAAGCCACAAGTGTCCATATTGAACAGACGCAACTTTTCCTTTCCCGGCTGCTGCTGCAACTTGTTCCATTCCGCCTCAAGGGTGGTATTGGTTGCCGAAATTCTAACAGACTCCGGTGTTTCTTGCATGTTGTACCGCATGTTGTACAGTATCCAGTCCATATAGACTTCCACATCGTTGTAAATGGTTGGTCCCATTGAATCACAGGCCAATCCATGCAGCTCTATTCCTCGCAGAAAGTATCGCTCGGTCCCATTGAATATCTTTCTTTCCTGGAGCGGTGCTCCCGCTTCTAGTTGAATGCATTTTTCTCGGTCGTGTTCGTCCACTACTTCCGCACAAAACCGTTTGTTGTCCAGATTTAACTCAATATGTTGTTCGGAGTATCGTCTCAAACACTCGTCGGACTCAACATATTTAATAAACATGTTTTTGTATGCAGCTTCTTCCAACGAAACCGTCGCCACGTGCAAGTTCGTCTTGGCGTTTGTTCGTAGTTCGGAAGTTACAGGCAGGCAGATAGGCTTTACATTGGGTTGCGTGGTATCTGCTGCAATCAGCAACTCAATCAGTGCGATGTTATTGGTATAATCATTCCTGTCAAACTTTGGATGCAATATCACCCGTTTAATTCGCCGTGTTTGTGAAGGATGGGTACATACGGTCGTCCCATTGCGATCGAAGCAATCCGTATTCGACAGGTCAACGTAGCTACCAAGCACAATAAATGCCCTAAATAGTTGAAAAGTGACAAGAATATTGATTACCAATAACACATTTGATCAAAAACTACAACTGTACATACTCGTTACGATCGTCTTCAAAGCAGTGTGCAGGCCCAACCGCATACCACTCGCTGATAAGCGTAATTGTACATCTAGGAACGCCGTCGTTCGGAGTTCTAACGGACCCAAGCCATGGCAGTGTCCAACTGGTACCATTCTCAACATATGAAGATGATTTCACGCCGCACGTTTCGAAGTTGAACAGCCTTAGCTTTTCCTCATAATCTATATCCAGCACATCACTCTCGTACGAAAGCACACGCTCATCTATGTACGGTTTAATCCATTCCAGATACATGGTGACATCGGTGTAGGCGGTGTACTTGAGCGGATCGCACAGTCCGGTATTGCCACGTAAAGGCGTGAATGACACCAGGCCCCTCACGTACCACTTGCCACTGACCTCGAAGAACATTCCACCGCCGCTATCTCCATTGCATGCACTTACTCCCTTCTCTCCCTTGCCACAAAACATGTCCGACGTCAGGTGAGTTCCAAACACCCCCCGATCGCTTGCAATGCACGTCAACGCATCCACCACACCAATTTGGGCTTGTTTCAGCTGATCCGACACAACGTCCTGTTCATTCAGACCAAATCCAACGATAGTTCCGTTTCTACCCACAATCGACTCCTGATTGCTGTCCCTGGTCCACAAACAGACCGGCTGCACATACTTGTTCATCGTGATGTTCGAGCCCAGCTTTATCAGAGCAATATCGTTGATAATGCTGTTTTTGCTAAATCCCGGGTGAACTATTATCTCTCGCACACGGTGCGTCTGCGTGTATTCGCTTGTTTCGTTGAGATGGATTCGTCCCACGTCCACCGACACTCGTGATGCCGAAATCACACCGCTTTGGGTATACACACAATGGGCCGCTGAAAGAAATGTTTAGCTTTTCAAAAGGACTTACACTTGCTACAGCAGTGGTCAAAATACCTGTAAGAATGGTGTTTTCATCGAGGATGGATCCACCGCAGGCGTATTCGTACTGTCCATCCTTTCGATGGAAAAGCGCCACGTGCCACGGCCAGTGTCCAGCCTTCGCGTCAATACCATTATGTATGAGGTAAAGGGACTTTACCTTGCGTCTGCCACACGCTAAACGATTCTCTACTCCACTCGTTTGCGACACCCAATACAGGATCGCAAGCAGTGGAAGGAACCATTTCAGTGAACAGCCCATAATCACACACGACGTAGCACACCAATTTCACACAAAAGCTCAAACGCTGCGTATGGAACGGTAGGCACCAAACTGGACTGTACCGTCGCCAGGTCACAAGTGATCAGCGCTTTGCAGCGATCAATGAAGACGAGAGGCTAAAAATGTGCCAAATTTAGCTATCCCAATGGTATGTGGCATTTGAGCATACCCCAAAACTGGTTTCAAATTTAAACATAAAACTTGATCCGACAAACCAGCGACCAGCAAGTTGATAGTGCGCGCGGGAACAGCGAATGTATCCGATTATCATCGAAGCCATTACCGGTCAAGCCAGTTTTCGTTCTTTGGGGTTGTGCGCTTCGTTTGGCTTTAGAATAACAATTAGGAACTAAACAGCTCGTATATAAATACTTCCTCTAGAAACTTCCGAGTATTATTAAGCATATGTTCATTTAATTTAACTTTTCTTTTCTTCCCTTTTTAGCACAACCACCATTGTCGGTTATGACCTGCCTGTACCACTAGTGGACTGGCTTTTGTCACTGACTGACTTACTGATTACACATAGCAGCATCAGGTCAGTCCTACGTATGGGGGCACGGCCTATTTGGGGCTTGAACCCATGACGGGCATGTTGTTAAGTTGTACGAGTTAACGACTGCACCACCAGATTGGTCCTGATTTCATTTAACACTTGCTTAAAATATCTCCCAAATCTTGGTAGTATCTTCAAGCTGTTATGCAATTCAGTTCATTCCGTTGCTGTAGAGCTGGTTAAAGAACACAAGCATTTAAAAACAATCTCGACGGCCGAATACAAAAAAGTATAAAACGATATGGGATCAACTTGGACTCATGCAGATCATAGTTGTTTCAAATGTTGCGGGTGTTTCTTGTTGCATCTTATGTTGTTTAAGAATATATTTTCTCTCATATCCTATCATTACTAATTTCGAATGGCCATTAAGGTAATTAATTTTTTAACAAACTTCATTCATTTACTTTTGTCTTTTCTTGTTATTTGACATTTATCTTTGAGTATTTTTTTCTTTCTTTTTTTTTAGTTTTAAGACGGCATAACGATGTCAGAAACTATTTTTATCGAGCGAATGGTTTGGATTGGAAACATAAAATTCGGTTACGGTAAGCAAACGAGGCAAAATGATTGCGCATAGAAACTACGAAAGTTCCCGATCATTATCAAGACCGTAACCGGTTTCACTCATCGCTTTCGATCGATGGATTTGCTTTGTTCATAGGAATTAATTTGGTCTGATCATAAAACTGGCAATCAGACGAAAAAGGCCTATCATGATGATATTTATTCGTTTGAGTCGTCGGCAATGGGCCTCTCAACACCAAAAACATCCCTACTCATCACTTCGAACATACAGGCATACTGAGGACAAATTTCAGTCAGTTTACCTAGCACTTGATAACGCTGTTTTGTAGAATGTTCTGCACCAACAATGCTATCATCTATAAAACCTGCTCAGTTTCTGCTTTTCTTTCTTCTTCTTCTTCTTTTGGCTCAACAACCGCTGTCGGTCAAGGCCTGCCTGTACCACACTACTTGTGGGTTTGGCTTTCAGTGACTTATTGATCCCCCCATAGCAGGATAGTCAGTCCTACGTATGGCGGCACGGTCCATTTGGGGCTTGAACCCATGACGGGCATGTTGTTAAGTCGTACTAGTTGACGACTGTACTACGAGACCGGCTCGCTTTTCTTTACATAGTTTAATAAACACATGGATCGACATCACGCAGCAGAATTTAACTTTGGCGTTTGTTTTGCCATTCCCATAATGGAGGGAATCGCAACGATTCCCGGAACCTTTACCTATAACTATGTTAAGGAACGAGATTATAGCACGCACCTTGAAAAATATCAGAAATATAATGGAAATAAATATGTAATGAGAATTATAATAATACTTATTCAACAGGTTTTCCGGACGTAATCGTTTTTTCAAATGTGTTCGCGCACTATGAATTTGCATTAAGCCGTCAGAGCTGCTCTGCAGACAAAATCTCATAAACTATTCTTGAATCGATTGCGTTTCTTCCTGTTTTAAATGTCTCTTCATTATTATATGTGATGCAACGTGCGCTCTTCACTTGTAGATGACTCTTTCTGGTAGGGCTAGTTTGTTCCGCGTCTCTCTCTCTCTCTTTCTCTCTCTCTCTCTCTCTCTCTCTCTCTCTCTCTCTCTCTCTCTCTCTCTCTCTCTCTTTATCTCTCTCTCGCCCTCTCTCTCTTGCTGGCCTGCTTACGATAGAGCACGTCGGTGTGACATGGTCCGGTCAACAATCATTCTCCTGGATGCTCGGTCCCTGGCTGCAGCCTCCCATCAATGTACACACCCGATCTTCGACAAGTCTCGCCTCACCTGATATAGCCATCGAGTTCGATGTACACGCTCCAGCTAATACATGTGCTTTGTAATGTTTACAACCGATCACTAATGATGACAACCGGCCGCTTTGTTGCACACCACTACAAGTGCAACTATTTTTGCAGCTTGCGCATCATACTAACACATGTGAAGAGGCACTAACCACGCCACTTAATGGAACGGGCTTTATAATAGATTGTAAAGCCCTTGTGAAGCTCGTCTGAAGCCTGCTTTGACCGCTGGGTACGATGTCGAGCCAAACAGCTCGTACATTGACCCGAATGTCACGCTTGCAATCTCTTCGTTAATACTTGAAGAACCGCAGTTGTTGATAAGAAAGAACAAAATTAGAAGTGATCAATCGTTCATGTTCTGCCTTATTTCAATTCAGCACGCGTCGCGAAAGGAGGAAGTTGTGTTGTGTTGTGTAAATTGAGCTGATTTGCCACCAGACAACCCGTTTCTTTAGTTTTTGTGAGTGTGTGCAATGGTTTTCAGATGATGAAGAGTAATTTTTGACGGCTATGTGTACTAGAGTTCGATATTCCACTACCATGTGAGTAATTTCCTGTTTGGCTGAATGTCTGATTGCACGATCACATATTGCACGTGCATCACAATAATTTGTCCATTCTGGCATATGATTTTCCACACACCGCAAGCCTGGACTTGGTTTGATAGACCTAATAGGCTCATTAAACCTGCAAATACAACATCGCACAGCATCAGAACAACATTCGTCGCGCGTTGAATAATGTTTACATTCGAAATGGATTAGGAAACCCACGTAAAACTATTTTCCTGTGCTGATGTAAGAATAATGGTTTATTTGTTACTAAAAATATGTATCTCCCGCAGGTCGAACGGCAGATTTGCTGACTCCTTCATTGCCTCCAGTATCCAATCCAAATAGACATCGATGTTTGTGTAAACTACGGGATAGTAAATACTGCAAGCTCTCGGCAAGATCGCTGCAAAACCGCGCAGAAAATGTCGTTGCTTCGATTCTAGCCACTGCAATGAGTGAAGCGAACCACCGAAATCCGTATAGACACATTCATCATTCAGCGCCCGCTTGCTAATTACACAATGCTTCGATCTGTCTACGGAAAAGTTCACCTTCAAACCTTGCCACCGTGATTGACACTCCGGCGAGGTGATGTATCTATCATCCACGCTGCTAATTCCAAAGTTAAATGTGGAGGAAAAGCCAATGACAGTCTGTACCAGGTTTGATGTATCGTAGCTGCGTGCTGAATCGATGGTCGGCAAGCAGATGGGCCTCACATTCGGAAGCGTTGTATCCACAGAAGTGGACAGCAGAGCCAATGCAAGATCGTGTGCATGATTCGTTCGGTTGTACTGTGGATGAATGTGGATCCTCTCAATCGCAACACGCTGCGTAGGAAGATCGCATGCTTCATACTTGTTGGTTTTGAAACATTGCTTCTCGACAGTGTCGCTATTAGCGTACCCAAACTCAACGGAGTATCTGAAACGGAGGAAAGTATGTCTAAATAATGTCTAGCATAAGCCAAACCCGTACAACTGTACTTACTGTTGACTAGCGTCCTCGAAGCAATATGCCGGTCCAACAACGTGCCTGTGGTTTACGAGTGTTACCGAACACGGTCTTGCACTGGAAAAAGTCACATTTGATAAGACATTCCCCACCCATGGTGTTGGGTAGCTGCTCGATGATTCACCACAGCTATTAAACTCCAACAACGCTTCAAGTGTTGGCTTGGCAGCTTGCTGTACTGGCATTAAATTCACCCGTTCATTTCTCGTTGTGGCGAGGAAAGACGATTGATGCGCTTTATCGCGCACGTTCGCCACTATCCATTCGAGATCTGCCAACTCAATCGTGTGGAACAGGTACGGACCATTGTTTAGGTTTGCGAATCTATGCGGTTCGTTGTTATCCATCCCGTACAGAAAGATACGCGAGCTCTCTCCGTACGGTATAGGTACTTGTAACGGACTGCCCAGAATGGAATGGAGCGGAAACTTTGCAAAATTATCAGTCTCAATTGCGCACATGGAGTTTTCTTCCAAGGGAACGAAACGATTTTTCAACAGCATTCTTTGCTGGCAGTTGCGCTGATCTATGATGGTTAGTTGCTTGCCTATGATAGAATTCCATTGGCTAGATGATATGATCGCTTCCGTGGGCTTGCGCCTATGCAGCTGCTTCATGAAGGGCAAACAGATTGGCCTGATGTAGGGATTCAGTAGATTCGCTGGCTCCAGAAGCTCTATCAGTGCAAACGTCTGTCGCGGATGGTTCGGTGGAGGGATGATAATGTTGTTGATCTCCACCAGCTGGTGTGATAACTCACACTTGGTAGGAAAGCAAGGATCAGCTCCAGTATGCTTGCCTAGGATAAGATGACGCCTAAAAGGATGAAAAAAAGCTCATAAATAATTGGGTACTTGCACTCCCCGCAATGGTACTTACCATGTGACACCGTTTTGTACACTGCGTTTGGGGGCCAAAGCATACCATTCGCTTATGAGCACTACCAAGCTCCTTGTCGATGGGAAGTCACCGGTGGTATTTTCTGCAACCTTTAAGTAACCAATCCAGGGCAGTGCATTATTTACCTGATAATGGGGACTGACTATGCCACAGGTGTCCATATTGAAAAGACGTAACCTTTCCTTTCCCGGCTGCTGCCTCAGCTTGCTCCACTCAGACCCGAGCAATTCTTTGGTTATTGTGATTTTATCCGAATCTGTTGTTTCTAGCACGTTGTACCTCATGTTGTACAGTATCCAGTCAAGATAAGCTTCGATATCGATGTACACGGGCGGTGGATGCACATTACAGGCCGACCCATGTAGCTCAAACCCCCACAGAAAGTGTCGCTCCGTACCATTGAATGTCTTCGTTTCCTGGAGCGGGGCACCCGCTTCCAGCGCTCTACAGGTAAGCGAATCCTGCTTGTTCACCAGTTCTGCACAGATCCATTTGTTTCCCAACTCAAGCACAATCTGCCGTTGAGTGTACTGTCGCATACACTCGGCAGCCTCCAAATAGCGCACGGGTATGCTTTTAAGTTCGATTGTTCTCCCAAACTTTGTTGGCACACTTAAGCTACTCGGTTCTCTCGTTCGAAGCTCGGCTGTTACCGGCAGGCAGATGGGCTTCACATTCGGTTGTGTGGTGTCTGCCGGGCTCAACAACTCGATCAGTGCGATATTGTCCGTAGAATTGTTAATGTTGAACTTCGGGTGTACTATGATCCTTTGAATTTTTCGCATTTGTACTGGATGTGTACAGACGGCGGACCCATGACTTTCGAAACATTCTATGCTCGACGACTCAAATGCGAAACCTAGTACAACGGTCGACCTACATCGACGAATTAGTATTGCATTAGTACCTGGAGCAACAATACAACTATACTTACTTGACACCATCGTTTTCGAAACAATGTGCTGGCCCAACCGCGTACCAATCGCTTATTAGTGTAACAATACACTTATGTGAGCCTCCACCAGGTGGTATGACCAAACCAATCCACGGCAGTGTCCAACCAGTACCATTTTTACCATAAACAGGTGACTTCAAACCACATGTTTGGAAGTTGAATAATCGTAGTTTCTCCACATAGTCTACATCGAACAAATCACTCCGATACGAAAGCACTCGCTGATCAATGTACGGTTTAATCCATTCCAGATACTTGGCCACATCCGTGTAAGCCGTGTTCTTCAGCGGATCGCACAGTGCTGTACTTAAGCGAGCTGGAGTAAATGACACCAAGCCCCTCACGAACCATTTACCACCGATCTCGAAGAACATTCCGCCACCGCTATCTCCATTGCACGCGCTCACACCCTTCCGCCCTTTACCACAAAACATGTCCGACGTCAGGTGAGTTCCAAACACCCCCCGATCGTCCGCAATGCAACTGAACGTATCCTCCACACCGATCAATGCTTGTTTCAGCTGATCCGACAAAATGTCTTGTTCGTTGTATCCGAATCCAACGATGGTTCCGTTTTTACCCACGATCAACTCCTGATTGCTGTCCATGGTCCACAAACAGACCGGTTGCACATACTTGTTGATGGTAATATTGGTGATCAGCTTGATGAGAGCAATATCGTTGACGATACTGTTTTTGCTAAATCCCGGATGAACTATTATCTCTCGCACACGGTGCGTCTGTGTGTATTCGCTTGATTCGTTTAGATAGATTCGTCCCACGTCCACCGACACTCGCGATATCGAAATCACACCGCTTTGGGTATACACACAATGAGATGCTAGGAAAAAGAAAATAAAATATTTTGGTTAAGAACCCATAAAGAAAAGGTACTGCAGGCTTAGAATAAAGGGAGAAACCCTATTAAGCATTTGCACGTTGAACGTAACTGACAGGTGTAATTTGAACCTCAACTAACGTCATTTTGGGGAAACAAGAGAAAGTTGATTAATGATGTTATGTGTAGTCGTGTGACTATGATATTGATAAAGTGCGCAGCACAGCATCTACTCATAAAGTGACTTTTTGCACTCGCGCTGGAAATTAAACATATGGAATTTACTTAACTACATTTGTAAGTCCCTTTTTTAGGATTTCGGGATCATGGAATCGAATATGTTCTTTTGATTGTATAGGATTAAGCCCCAAAAGAGCAATTGCAAATAATAAACGGATACAACGAGATTGACAATAGATATGCCTTAGCGATTAGTTGTTTAATCAAATGTATGTTTAATTGTAATAAAAAAGAACTACATGACTTTGCACTAATACTAGCTCCAATTGCGGCCAGCACACTGAGAGAAGAGAGTTAATTTAATTCGATGATCAACATACCTGTAAGAATGGTGCTCTCGTCGATGATGGATCCACCGCATTTGTAGTGCATCTTTCCAGTCTGTTCATGAAAGATAGCCACATGCCACGGCCAAAAACCTGCCTTAGTGTCCATGCCATCGTGAATGAGGTATTCCGTCGTCACTGTGCGTTTACCGCACGGTAAATGGTTCTCCTGTCCGCGTGTTTCCGAAATGATGCACAGCAAACCAAGCAGCAGAGGAAACCATTCCATTTTACAACACATAATTGCACGATGTGATACAAAGTTTTCACAGAACAGAATCAACAACAACTGAACGGTTCGTACGGTGTCGTCGCCAAACTGTAACTAATCTAGCTCTAGCTCCGATCGGGGAAGATAGTAGGCAATGCTTTTGCAATTTGCAATCTCGAACGTAGTAGGTCGTTTGAATGTGGTAATAGTTTGTTGTTTTGAATGTGAAATGCCGTGGAAATACCGGACGCATGTATCAGATACATTATAATCTTATGAGTTAGCGGGACTGGTAACAATTTTATTGTTATTACCTTCCTACAGAAAATTCTGTATTATATCAAAGTCTGGGCTAGGCCTCGAATAAGCAGCTAATGGGCATGAATATCTGTGGATTGATTGATCCTACCCATAGCAGTGTAGTCAGTACTACGTATAAGAGATTCAGTGCCTTCAGACCTGTAACACTCTGGGCGCTGTGTGTCTCGTTTTGGAATCACAGCGTTGTTCACTCTCCTTCTCTGTGATTGGTCTCTCAGCTACTCTCAGCAGAGCGTATTGCAGCGGAAAGAAAGAGAGAGCGCATATTGCAGAAGCAGCATCGTACGTGAGGATCGGAAAAAGAGTGAACGATCGTAAGCCAATGAAACGCTCTCATCGCTCTCTTATCTTGTACTGTGTTCTCCGCAGAAAGCTAATGCAAAATGCCAGCGCACAGAGTGTTAACAGTGAATGTGTTGGGTAGTGCAACTGTTTAATTCATCATCACAAAGTTGTGCTGCATTCTCAAGCTGCGATCACTCATTGAATTATCCTAAAAAAATCTAAATATGCACCCCGATTGAACAGCTGTATTACAAAACTATGGCATAATGAAGCCCCGTAATATTAATTTTAATCACTCAGGACAATATTCTCAGAATTAAAGTTAAATATTTTCCGGTTTCTAACACAAGCCGCCGTCCGTCTTTGTATAAACTGTAGAATAGGAAGTGCTGCAAAATTTTCACAAGATCGCCACAAACCAGCGAAGATAATGTCTGTCGTGCGTTCTAAGACTATGGAGTGGCTTTGGAAGAGCTGCATTTTGTAGCCCAATGAAGAACCAATGCAATATTGTTGGCAAGATACTTATTATTGTACTCTGGGCGAATGAAGCGATCGTCACTAGTGGAGTTAGCGGAATAAGTAAGAACCATAGATCAGGCGTGAGCGCCCGGCTAACTTGTGGGTAATCCGTATCACATCTGAAAACGGATTTCCCATGCTAGAAGATAACGGCGATTGCCTTTTACTTTAACGCCTCGATCGCATTCAGCGGGTTCGTATATGTGCCATCAATAGTTTCTAGCTTACGTTGGCAAAACACATTGTGTCGGTACGACAATCACTTCCATAGGTTCGTGGAAATGTGGCAGCTCCGTGAAGGGCATACAGGCCGGTCCGATGTAGGGAATGTTTATATTTGCCGCTTTCCAGCAGCTCTATCAGTGCTCGGGTCGGATGGTGATGTTTGAAAATGTTTTTAATTTCCTCCTGTTGATATGTTAGCTGGCATTACCCGGAATTACGGTAATCGTACTGCCTTGAACCCTGACGATGTTAGATACTCGCTTGCCAGTTACGCAAAGTCTATGCTAGGCATAAAAGAACTGCACACTTTCGTGCGAAACAAATAACTTCTCAGGAAATCAGTATACAAATAAATAAATAAAGTACACAAACGTTAATTTCTAGCTTCTTCATTTAAAATTTATTTTTAAAGTGTTTATTTTATAGCTTTTCTCTTTTCTTGTTTCCAATAGTTATTGCACAAACTATTATCCCAGCTTAGGCGAACATAAATAATTCTTTCTCTTCATTATTTTTATTATTTTTAGTTTAGTTACACTTACAATTTGTATCAAAAGTGTAGTATTTATCCCGATGCTGACGAGAGAGTAATGGCTTATTTGTCACTAAAAATCAGAACCTGGTGCAGATCGAATGAGAGACCTGGCTGCTCCATTGTTTCCAGTATCCAATCGAAATAGGCATCGGTATTTATATAAACTACGGGATGGTAAGTGATGCATTCTGTTGTAGGGATTACAGAAAAACCGCGCAGAAAGTGTCTGTCAAACGATTTGATTGTCTGAAGTGAGTGGAGCGATGCACCATGAAATGTACGGAGACACGTATCTTCCTTTGTTCTTTTGACAACCACACAATGCATTGATCTGTCTACGGTGAAGCTAGCCCTCAAGCCTTGCCACCGTTTCTGACATTCCACCGGGTCGATGTACCTATCATCCACCTTAGTTATTGTAAAATTAGAAGAGTCCATTACAAGGCTTGAAATGTCATAACTGCGACTCGTATCGATGATCGGTAAGCAGATGGGCCTCACATTCGGACGACTTGTATCGACAGGAGTGGCCAGTTGAATCAATGCAATATCATTGGCACGATTCGTTTGGTTATACTTTGGATGCAGAAAGACCTTCTGGATCGAAACTCGCTGAGTTGTATGAATGCATGATTCATAGTTTTTGGTCTTAAAACACTCTTTGAAGGCTGTTGCATTGGTATCTCCGAACACTAAAACGAACCTGTAACAACAACAAAGAAGATATTAAAACGCACTAACCACTCAATTATTCAGCCAAGTAGGTAACATCAACTTACTTTTGACTATCTTCTTCGAAACAATCTGCTGGACCAACCACATACCAGTCGCTTATCAGCGTAACCAAGCAACTACTTTCGTTAAAAAATGGAGCATTTGAGAGGCGTTTCCCAACCCATGGCATGGGAAAGTTGCTGGATGATTCACCGCACATGTTAAAGTTGAATAAACTACTCTTGGAAGCTTGCTGTACAGGCTTCAAGTTCCCACGTCCATTCGCCAATGTGCTGGGAAGTGACGTCGGACGTTCTTGCTCCCGTACATTCTCTACTACCCATTCGAGATCGGCCGACTCAACAGTGTCAAACAAATACGGACCAAAGACTGATCTATTGTATTCACCAGGCACATTATTATCCATACCGTACAGAAAATAGCGCGTACTTCCTCCGTACGGTACGGGCATCATTAAGGGACTGCCCAAGACGGAAGGTACAGGCATCTGTGTGTACTCAATCGTCATCTCGATTGCACACCGTCGAGAATCCTCGTTAAAGTCGATGAAATAACTCTCCTGCCGTAGTCCATACCGGCAGGAAGGGTTGTCAATCACTGCTAGCTTCCGGTTCACTGTTGCAACACCAAGATTAATTGATATCCCAACCTCTGTGGGTTTATGATGCTGCAACTGATCCATTAGGGGCAAACAGATTGGCCTGATGTAGGGATTCATTAGATTCGCAGGCTCCAGAAGCTCTATCAGTGCAAACGTCTGTCTCGGATGGTTGGGTGGTGGAATGATAATGTTCCTGATCTCCACCAGCTGCTGTGTTTTGCATTGGCTAGTGATGCAGTCGTTGAGTTCAAATGGAGTGTTCTTTCCAAGCATAATATATCGCCTGCCGAACATATAGAAAAGCATTTATACACAATGGGAAATGAGACACTTATATCACTATACATAAAGTCACTTACCAAGTTACATCGTTCGCTATACTACGCCTTGGGGCCAAAGCATACCATTCGCTTATGAGCACTACCATGCTTCGCGCCGAAGGAACCTCACCGGTGAAATTTGCATCATTCATAATGATCCCGTTCCAAGGAAGGGCCGTTGAATCTTTATATATCTCTAAACCATCGGTGGCTAAACCACAGGTGTCCATATTGAACAGATACAACCGTTCCTTTCCCGGCTGCTGCTGCAACTTGCTCCATTCCAACTCGAGCGTTTGATTCTTATTAACAGCTTCAAACACATCCATTGTATCTAGCACGTTCTCCCTCATGTTGTACAGTACCCAGTCAAGATAAGCTTCCACATCGAAGTAAATTGCCGGTGCCTGTAAATCACAGGCCCACCCATGTAGCTCAACTCCTCGCAAAAAGTATCGCTCCGTTCCGTTCAACATCTTCATTTCCTGAAGCGGTGCCCCCGCTTGAAAAGAAGTACAATTATGAACGTCCTGTTGCTCTGCTACCTCTGTACAGAACCGGTTGTTTTCCAGATTTAATTCAATCTTGTGTTCTGAGTACCGTCTCACACACTCTACCGACTCGATATAACGAACGGGAGAGTTTTTGTGCGTGTATGAAGCTTCTTCGCTTGTATTCATCGCCACGTGTAAGTTAGTCTTGGCGTTCGTTCGCAGCTCAGACGTTACGGGCATACAGATAGGCTTCACATTCGGCTGCGTGGTGTCTACGGGGCTGTATAACTCGATCAGTGCAATATTATTTTCATAACTGTTCCACCCGAACTTTTGGTGCTCGATGATTCGTTTAATACGCCGTGCTTGTGAAGGAAGGGTACATACGATCGTCCCACTGCGATCGAAGCATTCCGTCTTTGACTGATGTATGTCGCTACCGAAGATAACGATCGAACTAAATTGTTGAAGCGCAAAAAAATTAGTAGTTGACAAGACACTTTGTTTCAAAAACCACAACTGTACTTACTCGACACTATTGGTGCTCATACAATGTGCAGGTCCAACCGCATACCACTCGCTAATGAGCGTAATTGTACACCCAGAATTTAAATCGTACCATGGTCCGACGAATCCAAGCCATGGCAGTGTCCAACTGGTACCATTCTTAACATATGATGATGATTTCATGCCGCACGTTTGGAAGTTGAACAGCCTTAGCTTCTCCACATAGTCTATATTCAGCACGTCACTATCGTACGAAAGCACTCGCTGATCAATGTATGGTTTAATCCAGTCCAGATACTTGGCCACATCAGTGTAGGCTGTGTTCTTAAGCGAATCACACTGCTCGGTACTGCTACCCAGGGGTATGAACGACACCAAACCCCTCACGAACCATTTACCACCGATCTCGAAGAACATTCCGCCACCGCTATCGCCATTGCACGCGCTCACACCCTTCTGCCCTTTGCCACAAAACATGTCCGACGTCAGGTGAGTTCCAAACACCCCCCGATCGCTTGCAATGCAACTCAACGGATCCACCACACCAATCAATGCCTGTTTCAGCTGATCCGACACAACGTCCTGTTCATTCAGACCAAATCCAACGATAGTTCCGTTTCTACCCACGATCAACTCCTGATTGCTGTCCATGGTCCACAGACAGACCGGTTGCACGTACTTGTTCATGGTAATATTGGTGATCAGCTTGATGAGAGCAATATCGTTGACGATACTGTTTTTGCTAAATCCCGGATGAACTATTATCTCTCGCACACGGTGCGTCTGTGTGTATTCGCTTGTTTCGTTGAGATGAATTCGTCCCACATCCACCGACACTCGCGATATCGAAATCACACCGCTTTGGGTATACACACAATGAGATGCTAGGAAAAAGAAAATTGCAGTATATTCATATCATTTACACAGGGCAACACAGTGATATTTACCTGTAAGAATAGTGTTCTCAACCAGGATGGAACCACCGCAGGCGTATTCGTACTGTCCATCCTTTCGATGGAAAAGGGCCACGTGCCACGGCCAGTGTCCAGCCTTAGCGTCGATGCCATTGTGGATGAGATATTGCGACACTACCTTACGTTTACCACACGTTAAATGGTTTTCCTGTCCACCTGTTTGCGAAACGATGCACAGTAGGCCAAGCAGCAGGGTAATCCATCCCATTGAACGACACATAGTTGCAAGGTTGTTTGGCGATGGTTTTTTTTTCCGGCAACTAAATCCAGATTTGAGGAGCAACAAGAACTGAACGGACCGCACAGTGCCGTTGCGAAACTGTAACTGATTCCACTAGCTTCAATCGGTGAAGATGATAGCTAATGATCTACATTTTGCAATCTCGAGCATAGGAGGTCGTTGTAACGTAATGTAAAAGCATGTTTTTATTATTGAGTGGTGGAAATACCGAACGCATGTTCCAGATAGATAACCATCTATGGCATAAGCGGTACAAAGCTCCATTGGTTTTGCTCAATAGATGGCGTATTACAACTCATTGCTTTCCTTTTCTTGCAATATGTTTCGACAAGCTTCAGCTAATCATGACCTATATAGCCTTCTAGCTTTCTGAACAAAAATCTATATGAATGGTCGTGTGGTCAGATACGTGGGTATCGACACCAACGACCATTACTCAATTCTTACTTGCATCAGTGTTGGCGGTTTCCATTGGAATTTAGTATTTAAACAATTGTATCGCCGTTCTAGTGCTAGCGATGCATTGCATACTTCAATGCGAAACCATACAACAGTACAGAGGGAATGAGAAAGCTCTCCTCCAAGCGAGGAAAAGCTCCCACTGGTTGGGTATCTCACAAACAGATGGCACCACCAGCTTTTTGCTATTTTTAGAATGCATGAGTCGTGTGCCGTTTGCTAAACGAAGACTTTCTATATTCCGTTTAGGTTGAGAGTTTGAGTTGTTTAGAACCCGTTTAGTGGTCGTTTTGTGGATTTGTGGCACTTGGGATAGGTCAAGATTAGATGAATCTTGTCGAAACACATTGCAAGAAAAGGACAGCAATATAATGATGAGTTGTAATACGCCATCTATTGAGAAAACCAATGAAACTGTGGAGCTTTCGTTTTTTTTTCTATGGATATTCGATTTTCCAGTCGATTAAGCATAATCTGTGGCGCTTGGGTGCTTATAAAATTTTAAAGCTCCTACCGAAAATCACCTAAAAAATCTGGCCACACTGCCTGGTTTGTTTGGTTGCCAGTGACAGGGTTAACGTTCTTGTTGAAATCTTCGTCGAAATATGGATAAGGGCTTATTTCACGCAACCATTTTATCTGTTGCATACAACAGTGGAGAAAACCTAGGAATATTATTATCCTATAATTCTTCATAAGCATGCTATTTGATAAATTTTAATGGCACTATCCCTCAGAAAGAAAACAACAATTTTCTAATTATAAAACTGATAAAAATATTTGAGTAAAATTTAACAAATGTCCCACGACTGCCAAAGCTGATGGACACCGGACAGCACACCGTCAAACCTCAGCGCAGTAAACAAAACTAATTCCGAGCACGGCCAACAAACACCAAAATCCCCTCCCCGGCTACACGATGGCGAATCTGCGCGATATTACCGCGAAAAAATACGCCCGCCCCACGATCAACGTTGCGATCCATCCGAACCCGGGCACACCGCCGACGGGCGCGGGCCCATCCGCCGACGGTACCGACTACAGGTCCATCTTTTTCAACGAAATCTCACAAATCATGCGCGGGTACGGCGATTGCGAGAAGCCGCTCCGCGAGTCGGTCCTGCTGGTGGAGAAGATAGTGCTGCAGCAGCTGCGCGGCATCATGCAGGAAGCGATCGATCACGCCATGTCGCGCCCGAACTCACCGACCCTGTCCCGGCGCGACTTTGAGTACATTATGCGCAAAAATCAGGTGCGCGTGGCGCGGCTTCAGAAGTACTTCCGCGACATGGCGCTGATGAAGAAGCGGCTGAAGGATCTGTGCGGTGGCCGCTATCCGCACCTGAACCTTGGCCCGAGCTCGGAAACTTCCGACGACGATTCTGACCGCGAGGCGCCCGAAAAGTATGACGAGGAAAAGGCACGCCGGCTGTTCCGGGCGGACCGGATCTCGCAGATCCTCACCGGGCGCCAGTACGAGGAGTACATAGCGGCCCGCCGCACCTCCTTCATGCACCGGAACACGGAGGTGATGAAGAGCCGGATGCGCCAGTGGTTAAACATACCGGAGGATGTGAACATCACGCAGAGCTGCCTGCTCACGTTGGCGTACCTGGCGCACGAAACGATCGCCGTGCTGGTGGACTTTTGCATCCTGACGCGGCTCAACACGGCCAACCGGACGGTGGATCCGTACAGCCGGGTTACCCCTTCCGGTAAGTTGTATGCCAGTTGGGCTGGAGGGGAGGGGAAAGAGCTTGATGATTAATTGTGTCCCGCATTGCCGTTGTTGACAGGCAAATCGTACAACATGCTACACGCCTGCCCGGAAGTTTCGCAAGGCCGCGGGCTGGACGGCGTGAAGCCGATCACGCCGCAGGAAATTACCGAAGCGATGCGACGACACCGCCAGATGGCCATGCGCAGCTCGGGTCGGTACCGAAATGCGCTCAACTTCAAGCCACCCTACCTAGCGATGTAATAATGGAAAGTGTCTCTCATGCTTAAGCTTAATGTTAAATTAGCCTTATATTTGTAATAAAAAAAAAAACATTCTACTCTCCATCGAGGTCAATCACTTCCACCTCCTGCACGACGACTACGTCTTCGTCGCTTTTTTGAGGGCTCGTGGAGGAAGACGTCGAGCTCGTCTCGTCCTCGGAGCTCTCTGACTCTGTCCGGACCCGTTTACCACCGTCCTTCGACACCCCGTTCGTTTGCGTGGACGTTTCGCTGGTCGTTCGTTTCCTTCCTGCACTGCTGGTCGACGCGATCGCCGGTTCACTGTTCACCGCGAGCGGAAACAGCTTGCCAACGCGGATCTTCAGCGTGCCGTTCGCAACCCTCGCCGAACCCTTCTTGATGTAGCTGTGCGTCGCGTACGGTGTGAACACGAACGATTCCTTCAGATAGTTGTGCACGATCAGGTAGGCGACGATCTGCTCCGCTACGGTACGATCGATCAGCGGGGCCGGTTCGCTCAGCCGCACGTGCGTCGGTCCCTTGTGCATCCAGGCGTCCACCAGCTTCAGCCCGGTAAGGTTCGTCTGCTCCAGCTCGCACTTGTCCACGATCCGGTGCAGCTGCTCCACGTACGGGGCAATCTCCTTCTGGGGCCACACGAGATCCCTGTTGGCGCACCGGTCGCACATTGCGTTACAGTCTTCGGCGCCCCAAACCTCGGAAAAGTAGGCCGAAATGAGCTTCCGTCGGCATCTGGGAAGTGAGCAATGGCGTGCCATCGGTTAGTACCTCTTCACCCAGCAAACGAATCAAAACGATCCCCGCAAACACTTACTCGCTCGTGGTGATGCAGTACTCCACCATCGCGTACGCATTCTTCAGCCCGGTGCGCTCGGAGAACGTCATCGTCGTGATGCGAAACACGTCCGAGAAGTGGTACAGCAGTATGCAGTCCGATCGGGCCCCGTCCCGCCCGGCGCGCCCACTTTCCTGGTAAAAGTTCTCCATGCTTTTGCTCATCGTGTGGTGTATCACGAACCGCACGTTGCCCTTGTCGATGCCCATGCCGAACGCGACCGTCGCCACGACCGCCTGCAAGTCCTCGTCGTGCCAGAGCTGGTGTATCTTGGTGCGGTCGGCCGACTCGAGGTTCGCGTGGTACGGTGCCGTTTTCAGGCCGCGCGCTACCATCTCGCTGCTGATGTCCATCGCGTCCTTCGTCGAGTAGGTGTAGATGATGCCCGTTTGCCTGCGGAACCGGGTCAGCAGCAGGTTGGCAAGCAGATCGTACTGCTCCTGCTTGCTGGCCGGCTTCGGCAGCACGTGGTAGTAGAGGTTCGGCCGGTTGAACGACGCGACGAACAGCAGCGCGTCGGGAATGTTCAGCATCGTCTGCACGTCGCCGATCACCTTGGTGGTGGCGGTGGCCGTTACGCCGAGCAGGGGCGCCTTCGGGAACATGCCCTTGAGCACGTTGAGAAACTTGTAGTCCGGCCGGAAGTCGTGGCCCCACTGGGAGCAGCAGTGCACTTCGTCTGCAAGGGAGGAAGAAAATTGAGACACATTTGGAAGGACGAGAAATGGGGCCGCATTACCGATCGCAAATCGATCCAGGTTGCCATGGTTGTAGCACTTTTGCAGTGCCGTCATGAACCGCTTGCTCTTCGCCAGCCGCTCCGGCGTCACGTACAGCAGCTTCGTGGTCGGCGGTCGCTTGTCGCTCAGCTCTTTGTGTATCCGGTTGACCGCGTCCTTGCTGGTAGTGCTGCACAGCAGCTGTGCCCGAACCTTCCATCGCTCCAGCGACCACACCTGATCCTCCATCAGCGAGATGAGCGGGGAGATTACGACCGTCAGGCCCGTGCTCAGCAGGGCCGGCAGCTGGAAGCACAGGCTCTTCCCTCCGCCGGTCGGTGCGAGCAGCAGCACATCGTTCCCGGCCATCAGTGCGTTTATCGTGGCGAGCTGCTTCGGCCGGTAGTCCTTGATGGAAAACACGAGCGCGAGCAGCTCCCGCGCCTTGGTCGACCAGGGGAAATTTTCCCGCTCCCAGTCGCCATCGGACTGTTGGGCCGATTTGCGCTGCTTCCGCACCTGCTGGATCGTTTCGCACAGCTGCACCAGGTGGGACTTTTGCGACCGCAGCCGGGCCAGTTTGTCCTCGATCACGCTGAGCTTTTCCTTTATCTGCTGCTCGTGTGTGCTCAGCTCTTCGTCGTTCAGCGAGCTTAGCCGTTCCTCCATCGTGGGAGTCCTCTCACGACACGTGTGCCGCGGCTGCCTCGTGGAAAATACTTTTTTACTTAACAAATCGCACCGTTTTACGCATACTTTTGCCACTAGAACGTGCTCACCGTCTTGACTAGGGTAAGGCGCGTGCCGGGAACCATGCCGAGTGTGTGTGTTTACGTTTGTTGACAGTTTTTTGACAGCGAACGTTGTGGAGCGTGAAATTAGCCCTGAAGCTAAAACATTTTTTTCATTTGAGCTAAAAAATGTAAAATTATATTTAAATTAGAACATAATATTAAATATGAATGTAATAAAAAGCATAAAACATTTTTGAACTAATCTTTCAATTGAAAACAAACTCATTTCGGGTTTTTTTTGCAAAAAAAAACAGAATTCCAACTGTCAAACTTCATCGTAGAAAAAAATGTAAACATTGCGTTGTCAAACTTTGCAAAAGAATGTAAATTATGTTTTTCTCCTCTGCTGGGGTCCGAATCCAATAGCAACTTGGCCGACGAGAACAAAAAAGTGTCCCCGACCCACAGTTACTATGCTAATATGAGCTGTGTCGATCGCATCTGTCGCCTTTGCCTGCGGGAAGAGCTGGACAATGGTCCGGACTCGATGGTTTGCCTGAACGAGGACGGTCAAATAGTAAACATCATACGGGAAACGACCACCATCGAGGTAGGCCTTTTTTTGGTGCTCCTAGAAGTGGAACGAAACTACGGAAAGATCGAGGGTCTGGTGCATTCCTTCACACCCCGATTTACTTTTTTTTGTAGGCCATTGTGGACGAAAGCGTTCCGTATTACCTGTGCTCGGAGTGCAACCAGCTGCTGCACAAGTGCTACGACTTCCGGGAACGGTGCATCATCAACGATGACATTTTTCGGCGCAAGTTCAGCACGGCGCCCGAGACGGAAGAGCCCCTCTTCATGCCGGTGGACGTGATCCATCCGGAAGCGGCCGAGGAGGAATCGCTAAAGGAGACAGCCTTCAATGGGGCGGCGGAAAAGCCCATCATTGAGGAGTGTCTGTTGGAAATGATCGAACAAAATGACGATGACATGGAGGGTGAGGAAGTCCAGGAGGAAGAGGAGGAGGAGACGGATGGGTACAAACCGTCGGAAGCAGCCCTGTCCAAGCTGGACTCCTCCTCCGACAGTGAGCCGTTGACGGTGCGAAAGAAAAGTACCGACAGGCGGAAGCGGAATCCGACGAAAAAGGCGGCAGCAGCTGCCGATAAATCGAACAACAAGCTGCCGTGCGCCCAGTGCGGCAAGATGATCGCCCGGAACAACATCAACCAGCACCAGCTGACGCACGATCCGGACCGGCCGAAGGTGTTCTGCTCGTACTGCGGCAAAGCGTTCAAGGATCCGCGCCGGATGCAGCTACACATCAACAGCAACCACACGCAGGAGAAGAAGTATCCGTGCGACATCTGCGGCAAGGTGTACCTGCGGCCGACCTCGCTGAAGGACCACAAGCGGGTGAAGCACAGCACGGTCAAGCGGTACGACTGCTCCGACTGCGGGATGGCGTTCGTGAGCTGGGCCCAGCGGTGGCACCATTTCAAGAAGGAGCACACCACGGCGAAACCGTTCGCCTGTACCTACTGTGATTGGGCGTTTAAATTTAAGTAAGTTGGCCACGCTTGCATTCGTTTGGTGCATCATTTCGTTTCCTTGCTTTCTCCTCCAGGGGCGATCTCACGCTGCACATTCGCAAGCACACGGGCGAAAAGCCGTTCAAGTGTGACATCTGTGGTAAAGCGTTCAACAAAAGCTACAACGTGGTGATACACAAAAAGTCGCACCGCAATCTGCCGCCGCCGGAACAGTCAACGCTGATGGTTGCGGAAACAACGATGCTACCACAAGGCGAGGTAAAACCGGAACATACTGCAATATAGCCGGCGCGGCAACTGTGACGATATTACGCGACCATTTTTTTGTGTTAGCTTTTAGTTCATCCTCCCAGATCTATATCATTTTTAATCTTATTAAACATAACTTTATTCACTCACGATGTAAATGACGGATGCTGGGGTTATTGCAGCAGAAAAAAGTGATTTTAAAAATGCTATTTAAACTTTCGCCCGCCACATGTAACGGCGCCTTCTTGTCACATGATAGCGCACGACGAGCTGCTTTCCACCTCGGGCGTTTGCGGTCCTTCCCGCAGCTCTTTGGCTTTCGACGCGAGGAACGACCCTTCGTACTCCTTCTGCATGTGCTCCGGCAGTGGTTTGGCCCAATCCTGCGGCGGTGCCGTCCGCTTCGTCCACACGTTGTTGCCGTAGTGGGCGCGCATCCGCTCTTCGCGCCGCTTCTGCTCGCTGCGTATTAGCTCGAGCGCGCTTTTCGTGTCCGTTGCGTTCTTCTCGAACCGCACGCAGCTGTCGAAATCACGCTTCCACTGGTTGCAGTCGATCGATTCGCCGTGTATGAAGTACTGGTGGAACCGGGCCTTAACGCTGGTGCAGTCCTCGTACTCTTCATTATATAAGTAACACGGCCGGATCTGGACGGAATGCCGGTGAGCCAAAATTGGATTAAATGCGGAACGAAAGTAAACCACGAGGATACACTTACCGACCAAAGGTTTTTCAGCACTTCCTCTTCGTCGGGAGTTTTTGGTTTAATTGTGGCGGCCGCTTCGTATATTGCGGACATGGTTATTTGTTGTTCAGCCGCGGCAGTGTGCGCTGGAAACCCCGTTGCAATCAATTTTGTTTATGTGCTTTGACAGTTGTTGGACAAAAACGAGGGCTACATTCACGCACATCGCTAGTTGGTTTACGGTGTAGGATTGAGCTTAACAGGCTGAGAGAAATGGGCACCTTTTTGAATGCAAAATCAGTTGGCTGATTGAGGATTGAGGCCACAGTTCGCTTTTCTTCGGTGGGAAATAAAAGTAAGTTGTTAAATATGAACCAAAATTCATGTATTATAGCTTCATACTTGGTTACAACTATTATATTAGTTTTGTTTAACATTATTGGCCTTTGCAAAATGCTGCGTCTTGAATAAAATATCTTAAAATAAATGAGTGACCCAAAGCATAAAACTGATCGCGGATTAACTAAACCAATAAGTAAACCATACAATCTATGCTTGTGCTTTCGCTTCCTTCAACGCTTTCCGCGCTTCATCGTTTCGGTGCGATTTCTTGTGGATGGTAACGTTGTAGCTTTTGTTGAACCGTTTCCCGCAAATGTCGCACGAAAATGGCTTCTCGCCCGTATGCGTTCGCACGTGCAGCGTCCAGTCGCTCCTACAATTTAGAAAAAAAGAAAAAAAGGTAACAAAACAAACACGCAGAAAGCAGCACATCCCACCACTTACCTCAGCTTGAACGCTCTGTCGCAGTACTGGCAACTGTACGGTCTCGCCTCCGAGTGCACCGTAGCGTAATGGTAGGTCCGTTTCGAGAAGTTGCTAAACTTCTTCCCGCAATCCTTGCACTCGTACCGCAGCTCCTTCGAATGGTTCGCGAGGATGTGCTCCCGCAGCGAGTTCGGTCGGTAGTACACCTTCTCGCACTCTTCGCACTCATACTTCCGCTCGAACGTGTGGTGGCTGTTGATGTGCACCTTGAGCAGGTTCGGATTGCGGTACTGCTTCCCGCAGTACGAGCAGAACAGCTGCGGCGGTTTCGGATCGTGCGTTTCCAGATGCTTGACCATGTTGCTGCGCCGTATCATCTTACCGCACCGCACGCACGGCAGGTAGCGGTTGGAGGTGGCCGCCACAAACTTTCGCTTGGGCTTGGTGGGTACCGCCGCCGGCGCGGGATTTTCTTCCTGTTTAACCACCGACTCGGGTTTGTTTTGGGCTTTTTTCGGTGGCTCCCGCTTCGGTGCCTCTTGTTTCGCTTTTCTTTGCCGGGTTTGTCGCACGCTTTCGTTCTTCTCTTCCGGGATGGACGGAGCTATGTCCTCCTTTACCTCTTGCTTTTCATCCGGCCACGCTTGCTGCACCACTTCCTTCTCCAAACCGGCCTCATCGATGAGTCCGAGCTGCTGAGCTTCGTCCTCCTCTATGATGACCACCCGCAGCCCATCGACGTTATCCTCCTTCACGTACACTGCAGTCATCGACTCTTCGCTCTGCAATCTTTCCCGGAATATTTCATCGTTATGGATGCAACCTTCGCGAAACTGCTCCACCTGCGTCAGAAAGAGCTGGCAATCTGGGCACAGCACAATGGTGTCGATTGAATGCGGCAGGGGCTGCAAAAAGGAACGACCAACGGCATCCTTATTCATCTTTCCGAGCCAGACTCCAGGGGACTGTTCCAAGAGCTTTGCTGCTTACCTCGATCGATATTAAATTGAACATTGTTTCTATTAGCTCACTGTCCTGCTTCAGCTCGAGAAAGGTTGAGTCTCGATCTGTTAAACACAGTCGGCAAACAGCTAGATTCGTCATTTTTATTCCACATCAACGAATCGGAAAGTAAAGTTTGGAAAGTTTGTTATTGTTTGTATGGTTGCCCGAGGACGCTACTGACAGTTGGGGATACAGTAGAACGGGCTTATTTGGCGCACATGGTTAAAAAAAATGTGTACAAAATGGATTTCTCTAAACATATTTAAAGGTGTTTTATAAAAAAAAAAGATTATTTATTGCTCAATTGTTGCTGCATTGAATTAACCTTAAAAATAGTGAATTTTAAGCAACAAACAAGCTCCTAGCAAAATAGGAAAAAAAAATGACAGCATAACAAGCGCGCCCTTTTTGATTGTCAGCTCAATTGAAACGTAAACAAAGCGCTCGCAACGGCAGCAACGCTCCGCGCACGGGAGCATTCTGCACCGATTCTAGTCGTTTTTAAATCACTTTTCACTCACCTTCACCGCTAAGAATATAAAGTGTCCGGATCCGGAGGCGCCCCGAACGAAAAACGGCAAAATGATACAGCATGAAAACAATCGCGTACAAATGACGAAAATGCGGCTGCTGCGGGAGTACCACATCAAGGTGCTGGACAACTGGCTGTCCGAGTGTGTGTCGTTCTGTGTGCAGGAAAATCCCACCATTTCCAACGAGGGCGTGTTTCAGTTCGCATTTAGCCAGTGGTTGCTGGCGGATTTGAAGGAGATCGGTACCGGGGTGCTGCCGCCGGGACTGGCCCAGAAGGGGGAACAGCACACGATGAGCGGCTCGTTTCCGGTTCAGATGCAGTACTTGATGGACATTTGTGGGTAGAGCGCGCTGAAGGTAGCTTAGATTGTCTGTACGTAAGCATTTTAACGCTTTTCTTGTTGAACGCTCTTGCTAGCTGAACCGGCGTACGACCAGTGGCGAGCGCTGTACGACAAAAAGCTGGACGAAGCGGACGACGAGGTGCAGATGAGGAAAAGCCAAGCACCGAACGTAAAGAAGTATGCACCGGTTGCGATGCTTGTGCAAATGATCAGCTTAAAATGCTCAATCGTTTCCTTCATTTCAGACGAAGAATGCTTAAACTCGAACTGACCGATGGCAAACAAACGGTAGTAGCGATGGAGCACAGTCCCATCCGCTGCCTGAACACCAAGCTAACGCCCGGCTTGAAGCTGCTCCTAACCGGTCCGTTGCGCTGCATCAATCAGGTCATCTTTCTCGAGCCGCGCAACGTGCGCGTGCTCGGCGGTGAGGTCGATGTGCTGCTGATAACGAACGCGTACGAGAATGTGCTGCTGCGCGCGCTTAACAAACCGGCCAACCCGACCCCCAAGCTGGACTACGAAGAGCCGGACGTGTCGGAGGCTAGGCATCGCGCCAACTACAGCGCAATACAATCGATTCCGATGGATCGGAAGGCGGGCGGCGGCAGCAGCCATCATCAGGTGCCGAATCAACGGGCACATCAAAGGAAATCTCCCGCCATCGTGGAGGATGATGTGGACGATTCGCTGCTGATGGGCATCGATCTGGATGTGATCGAGTCGACGCAACCGAAACCGGAGCAGGTGCCGACCGTTAGCACACTGATGGACGACGACGATATGGACGCGTTTGCCGTGCAGCTGGTGGATGTGCCGCGGGAGCCGGAAATTATGCACCACCAGGTATCGTCCACAAAACAGTCGCAATCGTCGCCCGTAGCCCGTAAGGTGGCGCCAGCTCCCCTACGTCGCCCGGAACCGACGTACGAGGGCTTGATTGAGGACGATATCGATGTGATGAACGCGCTCGAGGATCAAATTCAGAGCGAGCTGAGGGGCTTCGATCGGTTGGATGAGCAGTACGATGAGGTAGCGCCTCCGAGGGCTAAAAAATCCAGACCCTCGGATGAGTATCGGCAAGAGCAAGGGGAAATGGAGACACTGCCACAGCCAGCCGCGTCCAGCAAAAGTAAAAGCCCCGAACCGGCGCCCACGACCGGCAAGAAGTTCAACCAATTCACCACCTCGGACCTGTTCGAGGACAGCATGGACGGGATGGACGCGCTCGAGCTAAACGAACGGCCAACCACGCTCAGTATCGTCGCGCCCAGCTACCCGCACCGTATCGATGGTACCAGCCTGGCGACGATCGATCAACTGATGGCCCTGCCGGAGGAGCAGCGCCGTTCGGGCGCTGCCTTCGTCGTGTACTGCGAGGTGGAAGCCGTCACCGAGCAGCCCCGCATCCGCAGGGAGCAGTGGAACCTGAGCGTGGAGCTGACGGACCAGTCGGCCGTACGGTTGCCGGTCCGGCTGCACGACCGCGTCATCAGCCGCATGACGCGCCACGACGCGGCGGAGCTGATGCGGCTGCGCAAAACCGATCGCGACGGCGTGATGAAGCTGCTGGATAGGATACTGAGCGAGCTGAAGGAGCTGCTGCAGGACATCAAGTGCTTCTGGCGGGTGGTTTACGAGCCGGAGTCGGACTCGGCACTGTCGGGCGGCCAGCCCCTCCAGCCGGTGGTGATGGAAACGTACGAAATGAGCGAAGAGCGCGGAGCGATCCTGCTGGAGAAGATCATCAAGGAGAACTGTAGCCAGTTGAGAAAATTGTTATAGATCGCAATAGAAACGGAAGGCAAATACAAATTCATTAAACAAAAACAGGAAAGCTCCAAAATCGACGATATTTTTCCCGAACGAAAAAAAGGCATTGACGGATGTTTAAGGTATGAATGATAGACTCTTCTTAGATAAAAGTTTATTCAGGTATTGTTGATTTTTTTTACAATTACAAGACACGACAGTAACAATTTTCATTCGCACACATACACATACACAAACATACTGATTATCACATACGTAAAAGGAAGCGTACACGCTCAAGTTTGGGAAAATTGTTGCACCAATCCGACACTGGACGCTGCTGCTGTGGTAACGTAAACGCCCCCGACCCGTACCGGATGATGGTGCGGATCGTGGTCCGGGTTTTCCGCTTCCCTTCCTACCTTGGCTGGCTCTTTTTTGCTGACTCGGTCACACACTGTCGCAGTCATACCGCGTTATAAAAGTATAAATAGTGATCCATGTTTCGATGAAGAAAAAACGATAAAAACCCCGCGCGAAAAAAGAGGCATATAGCTACAAACACACTTCGTTAGCTCTAGATACACTCCGGGAACGTGTGAGGACACGGGTAAGCCACGGTGAGAGCTTCAAGCAAGGGTTTCGGGAAGAGTTGTCAATGGCGTCCTAGCACCAGCATGGTATCGTCCTCTAGCTTTGGTTGCGATTAAAGATGACCAGCTTCAGCTGCTCGTAGCTAATCCACATCACCACGTTCCACGAGACGAGCCGGGCGAACGACGGCACGAAGCCCTTGTAGAAGGCGGCCACGCCCTCCTTCGCCCCCATCCGGATGGCACAGTCGATCGCACCCCGGTACTGGCCGCGGGGCGAGTTCATGTAGCGCGTCTTCACCACATCGACCGGCGAGGCGACGATCGTGGCCGCCAGTCCGGCCACAACTGCCGCCGAAAAGTGGCACCGTATGTCGTTGGGCATGTGGGCGTACAGCAGCAGGCAGTCCTTCACCACGTCGTAGCACACGATCTCGGCCACGTTGACGATCGCATTGCGCCCGACGTTGGGCATGGCGCCTCGCCACAGTCCCCGTACGCCCTCCTCCCGGTGTATCGTCCGGTAGGCTTCGAGCGTGGAAGCGTACCGACGCCCGGTGGATGAGCGGGTGGCCGCCTGGAATCGCACCTTCACCACGTCGGTGGGTTGGGCGATCATTACCGCGGCGCCGCCCGTCGTTAGGCCGGCCAGCACTCGAGTTCCGATCTGAAGTCCAGCTTCGTTTTCTGCGCAATCGGAGGGAGGGGAGGGGACAATTATAGGGAACAGTTAGCTAACACTCTGTAAAAGGAGAAATAGGCGAGCGTATTGGGCACCGTACCTTTAAGCAGGGAACCGTAGAACGTTTTCACGGTATCGTACAGGCCCAGCCGGATGGAGCAGAAGCACAGCTGGCGCTGCAAACCGGCCGACAGGCCGTTGTACAGCGTTCGGAAGCCTTCCTGTCGCGTGATCGTGGTGATCGTTCCGACCAGACCGCGGTACTGCACGTGCTGCGTCGCCGGCACGGACGTTGGGTTGAGCTTGAGCGAGGCGGATGTGTTGATGGTGGCCGGAGCCAGGGCGACGGTTCTAACTGGCTGTTCACCTTGAATCTTTAAGTGGGAAGAAGGGGGAAAAAATAAATACAATCGTTCTACATACATAAACGCGCGCTGGCGGAAGTGATTATAGGTGGACAATGTTGTAATGCTCAGGGGGTGGGGGGGGGGGGGAATTGATCGACCGTTGTGTGGGTACTGCAATTGCAGAAATTTTACTTATTAATGCGTTCTGCATTGACGAATGAGTGTGCAACAACAGGTGTGCACGGAAAAGCACGCTGCAGGGGTTCTTGGAAGCATTGTATTTGCCCTTTCCTTTCTTTTATGTGTTATGCAATGTAGCTGCATATAATTACTCATACTAAGCTAGGGCATCTAGCTATTTTATGATTTAAATTATTTTTTACTGTAAAATGCACTTCGAGCACCAATTACTTGCAACTAGTTACTGGTACTGGGCACTCTTGGTAAAATAACTAGTTACTTTTAGTTCCTTTTTGGACTTAAATATGGTGACTGTGCAGGTAGTGGCAGAACACATTTCCCATCATGGGTGCAAAGGAATCATGCGGCCAGTTCAGGCCGGAAAGGGCCAAAAGTATGTGCGACGATTCCGGTATGTGTATAAAAGCATGAACAATTCCGAACCTTTGGTACAGTAAATTCAGGTCGGAATCGTACCAAAGTAGGTTCCTTTAACGGGACAGCTGATCTCGATCCATTCTATGGCTGAGACATATTCAGCTACAGATTTTGGACCAAAATAAAAAAAAGGGAGCAGTCCTAGGACCGTTGTGGGCTAGAACCAAATCCAGAACCGATATTGGTCCAGGATTAGTTTCAAGTCCGGTATTGGTTCACGATTAGTTCCAGGTCGGGCATGGGTTTGAGATCAGTTCAGCAACGGTAAGAGTTCGGGATCAGATTCAGGACCGCTATGACTGTGGATTCGTTCCAGAATCAGTACGGTGTCAGGAATAGTTCCAGAACCAATATGGCGTAAGATCATTTCCAGGATCGGTATGGAGTCAAGATCAGTCCTAAGTCTCGTATAGGTTCGGATACAGTTCTAGGAATGGAATGAGATTGGGATTCGTTCGGGGTCCTGTATGGTGTTAGGATTGGATCTAGAAACAAAATGGGGTAAGGACCAGTTCCAGGAACGGTATACATTTGGGATCAATTCTAGGAACGATATAGGTTTGGAATCAGTTCTAGGAACGGTATGGGACAGGGATCCGTTCCAATACCGGTGTGGTGTCTAAAACAATTCCAAGATCCAAATGGTTTAAAAAGGGGTCCAGCATCAGTCTTTGGTCGGGATCAGTTCGTTGGCCGATATGAGTTCGGGATCAGTCCCAGAAACGGTAGGGTTTCATGATCAGTTCAAGTACCAGTATGGTTCAATTATGTTTTCAGCATTACTGTTAAAATCAGCATGGTCTCGCGTTCAGTTCGAGAAACAATAAATATGAGATGGAGATCTTGAAATTGCGTTGCTCCAAAAACGGAACAACTTATCTGCTCACAGGTATATAGCAAGTCAGTAACATGAGAAAATGTACACAAGAACCCTGCTGCATACAATTGTTTTGTTTCTATTCACTATTAATAGTGCAAAATTATAGCAAAACCTCATCCGGGGTTTGTTGCATTTCATCACAAAAGACACTCACACGCGACACAACCTTGAATGCGTATGATGCACTCTTGCCTGCATTGCCTGACCGACAATCATCATCATAATGAATTCCAATGGAAAGTTCTGCCCTTTCCCAAGCGGCGTCAGTGTTGTGTCCAACGATAATAACCACCGTTTCCCACTGAATCAACCACCGTCGGAAAAGGGTGCGATTGTACAAAGCGCGGTGATCGTTCAGCTTCCCTGTTCCTAGTGTCCCAAGTAAACTTTAAAAAAAAATCGGTTTAAACCAGACAGAATTATTACATTTTGTTTACCAAACTGAACGCCCGAAGAAAACCAAAACAAACAACCAGCTCTTCGTCTTCAACCTGTCCCTTTGCGTTGCATAACCCGTTAGAGAGAGAGAGCGCGCGCGTGAGACTCAGCTCGGTGAAGGACAATCGCATCAACGCGTATCCGCGACCTGTTCAAAGTCCTACGTCCACCGGCAAAAGGGTTGCCCTACTTCCTATACCGGAGCTGATGCTGTTGCTGCTGCTGCTGCTGCTGCGAGCAGTACAGATGCGTGGTTCGTGGTCAGCCTGAACTTTGTACCCGACACCACCGGTTTGTGCAGGCCGCCGACACAGCTCGAGGGCACCAACAGCACTGTCTCTCGAGCGGTCTCGGTGTGCGTGCTCGTTGAACCGCGAAACCGTCCACGAGCGGCGTCTCGGCGGAAGCAAGGTGGAAGAGGGCGCACGATCGTGTGTCTGTATGTTGACGGACTCTGGGGGCAATCATCCGCATCGCTCGCCCGGGGAGATGGGTTGGAATGGAGCCATCGGCCACGGCTCACTCGTGCACTCGATTTCGATATCGTTTTCGAACGGAGAGGCAAATAGGAAGCAAAACAGCTCGTTCTGCGATAGGGTTCTGTATCCTTGCTATCTGCTTACCTGTAGTCGCACTTTGGCCGTGTCCAGCGGGAAGGTAATGAAGTCGGCAAAGCAGGCAGCCGAACCGGCTGTCAGCAGCTTGACCGGCACCGATGCCGTCAGCTCGGTCGTCTTTTCCGAGGCGCGTCGTTGAAAGCTCATTTTTGATCTGTTCTGTTTTCGCACTGTTGTGAAGCTTCTGTTTACTCTTAGCAGAATGTGTCCTAAAATAGAGAAGGGAGCCGTAAAATAGAAATACGCATGATTAGCACCATTTTTGTTGTTTTTTTTTCTTCGGTGGTTTGTTTATGTGTTCGATTATAAGCAATTATTGTATTTGTCCCTCGTCATCTCTTTGCGTCGCCTCTTCATGCTCGGCAGCACTTTGCGCTCCAAGCAGTGCTAACGAAAACAAAAATAGCCTTGACAACACACAACAAAACGGCGCAAGAGTTCGCGTCAAGGCAACACAGGGCATAAGAGCAGTGGTAGCAGTAGTAGGCATCGACGTCGTAAAAACCGCTCTTCCAAAGAGGAGGGGATACCGTCGTGTCTACGCCATCGCCAATTGATGCCCATCATTCCGCTCCATTCGTACGGGTGTCAGCTGATAAAAACCGGTGCCGCAAAACTCGATTGTTGTTGCCTGGCGGGGGCTCGTCCAGCGATTTACACACAACGGTCTATCGAATATCTCCCCAGGCGGGCGTGAGATGGTGCCTACTTTTTTACATTGTACGTCTCAAGCGTCCCATTGCCGATCCGCCATCAGATCTACCATTTTAGGTGGCGACTGAATGGGCGGGGAAGTTCTTAATGCCACACTTGAAAATGGAAGCATAAGAGCGAGATGAACCCTGCATTATCCCTTACCAAGGATCCAGTTTAGCGATCGAGACTGAAGCGGATGTAAACGAGACGATTCACTTTCTAGTTTCTGTTAGTTTTGGCTAGTATTGTATCACTTCGACGACCTCGTCACCTCTCGAGGGTCCTTACACAAATCGCAATGGACGCTGGGCTGTGCGCGCGAAGGTGAGCTTCGTGTGGTGAATATCTCGCTTATCATGGAGCCCTTCAAGAAGACGTCCCCCAGGCAAACGTTTATGATCATTAATCTATAGCTTTGGCCTTCTCCGCGGTAACGTTATCTAGCAGTATGGGACAATGTCCATCAAAAATATCGGAATATTATTGTCCTATAGGGCAGGGTTTCCATTCATTTTTTTTTAAATTAATTCGATATTTTTGTGGAATTTCTGTTACAATATTAATTACAAATAGGCTATTACCAACTTTAATAGTTTGTACGTTTGGAGTTGAATAGAACTATTAACTTAGATTTTAATGAATTTTAATAAAAAAATACAAGAAAAGTCATCAAAAATGTAACGTCATACAACATTACAGGACCCTTACAGTCCTGTCCTAGAGAGTTTTCATTGCGAACATCATTATTCTTCACGGGCGAGAAGTGTTTTCAACAGCTGTCACTTATTTTATGTGTAACCGATGTTGAAAAACATCCCGCGATTGGCAAAAACATGCTGTTCACAAAAAACGTTCCGAAAAACGATAACAATGTACCAGGACTCCATCAATCTAACAAACAATTATGAATACATTTCTGTACCACATTCTGGGACAGTTTAAGGATCGAAAACGGTAAAATAGAATGGAAAGACAAAGGTTTTTTGTCTTTTTTGTGAAGTTTTCCGTGCAAATCATGTAAAATTTTGAAATATCTTAATCCCTGTTACATCCTAGGGACTATTTCTTTGCAATTTTGTTTGAACTAACTCTTAGAAAACGTTCAAAACCACACTTTTACATACAGCTCCAACCAGTGTCCTTCTCGGGCGGGCGGGGGTTTTGCTTAACCTTTTCAGCACCTTTCTAAAACGGCGTTACACTTTGCACACAAAACCCTCCTAACTTATGAAACGCGCTGTTAACGAGTTTTCGTGCACACTTACACAACGGTCACCGTCTGTCGGTCGGGCGGTCTGTCGTCGTCCTCCGGTAGGTTGTTGTGAGCTTTAGTTTTGAAATTTGTAAACTTGGGCCACTGTCGCGCACTCAAACTTCACTCACTTTTGCTCCGAAGATGAAAAGTTAGCTCAACAGTATCTTTTTGTTAACACTTGCTGATCGATAGTTCGATCGATAGAAAAAACAGTACACTTTAAAGCTCGATCACCTCCTGTGTGTGTTCTCACTTCCGGTGTTTTGTGTTTTTTTCTTCTTCTCTCCCTCTGTTCACTCCGTTTTCCCCTTCACTGCTCGCTTTGCCGGTGATCTCGCTCACACTAACTGCCACTGCACTCAACGCTCTACCACAGCACTATCCGAGACCGGAAGCAGTGGTCGTCAGTGGGTTGAAAGGAGGTACTCGTCGCACCACGGCACCATAGCTCGTCTTTGCTGGAGCTTCCAAAACGGCACAGTAAGGCTCGAGCGCGTAACGGTGTCATATAAATAGGCTCGCGCGATCGGCCGCGGCCTCCCATCACACGACCGACCCGCGAATGTGTACAGAATGGCGGGAAACGACGCATCGTGCGCGCGCGGTGGCGGCGGCAGCAGCGGCCTCGTTGCGCGCTCGGTTCGGATTCGGCTCCTCCGACCGCGTTGCTTTGTAATGGGTCGGCTAAATCGCGCAGTGGTGGGGAAAGAAAGAGAGGGAGAAGGGAGACGATGGTACACAGATCAGTAGGACGAGATGTCATCTGTTGCTATCGAGGGAATAATGGAATCGATAAGAGTCAAGCGCGCACACCGTAAGGCGTGTGAAATACGCGCATGAACTCATTTTGCGCTCTTGGTCGCTAACGTTGCGGACAGCAACGGCTGAGGAAAATTGGAAAATTTGATAGTGTGATAATTTATGTAGCAATGTGGTGGGGGGCTTTTGCTAAAACTGACTCATCCATCGATCGGTAACACACCTGCGCGCGGGAAAAAAACAAGGCGGGAAAGGAACTCGCGCCTGGCAACCGCGATTCGCACCACGGTTCGGTCAAAGTACGCGCTGGACGCTAACGAACGTGTTTATGATGGAACGAACCGGGTCGAAAGACGACATCTCGGCACACACTAACCGGTTGATCAAATATTATTCCCATCGTTATGATGCGGAACCCTCAGGATCGCGCGCGATTTTTTTCTGTTTTTTGGCAACATCAATGCCGACATACGCACGAGCTTCGTATGGCAAATTGTGCGCACTTAAATTGATGCGAAATTAGTGGCACGCTGAAGTTGACTTTGGTGCGTGACGGCGTAACTTTTTGGCGTAACCTTCCGCAGGATAATGTTATCTTGTCTTATTGTGTGATGCGTATCTAGCATCACGTCGTCTTCGATCGTTAAAAAACAAAGTCGCTCCCCTGACCGAGCGGTTAGTAAATGAGTAAACAAGTGAAATCAGCATTTGCTTGCTAAAAAAAAAAGAGGAAACAATTAAATCCTCAAACGGTCATCTCAAGAGAGAGAGAGTGTGTGTATGTGTGCCGTGTCGTTTGATGACACGCGTTGATAGGTTGTTTTTGTTTGAATATGCTCCTCCGTGCCGGCTGACCCCATAAACCGGCGTTGGGCCATTAAACCGAGGTGGGAAAGAAGCGGCTTGCTTCGATTATGATTTTGCGCTGCGCACCACAGAGCAAAGCGCACGCCTTATCACGGCGCGTTTAAACGCAACGACTCCCGCGGGCAAGGCAAAAGGCGGATGGAAAAAGGTGTGTCCCCATCTGGGCGCGTGAACGAACCAATCAGGATCGCCCCACAATCAGAGCGGGGTTGACTTCCATTCGGTCCCAATTCTCACTGGCACTTTTTCGGCATCAACATGTATACGCTGGGCTAGGCAACAGCCGCACAAGCCAGACGATGACTTTGAAAACAATCACGCCACCAGCCGGGGTCGGTTGGTGGGCTCGTCCATTGTGGGAGTGCGTGATCGGTCACTAATTTGAGCGATGTTGGTGCGCTTCGCGCGCGATGTGTTACTGAGAAGAGTATCATGTGCAATGATCGAGTGATCGCACTGACCCTCGAACGGAGGGAAAGATATTCCGCCAAATGTTATGGCGAAGGTCAAATTTATTCAAAATCGACGATGAAGTGTATCACTAAGGGGTGTGTGTCTGTTTGTTTTTTAAATGCTGTGCAGCGTCCGCTCCACACTTCGTTGTTTTGAGCTGCAAAATGGGAGAGAGCAGAAGTAGTGACGTCGATTGTTAGGATCTGTTGCCGTCGGATGATGTACCAATTGCCGAATTTAGCGCTTTTGCTCTCAAGTGGACCGAGCGTTTGCGTAAGCCGTTTGCTCCCTGCAGCGTGGGGAGGAATGATTTGCAGTAATATCTACCCTTAGTGCTCGTAGGTTGGTTGGTTTTGCGTATATGAATGAAGAAACTTGAGCAACAACAAAAAACTATGCTGAAGGTAATCAAATAAACCCAAAATACAATTCCCAGAAAACCGGTTATTTTACACACATCATGCTCAGCTCATCAACACGACCTGGTTAGACCACAACCAGGATGTGCTGTTGCGTTGGGAGCAAAATTTGAATTGCGCTAGTACGGCTAGCGTGCAATAGATGGCGCCACAAAAGCAATCGCGAAGAGATGCAGATCAGTGCAATCGGAGAGGCAAGGCTCTCTCCGAAGCGATGCCGGATCATAACTAAGTAACTGCCATTGGTTGTTCAGGAACAAAACATTCAAAACGGATAGTGGAATAGCATATCCTTTCCTATACTGGATTCCTGGATACTGGTATGTTCGATAACAACTCTAGCTATTTGTGATTCTAGACCTAGCTAGTGATCTGATTGCTTTTTTGTTTAGAGGAACGATATTAACACCTTCTGTAACTTTTGAGGATATAAATAGAGCTCTCGATCGCTAAACCTTACCATCATGGAGGTAAGCGAGTCCGAGTTTTGAAATGTCTAAATATATTTAGTTTGTGGAATCAATTAGCTAATGACTTACCGGAAAGATGACAAGAGAATAGGCAAATAATTAGCTTGAAGGTGATGTAATTCTATCAAATAAGCCTCCATTTCACTATCAAAGCTATTAGTAATGGATGTATACTAATCTTCAGGGGTTTTTTTTTAGATTCAAGAAATGTCCCATCCACTGTCCCTTTGCAAACACAACATTTAAGCCACCTGGGACAAGTAATTATCGGAACTGTAGTGATCAGAATATAGAAAGTTCTATTCTATTGGTTGAATCCTCTAGATAATCCTCTGATGTTTTGGAAGTTGAAAATGAGCTTTAGGAAAACACTAGAGATCATTTGTCACTACTAAAACCGTCAGTCATGTAGCCATGTATCATGACTCTGATTCTTTGCGAGATTCATTGTGATTCAATTGTTACCTATTTTTAGTATGAACTGACCATAAAATGATTGAACAAGAAATCATTTTTTTAATTGTCTTTAAAGGTAGTATCCTTTCCACTAATTACTAAGCGTGACTTACCGCGTTGTAGATACTCAAGAGATTAGATTTCCTAGATCTGTTTCGGCGTAGATTTGTTAAATCAGTTCACTAATTCACTCCAACGGTTTGTGTCACACTCGAACGTTCACTTACGACCGCTTCTGAAACGCACACGATGCTTTCGCTTTGGCACTTTGCTAAAGACTAACGTTCAAAGCTCAAGCTCAATGCGTTTATATGCATAATCATAGCAAAGGATTCGTCCTTGAAGCTCCAGTGGAATTTTCCATACATCCGAAAACAATACAACTCATTTACGGTCATTACCGGCAACCTTGCGCGCTGCCGCGCCGTGGAAAATTCCACTCCTCTATCCTGTCCTGCGGCGTAAACAGAAGGATCGTAAAACCTTTTGCGCGCTCCTTTTTCGTCCTGTTTCGTAAATATTCCCCCGTACGCCTATTCTGAAAGAAGCTGAAAATTTTCCACTACATCATTAACACCGGTGCCCCGTCTTTTTTGAGGTGGAAAACTGACGCGTCCAGCGCCGGGTACGCATCTTGGGACAGCAACGAATCGAACTTCCCGGCACTCATAATATTGTTCTGGGAGGCTTCAAAGACGAGGGTAGTTTTTTGGCCATAGGCTCTTTCCTTTCAGCTTAGAAACAGTTACCTGTAGTAATGTCATCAAATCAATTGGTCCAAACCAAAGAATTACAAATAATTAATATATTCCGTACATATAGAATTGTTTATTAAAATGTTTATGCTGATTATGTTCTAAATGACGGCCCAAAGAAACACGAAACCCTGCAGCCACCAAACCAACCCCCGTTTAAATCGGATAGTTCAACAGCACGTCCTGGCGGGCCAGCTCGAGCAGCATAGGATCGTCGAAGAACTTGTTGATCGACACATCCTCCGACAGACCCTTCCGGCGGCGCGTCTTCATCATAAACTCGCGCGCCAAATGTGTGGCCGGCTGCGGTTCCAACGGTCTGATGATAATGCTCTTGTCCAGCGGATCACCCGGCACAATCTGCCAGTGGTGAAAGACGGACAGACAGAACGCTTGCCCCTGCGTGTGCGTACGCAGATCCGTCTCAAACCCGAACGAATCGATCGCGGGCAGGAACGCTTTGATGATGTACAGCGGCGATCCGGGTACCGGTGCGTCCTGCGTTACGTGTCCGCGGCGCCGCGCAAGCACGGTGTACACGGACGACACGCAATCGGCCGGTGCCTGCACCTCCACGAACAGGTACGGTTCCATCAGGCGTGGGGTCGCCATCAGGAAGGCCGAGTACGCCACCCGCCGGGCCGTTGGAATGATCTGTCCACCGCCACGGTGCAGCGGTTCCGGCGCGATCACCGCGTCCAGTATTTTGAACTTTACGTTGCGGATCGGTTCCTCGCACAGGGGGCCCTCGCGCGTGCCCCACTGGAAGCCCTGCACGATCGAGTCCTTCACCGTGCCGAGCAGCGTTTTGTCCACCTCGAACGGGAGCGTATCGTCGACGAGAATGTTCGGACCGGTTGAGTCGGGTCCGAACGCCCAGATCGACCGGGCCGCGAGCAGATCCCACTGATAGTTGACCTGGAAAAACTCGCCCAGCTTTTTCTTGTTCCACCCGATGCAAACGGTTTCATTTTCAATGTCCTCGGCAAGGCCCTTCTCCAGCGGTTCGGCAATCATCGTGATTTTGTTCTTCTTGTTGGGCGTTTCGGCAAAGCATTTGAGGGAACTGGTTTCGACGACACTCTCGCAGAAGGCGACCACCGGGTCCGCTACCTTTATGTCGATCTCCGAGTACATCTTGCGCAGATCGTGCATGACGCAGTCGAGATACAGTTCGCCCGTGCCAAGGATCACGTGCTCGCCCGACTCTTCCACGCGCGTCGACAGCAGCGGGTACGATTTGTTCAGCTTGCGCAAACCGTCCAACATCTTCGGCAGCTCGGAAGGGTTGACCGGCTCGACGGCAATTTTGATGACGCTCTGCGTGTTAAACTTGAGCGGCCGGAAGATAAACACATCCTCCGCCATCTGCACGTCCGTAATCGTGGCCGTCTTTACGATGCACTGATCGATGCCCTCGATCAGCACCCAATTCCCCGCCGGCACACGGTTCAGCTCGATCTTGTACCGTGCTTCGTAGATCCACAGTCGTCCCACCTGCAGCACCCGGCTGTCCTCCTCGTCCTGCAGCGTGTAGTTTTCGCCCAGCACTCGCACCTCCTGGCCGGCGTGCAGCGTTCCGCTCATGACTCGCGCCAGCACCTGGAAGAAGGTACAGTCCTCCGTCGGGTACATCTTCGAGCTGTGCACCATGAGCTGCGCGTTCGCGTCACACTGCAGCATGTCCTGGTAGAGGCCGCTCTCGCGCACCCCGGTGTATATGTGGTCCACCTTCACCTGCGCATTGTCCAGCGGCGACCGGATGTGATCGACGCACATCTGCACGAAGCCACAGAAATCGCCCACAAACCGGTTGCAGATCGTGCGCAGCAGCGGCCGTATGTTGCACTTCATCTCTTCCCCCGTCACCGGGATCTGCAGCTCGGCCAGCGTATCGGCGAGCGTCGTGTCCACGTCGCCAAGGACCTGCGCGAACAGCTTGTACAGCGGTTCGAGCACAAACTCCACGAAGCTGCGCTGCGCTGACGTGTGCGCTGGTTTGCGGGTGAATTTGCGCGTCTTCGGTTGGAAGTACATGTCGCCCCAGAGCCGCCGGGAGAACTCGTCCACATTCACGCCCTCGTACGTGTCCGCATATAGCCGGGCGAACGATTTGAGCGTGAAGCAAACGCCGTACAGTGAGCTGGCGAAGCACACGTTGCCCAGGACGGGCGAGACGGGCTTCACCGTGGAGTCGCCGTGCAGTGTCAGCAGTCCGTTGATTTCGTCCACGATGTGCTGCAGCTTAAAGTACGCATCCTGCGGGGGCAGCTTCAGTTCGAGGATTAAACGGTCGATTTTGTTGATGCAAAGCGTAAAGGACAGACGCTCCTGTATGGCGTGCTTGAGCAGCCGTTCCGTGTTTAGCATAACGCCCTCGGCCGCATCCACGAACAGGACGACTCCATCGCATAGTCGCATCGAGGCGGTCACCTCGTCCGAGAAGTTTACGTGCCCCGGGGTGTCGAACGTGTTGAGCAGGAAGCTTTTGCCCTTCACATCCTGCAGGACGAGCGTCATCGGCGTTGCTTTGATGCTAACGCCCCGCTCCTGCTCGGTGAAGAGCGTGTCCGTGTAGCGCAGATTGCGCTCCTCCATGTTGCGCAGCTGCGGATGCGTCTGCCGCACCAGACAGTCGACGAAGGTGGTCTTGCCGTGGTGCAGATGGCCGACCAGCGCCACGTTCCGGATGAGCGTCGGCGTGTCCATCAGATCGGACAGAAACTCCATCTTGTAAGTCGTCTCGGGGAGCTCCTGCGCTTTCAGCTGGAACTTCATGCGCTTCACCGGCTCGATCAGCGGCTTGTCCAGCGGCTGGGCGTCCTCCTCCTGCACGATCGTTTCCACCTCCTCGCCGTACACCTCGAGCGAGGTGGGATAGTAGCGCTTGTCCTCGTGCAGCACCACCGCCTTGGACGAGCGCTTCTCCTCCTCCTCCGGTTCCGGCTCGTCGTCCATCAGCTCCTCCTCCTCGTCCTCCTGCTGATCCGCCTGGCCGTAGAGGCTCTGGTCGTCATCGTCGTCGCTCTCCAGATCCGGCCCGATGTAGTTGCCAAACTCGTCGTACGATGCCGTGTCCATGGTTAGACCTGCCTTTATTCGTTTGCCGCCGTGTCTACTGTTGAAACAAATGTTCGATTATTGCTCTAAGCAGGAGCCCCAAGTTTTCACTCACAACAAAACACACGCGCGCGTTGCCGGTCTGTGTGGTGGTGCAGAAAAGCTTGACAAGATTTTGTTTGGCAACTGTCAAGCGTTTCCAGTGGGATACAGTTCAAAGGGGGCCACTTTCAACCTTCACGAACCAGCGAAACGTCAAACCGCTGTTTGACAGTTCGCAGCCAATTGGACGCCGTGTTGTGTTTAGATTTTTGGGCCTGCGAAGAAGCTAAAAAACAAGGCAGCACAGCAAATAGCGAATTTACAGTACAAAAGCGGTGGATTTCGCGCGTCCATCATGGCACAAAACAAAACCGACCTGCTGGCGGTGTTGGCCGTGGTGAAGAAGTACAATCTCAAGGTATGTGAAGCACCCGCCGCGCTAGCTCTTCATTAGTCTCTAAACATTGTTTGTTTTTGCTACACCCCCGGTCGAAACCTAGAGCACCGAGGAGCTGCTGAAGAAGGAGGCCGGCCTGACTGACATCCCGGAGAATGTGGCCGGCGAGGCGGAGGTCAACAGCGTGCTGGCGGCGTACAAAAGCGAGGGCGACCCGGACATTTACGAAAACTCCTACATGGAGTTGCGCCGGTTCGTGGAGGAGTCGCTCGACATCTACAAGCACGAGCTGGCCCTCATCCTCTACCCGGTGCTGGTGCACATGTACATCGAGCTGGTGTACAACAGCCACGAGGTGCAGGCGAAGAAGCTGATCACCAAGTTTGGACCGGAGCAGGAGTACTACTACCAGGACGAGCTGGCCAAGCTCGCGATGGTGACGAAGCGGGACGAGATGAGCGGGAACGACATTACGGACACGTTCAAATCGAACGCCTTCACGATACGCATCTCGCGCGACACGCTGTCGCTGCTGAAGCGTCACCTGCACGAGAAGAAAGCGTCCGTCATACTGAACATCGTGAACGAGCATATGTACTTTGACCTGTACGAGGGGGTGGCCCGCAACAAGGCACAGTGCGACGCGACGAGCGGTGCAATGACCGGGGAGGCGAAACGGCAAGGTATGTTTGGAGCATTTTTTAACTTTTTTTTATCACTCATATTAAATTTTATTTTCCCCTTTCCCCGTACAGACAACAAGATAAAGGTGTACTACGGGCTGCTGAAGGAACCGGACGTACAGACGCTGGTGGCCGCACCGCCAGAAGAGGACGACGATATGGATCCGGACGCACCGGACAAACCGAAGAAGAAAAAGCCCAAAAAAGATCCACTGTTTTCGAAAAAGTCCAAATCCGACCCGAACGCACCGCCGCTCGATCGCATTCCGCTGCCGAAGCTGAAGGATGTGGACAAGATGGAGAAGATAAAGGCACTGCGAGAGTCAACGAAGCGCGTCAATCTGGGCCCAGACCTGCTGCCATCGATTTGTATGTACACGCTGCTCAATGCAAACCACACCGTCACATGGTAAGTGTGCTGTTACAACGATAAAAAGGCTCTTTTTTAACGCTTTTCTACTTTCCCGGTCCAGTGCCGATTTCAGCGAAGATTCCAGCCTGCTTTCCGTGGGGTTCGTCGACTCATCCATCAAGGTGTGGTCGATGACGCCGATGAAGCTGCGCGAGATGAAGAGCGCCGACCAGCTGAAGGAGATCGACCGGGACGCGGAGGACGTGCTGATCCGCATGCTGGACGACCGGAAGGCGGAAACGTGCCGCACGCTGCTCGGCCACAGCGGCCCCGTCTACCGCACCTCGTTCGCACCGGACCGGACGATGCTGCTGTCCTGCTCGGAGGACAGCACGGTGCGGCTCTGGTCGCTGCACACCTGGACGTGCGTGGTCGTGTACAAGGGCCACCAGTACCCGGTGTGGGACGTTCGCTTCTCGCCGCACGGCCACTACTTCGTGAGCTGCTCGCACGACCGTACCGCCCGGCTGTGGTCGACCGACTCGCACCAGCCGCTGCGCATATTCGCCGGCCATCTGTCCGATGTGGACGTGTGCATCTTTCACCCGAACAGCAACTACGTGGCGACCGGGTCGAGCGATCGCACCGTGCGGCTGTGGGACGTTTGCGTCGGCAACCACCATCGGCTGCTGACGGGCCACAAGGCACCGATCTACTCGTTGGCGTTTTCCATGTGCGGCCGCTATCTGGCGTCCGGGTCGGCCGACAAGCGCGTGCTGATATGGGATCTGGCGCACGGGCACCTGATTGCGGCACTGACCGGGCATACGGCCTCGATACACTCGCTGTGCTTTAGCCGGGACGGGACGATACTGGGCACCGGTGGGCTGGACTGTGCGCTGAAGCTGTGGGACTTTACCAAGCTGGTGGACGACATCAGTGGGGAAAATGTGAACGTGTCGCACAATCCGGACGTGCGCGACGGCGAACCGTACCTGTTGCGCACGTTCCCGACCAAACAGTCGCCCTTCCTGACGCTGCACTTTACGCGCCGGAACTTGCTGCTCGGGGTCGGCATGTACGACCTTGGGATGTGAGGAAAGGATCATCGGTAGGGGGGGAGGGGAGAGAAGAGTGAGACATTCGCATTTTAACGCATTTTGTGCTTTTAGGGTTCATTTTTTATTGCAATAAATAGGCTACTGTCAAACGTAATTTAAAAAATAAGGCCGAAATGGTCGCTGATGACAAACGAGTAGGAATAGTTGAATAGTTTAGCTTTTGTCGGCACAGAAGGGGCGTGTTGTTACACTATAAAGTCAAGGGCAAGCGTGCGCGCACCAGCTCAAGGTTCACCTTTTCCCCTACCCGGGAAATTGTTTCCGCGGCGCATTTTACCGTCGCGGCGCGAGATTGACGTAGCTCGGAGCGTAGGCGTCCCGCGACCCTATCCTTGTACGAAAATATTATGATCCTCCCCCTTTGTAAGGATGGCCACATCAACGACTCCGTGCTCCGCCACATCTGCAGCAATTTGTACTTTATTTCCTTCCTTCCATTTTTTTGTTGCAAATTAATCTTCTTTCCATGTTTTTTGATATTTTATTACATCCGACAATACAGCAGCGGTGGGAGAAAATGATGAGGAAAAACCCCCGATCGTGTGTTATACAGAGATGGCTCATACATTTCCCAAAGAGGAACGGAGTATATTTCTTTACTCTCACACGCTCTTCTGGACCTCAAAGGGTGCTTCAAATCTCTCTCCTGGCTTTTTTAAGTGTATGTGTGTGCTGTCCCTCCTCGACCGTAGAGGAAGTAGTAGGCCTCGGAATATCCGAACGCGCCCCAGCAACGATCCGCACTGGCGAGGTTCGTTCTCAGTCCCAGCTGAACCACCGTCACGGAATAACCGTTTGCGCAGTGTTCTAAAGTTAACTCGCGTGAAGAAAGTAAACCACACAGTAGAGAAGAAAAGACAGAAAGAGAGAGAGCGTGCGAACAAGTGAAAAGGGATCGAGTGTTGGATCCATAGTGAAGTTGCTAAAGTTAAAAGTGTAAAAGGGAGAATTACAACATAAATTCCAAAAGAAACGAGTAAAAGTAGGTGTTGCTCGATTATAAAACGTACTTCTGCATGCTTGGTGGAGTGAGTTCTACCAATCTCACCAAAGGTCCTCCAAATCGTTTTAGTTCTTTGCCAGTTCTTCGCCCACTCCCCTGGAGTGTAGGAAATTATGCAAACCCTTTCCATGTCCCAAATTTCCTTCAAAAACACAACAACTACTACTCGAAGACACACAAGCTATCTCATCAGCAATAACGACTCCCAGTGCTGAACCAACTTCGGGACGTTCTGCTGCCCCCATCCCGGTTACATAATGCGGCAGAGAGAACCACGCGGGGACACCACGAACAAACCATGCGGTCCCGGAACGGCCCAAACGGGGTGGATTTTACTACTCCGGTCGTGCGATATTGATTTATGTGTTCGTGTTTGTGCTGCCGCCGATGATCGTTGCCGCGATCGGTGCCGAACTGCTCTGCCGCTTCGATCCGGGTACACATTTCAAAGACTTTTTCGCCGACACCGGTGTGATGATGGGATATAGCTCCCGTTTAACTACCATTTTAGCGTTAGCATGATGGAGTTTGTGTTTTATTCCAACAAACCTTGAGCAAACGATCATCGTTCGCTTTTTGTGTGCTCCATTTCGTACCTTTTCAATTCCCGGTTTTCCTTCGCGAAAGCATGGCCCTTGGGGACCTATTTGGAACTGCACCGTGCTCTACTGGCAGGCAGCAGTTGTACGGTCGCGTACACACCGTTTGCGGCTGTGTTCGAGCATTAGGGCAGAGCGCAGTGGGAAAAAGATAATAATAGCATTTTTGTTGAAACGGTGAAAATTTTGTCGTCTGCTGCTGCCGCCACCGATGCTCGCTGTCGCTGTCGCCTGTGCCTGTATTTCTGCTGGCGTTTCTTACCGGCGGCGATGTTGGCTGTCTTACTCCTTAATCGGTCTTGCATTTAGGTGGCAGTGGTGGTGGTGGTGGTGGTGGTGTTAGAACACTGCCAGTTTCTGTCTCGTTCTCTAGGGCACACGACTTGCGGGGTTCACATTAGAGGTGGCATTTTGCTAGCACATCATGCTTCCCTTCTGCGCATCATATGATGATGATCGCTGAGATCCATTTTGCAGACCGGAGGACCACCTAGCCCCGAAGATTATGAAACCGTCCGTGCAGGAGGATCTGGACTCGACAACCTCGGCACGAAACAACACTGTCAGAGCGTTGTTTATAATTAGTGACGTGAAATAAAGTGTGTTGTGCGCGATTATTGGGACCATTTTAGGGGCGACAATGCGCTGCTCGTGTGCGGTGTACACGGGTGTACAGCAAGCGACAAGAACGCCCGTATGCCTAGCGGACTCAATTTCCGTCTAAAAATATAGAGCAGAACATACCGCGGTGGGTTTCCTTCCCAGCCCCACCTAGTCTTTGGACCTCACTGGTGTATCTCTCTTTTTCTCTATCGCTTTTTCCACTGGGCCGTACACAACATACTCGGCAGACCCGTCTTCTTCCTTTTCTGGGGCAGAAATCGGCAGCATACCGGCAGAGTTCTACCGGCGCATTCGTCTTGTGCTTGTGCTTCTCCGTACTCTATTTCTTAAGTGGTGTGTCTTCACCTTCGTCTTGACGCTCGTTCGCTTTTGTTACCGCTGTTTTGTTGTTTCAAATGCCATTATTCCGATGTGAGTCAGGCTAATCTAGCGTGCCATGCTAATGGGAGGAAGGAAAAGGTTCTTGCCTATACATACCGACACACTCTCTACATGTATTGAAAAGTCGAGTTGAAGTAGTCGTTTAGAAATTGGCTCTTTTAACTCATGTAGGAACATTCTTGAATTCGTAAATATTTTCCACGATAAAACACGTGCAAGTATATTTGAACTCATGATTTCAAACAATTTAAATAAGCTCCATAGAATCCTGAACATCGTGCGACAACAATCAGCATACCACGTAAAGCTGTGCAACGTAACGCTTCGTTACGCGCGCAAAAAAAAAACGGCTTGCTAAGATCAGCGCATGGCGAATCGTCGCGCAGCACGGAAAGTGTGCGCCTGGTTGTTTACTGTTTTGCTTGCCTCTTCCGATTTTTTTTTTCAATTTACTTTTCGGTGGTTTGTTTTCCGTGCTGTGGCGTAAGAGGTACATTTTGTAATATTTATATTTTTTTCCTACACGCTCCTTTTGTGTGTGTGGGTGCATCATATATTTTTTTTCATTTTTGAAAATAATTTTACTACCCCAAATCCACATAGGGGCCATGTACAATGCGCGGTTCACGGACCAGGAACACACACAATGCACACAACCAATTGACATTAACTGCGCAGCGTACAGGCCCCAACAACCTTGGCAATGGTTCAAAGCGTCCACAAACTGCCTCCTTCACACTACCGCCTTGAAACAGTGTTCGTTGTTGTTGTCAGTTTCACCCAACGGCTGCTAAAAATGAGTGTGAATGAAGCTCTACGAATTCCCGCCACGCCAAAATTTGTTCAAGGATGGCGTCCAAATTGCAGGCGAGCGTGTGTCCTTTTCAACAGATGGCCATTGGAAGCAAACCAACAACGACTGAAACATCTCACTTTTTACCTTAACATTCACCCACAGACACACACACAGCGAGAAGAGCAGTTTTCAGCCCAAACCCCAAACACCATCTGATGCCCAAAACGATATCATGCAAACCACATACACGCATTTAACAGCACATATAGAACACAATATTTCACCCCAATGAAAAGTGGAGGTTAAAATGTGCGAGACGAATTGAAGATCAAACCCTCCCCAAACAACACAAACACAAATTGAAAACAAAATCGAAACAGAGAGCGAGAAAAAAACGGCGCGCCGTGTTTGTTTTAAAAATACGCCCCAGGTCAATGGCTCGCGCGACTCCTAATGGCGGAGGACAGCATCCCCACCCACCCACCCACCAATGCACAGCTGACGGGCGAGGAGGGGAGGGATAGGGGGAGTTCAAAAAAGGGAAATGGATATTGCGTGAAAAATGTTTGTACCAAACCGCCGTGACATTGTAAGCCGTGACACGACATTCTGTGGCGGGAGGAGGCAGGATTTTGTGTTTTCCTTTTTGTTTCTTTTTTGTTTTTCTTTTTGTTTTTTTGCTGGTTCCCCACAAGACGCGATATGGGTGTGAGAGACGTGCGTCATACGACAGCTCGGTGATTTGAAAATTAATTTCTACATACGCAGCTTCCCTCACTTGCCAATTATATGGCCTTTCATCTACGAGGGGGTTTTTTTATGGGTAATCATCGAAATAAACTTCACGATCGTTTGCCGGTATGGTTGTTTTTTTCTTCTTGTTTTGTTATCGCAAATTAATCACCAACGCATTTTGAACGCCATTTAGGTACGCGAGACGATAACGGGGTGGCCGGTGAGCGCGTGTGCTCCAAACACTCTCTCGTGGCCTCATTCGGGCAAACACACAGCCTCCCTCTCCTTCAGCAGTTTTCCTCCCCAAAGGTCCCACCCCATCTCGGCGAAAAGGTTGATTTCTGGTTCGCACAGAGCATTTCGCAGTCACACGACACGGAACCCCTGGTGCCCTGGTGTGTGTGTGTGTGAGTCTTGTGGCTGTACTCTTATGTGTAGCGTTGCTCATTTTTGCAGGCAAATCGTACACATTTAGAACTAAATTTAGATTCTCGCTGCTTCGTAAACAGACGTGCGAAACTCGAGATTCTATAGTGATGCTGGCGGCTGGCCGGTTGGAAGGTTTTAGAGTATTTGCAACCGTTCGTATGACGTTTTTGCCGCGTTTCGAAACGCTGTCATGCCTGATTAAACCACTACTAGCGGTGTTTGTGCTTAATGCTGTTGGAAATTAATATTACATCTTCTTCCCATGCTCTCCACAGACATCCCTCCAGCACCCTAGCGCTTGAAGTGCACAGTAATGGCGAAGAAAGGGAAGGCTAAAAATGGGGCAGCCCCCGGTGAAGGAGAACAAGTGGCTGCGCCGGCGGCTCCAGCAGCTGTCAATGCACCGGCGGCAGCAGCAGTAGCAGCCGTTCCGGCACGACCAGTCGAGAAGCAGGCCGCTCCCGTGCAGCAGCCAGCAGCCAAAGAGGTGAAGCTCGAGGTGAAGCCCGCCCAGCAGGCAAATGGTGCCGCTGTACAGAACGGTGCCGAAGCCGGTGCCGAGCAAGGCGAAATGAGACGCAAGCGAAGCCGGCGTGGAGCTCGCAACGATAAGAAGAAATCGGACAAGGACGATCAGTCGAAGGCGCCCTCGAACCTGACGGCGCGCAAGAATCTGCGCAAAAAGCGCAGCAAGCTGATGCGCATGCTGGAGCAGGCCGAGACGGGCCCAGCGGCCCCGCCCGCTGCAGATGGGGCACCGGTGCAGACGCCGGAAGAAATTCGCAAGAAGATCGAGATCGTCGAAAACTTGCTGCAGCTGCTGCAGGCCCAAACGCAGGAAGAGCGCAAAAAGATAGAAAACCTCAAGAAGGCACAGTCGGCGGAACAGCAGGAGGCGGCCGCGAAGAAGGCGGAACAGCCGCCGCAGAAGACGGCGGTGGCGCCCGGTTCGCCCAAGAGCCTGACCACGGAAAAGGCGCGCAAGGAGGCGGAGGCGAAGAAGCTGGCCGGCGAGAAGGCGGAAATCCAGAACGAGGCGAAGCGGCTGGTGCAGGAAAAGGCACGCAAGGAGCAGGAGATGAAGAAGCTGATCGCGGAGAAGGCGAAAAAGGACGCGGAGGCGAAGCAGCTGCTGGAGGAGAAGGCGGCCCGCGAAGCGGAACTGGCCAAGCTGACGCAGGCGCAGGCACGCATCGACACGGTGGAGCAGAAGATTAACCAGCTCGACCAGAAGGTGCAGCAGCGAAAGGAGGCGGAGGAGCCGAAGGTGGCGGCCGCGCCAGTGCCGGCGGCTCCTGGTAGTCCAAAACAGAAGAAGGATCAAGCGCGCACGCGCAAGGATTCGGAATCGAGCAAGAAGAAGGAGGCAGAAGATAAGGCGAAGAAGGACGCGGAAGAGAAGGCCAAGAAGGAGGCGGCTGAGAAGGCGAAGAAGGAAGCGGAAGAGAAGGCCAAGAAGGAGGCGGCTGAAAAGGCCAAGAAGGAAGCGGAGGAAAAGGCCAAGAAGGATGCGGCTGAAAAGGCCAAGAAGGAGGCGGAAGAGAAGGCCAAGAAGGAGGCGGCTGAAAAGGCCAAGAGGGAAGCGGAAGAGAAGGCTAAGAAGGAGGCGGCTGAAAAGGCAAAGAAGGAAGCGGAGGAGAAGGCCAAGAAGGAGGCGGCTGAAAAGGCGAAGAAGGAGGCAGAAGAGAAGGCCAAGAAGGAGGCGGCTGAAAAGGCGAAGAAGGAAGCGGAAGAGAAGGCTAAGAAGGAGGCGGCTGAAAAGGCCAAGAAGGAGGCCGAAGAGAAGGCAAAGAAGGAGGCGGCTGAAAAGGCCAAGAAGGAAGCGGAGGAGAAGGCCAAGAAGGAGGCGGCTGAAAAGGCGAAGAAGGAAGCGGAAGAAAAGGCAAAGAAGGAGGCGGCTGAAAAGGCAAAGAAGGAGGCCGAGGAGAAGGCAAAGAAGGAGGCGGCTGAAAAGGCAAAGAAGGAGGCAGAAGAGAAGGCCAAGAAGGAGGCGGCTGAAAAGGCGAAAAAAGAAGCAGAGGAGAAGGCAAAGAAGGAGGCTGCAGAAAAGGCCAAGAAGGAGGCGGAAGAAAAGGCAAAGAAGGAAGCGGACGAAAAGGCCAAGAAGGAGGCGGCCGAAAAGGCGAAACAGGAGGCGGCTGAAAAGGCGAAAAAGCAAGCGGAAGAGGAAGCAAAGCGGAAAACGAACGGCGAAGCCGCGAAACAGGCCAACGGATCGGCAGCGGCTGCCGCCCCAGCGCAGGAAAAACCGGCCACCTCGAAGCAGGACGCCAAAAACAATAAAAAGAACAACAAACGCACCCCCAAAAACAGTGTGTCGGAGGATGACAAGAGCACAGCCAAAGCGACCGGTCCAAAAAACGGACCGGGCGGCGATTTTGCCTCCTCTGCTGAACCCGCCACGGTAGCAAAATCGCAGGAAAGCCACTCAGCACCAGTCCCCGTCCCGCCGAAGACCGCCGAAGCTGCTCCTGCCTCCCCGAAACCCTCCCCGAAAGCCAACGCCGGCAATAAACAGGCCGCAGCCGCCGCCCCAGTGAACGGCAAGCAACAGACACCACCGACCAAGACGCCCGAAAAGACGCCCGCCCAGCCAAAGACGGCCGCCCGATCGTCACCGCCAAAGACCACGGCCAAGGCACCGTCTCCACCGAAAACGGCACCGGCGGCCGCTGCCCGTGCCGCACCCGCCAAACCCAGCACACCACCCGCGTCAAAGAAACCGGAACCGCCGCCCAAGCCCGAATTTCTCAAGAAGAAGTCACCCTCGGTCGAGAAGGAAAAGGTCGTGAAGGCGGCAGCACCGCAACAGGTCTCTCAGCCCCCTGCAGCGACAGCCACCCCGCCCAGCTCAGCAACACCTGCCACACCTGCCCCTGCCACCACCGTTCCAGCAACTCCTGCCTCAGCACCTGCACCTCAGGCGGCTGCGGCAGCACCTCCCGCCCAGGAAGGTACCGCCGTGTCGGCCCGCCTCACCGAGGAAGCCCTGAACGGGGCGAAGAAACCTGCCACTGCCGGCACTGCCAACAAGCCGAAACCGGCGCAGAAGAAGCCGGACGTGCCGCCGAAGCCGGACGTGCACAGCAAGAGCGCGGCCAAGATGAAGACCCCGATCAAGCAGCCGGGCGGCAAGGCCGCCAGCTCCACGGTAACGATGACCAGCGAGCCCGTACAGAATAAACATTTGACAACAATTCAGTCTGATTCCAGGTCGGCGGCGGCAGCGGAGCTAAGTAGAACGGAAGCATTTAAGAAAAACATGGACATTATATCGACCATCGCGGACGTGCTGCTGTCCTGCTCGCGCTCGAAGAAGAATCGCACCGCGGAGCGGCCGGCGGCTAACGCGCCCGAACCGCCTACCACTAACACAAGCAGTAGTTCACCTTCCTCATCTTCCAATACTAACAGCACTACCACCACCAGTCTTGATCCATCTCTGTCCTCATCGGCATCACTCTTATCATCCCTATTTCCAACGCTTTCGCAATCACCCGGCCCGTCCGGCGGCTCGTCCGATCAAGCATCCTCATCCACGTCCGCTGGCGAATCTGCGCACAGCAAGAAGTCCAAGCTGGACGTAGAACGCATCCTGCGCATACTGCAAGCCGGTCAGACGCCGTCCACATCTTCAGCTTCGTCGGATCCATCTGCATCCCTGCTGCAGCAGCTCCCACCGGAGCTGCTAGCCGGAGGCCTCGAGGGTGAGGAAAATCCGCTCGGATCGTTCCTAACCAAAGATGCCATCCGCATGCTGATGCCAACTCTGCAGGAGGTGAACCACAAGTTTAACGTGGAAAAGCAACTGCACGCGCTCAATGCGACGGCGGCAATGGCGAAGATAATGCCAAAAACCCTGCCGCCCGGCACGGACACGACCGAGGAGGACGAGCTGGAGGAGGATCTGCTGGACGAGGAGGAGGAAGATACGATCGAGTACAAGTTCACACCGCGCCCGGTCTTCATAGCAACGATCTGTCAGGTAAGATGATTGCGAGGCTCTGAAGAAGATGCAGAGAACTAATCCAACACATTGGTAGGTCTGTAAGAACCCGTTGAAGAGTTTCGTCCACTGCGAGCGCTGCAAGATGGTATCGTACTGTGGCGAAGAACATCGGCGCACGGATCAACCGGCCCATCGTGAACTGTGTGCGGTGGTGTGTGAAGTTGCCGGCAACAGAGGTACGTATATAGCGTTAAGAGAGGGTTTGCTTCTTTGGAGTGCAATGAAAGCAAATCTCTTTTTCCCAGGAGGACACATTTACCAGCTGGCCCGGAAGCTGAACGTGCCGGAGTATCGCAATCTGCGCGTCCACACGCTCAACCAGATCGAGCTCACGCTCAAGCGCCCCATGCAAGCGTACGAACGGGAGATTGTACTGTTTCCGCGCATCTGCCTTACGCCCGAGTGTCGCGAATGGCGGCAGGAGCTACTGACGGAGTGTACCGACTGTCGGCAGGTTTCGTATTGTGCGGACAATCCTGCCCATCTGCCCGCTTCCCATCGGCGCTGGTGCAAGGCGTACCTGCTCTTCCAGAAGCTGATCCTGCGGCAGCGCATCCTGGGCCGGATCGAGCCCGTGCTGCCGTCACGCATCCTCTCGAAACCGGCCCCACTGCCGTCTAACATTGACGAAGCGTTCAAACAACTGTACAAAAACTCGACTGGTACGTATTGCTGAAAATTTGAAAACATCCAACTTCCACGAGAACCTCGGTTAGTAACACTTTGGAACGACTTTACTCCTCTCACACACTAGTGCCTCGGGATGAATGTGTCTACGCCGTACTGTCGCAGATAGGGACCGCGCCGCTATCCGCACTGTATGCGTACCAGCAGACAGGTCTGCCGTTCGGCAGCACATTCACGATCCATCTCGTCGGGGCCGAGCTACAGTTCGAGGGCGACACACTGGACAAGTGGGAAGCGTTCTTCCTTCACCTCGTACCGGAGGTCGCCGTACTGCGCGTCGTGTTCGTCGGACCGGAGCTGAACGTCGAGAATCTGCCGATCGATGTCATCAGTCGCATTAGGTAAGCGTGTCCTTCTCCCTGGGACCTACGTTTTTCTTTTCCCCGAGCTGTCTTCGTGTTAAATGGTTTCATGGGTAACTTTGATTGACAAAGCCCGGATGATCTTACTAAGACAGATCATACATTTGATGGACACTCATTGATCACACGACTTCATGAAATGATCGATTTTGCCAGCTGACCAAGCATTACGATCACGATCCTCATCAAAACGGGACAGACAGAGGGATCCACGTGTTAGAAGTTGATTCTATTAGTGCTTTTAAATGCATTGATTGCAGGGTTTCATAGCTCATTTAAAGATCATGAAGACATCTTAACAAGCAAAGCCTCGAGAAACGGGGCCTTCATCTGGAGATAGAACATAAGACCTCATCAACAAATTCATTACTCCACGTGATCACCAAAAACAAACCATTTTTTACGTTTTTTGTCGCCTTCTATGTTCCGTGGTTTTTGTACATCTGTTTCACGCACTGTGCCGTCGATTTTTGTTTTTGGTTGTAAATGTTTTGTATCTGTTTGTATTTTGTTACCCCTGTACTTGTTATTTTGGCTTCAAAATCATATTTTTCTTGGCAAAATTTTACATCTGTAACTAACACTAACCCTAAATCAAAACAGTTTACCGCATACGTGAAGCTTTAGAGTCGCGCAACACCTCAACGGAGAAGGTTCATTTTCGAAGGATCCCGGCATGAGACGCCGGTGAATAGGGTGTGCTCAGACGCGAAACCCGAACGCATTTCACTGAAGATCATCTACCAGATATTCAGTTCCCCATCGTAAACCTTCGAAAATACGACGCTAATCTTAAACGCCCTCGTTCTAGAATGCGTGAGTATGGCTGAGATTTTCGGGTTGCGCAGAAGAGAGAAATAGAGAGAGAAAAGAGAAGGACGAAGAGAGCGTTGCGATGTGCAGGTAAGGTTTGGCAAACGATCGCTTCAATTGTCATCTTTGTAGCAAAGGTAAGTCATAGGGAGTTCTCGCAGGTGGACAGTTGGATCCTCCAGAGGATCGAACCAGTTCAAGGTTCTAATACACCTACGGCATGCGTTTCTTCTTGCCTTCTCTCGATACAGAATGTGCCGGACCTGCCGGTTGAAGTGCCGCGTGGTAGCGTTCGACTTCCAGTGTCGCACCATGTACCACGACTACCGGCACAGCTCGCGCTACCAGCGACCGAATCTCATCTGCTTCTTCAACCCGGGACTTCACCGTACGACCGGGTTTGCCGGGCAGGACAGCTGGCCGGTAACAATTCGTGCCGCAACGGAGGCAGGCTGCCCAATGCTGGTGACCGCCTACACCGAGCTCGAGTCTCCCCTCGATCTGGACCGGCTGCAGCGTGAGTCGACGCGTGCCCTTCAGGTCGTTCAGCCACCGACGGTCAATCCGTACGGTTCCAAGCGCCCCGATCGTAACTTCATTTCGGACGATACTGCTCCGATGATCTTCAAGAACTACTACTACTTCATAGTGAAATAGAGTGCGAGAGAGAGAGAGAGAGAGAGAGAGAGAGAGAGAGAGAGAGAGAGAGAGAGAGAGAGAGAGAGAGAGAAACTACACCACATAGGACATATCCGTTCTGCGCGTTCGATATAATGTTCATGGTTCACACAACTATTGGTTTTTGGTTTTTGAATGCTTTTAATTTCTTCTTTTCCACTCACTTCGACGTTTCGGCCCCACTTCCCGGGGGGTCGCAACACTACACGGTCGAAGTACTTCCTTACGCGTACTTTACTAAAGTGGCACAGCGTCACGAATCTCCACCCAGTCGTACGATTGGCAGTTGTGATTTCAAAATACGATGTGCAAAAATAAATAATGTGTATCAGTGAGTTAATTTAATCTCGACGAGAGTGGGAAAGGGGATTTATTTCGGTTGAAACGCTTAAAGAAAGAAATTATATCTACAAGGCGGTGTTCCTCCCGCTACTACAACTTTGTATCGATCGACTTGGAATGGTGATGCACTGCTTCGTCGGCCGCACTAAAGCTGGGATTGTCATGGCTTGCCTTTTCGGCTCCCAGTTCCAGCTGGGAGCAGGGTTGGGGTCGCCGTTCGAACAGCTTCTGGATGCTTTCCAACTCGCGGCCTTTCGTTTCCGGTACGCACGTGATGACAAACACCACGCCCAGAGCACACAGCACACTGTACATCAGGAATGTGCCGGAGGTGGTGATGAGCTGAAAAAGATTAATATTTTTTTTTTTTTAAATTGTTATATGTTTTCTCCTTTTACCCTAGACAGTAATCACACATTATCTGAGTCTGTCGTTCAATCCTAAATTAATCTCTAAATTTCTCCTGGTTATTTGGTAGTTTTAATAAAATCACCGACAAGTTTTCCGAACAAATATCTGATTCGATAGATTCGATTCGATGGATGAAGAACCTGATCAGTTCCAGAAACAAACACTATGATTTCGAGATAAATCCCAAGCTCTGTTTTGGTTGGAGATCATTTTCATGATCAGAAATGGTTCTTGAGCAATTTCAGAATAAGTTTTGATTTGTGATCAGCTCCAGGATTGGTATAGATATAGGATCAGTTCCAGGAACTGTACCTATACGATCTGTACTGGTTTGGGATTAAGATCCCGTTTCAAAATCAAAACCCGTTCTGCAGCAGTCCAACAACCTTCACGATCAGGACAAATACTGGAACAATTCCTGGACCTTTTTAGGTACGATACCAGTTTCAAGAAAGGAAAAATTTGAGAAAAAATCCAGAGTTGATTTTGGTTCGAGATCAGTTCCTAGACTTTTATCTGCACGTGATCAGTTCCAGGAACAGTATTGGTTTTGAATCGGTTTAATGATCGAGATAGCTCAAGAACTATATCAATACGAGAAAAATGTCTGGATCTGTACTGGTTTAAGATCAGTTTCCCAACGGAAGCTGGTTCGAAAACAATTCCAGTTCCGTTTAATGCTTTAGATCAGTTTAAGGATTGGTATAAATTAGCGATCGAAAACTTTACGCCCGAAAGAGCCAAATGCTACTATAATGTTTGTAGAGTTTCACGTGAAGATGAACTGTTAAGAGCCGCCATATCAATATCAAAGAGCCGCTTGCGGCACACGAGCCGCATGTTGCCGATCGCTGGTATAGATCCAGGATCGGTGTGAATCGAGATCAGTTCCAGAATATCTTTAAAGGTACAAAGACTTCTTAAAGTATCGTTGAACCTTTACAATTTAATGAATAGCATCGGGACTAGTTCTAGGGTCATGTTAGATTCTGTATTGATTCCTGTAGCACCTTGGAATTGGGTTGCTTAACCCTCCGATTGTCTAGCCTAAATATTTAATGACCAGAGGCAAAGGTTTCACCGTCCCACTAGCAAACCCTTAAAAAATAAACTAAGCTTGCGAAATAATGATCACTTACATCTTCCAGTGGATGGTACGTTTTGATGACGGTGAACATCATGGCCAGATTGAACGAACCGGCCAGTGAGCTGAGCAAGCTGCGCTGTGCGGTTGGGAACAGCTCACCCATCAGCAGAAACGGTATGCTACCGAACCCGATCGAGAAGCCGATCATGAACACGATCAAGCTGACGATCGGCAGATACCCGAAGCAGGTGTTACCGATCGAGTTTAGATGGAAGGCGGCACCCATCGATGCCATCGCCAGGCTCATAATTAGCCCGGACATGATGAGCAACGGTTTGCGACCGGCCCGATCGACGACGAACAGGGCCGCACCATTGCTCAGTACCTGCACCATGCCGACGATAATCGTTGCCAGATGACCGTCCATGGACGATCCAGCCGCATGAAAGATCTCTACCGTGAAGAACACGACCGCATCGATACCGCTGAGCTGCTGGATCGAGAGCAGCACCAAACCAATGCCAAGGGGGATAAGAATCTCCCGGCGTAGTAGCGCTTCCTTGGAGAAGGGTTTCGGTGGGGCCGCGGGTGAGGGGTGCTGATCCTCTTTCCGCTCCACCACCGCACTGGTCGCTTTCGGGTCGATCGAGAAACCCTGCAGATGGAGCCACTTGGCGGAGTAGTGTGCCTTCTCGTACTGTTTGCGCGTTTTCAGCCAAACCGGACTCTGGGGGAAGCACGCAACGGCCAGGAAGAGACAGCACGCCATCCCGCAGCATATCCAGGCGAGCACGCGCCAGTGGAAAAATTTCCCCATAATGTACATCACCATTATGCCGACCGACATGGCCAGTGCGGGCAGGGAACCGATCACACCCCGTATCTTCGGATCGCTACACTCGCTCACGTACACCTGGGCGGCCGGCAGGGACAGCCCGACACCGAAGCCGGAGAGCATGCGGGCGACGAACAGGACGCGCCAATCGTTCGCCGTTGCGATCAGTATCCAGGAGATGACCCACAGCGGTGACGCGATCAGCACGGTGTACTTGCGCCCGATCCGGTGCATTAGCGGGAACGCGACCAGGCTGCCGAAGAACGCACCGAACGGTGGGATGGAGCTGACCCAGGAGGCGATGCTTTTGCTCGGCAGCAGATCCGGCACCGTGGCGTGCATGGAGGGGACGGCCGGTGCGGAGTAGCCGCGCACCAGCCCGATGCAGTAGTAGGACAGCGACACGGACAGCGAGAGAAGCGTCTGGGGGTTGAGCAAATTGTGAATTAGTACACAGTGATTTGATTGAGGCGGCGGCCGGGCGGCCCGAACATTCCACAATGGTATTCGTTTGTTCGCGGTTGGGGTTGTGGGGTTCGCTGTCGCGGCACGTGCTGCCTCAAGGTTAAGCTGCTCACCCCGTTTTTTAATGTGTTTGTGTATTTAACTGATCATTAACATTTTTATGGTCAAATCTGGCGAGGGATTATTATAAATTTAGATTCCCGATGGACATTCATTCCATTAAATTGAAATTAAAGCAGAGATGCTGACACGCGTCTCCTGACACATAGCGATGACAATAGGCAATAAAGCATGTGATTGGGACGGGCAATACGTGGCACTATCAAACGACGTGGCCATTTGTCACTCACCTGCTTTAGCGCTGCCATTGGGGTAGTCTTTTCTTCTGCCATCTTAACTGTATGCACTATTCACTGGATAATACCGTTTCGATCACCGCACAACTGTGTGTCCAAAACTGTTCCCCACCTATGCTTTGAGCCAATGTTCAAAATTTTAATGCACAACGCTCAACACTGGACTGGACTGGCGGCCACCGCTTAACAATAAAGACTGATCACGCGCGCGTCCTCCCTAACCTTTGCTGACGTTTGCCAAAAATTCACCACCAAACGATCGTTACGCGATCGCGTTCAATGGAACCGAGTAAAAAGTGGTATGACCACTTTTGTGTTTTGATAAAGAGCGTCACTATGGGGAGGGGGATATTGTTGTTTTGTTGTGGCTATAATAACAAATAGAAGAGTTTAGGGTTTTTCCACAACTATGCTTCCCCAGCGGATTGTGAGGGACACACGCGACCTGAGCACTATCAACGACCGTTCGCTACTACCGGCAAACTTGAGAGTGCCGTTCAAGCCGGTGCGCGAATCTTTCCTCTACTCCACAAGTCTCGGACGAACGGTACCGATGTGATGTGATGTGCGGTTTGCAGTTCGCTATCGAGATCAGCGTATTTATCTATCCCCCCACCCGATGCTGGGGAGCTTATCGGGCAAAAAAAAACACGTTTTTTTTTCGCAGCATCATTGGCGTGCGGTAATCCTTTTCATTTCGTGGCACTTTCTATAGCCTTAATGTAATTTGCATGTTATTGATGATTGATATGGCTGAAGAGAACCAATAAAATAGTTAAATAAAGCATATAATAGAAACAAGATGCATAAAGTATATAGAATAGGCAAATAGTATGAAAATAAATCCATCAAAGAAGAAAAATAACATTAATAAAGGATAGCTATAGGATAGGATTAATATAGAATAGCTAAAGAACCGAGTATAAATAACTAATGTCCAATTCATTGTCTAAACAAATGGCTTGTGAATGGAATAGAGTACAACAGAGTAAATAAAGAAAAAAAAAAACAAAAACAAAAAACAGTAAATAAATGGTAACTTTAATACATATCACAGGAATATCGAGTTGTTATTGCGGTTTTTTCAATTCATTTAATTAGTTATATGTTTTTTAATTGTATTTATGTTTCTTTGGAGTTATTTGTTTTTTTTTTATAATTCATTCCATGAGTTATCTACTTACTTGTTTATTTTTTTAGGTTTCATTGTGTTTTTGGGAGTTATTTGTTTTTGTTTCCTTCTTTCAATTCATTTATTTCGCTATATGTTTATTTATTCATGTTTCTTTGGAGTTATTTGTTTCATTCTGTTCATTTGTTTATGTAGTCTTCTTTTTGCTTCTTTCTTTTAATTGATTTCATTCGATTTTCGAATTGATTTATTCAATTGAATTATCTATTTTTAATTAGTCTTTTTATTTATGTACTTTACGGTTTATGCATTTGTTAATTTTTACTTGTTTATGTGCTTTTTTTTGTTCACTTATGTTCAAAATACTTCTTTTCTACATCACATCTACATAGAATGATAAAACATACTATTCTAAACGAATAAATATGCAAACATTGCAAGCTAGATACTTTTTCCCAAACAGACCCCATAGTCCCACGCTCTACTAATGGGATTCACTTGCGACTTCCAACCGACTCTACAATGAAACATCAGTTCCCATTTGCGTGAAGGTGCGAGGCAGCAGATAATGGGACGAGCGAAAAAACCCCTCAGAGGTTTAGAAAATCAAAAGCACATGCCTTACCGCAGCACACAGAACCCAGCGAGCGGTCGGACAGTCGGTCCGAAGCTGTGGTAGCTTACTCACTGTCACTTCGTGCATGGGGACGGACCTTCATTGGCGGGGAGGACACACGTGTGTGTGTGTGCTCACACACCGAACTGCAATTTACGGTGCATTACCGCTAATGAAAAGCATATTTCTGAGCTCACTCTCGCTCGCTTGCTCTCCATCGTGTGGTGCGCCAGTGAGTAAAGTTAATTTTTAGTTTACGCGTCTCATACACCGTAACGATACCGCGCGCTTCATTGAGGAATCTGCATGCAAATGACTTTGCAGGCCCGAGCGACACCCGCGCTGCTGCGTTCTCGTAGAGAAGCTCGTAAAATTGGAGTAATGGTTCTAACTGGTTCGGATCTTCCCGACGCCCACCTGCGAAGAAATGGAGACCAGACTGAGCGATTAGAAGCGTGTCTTGAACGATGCTAACGAGGAGCTGGCTTGTGGCAAATTAATTTAACGTTTCTGGAAACGAATCCCCAATCCCCCGATGCCAACAAAAGGCAGGTCAACTTCGCGCCTTTTACTCGTCCATCATTTAATTTTAAGGGATTTTGGGGTGGATTCATAAATTGAATTGCACCCGCTCCCGCTGTTCACAAACGGAGAGGCCTTGGAGAGGGTGAGTTCGTAATTGGGTGGAAAAGTTCCAGCTTTTATTACGAAATGACATGCCGTCGCGATCATTAGTCATAATCGGAACTGAACGCTCTGGGACAGCAGGTAGCAGGGGGAAGTTAGAATTGTTTGTTGTTGTTAGCCCAGAGCTATCTGTCTGGCGTGATGGTTGAGCATGTCGCCGTCAACTTCCGATACGATCGTACGGTCCCGGCAACTCACCCTCCGCACACCCTGTGCATCAATCATTCAGTGTGGCTTGCGCGCTTACGCTACCACCGGGTATGCTCAACATTGCATTCACTCCATTCACACTCAACACGGAAATAAAACCGACACAAAGTTTGATGTTCCCTTCGAAACAGACACCGTTTACACAGACACACACAAACACTCCCCGTGAGAGATCGCTGGAGATCGAGCTTTTTTTGCGCGTGAAGCATCATAAAACTACACGTTTTAGCAGGGGGAGTTTACCACCTTCCAAAAATGGTGCCTCCAGCAGCAGTGGATCTCCGAAGCGACGAGTGGCGAAAGGTAAATTTCGCCAAAATTTTAAACGATCAATCGGCATCGAGTCAAAACGGCCGAGAAGAAAGTACGTCCGGAGGAAGCGCCACCGTCGCTCAACAAAATGCTGTCACCGTCCCGCTGTGGCGAAAGCGATCGTTTGAGATTGGACGCTGTTTTGTTTTTTGTTTTGTTTTTTTTTTTTTTGTTTTATTATGTCATCGAACGACATCCAGCTCGATCGCAACAGTTCCCTCTGAGTCGTTGGATTGGTGTGTTGTGTACCTTGCTGAGTGAGCTACCACATGCAGTGTTCAGGTGCATATTCTGGCGCCTTGATAACGTTCCTGGCTTTTGCCTAGTGTTATCGAGCTGGTGCAATAGCGCCAAATGCAAAAAAAACAAAACAAAAAAAAAACATTGTGCGTTCGATTTGCTCGAATGCTCGTGAAAGTGCGAGAAATTGAAATTGTGTCACTTTTGTGCTAAATATTGTCAAACAACATACCGAATTTGTCACGAGATTTGTTGTTCAATCAGTACGTTATGATCAGTTTATTGGGTGAAATGCAATAGTGATACGTAAAAAGTGTTAATAGTTTACCACTGACACGCGACGTGCAAGTGATGAGCAAGTGTGATTCAAGCAATCAGTGGAATCATTTCCAAGGTAACGCCAATTAATGTTACGCTGGTAACGCACTCACTCATTTTTTGTACCGAAAAGTGCCAAATTGAAATTCGGTATAATTTTTTGATTTTCCACGCTGCTTATCATTCTTTATCATTCCGTTCTTTTAATACATTTTTAATGATTTTTTTTTTGTACAGACATCAAGCCATATGTTGAGACCGTATAGTGAAGCAACTTCTTACAAACGTTTGATATTACTCGGGTAAACTTCAGTCCCCTCTTTGGGCCATTTGGGTGCATTTTTACAACACAAAGCGAATCATTCTGCAGCAAAACAAAACCCTCCTGCTGCGACTGCTGCTACTGCCGGTGTTACAACAGAACCATAAAACTCGTTGCACCGTACCGTGCCTACGACAGTCGTGTGATAGGACGTCTCAGGTCATAACATTGAAAGAACGCCACCGGGCAGAACAGTTTCAAAAAATGCTCCAAACTAGCAGCAGCAAGTGCTCAATTCTAACCGTCCTGGTGTTGGTGAACGTGATAGGCGAGTTTCCATTGCTTCTAGCTAAGGGTAAACATAGCCTACTTGAGAGCTTGTGCGAAGAACAAGTGATCCATTTTGTTACCGTGGAGAGCGTTATTAACTTCTGCATCTCTTTGCAGCCGGTGACTGTGACCTAAATGAGGTGCGCATTGGATTTGGAACATCGTTCAGCGCACGGCGGGACGTTCGGTTCCATCTTTATACGCCGCTGAACCGCGCCGATGCACACGTATTCTCGATCGAGACGGTGGACACGCTGATGCGTTCCTTCTACAACTCCAGCCATCCTGTGAGGTAAGAAAGCTTCTGTTGCGAAATCCACCAAAAGTTGTTTAATGAAACTCTTCCCGTAGAATTATCATCCACGGATGGTTTAACAATGCCACCTCGCTGGTGATACAGGGCGTCAAGGATGCGTACCTCGATGCCGGCAGCTACAACGTGATCGGTGTGGATTGGGGCGTCGGTGCGGGAGAGTCCTACTTCCGTGCGTCACAGTACACGATCGCGGTCGGGTTGGTGGTGGCGGACCTGGTCAAGCAGCTCGTACGCTCCGGTATGGCCGAGCTGGAAAGGCTCTACCTGGTCGGGCACAGTCTCGGGGCACACATTGCCGGCAATGCGGGTCACTCGCTCAAAGCTCAACCACTCCACGTGATCTACGGGCTCGATCCGGCCTCGATCAACTTCTTCCAGGACGAGCCGGACTCGCGCCTCAGCCCAGACGATGCACTGTACGTGGAGGTTATCCACACCAACACGCAACTTTCCGGCTATCCGGCACCGCTCGGGCATGTCGACTTCTACATGAACTATGGGCGTAAGCAGCCCGGCTGCAAGACGGACGTCTGTAGCCATGGCCGCTCGACCGAGTACTTTATCGAGTCGTTGCGTAACACGACCAAAGGATTCTGGGGCGTCGGGTGTAACGATTACGCCGAGATCCGGCAGCGCACGTGCTACAACATCAAGCAGCAGGCGGTGATGGGTGGTGAGTACTGGCAGAAGAACATTACGGCCGGTGTGTACACGGTCGAGACGCTGGCAGAGTCACCGTACGCGATGGGTTACGTTCATTAGTAGCGTGTGTTACTTACGCTTATGCCACGCTTCGTGTGCAAGGAGTGTTAATCATGGTAAAATAACAGTAAATAAACGTCCCCAAATAATGATAATGCACTAAGGAGGAACAGCGGGGCTTATCTGAATTCTGGGTGCTTTGTTCCGAAAATTGAGCCAATAATTTGATGACGCTACGTTAACCCTCCCATTCCCCAGTAATCCACACAGCCACAAGTCACGCTACTAGACGACCGTCGTCTAGACGATGCAAAGGGTGTAACCGTGATACGTCATACAACCGCGAAATGTTATCGAACAGGTCTGATTCGGAAGTGATAGGGCGACTGTATTTTCGGCGCGAGCGACCTCTGATAATGCCGATCGCACTTTTATCGCCCTTTATAAAGACCAGCCTATCTGCTACCGTTAGTCCATTACCCTTGATTGCTGCTACCGAAGGTGAAGGTGCTGCAGAATGCGTGCATTACTGTCGGTTTGTGTTTTGTTTTGCGTGCTGTCCGGGGAGTTAGGTAAGAAGAAATTGTGTGAAGAATCGTTTGGAAAATCCCACTATCATCTTCGAACATCTTATTGCAGCCTACGCCGGCGCACTCTCCAGCAGGGATGTTGACAATCACGAGTGGCACATAGCGGCGGACGAGAATGGCAACATGCGTCTGGTGTCCTACGCCGTACCCTACCAGCTGGACGGTGAAAAGCCAAAGCGGGATTTTGTCCCAGAGCGGGACACGCGCTTTCTGCTGTACACTGCCTCCAATCCGGAGGTACCGCATGTACTCCGGAACGGTGACATTGCCTCGATCCAGAGCTCTCCCTTCAACCCGAACAACCCAACGCGCATGATCATTCACGGGTGGTTCGGTACGCAGGATTCCGAGATCAATCGGCTGACCCGATCGGCCCTCTTCTTCGGCGGTAACTACAACGTGATCTACGTCGACTGGAGCGTCGGTTCGTTGGATGAGTTCTATCCGAACTCGCGTCAGCTGGTGTACTCGGTCGCTGCGGCCGCCTCCAACATGCTGGACTACCTCGCCCGATATGGTCAGCTAAACAAGCGTGACGTTGTCGTTGTGGGACATAGTCTAGGTGCTCACGTTGCTGGTAACGTTGGAAAGTGGCAATCGGGTGCTATCCCTACTATTGTCGGGCTGGACCCGGCCTTGCCATTCTTTACCAGCGATGCTCCCGACAGGATTATGGCATCGGATGCGGATTACGTCGAGATCATCCACACGAACGGTGGTGTGTTGGGCTTTATGGAACCGATCGGTGACGCTGACTTCTATCCCAACTATGGACGTGTCCAGCCGGGCTGTGGGGTCGATGTGGGAGGTGGTTGTGCCCATGCGCGGGCAGTTCACTTCTACGTGGAGTCGATTCTTTCGAGACATGGATTCGTTGGGCAGCAGTGTGAATCGTTCCAGAACATACGGGACGGTACGTGCGCCCAGACGGGCGTTTCATCTCGCATGGGCAGTGAGCCACCGAATGCCAAGGGTGCCCCGGAAGGTATCTTCTTCCTGCAGACGGCCAACAGTTTCCCCTTTGCCGTCGGGTGCTAGTGATATTGACGATCCGTCTAAATAAGTTTACAGAGAGACACGGGCGGCTTTTATGGGCCATAGCACAGCGCTTTTGTTTACTAGTTCGTAAGAAGATTAATATAAATTTCCGCACATAAAGCGAAATCGTAACCTAGTATTATGACATGTCTACCCCTCCCGTCACGTCGTAATTATCGCACGCCATTTATTTACCGATCGCGAGATAAAACAACCCGCTCATCTTCGCTTTGTAGATATCGTTCAGATCACCGCCCATGACCGCCCGCACACCGTCACAGCCGTCATTAACGCTACCCGTCTCGCAGCGGTGCCCCACGTACAGCGGCACCCTACTCACGGTGAGCGTTCGCCGGAAGTACTCGACCGCTCGATTGTGGCTGCAGGTGTTGGTCAGGCAGCCGGGCTGCGATTGGCCACCGTTGGGATAGAAATCGGCCTGCCCGAGTGCATCCCGATGGCCGAGCAGCCCCTTGTTGGTGTGTATTACCTCCACGTACTCGGCGTCCAGCGCATCCACACGTTCGGAGGGCTGATCGCCCGCAAACAGTGGTCCCGCTGGGTCGAGCGCTATGATGGCGGCCAGTTTCGGCACGGCTTGAAACTGTTTCCCCGTCAGACCGGCAATGTGCGCTCCCAGGCTGTGACCGACGAGCACAATCTGGGCCGGATGTTGACCGGCCTGAAGCAGTAGTGCTATCTGGGCCGCAATCACACCAGCAACCGCACCCACACGTAACCGCGCTGCAAGATACACTATCGTACCGGCACCAGCTGACCAGTCGATGCCGATAACATTGTGCGCACCTTTCGCCAGATACGCACCGGCAAGCCCACGGACCGCGTCCGACGTCCAGTCGTTGAGCCAACCGTGGATGAGAATGCGCGTTGGATTGCGAGGATTAAAGCTGGAGTTCCGCAACGCGGCCAGATCGTTAAACTTTAGCTCTTCGCGATGCGTGGTTCCGTTGCCGGACGCCGACACCGTCCAGAGAAAGAAACGCGTGCCAGACTTTGCGTCAAACCGTAGCGAACTGGCGAGTAGCCTTTGGTGTTGCAGTTCCGTCTGGTTTAAGCACTCGAACGTTTCGATGTTCTTCGGAACGGCAGTTCTATCGGTACCACACGGAGGGACATCACACAGAACCGTACTGGTTAGTAGTAGTAGCAGCAGCAGCAGTAGTGATAGTTGAACGGTGCACGGCTTCATGATCGATCGGTCGTTGCAGTCTGAGTGCGCTCACCGTGCTGGATGTAGCGCAGTGCCGGGAGCTTGTTTTTAAGCCTCATCAACTCTTCTCACACTCTCTCGTGCGTTGATTGAGCAGTGATTCAATAAAAAGCGCCTCGCGCTTATTGCTATAGTTGTCACAAGCAATTATCTCAAGTGCCGATGGTATTACATTTCCGTGTTTTCCTAAATCCCACCCAGCTGGAGTGGGTTCCATTAATATATTTGCTACACGTTTCCGTTTGTCCGTACGCGTACGGTACCGGCAGGGAGGTAAGATAAGCGAAAGTTTTGTAAGGCACATTGCATACTGCCGCCGTGTCACAATGCAGATTGTAAGACGGTGGTAAGACTATTTAACGTTCGCGCACGTGTAACTCACGGCACTCATATGAGCCGAAGCTGGATTAATCGTAACCTTCGTGGGACTAGGGGGACTTTTGCGCTTACCACTGTTGATAGTGTGTATGTACATAAACATTAACAATTGTTTACGTTGCATTAGTAAGGGATTCTGGTATTGGCTATGTAATCTTCGCTAGTTTATAGTTTATCGACCTAAGTCTGTCAGTCGGTCAAATGTGGTACTTCAGTTTGCTGGATTTTCGAAGGAAACGTGCAGCTCAAATAACTTGCAGTACATGTTACAGGATTTTCAGAGGTTCTCAAAGTTGTGGGACACTTTGTTGACTCTTGCTTGTTGGAAATGAACTTTATGTGATGGGAATTTGACTCTATTGCACCATTTTTGGGCAATGTTCACTAGGAATTTACATTGGGCCTGTCCAAAAAGAGTGCTGTAGAGTCCAGTTCACTTGCTATAAGAAAGAGTCAAGGAAGTGTCCCACAACTATGAGAACCAATGAAAACTCTTTGAGGAAATGGGCAAGACTTCATAGCATTCGATTTAGCGAAGGTAACAGGATTTTGAAGATATCTTGACAAGGCTTGAATGGTCTAGGAAGATAATTCTTCAAGATGCTCGATCTTTCGGTGAAGGTTTGTGCACCCGGCCTTCAACATGTCCTGCTTCACCCGATCCATCCAAAGAATTCGCTGTGCTTCCCAGTACTTCGTGCCAAACTGTTAGGGTCGTTGTGGTACATCCTCTAGGTGGAGCATAGGTCGACATCCTCAAGTTCGTGGAGTTGTAACATCCTCAAGGCCGTATCTGACATCCTTAAGGTCGTGGTGTGTTAATACACATTTATTAACAAAAAAAGAAAATTGGGTGTATTTCTTATAGGAAAACATATTCAAACGAAGGCATACATCCTACCGGGTCAATCGCCTGTAAGTGAGTGCCTGTGACGTTGATCTCGCCGTTCGCTCGCTTTCCACTCGCGCTCTCACAGCAGGGGTGAGAAGCGCATGAAAGCCTGAAAGAGAGGTTGGTTCGCCGCATTACGATCTCCATAACCTTCACCAGTCGACAAAACACTGAAATGTTTGTGATTTTTTCGTTTTCTCCAAACATCATACTAGATCATACCGCCAGGCATTGTCCAGAGAATGTGTCGATCATGAGTATTTGTTCAAGAAGAAACATCCAGCGTATTTGCATCAAATTTCTTAATGATAATTTTGAGACATCGAGGGTTACAACCTCGTTCGTCTATTTAATTCTAAATCTTGTTTTTAAATCTGTGATTACTCTTTTAAAAACATTTTCTTCTTGCTTGTACCGCATCTTTTTTTACACTCGATTACTAAACTTGGGTTTATTTAGGACTCATTTTTGTAGAGGTACACAGTGCTTATCGTACTCCGATGTATATCACATATCACATATATATCACATGTCACAGTGTGTTGTTGAAGTCTCTTAGGCTTGAAGTCATTGAAGGATTTTTTGAGATGTTGTTGCCCATAACTACAACCGACTCAATATGGCAGAACTACTCTAGTATCTCAAGAGTGTTATCGGGAGCTAAAAACATTAGTTTTGGATAAATCCTCTAGTAAAAATTTGATCTTCGTCGGATTTTAGCAAACAATACTTAATAAGTTTCCCAATAATTTTTGTTTTGCAATTCATGACGTCTTGTTTCATAAGCCGTATATAGCATAGACGAATTTTCATCATATGCAACGAGGTAGACTAAAAAAACGTGGTATACTAAATTACTCCCCGTCTCTCAAAAAGATCTTCAAACTTTGCAGACTTTATGCCCCGACGACTACCTACAGAAATACAGAGTTGTTCTGTGCAACCTCCCAATGGAACACGATCCGTATCGTGTTCTGCACAATTAGCTAATGACGCAAAAGGTCTATCACGGTGTTAAATCTCGTCGAAATAATGGAGCTGTAGCAGTAACTGATAAGAATGCACGCATGAGCTTAAAGTGAATGGCGCATGGGCTAACTAATTCGTATTGGGAAAATCATACGATTAGCGATATACCACTTAAGCGATAAAAAAACGAATATCTTATCAAAACCCTCCCCTGCGAGTTTTGCTTTGGGAATACTGTACTACAGAAGCATAAAGGCTTTCTGGCGCGATAAGATTAACACCATGTATGCACATTACTTTCCTTCTAGATCATTTCTCACGGTTTGATTAACGGACAGTGTGAGAGCTCGTGGGAAAATCATCACTTTCTGTGCGCTACGCATATAAAAATGAGCGACCATTTTGGGGAGCCTCTCAGTAGCTGGGAATTCGCCCAAAATGAAGGTATTCGCGATATTCAGCATTTGCTTGGCAATCGGTAGGTAATTCCCAAAGGATTCCCTTTGCTTATACTAATGTCGAGTACTTATCTGCTTTAGCCGCTGCCCTGCCTCTCAATGAAGAGATTGGTCCGGAGCATATTCCTGAGCCTTACGGTGAGGATGGCTCGGAACTAATTCCGGAGCCCTACGGAGAGGATGGTTCGGAGCTTATCCCAGAGCCCTACGGCGAAGATGGCCCCGAGCATATTCCTGAACCCTACGGAGAGGATGGTTCTGAGCTTATCCCAGAGCCCTACGGCGAAGATGACCCAGAGCATATTCCGGAGCCCTATGGAGAGGATGGTTCTGAGCTTATCCCAGAGCCCTACGGCGAAGATGGCCCAGAGCATATTCCGGAGCCCTACGGCGAAGATGGTTCTGAGCTCATCCCAGAACCCTACGGCGAAGATGGTTCCGAGCTTATTCCTGAGCCCTATGGCGAAGATGGATCCGAGCTTATTCCTGAGCCATACAAGAAGGCTGCCCTTGAGGAGCAGGGTTACGAGTCAAACTGGCAGCTTGTCCCCGACGGTAACGGACGTCTTCATCTGGTGAACACCGATCCCTTCAACCTGGGCAGCCAGGATGAGCCGGCTCCGCTGTTCAACGCTGATACCGATGTTATCTTCACGCTTTTCACGCGTAACAACCGCAACAGTGGACATCGCATCACGCCCGGAAATGCTGGCACCCTTGGACCGCACTGGAACGGTGGTCGTCAGACGCGCTTTGTCATCCACGGCTGGAACAACAACGGAGGATCGGAAGTGAACGTTCTCATTCGCAACGCCTACCTGGATCGTGCCGACATCAACGTGATCATCGTTGACTGGGGTGTGGGTGCTCAGAACCCGAATTACGTCACGTCCCGCAATCACATCAACGCAGTCGGTCTTACCGTGGCTCGTTTCATCGATTTCTTGAACCAGAGCGGAGGTATGTCGTTCAACAACGTGTACGTCACTGGACATAGCTTGGGAGGACACACGGCCGGTATTGTTGGTAAGCGTGTGACCCGCGGCCGTCTGAACACGGTTGTTGCTTTGGATCCTGCCCTGCCGCTGTTCTCCATCAACGACCCTGCTAACCGTGTGGCGCCGGGAGATGCCAACTACGTCGAGGTCATCCACACGAACGGAGGACTGCTGGGTTTCGATCTGCCGATTGGTCAGGCTGATTTCTACCCGAACGGAGGCCGTAGCCAGCCGGGTTGCGGTGTGGATTTGGCGGGTACCTGTGCTCACGGACGTGCCTTCCAGTTCTTCGCTGAGTCGGTCCGTACGGCTCAGAGCGGATTTAACTCCATCCGTTGCGGTAACTACGACCAGATCTTGAACAACAACTGCGTGTCGTCGGGCGCTAACGCTCGCATGGGTGGTGAACCGTCCAACATTGGCCGTGGTGTGAATGGTGTGTTCTTCCTCACCACCAATGCCAACAGCCCGTTCGCACGAGGTTAACCAGTGATATTCTGAAAATAAAGACTATTGGTAGTATTTAAGCTGAATAATTATCAGTTGCGTTACGTTATATGTCTCTTTAAGTTTAAATTGGCTAGAAATAGATTGCATATACAATTTTTGACAGCAACCTGATTAATTAAGAAAAAAAAAATAATGTGCCCAATACGTCGTCATAATTATGATTTATCAAATCACAAGTAAAACGATATCCGTAAACAGGGGGTTTCATTTTATTTCTGCACAATAATCGTAATTCTTATCGGATCTTCGGACGGCCTATCGGACCACACTGCCAGCTCTATTGCGGTTTATGGTCCTCCAAAAATAATTTCATCGATGCGATTAGATTAGTACACTATAGAGGGAGGTTTAGAGCTTTTGTTCGAAAAATCTATCGCGCGTCACTGGCATTCCGAATCCTTTCGACTTCATATAAAAAACGAACCTGAAGGCCATTTTTCTTTAGTCAGCGGGGATGTACCGACCCATGATGAAGCTTTTCGCATTGCTGATCTTGTGCGTAGCGGCAGGTAAGTGTAGATCATACTGTAGTAGACAAACGTTATTTTATTGTTTTTTGTACTTCCACAACAGCTACTGCCCTTCCTCTTAATGAGGAGGTAGGCCCGGAGCATATTCCTGAGCCGTACGGTGAGGATGGCCCGGAGCATATTCCTGAGCCTTACGGAGAGGATGGTCCTGAACATATTCCTGAGCCCTACGAAGAGGTTGGCCAAGAGCACATTCCCAGCGAAGAACAGGGTTACGAGTCGAACTGGCAGCTTGTCCCCGATGGTGATGGTCGTCTGCATCTGGTGAACACCGATCCCTTCAACCTGGGCAGCCAGGATGAGCCGGCTCCGCTGTTCAACGCTGATACCGATACCATTTTCCTGCTGTTCACGCGTAACAACCGTAACAGTGGACATCGCATCACGCCTGGAAATGCTGGCACGCTTGGACCGCACTGGAACGGTGGTCGTCAGACGCGTTTCATTATCCACGGCTGGAACAACAACGGAGGATCGGAAGTGAACGTGGCTATCCGCAACGCTTACCTGGATCGTGCCGACATCAACGTGATCGTCGTTGACTGGGGTGGCGGTGCGCAGAACCCGAACTACGTCACGTCCCGCAATCACATCAATGCTGTGGGAGCTGCTGTCGCCCGTTTCATCGATTTCTTGAACCAGAGCGGAGGTATGTCGTTCAACAACGTGTACGTCACTGGACACAGCTTGGGAGGACACACGGCCGGTATTGTTGGCAAGCGTGTGTCGCGTGGACGTCTGAACACGGTTGTCGCTTTGGATCCTGCCCTGCCGCTGTTCTCCATCAACGACCCTGCTAACCGTGTTGCTTCGGGAGACGCTAACTACGTCGAGGTTATCCACACGAACGGTGGACTGCTGGGTTTCGATCTGCCGCTAGGTCAGGCTGATTTCTACCCGAACGGAGGTCGCAGCCAGCCGGGTTGCGGTGTGGATTTGGCGGGTACCTGTGCCCATAGCCGTGCTCATCAGTTCTTCGCCGAGTCGGTCCGTCCGGCTCAGAGCGGATTTAACTCCATCCGTTGCGGTAACTACGATCAGATCTTGAACAACAACTGCGTGTCGTCGGGCGCTAACGCTCGCATGGGTGGTGAGCCGTCGAACATTGGCCGTGGTGTGAATGGTGTGTACTTCCTCACCACCAATGCCAACAGTCCGTTTGCACGGGGTTAAACAGTGATATTGCAATTCAATAAAGTCAAACATTTTTGAGTAATTTTTTACCTTTAAATTTTACATTTTAATTTATTTACTACTAGAACAGTTACAGTAGATATATTTTCCGAAAAAATTTGAGATACATCGATCGATCCAGGATAGCTATCGATCATCTATCAATTTTTTCCCCTTGATCGTTAAGGCAACAATCTAAGTGGTCCAGATGACCTTATTCAACACGCTGAATAGGTTTAGTACATAACCAGATAGAACAGTTAGTCTTGTTTATGATAGATCACGATCCCAATGAACATGAGAACCCATTTCAGGTGCAGACATGTCAATGCATAAGAAGAATATCTCAATGCTTAACACATAAAAGAACAAGTTCACAAAAGAACGAATGATTTTGTACATTTTTTATTTAATAAATAATATTAAAGTCTAATGTTACGACGGTTGAAATTAATAAAGACAAAAAACTACATTTAGAAAATATCCTACAGTTTGTATTCAAATGTCATTCTCTATCTATCCTCTTGCAAACGGCGCTCCATCATTAGTGGTAAGGAAGTACACACCGCTAACACCGCGTCCATAGTTCGAAGGCTCACCACCCATGTTCGCGTCCGGTCCACTTGGCGTACAGTTGCCCTCGACAACCTCCTGCATACTGGCGCATCTCGTAGCCCGGAACGGCACCGAGCTAGTGATGGACTCTGCATAGTAAGCGGGCGCACGTCCATGAGCACAACCACCGGCAATGTCCGTTCCACAACCAGGTTGCGTACGTCCACCGTTCGGTGTGAACGTAGCCTGTCCCATCGGCGTACTGCTACCCAGCAAACCACCGTTGGTCATGATCATCTCCACATACCGACCATCGGCCGGAGAAACGGCATCCGGCTGTCCAAGAGAAAACAGTGGCCCAGCCGGATCGAGGGCAATAATCGTGTTCACGCGCCCATTCTGACCCTTCCCGGCATTGCCGGCAACGTGCGCACCCAGACTGAACCCAATCACGTACATATTGTCCGTGGAAGCACCGGCAGCAACCAGCTGATCGATAAACGAAGCTACCGCCGCACCTGCCGGCCCGACAGCATTGCGGGCCGCAATGTAGTTCGGGTTCACAGCACCAGCACTCCAGTCGACGCTGATCATGTTGTAGTCACCGATGCTGAGGTACCGATCGCGGATGTTCGTGTTCATGCCATCATTTCCGTTGCTGTTCCAGCCGTGAATGGTGAAGCGGGTCGGATGGGCCGGGTTAAAGTTGGACGCCGCAATAGAGCCGGCATTGCCAAACGCCAGCACCTGCGGTGTGGTTGGGTTCGAGCGGGTAAACAGCCGGAAGATCAGGTCCTGCTCTGGGACAAAGTTTGGAACGAACGAATCGTCGGGCAGAGCGTACGGGTTGGTATTGACGAGATGCAGCCTGCCATCGCTGTCCGGTACGAGATGCCAGTTGGAGTTATCCACCGGGAGGGACGCAACGAGAAGCAGCTGCGTAGCAAGCAGCACAAATGCTGCCCGAACCATGGTTGTTGTCCAAACAAAGTCAATGGTTAAACACGGTGAAAACAACTGTTTAAGTGGATGAAATGGGTCAACTCATTTTATAACCTAACCCATGGTGGGAGAGGTCAAGATATCACCAATATCATGGGAGATAGTGTTAATGCTGAAAGCGATAAAGCCTAGGGGGTCCAGTCCAATGTTTTGCTCCTGATTTAGGTGGGAATTTCCAGCCCTCTTACTGACGTCATGATGATAGTTCAAATATGCTGAGGGCTTTCGAGTAGAGTGGGACAACTTCTTCTTCTTCTTTGACACGATGAGACATCATGGTTGATCTAGCCTAATCTAACCATAATCAGGTTAGAAAACAATCTGGTAATTATTATTCGGTTTGCAAGATAATCAGTTATTCGTATGGGAGACGTGATCGGGGATCTAAATCGATCGACGTCTATTACTGTGACTACTGCGTCGCTAGATTAATTAGGAAATAATTAATTTCTTTAGTCAAAATATTGTACGGGGTAACGCGAATTATTTGGGATTGATTCGTACCAAGTAGCGGAACTATGAACTGAATCGAAGCAGGTACAGTGTCAATAATTGCATTTGGACAGGTTTGCGATTTATTCCTTAAACAATCCAGGTACAGTTCTTGAATTAGAGTACGTTGAGTAGCAGTTCTTATACCTTACGTCAGTGGCAGTTCCTGGAACGGTTGGTGATCAGTTTTAGGATCAGTAAGGATTTTGAGTTGCAGGTCCAATTTCGTTTCAAGATAAGACGGATATGGCTTAGATATCAGTTCCAAGACCAAAGCAAGTTCACAGACTGGTATGGGATCTGTAAAAGTTCTAGTCGACAACGGTTTGAGATTAGTTCCAGGAACAATATAGGCTCTGAAGTAGTTTTCTTAGATGTGTTCCTTGGGTTTAAGAAGTACGTGATAATTGCGTTGTCTTTCAAAAAATAATGTGCGCATCCTTAATCATATATATCACACCCTTTATTGCATACACACGAAGTTAAATTGCGTAGCCCTGTTATCATGCCAGAAGAACTGATATGTACTAAAAATAACGAAGAGAACAGTTTTCTTTCTGGCATTACGTCCTACGTGATCATCCCGGCCTAAACAGGCTTTCGAGACTTAAATCGATACGTCTTTTTGTAATTGACATCTTTATTTTAGAAAGTTTTATGACTTTAAGGGGACAAGCTGTACAACATATCTTACACAGTTCGGCTCAGGCCCACCCAAATCATACGATGAGCCTTCAAGAGAGGCAATAATGACTGCATTTTGTTTATTGAAAAGGATTCTATTTACACACAGATTCGAAAACTATCTAACCCTGGGCAAACGGAGAGTTACCGTTGGTGGAGACGATGAACATGCCATTTACACCACGGCCCTGGTTCGACGGTTCACCACCCATGTTAGCATTGCCCGTTGGCGTACACTGTCCCGCCACAATCTCGCCATGGCTAGCGCAACGTGTCGCACGGAAACCAACAGTTGTCGAAACCGATTCCGCGTACAGTTCGTGAGCGCGCGAGTGGGCACAGTTACCGGACACATCGATACCACAGCCTGGCTGCGAGCGACCACCGTTCGGGTAGAAGTTAGCATCCGACAGCGGCAGATCGAAACCCAGCAGACCGGCATTGGTGAAGACGGCTTCCGTGTACTGAGCGTCGCGCGGTGCCATAATATCCGCATCCGAAAGCGAAAACAGCGGTCCCGCCGGATCCAGACCGACGATCGTGTTCAGCTGCCCGTTCTGCATCTTGCCCGCATTGCCAGCCGCATGCGCACCCAAGCTATGTCCGATCAGGTAAATATTGTTGCGCGACGTTCCCGTGGCCGACACGAGAGTGTTAACCATGCGCGAGATAATGTCACCCACGGAAGCGACACGATTGCGGGCCGCAATGTAGTTGGCCGTCTGCGCTCCTGCACCCCAGTCCACGGCGATCACGTTGTAGTCTCCTACGCTGAGATAGTTCTGGCGGATGTTTGCATGCAGCCCGGACGTTTCGCCACCGTTCCAGCCGTGGATGGTGAAGCGCGTCGGGTGCGACGCGACAAAGTTGGAGTTCTGCACCGAGGCCGGATTGTTCCACTGCAGCACTTGGCCGTGGGCCGGATTGCGGCGCGTAAACAGACGGAAAATCACATCGGTCTCCGGGGTGAACAGGGGCTCGATTTCACTTTCGCCCTCCGGGATATCGTACGGATTGGTGTTGATCAAACGCAATCGGCCGGACTCGTCAGGAACCAGCTTCCAGCTGTCGGCAGCGTACGCTAAAAGCAGGCGAAGATATTAGTACAAACCGGTAAGAAATTGACCACCATTTAAGTCTATTACCTCCAAACAGCTGTACTGCGAGCAAAGCGCAAATAACAATCGCTGCCCTTGCCATGGTCGTTACCGTTGACCGTCACAGAGATCAAACTACATCAGCTAATCGATCGAAGCTTTTATACCGGTTCCGAATTTACTTATCACCACCGGGTAACTGCCACTAGCGCATTATTAATCGGTTATCGTACCACACGTCACGTATGATATGAATTTGTGTTAATCTAGACGTCAGGCGATTGGAATTGGTTTCGGTTTTAACATTGAACTGACCGCCAATCATACGTAGAAGGATTCCATGCCTTATCGTGAAATACCTACCACACGACTGCATGTACGATTATCACGTGTCTCGTGGGTTTGCAGCTCGAGGAATATGCATAAAGTACTAAGACCGACTAGTAGATAAGCTGGCTGTACTAAAATTAAATCTTACCTTTCCAAGAGACATTTGTTCTAAATTTGTACTTAAAAACTGCTCAATTGGTATTCGGAATGCCTTCAACTTCATGCTACATTCATATTACTTTAGTGTTTGACGAAGGAAGAAGGCAAATGGGGCCATTATTTTGTGAAAATTTGGTGTTTAGTTGTGAAAAGTCAGTATTAAAGGGATTGTTCTAGTGAAGTCCTTCAAGATATGGTTGAGGCTCCAAATTTAAAGAAAATTAGCTCCAAAGCTCCATGCCAATGCTCGCAAATGTCATTTGGGCTGGCTATGCAGCTTGACGCAAATGCATAAAGTACTAAGACCGATTAGTAGATAAGCAGTTTGTGCTAAAAACGCCTATCCTACGCAATGAGCTACCACACCCTCTCCGTTTTTTTTTCTCAAAAGCATAGCTCAGAAATCCAAAACAAGTTTATGACCTTCCTCCTCCTCACATTTGTTTTGCACACACATGACATTGTTGTTAGGTGCGAAATACGCACCAAAATTCCCTATCAATAAAACAATAAAAACACCTGCCCCCCAACAGAAGCTTATCACACATCCGTGCGACTGTCGCACGAGCGTATGTGCGCGAACCAATCGAAGCAGGCTGCAATTTTCATCAGCCGACAACAACACAGTAGCACAGGACACCAATTGTCCAATTCGAACAGCTCCCACACCGCTTCCAAATTCCCAGTTTAATGTGCTGTGCGTTTCGACTCTCTCGAATCTACTACTAATCGGTGCAGGTGGTGATAAGGGGGCTCGTTCGTTGCCTTTTTTTGTGTATTGCTTGCTTTCGTCTCCAATAGGACCTTGAGACGGGGAGGTGCGAACGCCAGCACTGGCGTGTTTTGTGGGTGCTATAAAACCGCCTTCCTAAACTACGGATTGCTGTCAGTCAGATTAAACCAGTCGACATCTGCTACCTGCTTCGAGATGTACAAGTACAGTGCCGTTCTGCTGCTGCTTGGACTAGTGGCCGCTGGTAAGACGTTTAGGCTTGTCGGGAAACATTACGTTACTCATATCAGTTTCTTCCACAGCTAGTGCCGCTTCCCTGTCCGCACCTGCCCCGGATAGCTGGATGCTAATCCCGGACGGCAATGGACGGTTACATCTGGCCAACCTGAACCCGTACAACATGGACGAAACCGTGCCGGAGCCTCACTTTACTGCCGCCACCGATACGATCTTCCGGCTCTACACCCGCAGCAACCGCGACACGCCACAGGTTGTGGCGCTGAACGATGCCGGTTCGCTGTCCGGCTCGAACTTCAATGCGGCCCATCCGACCCGCTTCATCATTCACGGCTGGAACAACGACGGCTTCTCGGAGGTGAACATGATCCTGAAGGATGCGTGGCTGGACCGGGGCGACTTTAACGTGTTCACCGTCGATTGGGGTGTCGGTGCGCAGACGATCAACTATCCGTTCGCTCGCGCACGTGTCGGTGCGGTCGGTAACGTGGTGTCGACGTTCATCAACTTCCTGCAGGCGAACACGGGTATCACGTTCGCCAGTGTCAGCATTGCGGGCCACAGTCTCGGGGCGCATGCGGCCGGCAATGCCGGTTTCTTCCAGTTCGGCCGTCTGAACACGATCTTCGGAATGGACCCCGCGCTGCCACTGTTTTCGCTGGACAGCAACGATCGCCTGACGCTGAACGATGCACAGTACGTGGAATCGATCCACACCAATGCGGGACTGCTTGGGTTCGATCTGCCGCTGGGACAGGCGTCGTTCTACCCGAACGGTGGCCGTACCCAGCCGGGCTGTGGCGTTGACATTACTGGCGCCTGTGCGCACGGTCGAGCGTACGAGTTTTTGGCTGAGTCGATCGTGTCCGGTGGCTTCACGTCGGTTCGGTGCGGCTCGTACGATGAGATCCTTACCGGTAACTGCTCCGTGCAAGGTGCCAGCCGTCCGATGGGCGGCGAACCGTCCAACTTCGGCACCGGCACCGAGGGTGTGTTCACGCTCTCGACCCGTGCGGCGGCTCCATTCTCGCTGGGATAAACGAAAAGCAGGATTCACGGCCCACGCACGGCTTTTGTTTGTAATTGTAGAAATAAATAAGGCTTATATGTAAGCACGATTAATTATCAACGTTTGACGTCAGTGCCTGTTTTTGGTGTGCGTGTGTATGCCCGGTAGCTGCTTTGTCATACGCCTCCCTCGAAGGCGTATTTTATTGCTTGATCCCTACGCAGCAGTAGCGCGGTGTACAACTTTCTGGAAGGCAACGCCAGCAAAGGATTAGATAGCGAGCGATATCTACTTTGCAGCGTCGAATAATCCCCCCTACCGAACGGTCGATAAGCTGCGCCCCACGCCGAGCGGAACGGAACGTGTTCTTTCTCTGTCCTTTAAAAGCGTCCCCCGGGGGTCCGCACTGGTTTAGTCGTCGCAAACATGAAAGCAGCTACGGTGATACTAAGCGTTCTTGGGCTCGTCGCGCTGGGCAGTGCTGCCCCGGTCGAGAGCAACCACCCGTGGGCCCTGATTCCCGACGGTAACGGTAGGCTGCGTCTGATCAACGTTAACCCCTACGATGTGCCGAAGGGTGACAATGAGGTTGAGCCGCTGTTCGATCCGCTGACGGACGTTGTGTTCCGTCTGTATACCCGTCGCAATCCGGTCCATCCGCAAGTGATCCGCTGGAACGATGCGGGTTCCGTTTCCGGCAGCAACTTCAATCCGGCCCATCCTACGCGCTTCCTAATCCACGGCTTCCTGGAGGGCGAGGATGCCAGCCTGCACTGGGCCATCAAGGATCACTTCATCCGCGTCGGTGAGTTCAACATCGTGAACGTGGACTGGGGCGCGGGTTCGCAGACGATCAACTACATTGCCGCCCGCAACCGGGTGGGCGCTGTCGGGGAGGTGATTTCGCGCATGATCAACACCATCGTGTCCGCTACCGGTGCGTCCCGCAACAACATCAACCTGATCGGCCACAGCTTGGGCGCGCACGTGGCGGCCAACGCCGGTAAGCACCAGAACGGGCAGCTGAACACCATCATCGGTTTGGACCCGGCCGGTCCGCTGTTCTCGAACGGGCAGGCCGATCTGTTCGGCGCCGACGATGCGCAGTACACGGAAGCCATCTTCACCAATGCCGGTCTGCTTGGGTTTGATCAGCCGCTGGCGCACGCCAACTTCTACCCGAACGGCGGTCGCTCGCAGCCGGGATGCATCCTGGATGTGGCCGGCATCTGTGCGCACAACCGGGTGAACAATTTCTACGCCGAGTCGGTTTCATCGTCGGTTGGGTTCCGCTCGACGCGCTGTGCCAACCATGCCGAGATTCTGCAGGGACGCTGTACCCCGAGCGGTGCGAACGCGAACATGGGCGGCGAGCCGTCGAACCGTGGACGTGGTGTGAATGGTGTGTACTTCCTCACCACCAACTCCAACTCGCCGTTCGCGCAGGGTTAGGGTTTTGCGCAAGCAAGGAGGTGGATTGATATTTTTCAATAAATATGTTAATGCATTTTGTAAATAGTAATTACGTTGAGTGTAAGTTTGGGAAAGAAAATTTAGAAATCATGAAGGAGCGAGTAGCGCACATCAACAAACCATTACAACAAATTTCATTTACAAAAACAAATCGTTACAAAAAATGTTGAACTGCTCACTTACTGCTTAAATTACAGCCGTGAGAGGTATTTTAAAAGCAATCGCCCACAATTAGCACTAAAAACGTAGGAAACTAACATCACCACCGGTACAAGTAAACAATAACAACTTCACACATTTGAAAGCAAACGACGAATGACGAAAGCAGCAGTTTCAATTGCATACATTTAGGCGCACTTGCAAGAAAACTCATATAAATGATTATTTTTTCAAGCAAACACATGGAGCAAATATGAAACAAATTCAAAAATCTAGTTCAATAAGTTCTAGTGTAAAAGTATTGAGTAAATTGAACAGGATTGATTTTGGAATTATAGAACGTACCCACATTTTTACTTACAGAAAATTGATTATTCTTTGAATCACGGTGAACAAAAACACTATCAGAGCGACTTTCGGCCTTGGAAAAATCAACTGATAAATTTAACGCTATTTCAAAAACATAATAATCAATTCAATCAGCTCCTTTTTGTAACTGTATCTAAAGCAAATGAAGTAAATTACATAAAACAATATTTTTTGTTTTTTTTTTTACGTCATTCATCAACCAAAACGGTTTCATATTTACACACCCTGCACACTGGGTCAACTGATGTTGCGTGATTTGCTCATTGTCCAACTTTGACAGCAGCGTGTTTGGAAGCTTCCGTTCATTCGAGCGATTCACTCGTGCTCCTTCATTGCAAAACATTCATTTCGAATCAGACCGCGAAGCCGAGTGGACGTACGTGCGTGTGCCTCGTGGAGTAAAGTTAACCGTAAACAGAGGAAAGCAACACGGTAGAGCTGAATAGAGAAGTGTTTAAATTCGTTAAAATCATATTGAGAAAACTGTCGTGCGTGCAAGTGGAGTGATTTGGCTCGTGCATTTGTTTTTCTTACGGAAAGAGCGCATATCCAGAGTTCAAACATTTAAAACGGAGGTGCATTGTAAGTGTCAATTGTATTAAATACTTAAGTTGATGAAGATTAAATGTTGTGCGTTTAGTGCTTTTAATCTGTTTGATAAAAACTACCTTCAAAATTGTTTGTGAGTTGTGCAGAAGATTCGATCCAATATGATGCAAAATAGACGCCGGCTCCACGTTCCAATCATTCGGCGTCGGTAGGATTCGTGACGGCGCCGGTCTCTAACCGCTTCGTGCCCTCCCTCTGTGTCCATGTGTGTGTGTATGTGTGTGTAGGTGTGTTTGCTTCCTTCCGGGTGTTGGCGCGCGCTCAGGACATTTAAAATCCAGCGAAAGGAAGGAAGGACGGAAGAAAACTGCTCCGTCACGCTCTCTGGCCCGAGGAGTACCCGACAGTCTCTCGCTTTCTCGCTCTTCGCACGCCTGCTTTGCCATTGGGGGGAGGGAGTGTTGGTGCATGTGTGCGTGTGCGCGGGAGAAAAGCAGGATCCCCCTTTTTCCCCGTATAACAGAAGAGGGTGTATTTGTGTGTGTGTGACTGGGGGTGGACTGCGGTGGATGGAAAGCAACCCCTAGCTTCCCCCCCCCCCACATACCCTTACCGTGCGTCGTAAAATAGCGCCCATGATAGAGGGAGGACCAACGTGCCAGTGGCGCAAAAAAAATCGATAGCAAGTTTGCAAAACTTTAGGACCGTTCGTTTTGGTTCCGCTGCTCCTTGTTGCTTTACCCGCGGGCAAACGGTGCTGGTCCTCATCCAGTTGGCGTGCGGTTTTTCACCATCAAAGAAGTCAACATTTCGATGCGATGTGTGTGTTGCAATCAAGGAGAAGAATGCGCTTTCCTATCTTTGCTGTTCGCCTACTGTGACGGTTTTTCTTTTTTTTTTTCTGCATCGGTTTTGCTTCGCTGAATGTACGCCAAAGATCACAACAATCGGACGATTAGAGAAGCGCTTCTGTTTTGGCGCATCGTTTGGCGTATTTTTTCGTTTTCTCTTTCTTCCGGTGATTTCGTCTTCTTGGCCATTCTACGGTAACCAACGCTGTATGCAATGTTGATGTTATGTTTCCAAAGGGAAGAAAAAGGTAGCGAGTAAAGAAAAAAAGTGTATAAAATATTTCGTGCGGAAGAGCTTGAAAGCTAGATGTGACATTTGGATTTCGGTACAGAAAAGACGGTCAAAGGATATATGTTTTTTTGTTGGAATTATGAAATCACTTTTAATATATTCTTGAATGAATACACTAACGACCAATGACGCTCAAAATACATACGGAAGCGCAATTTTAATGAGAAAAAACTGTAAATCTGTTTGCATTCATAATTTGAATTTTATCGTTTAAAATGAAAATGGCCTTTTCACACACTTTTAATCACAGACTACACATGCCAACTAAATGCCAACAATCACATTTACTTAGAAGATGGTGTTTTAACATTAAATTAATGAGTATTGCATCTAAGAATAGTTATACGAACAGATTTATCAGCCAAACTTGTAAACATTAAAAGGTGCAAGATATTTGTATTGGAAGCTTTTCCATGATACTTTAGGGCTAGACCGTAGCTCAATATTTGCTGAACCTAGTTAAGGTCTTAATCTTTTCAGTTCGTGGAGAATTTTATTTTAATTGTTGACACACTCACGAGATCGTTGATGAAAAAAACAAACAAACAAACAAAATAAGTTGTTACAAAATAGACTAATTACTTTGTTCAGAGAAGCTTCACATAAAGATCAACCTTCGAATGTGATAACATTCTCCGTTGCAACAGCATCCACCTCCAATTCACAACCCACCGCTAACGATCATAAAAGCATATGTCTCGCCAGTACGCCACCACACTTTACGCCGGCCGCCGTTTGCATTTCATCGTTAATTAACTCTAATCGAATCTAATGATAAGTAAGTTCTTTGGAGCATCATCTGCATTCTCGCAGCCCAGGGGGCGGCGGAGATTCGTTCAGCAGCAGCAGCACCACCGAGAAACTCTCCGCCCGATAGTAGATAAATTTTGTACACACCACTTCCCTTATCGGGTGGTAATTAGTGCTTATGACACGCCGGAAGAGCGCAAGCATTTGGGACCGAAAAAAGGGACAAAACCGCAGCATATAATGTCCTTTCAATGCTCGCCTGCCCAACCACTCTCTCCGGGTGGATGCTCTCCCTCGGTGCAAAATAGAATTGTAAGGAAAAGTTTTAACAAAAGTGCGGAAAACCGTCTTTAAACCGAAGCTTCCCTCTTTGAAGTGGGTGAAATCATTTCTGGCTGTGGCAGGGGCGACTGTACGCAAATACAAAGAGCGCAAGAGGAAGCACCTAACACAAAGGGACGACGGGATGCTGCCGTACCTTCTTTAAACGCCCGCCGGAAAGTGAGACAGTAGCAGCTGGTGTGCCCGAAAACCGTGCCCCAAAACGCGTGCTCGGTCGGTCCGGTCCGTTTTGAGCAAGCAGCAACACACTACCACATGGACTTTGCCATGGAAACACCGATAGAACGTAGCAACACGCGCCCAGCATATTTGCTCGCTGCTAACCTCACGCAAACAACAAACGTGCGCGCGGCTTTCGCTGAAATTGTACGGGCAGCAGGAGGGGGATCATCCTGGCTGGCGACGCCAGGATGGCTGGGACGGTTGGGTTGTTCTTCTTTTTGTTACTTTTGCTCCACGCCCGAAGGACACACGGATCTGCACACGAGTCCAGCTCGCCCCAAACGTGCTTCGGGATGTGTGTCGTCATCGGGATAAAACTCCTCCCGTTGCGCCTGTGTTGGTGTGGCCTTCGATCTTTGCACCGCGAGCTCAGGGTAGGCTGGAAGCAGTTTTTCTAGCAGCATAGCAGGCTGGGGCGACTAACATAAACATCGCATTACTCACCGCCCAAAACTCAGGCCGCCCTTGGGCGTAGGGAAACAGAGCGAGCAAGGATGTGTTGGTGAGAGAAAGAGAGAAACTGTGTTCATCCTGAACGTGTGGTGATTTGTGGTGATGGGGCGGGAAAGGGAGCGTCGTTGGTTTGGGACAAAGGAAAACCCCGGGAAAAACTGGTAGTCTCCCCCTTACCCTTACCCCAGCAGTAACAGCAGCAGTGGTGAGTCATAAATTAAACTCGCAATAACTCCTTTCCCGCTTTTCTCCTTTCTCTTTCTCTCTGTGTGCAGGATATTTCGTACCTTTGGTACAGGATTTTCCACCGGATTTGATTGGGAGAAGAACAGGACGGAGTGTCCAGTTTTGTTGTCTGCTTTTAGCGCGCGCACTGCTCTTGTGCATCCCCAACTGATTGTGATTGTGTGAGGAAATATTTTTACATTGAGTGAAATAATTCTTCCCGTGGTTTACAAGTGTAATTGTGCCTGTGTGTGTGTGTGTGTGTGCGTACGATTTGTTATTGTGAAGGTGTTAATTAAGCGCAGGTTGGAAAAAAAACGTGTTCGGTCGATGAATTTCCCAGCAGAGTAAGAGTTTCGCCATCGAATTTGCAAGCGTGTTGGTGCAGCCAAGTGCAAAGTGAAACCCAATACCAAGTGTGTGTGTATTTGTTTGTCTGTGTGCTGAAAGGAAAAGCGGTTTGCGAAAAGAGTGAAATTCAGAATTGTGAGGTTCCGTAGCGGAACTGTCGTGTTTATCTTTTGCGGATAGAATTGTTTTAGGGGAGATGTACACTTAAACCGTTGCAGCGAGACCAAAAAGGATTAAATTCGATCGATCCGCCGGCGTCGATACTGGAGGAGAAGAGCGGGTGTTCTAGAGTTTGAAGGACAAGTGACTCCACACAATTCTCAGCATTTTTGGATATCCCCCCTTCTGGTAAGTACAGTTTCAAACATTCCAATCATAAATTGTGTTAAAAACTTGACGCAATAATATCTCTTACGAAATTACGGTTTGGATGAGAAACAGATGCACGTCCGGTCTTGTAGGAACTGGCGCGTCTACCACTAGACTGGCAGCCCGTCCGTTGGAGCCAACAGTTATTTGGGTATTTAAAAAAGGAGCAATTCAGCAACATTCAGTATTTAGATTAAATGTAGATTTCGTTTGGTTTTATACATATCAACAGTTTAGGATATATATAGCCTGTTTTGTTCTAGCTGAGTAATGTTTCAGTTGGCGTTTAAAATTTTGAAACCTCAAATTACGTCAAATATTTCAAATTTATGCTTTCTTTCTGCTTATGTTTTTTTTTCTTCTTCCATTACCTTTACCTCTCGGCTCTGCACAATTGCACTGCAATTATTTCACTTCCTGAAACGTATATATGCCCAAAACAAAGCTCACCATCTTATCCCTGGCATTAGAAGCAGTTCGTACATAGTGTAAGAGCATCCACAGGAGGGGAAAAAATGGCAAGAAAAGTAAGGAAATCCTCACAATAGTGTTTAACAAAAGAGCAGCTACAAATTGAAACGGCAATAATCACTCTGCCGCTGTGCTGCTGATGCTCGAACCGGCCGGGATCATATGCCGCTCGACCGTATCAAATCCGTTTCCGGGCAAAAAACGGAGCATAACGGTGCGGGTTCGGTAATTTTCAAGCGAGCAAAAGTTTCAATTGTATCGCGAACGATTGCGCTCGCTTAACACCTTTAAGCTGCCCTCGAGATCCGATGGGAGGTCGTTAAGAACGTTTTGGGAGGGAGTGAAGTTTACGTTTCCTTACCGTATTTTCCCAATCACGACCTTTTCCCTCTCCTGTTGGCTCCCGATAATGGCTCGCTGGTAATGTGGGCAAAGCGTAATTTGCGGCACAACTCATTAAACACACATTTTTCGGGATGGGTTTTTGCTGTTGTTGTTGTTGTTGTTGTGTGCGCCTGTGGTGGCCCGGTGGCACCAAATCCCCGTGGTTCTGAAAGTGGTCTAACAACCAACGTTCAATTTCGCACCAGATGGCAGCAAACCCTGAATCTGGATCTGGGAGTTGTTGTTTTTTTTTGTTTCTTTTCTTTCGTTTGTTTGTGCACATTTATTTGCAGCCAAGCCTGCACTCCCGGAAACCCGCCCGGGCCAGAAATGAAATTCGAATTGGTAACGTTATGCCTTTTCCTCGTCCACACTGTTCGTTTATGCGTTTGGTGTGGTTACCTTTAGCGTCCAAAAAAAAAATCGAATTTCGGTATTACATCTTTATTTGAATAGCCAATCGAACTATTTCGACTGGACGTCCGAGTATTGGTGGGCTCTTGAACCCTCCGGGAGAGAACAACACACCCATCATCGATTTGGCACACAAAATGGGATCGTCTGGGAATGGCAAAATATTGGCATAGTTTTATTTCTGGTCGTGCACCCGTCACAAGGGGGTAAAAAAACATTCGAATATTTCTTTCTGCAAACGAAACAAAAGTAGCGAAAATTGAGTTTTCTTGGGTGAGGGAAAGAAGAAGAAGAACAAAAGAAAAGCAAGAAACTATGTCATCGCTGTCTTCAACAGTTTGTTTCTGTCGAGGAGTGTTGTGGGTTGAGCGTTTTATTGAGAAAGGGAAAATAATAACGAACAGCGACCGATGGGGGTTGTAGTTCACCTAATTTTGGACTAAGTTTGTTTCGCTTTTTTCCTCCATTTTCTGATTGGCTCTGCTATGGTTGAATATTTGGGTCAATTTGGGTGATATACATTTGCTTCCATGTCCTGTTTGGCAATGTGCCACTACTGTGGTGGTGGTGTGCCCGATGTGTTTCATCGGAAAATATCAAGCTTAGAAGTAGATTTGCTTGGAAAATATGTTCTACGAAATTATGTTCACTCGATAGAACCGCTCAATGGTGTTTGTTTACAACGGCTTATTGCTTATGTGCAGAAACGCACCAGCAGCTAGATAGCGAATAAATTTTAATTACAGGATGCTGTGTCTCACCCTTCTGCAGGGTGTCAATTAACTTCACAAAACGATGCCTCTACACCTGCATTCCATTCGTTGCTGCATTTTTCCCCCCTACGCTTATCTCTCCGTTTTAATTTAGCTTTTTGCTCCTCAGCAGGGAGGTAATTACTTTTCCCTTTTTTTGTCTGTACCAACGTGAAAGCCGTTCGTTAGCCGGGGAAAGCTCGGTGTATGTTCTAGCTATTGGGGCGAAAAAGCTAATAGGCAATGGAATAGAAAGGGGAATGCGAAGGGGAGGGGCTCTGTGAAGAAGGTTCTACTAGCATGGCAAACCATCCAAAGCGAACCTCGAAACCGTTCGGAAAGCGTTATCGCGCATCGCGAGGAAGGGAACATAATACGGTAAAAAACACAACTACACTGTCTTGTGTATTTATTTGCGTCTTGAAAAACAAAACGAAAAAAAAATACACGCACATTAAACCCATCTTTATCACGGAAAGAAACTGGTTCTCGGGGAGGGGGATGAATGCTCAAGGATGGGTGTAGAATAAAGGGAATCAAAAGAAGGAAGCACTTTGAAGGTCTTTTGGAAGCCTTTCTGGGTGGAGCAGAGTAAGATAGAGAGGAACGAGGTTTAACGTTAAATGTGTTCAAAAAGCACGTGAGAAAGAGAGTGTGCCACCAAAACAAGTAGACGAAAACAGACATACCTAAAAAACAAAACAGAGAAAAATAAAACCTTCTTCACCAAACCAAGAAGTTAATGATTTGCTTTCTTGGCTGGGCCCTGTTCGTGCAGACGCTTTGGTGAGCGCTTTGTTACCTTTTTGCCGTGTATTTTCTCCGGCCAGTTTGTTTTGATGACTCGTAATCGGTGCGGTAACTTCGGTGCGATTTAGTAGAGGAAACAGAAACGCTTGCTCATGGAGCGCAACGGCTTCTTGGGTGCCTAGTAGTGTAATACCTTAATCGGGCGCATCAGACGGATGAACATCATGGTTCTTCTTGTTCGTTATAACTGTGGGGCTGTGTGTGTTGCTGCTGTATTTGTTTGTTAGTTTCCCTATCTATGCTGTGCTCCCATTTCATTACGGATTTCACATCACTTTGAAGGCCAACCGAAAGCAACATACAAAACATGACTCATCTGTGAACTGTGTTCCCTCGGTTCGCTTGCTACCGACGGTGATGATGATGATGACGATGATGAACAAACATTGAATAGAACGGGAACCTACCGATAAAGAAAGGGTTTTTTGAAGCCCTCCCCCCCCCCCCCCCCATTCCGGCGGTATCTAAGAGGGCCCAGTTTTGCGCTTCGGCATCCAGCGCGGAAAAGAAGCTTCATCATCATATCGCGTATTATTTAACGGTAACGGTACACAGCAAAACTACTATGCCTCGGGGGAAGGATGGGTAGGGACGTCTCAGCATGGCGCCACCCACACAAACCCAGCGAATCGTGTCCGGCATTCGCCGGAGAAGCTATAATTCAGCGTCGATTACGATTACGCCGATGATGATATGGATTACATTCGTGGCTGCGGGGCTAATTCTATTCCGGAATCGTGGTTTTATTGAGCAATTTCTCAACATCGGCACGGGTTTAAAGTCATCAGTTTCATTTAAAGAGACGAAGTGAATTAAGTGGCTTCTGGCACTGCCGAACTCGAGGGCCGCAAAACAATGGAGCTGAGACGGCTAAATGCTATTCATTATTGTAATAGCTCCACCACGCGAACAGCAAAATTGAGTGGTTTCGGGTGTTTTAATGCCGCTCGCTCTCTGGCAGATGATTTGTCTATTCGCTTTCCGATTAATTATGGTCTTCTCGCCGCCGACGCGTTACTTTCTTTGGGTCAAATGGTGTGTAAATGTTATCTTATCTCGAGTTTTTTTTTCATCTCACTTCACGTTTAAATCCTCGGTCGCTTCCAGCAGACTCACCGGCAGTTGAAGTACGTCTCAAGTGACGGAACTGTCGGGACTGTCTTCATCCGTCACTTCAAAGCTGACTCGCGCCCACTCCAACTTGTAGTAATGAGCGCTTTTTTGTGTGGCGTTGATGGCTTTTGCCCGTCAAACCATCACGCTTCAATTAAATCCCGAGTTTCTTTACGGACATCTTTTAAATCTCTCTCTCTTTCTCCCCAAACGGGAGAGTGTCTGACGAAGAAGAAGCCTTTCATTGTCACCCCACCAAGTATACACACGTTGCCCCCTTTGCATGTAATCTCAAATGCGTCGATTTGTAAGGTTATTGTAAGGGGTACGAAGACTTGACATCGGTTTGTGACGACCAATTGGTCACACATACCACGATGGGAATAGTGCTCTGTCCCGAAAATAGTAACGCTCGAGTTGATACAACCAAACTTTTATGGCTTTTCGATAAGCCCCGCAGGTTACGTCCATTAGAGTTCCTTTTTAACCCAAGAACAAGTCGCTCCATTCGAGCGTAACGGTCCAACGTTGTAGAACTAATCACAGGATGGCAGTTTATCGGAGAGGTTTTTTGATTAAGCTATAAGCCTGTGTGTGTTTCTGTCTTTCAATACATTAATCGTCCGTTATCCAATTTTTGTACATTATCATAAATGTTTCCCGCAATCCTTCACGACCACACGTCCGCAGATGGAACAGATTTGAATGAGTACGGCGACGGCGTGTCTTATAAATCACAAACAAGAGCTACTGGAATGTGGCCGGAGCCAGCAATGTCAGGACTCGTTGAATCGTTATGATGAGTGCTCGTGATAGTCACGGGCAATTATCATTCCGAGACGGTGGCGGAGGCACCGAAACGGCATCACCCACGCTGCAATGTTTTCCACAGTTTCTCCAGGCCGACGACGACGACCTCGTAAACCGAAATGCACGATACGGTATCGTTCCAGCATATATTCAAGCGGTTCCGTTCCTTTTCTTTTTGTGTAGTTTGCAAATGGGACGGAAAATCATGATGCCTTGCACGGCATCTCAACCATGTGGGGATTTTTTTCTTCTACCTACTTTTCGTGTCCCGCCGACACTCCGATGAGTATCGCTCTTGGTGCGCCACTACCACCAGAAGAAGTCATTCCAAAATGGTTCGGTAGCGTGCAGCGTGCGATGTAAACAAACCCGCCATCAAGCCGGGCCGTGTTGGTGTTTTCTCCCTCCCCCCGGTTTGACAAGGTTTTGCATCTCGATACTGGCTTGGATGACAACGACAACAACGAGATATCCTCCCCTGCAGCCTTCAGTCCTTAGTTCCACTTTGATGAGCGAGAATAAGGGGTTCTCGTTTCCGCTTTCCGCTTTCCGCTGGTTGTAATGCTCTCCTTGCTTTTCTTGGGGGCGCAATTGACACGTGAACCTTTGTCTCGGTGAACATGATAGTGGTAACGATGTCGACGTCTTGGCTTGCATCTGCTTATCTGTGCTTGTTACAGAAGCTTTACGACGTTTGTGATGTGTTGAACAGATTTTTTTTGCTTCGTCTCCCTGACGCTTCTAATTACGGTCCGACAAGGCTCGTGTTGGGCTTGTTTTCGAATTCTTCACGTTCATGCAACGGGAACTAATTTCATTGATTGCTCTGAAACACCTCCAGCGTATGCTGTGCCATATGTTGTCGTAGCCCCCTGTTCAACGTTAGCCTTCACGTTGCTAGAGACATATGTCGACAATAACAACAACGATTCTTTCATCACTGAACGAATCCAAATAGGAAAGTGAACGGTTGGACAACAAAAAACCGTCGTGTCCAAGAGTCGTTCACCGCTTCCAGAACGTTTTCGGCGTGTGCTCTATTTTTAAGACTTGCCTCCTGCCAGACCCCTCGTCCGCAGTGGTCCGATTCGCTGATGAATCAGTTGTTTTCCGCTCAATTCATGTCAATTGAGATTGCGAAAGATCTGTCAACGGAACTGTTGATTGTAGGGCATCATCCCGTTTCCCTGTTTCCAGGAATGAATCAATGAAACCCACAAAAAAAGTATAAAACCGAAACGAACCGAACAAATCGATCTGTTTGTTGGGCGCGTGTCTCGTGTGGTAGCTTAATTATTTAATGGCCAAAGTGGTGTGCCGTATCATATGTTCGCTTGCCATCTACGGAGGTAAGTTATGGCCTCGTTTAATCGTCTTTCTTATGTGAAGTCTGCTTGAGTTCTTTTTTTTTCTCAAACGACATAAATGCATCTATTTCCACGAAAACAATCAACTGGGACACGATGGAAAGGAGGTCAAAAAATGATAATCACATCAGTTTGCTGTTTATGTGGAGCAACTGGGGTGCAGTGACATCGTTCCTTTCACTGGCACAGCACTTGCAAGATGTAGAAATTGAAGCATGATGTATGCATGGAAGCAATTTCCAATTCTTGGGAAATGAAAAGGTGACCGCGTAAGCAAACGCCAACTTCCTCGAGTCATCGTGGGCTGAGAATGCATTAGGTCATCGTCTCGAAGCGCATGAGTCAACAGACTTATGCTCCATGATCTGCTGGGTGTTCCAACGTTCTAGTCTCGATCGTGATTCACGCACACACACACACTTCATCCACCTTGGCCACATACAAATCCTTTCACCGCTGGAATGTGGCTGCCGGTGGTGGTGCATCAAGAACACACCAAGCACGATGTCGAGGGCATACCATCGGAGCCATGGCCTTAAGGTATTACGGTGTGCAAGTACTCTCGGGCGAACGGCGTGCCCAAGCAACGGTTGATTGATTCGTTGACCGGTAGTCTGGAGAGCGGAGTAGGTTCGGCGACCGGTTCTGCATACACGACCGGGCACTTGACAGCTCATCACGCGTGCGCGCCGTACGTTGGAGTAACACGAAAGCCTAATGGACAGGTTAGTGGCTGCTTCTATAGCTGTGCGCTGGGTAATCGGTTACACCTCACCGTTAGGTTTGAAGCCTCTCATTCGCTTCAGCAAAGCCTTTTTAGTACGTATTGCTACGAAGAAATCATAGGCAAGCCTCACAAACTGTCGTTACATTTGTATCGGCATGCGGATCATCTTCACTAATTGGCTGAATGATGCAGCATGCTGTGAAAAAGCAAATCCATCGATTTACTCTCAATTAATCACTCATGCAGCTCACTATGCCAAACCCAATAATCTCACTTCTTCAAGCTTTATCTTCAAGCTTTATTAGCAATGTGCTAGCAGGGGCGACAGTATGGCGTCGATTATGACGTGAAAGATGAAACGTTCATCGTCATCATCAGGCGTCTGATGAGCTCGGGAAGGAAATCAATTTCCACCCATCATGCCCATTATTCAGCTCCGGTGTAACGAGAGAGGGAGAGAGAAAGTTTAGCGTGGTAGATCCATTACAACAGCCCATCGCATTTTGAAGCGTTGTACCTCTTTCTGTTCCTTAATGAACTTCACCCAAGCGATAGGCACGGGTTGTCTACTCCGCCTCTGCACCCGGTTATGTTTGACGTTTGTGTTAGCGGACATTCCTGTTCGATGGGCAGCTACACTCACACACGCACGCCAGGGCCAGCAAAACCATCCGTCATCATTGCAAACTTAACCGTCACTTAATTGATGTGTAAATATTTGTGCTCGAGATAAATTTCATCCACCGACCGGGGGCCTTCATGCGTTGTTGTGGACGGAGATGGAACGCCCAATCGCTTGAAAGACAAACATCGGCCTCCCGATAGGAGGGCCCCGATTAAACAAACGTCCGAGCGAGAGCATCACGCAAGATGCGCTGGTTGAGTAGTGAGCTCTGGAGGGGGATTTCGGATAAACATTGCTGGCTTGTTTTCTTTTTTTTTGACTTCGGCACCGTTGGCGCTAGAATGCATCCTGCGGATAGGAATTCGCACTGGAGATATCCAAACACGGAATGTGGTCTCTTTTTAAGGTAAAGAGTATTTTCGAAGCAAATCCAAGTGGAATCCTTCTGGTGGAATAGGTTTGTAAAAATAAAACTTTCGCCTATAACAATAAATAACCAATTGTAAAAACGGCGCATTTATTATAACTCGCGAATGACCTTGCTGGAAGCAATCAATCCACATCAGCATATTTAACGCGCACCCATTCAAATTATGACAGCTGTCAAGCAATCCCACGCGATCGAATCGATCGAAACAGATCGCCAATTCTGACGTCAGCGCGGGCCGGGCTAATGTAAACGTCTGCCCACTTTCGATCGATATATTCACGAAATCAAAATAATCACCCCAGAAGTTCGGCGGGCACACTTGGCCGCTCTGACTTTGACTTTCAAAGTTGCCTTATTTTTTGGCTTCTAATTGATTCTCACCCCGTTCTTCGACTATAAAACGTACCGGGCGAGATGTGCACAATGAATACCGTAGCGCGTGTAAAAGTGGTCAGTACTAAAAATGGCAAGCATTTTAACGGCTCTGTGTATCGGGCAAACGGGCTATAAAGTTAACCCCCTTCTTCTTGGCCGGATCTCTGGGACAAGGACATACACTGGCACCCAGTTGGGACGCCGTCGTGAGAAGCGGTGACTTTGGTTAAGATGCGTTTAAATGGCCCGTCCGTTTCACTGCACTGCTGCTGCTGCTGCTGCTTCATTAAGAAGAAGGCACGAAGGAGGCTTTGGGGTTATGACATCATCGTACCGTTCGTTAACCGGTCTCTCGTTGGGAGCGCCCAATGGATGCCGGGTCCGGTTTGGAATCGTCACTGTCAGTGTATGCTGGCGAATAATAATTACACGCGGCGAGCGAAACATAAAAAAATTCGAGTCGAACGCGTAAAGAGGGCAAATCGGGAGGCATTCGATACATGACGTCTTCGCCGTTTTGCTGTTGTCGTGAAAGAGATGAAGGCTGCATGAGGATGAAAACTGTTTTTTTTTTTCAATGTGTTATTGCTTCCACCCCATGCATGGGACAATATATGTAAAAATAAAATACATTTTCATGCGTCTTTTTCGCTCTGAGGAAAAGCAGGGAAGCAGGGAGAGAGAGAGAGTAGTTCAAGAGGATCAAACCGGGGGCGCATGAGATATTAGCTACATAACAACAGAAAACGAAACACCAACCGAAAAGCGCACGCCACAAAACACAACACACAAAGTGGTCAAAACGGGATGCAAAAATAACAGTCGAAAAGGAAGAGCAATTTAAATTTAAACTGCTGCAACCAACGCGGGGAGTCGTGTGCGGCCGTCTCGCAGGCGAGGGAATTCGGGGGAATTAAGATTCACATACTCTCAATCTAGCAGCGAACGAAACGTTCCCCTTCTGCCCACTTTCTCATGCACGGAGAAGAGGGGGCGACCAAGAAGTTGCACTAAACGCTGTGAATCCAATCCAATTCAAAACGAGCGTTACGAAAATCCGCGTCCCAACAGAGAGGCTGTGAACAGCGAGCAGCGCGGCCTAACGCACCCATTCTGACCCGGATGACCCTGAGAATCAGCGAAACGTTGCGATGTTGCGATTTGCGAGCAAACAGAATAAAAAAAAAAAAAAACTACGGATGATCTTGTTGTTCCTGTTTTAAGATGCTCGATTACGTCTAACTGACCACAGAGGAATAGCAAAAAAAAAAAAACAAAAGTCGCATAATTTTTGCCTCACAGCAACGTTTAGCCGCGTGTTTGGCGCTAATAGACGAGCGCTTAACTGTAATCGCGCGCGAGTTGGCTTATGTGTTCATTAGTGTCGTTTAGCAATAGTGAAACAACAAACAACGTGTTATAATGCTACTTAATGTGGAGATATTTGTTTTTAGTTCGGAAGGAGAGAAACAGAGCAGTTCGTGAAGTGTTTCTCGATCTGCAAAACGGTCGCTATTAGAAAGTGTGATGTCTTGTTACTTTGTACCGTTTTGAGTTGGTGCACATTTTGAATTGTTATTCTGGTTATTGCCGTTGTTTCAACAAAAGGGGGAAATTTATCACCTAGTCAAGCCCCCGCCGACATTGATTACTATCATTGCTCTCGATCTGTCAAACTGTCAAACTGCTGTCGCGCAAAAAACGTTGTGAAGTGCGGAAGAAGTGCGCATTTTAACACAACAGCCTCTGTACCGCTGTCACCCACCAAAGCTGTGAAAACAGCGAACCCCGGGGTCAATGGGACCTGGGAAAGCGATGGCAATACTGCCCCGGCTCCATGTTTTCCACTGTAGACTGACAGCCAACTTCATCCGGTAAGTCGGTGTACCGCAAAAGCAAACGGGGAAACCCTCTCCTCCCCCCCAAGTAGATGCGGATTTCATTTTTGCGGTTTCGTCCGAGCGGCAAGGAAAAGCAAAACATCAACCAGCTCAACGCGGTCCACCAGCTTTCCACGGCCGCGCTGGTTGCTATGCTACCGTGTGAATGGAATGCGATCGGGGGGATGGTGAACGCGGAAAGAGAAAATAGAACAAATCCATTGCCTGCTTGCGTAGGGTTTTTTTGTGTTGCCACTGTTCACTAAAGGCTACAGAAAGCACGTGTGAATCGAATAACGGCGGAAGCCAACGGCGCGGGAACAAATAGGCGGAAAATGACATTAGCGGTGTGCAGATTTATGCACGTTTCTCAAGATAGCGTGTGCGTGTGTACGTACGTGTATTGGTATGTGTACGATTGGTAATGATCCTAGTTGCGGTGGTAAATAATTGAAATTTATTACCGCATCGTTGGACTGTCTTAAGTGAACGGGGAAAAGGGGGAAAATAAATGGGCATGAGTGGGCACAAATTAGGTGGCCCGATGCTTTTTGTGTGCAGACATACAAAATTGCAACAAATTGATTTGTCTTGTGCAAATCTTACGGGTAAGACAATCCCATTTAAAAGTTTTAATTTTTAAATTGAATCGATTGCCAGCTTTCACTGCGACAAGACAAACCTTCCTGTAATCAATTATAATCGTATCAATTGCATACTTTTAGGCACCATGTGTCATTTCTGACAATTGCACTACAATCCACAGTGATGTCATTGCTGTCACATCATCACGTCATATAATTAGTGTTTGGGACGATTCCCATTCGGCTGTGAAATGGAACATAACTTACTTTAATTACTCACAGAACTTTATCCTACAGCTTCTGTGTTCATTCACTCAAGAGCAAATGTCAAATGAGGCCAACCTATTAAATCTTAATGTTTGTTCATCTCCGTTCGGGAAGCTATCCTCCCTCCATTTACAGTGGCCGGCAAAATAAAGTGGCCACTACTTACATTTTTACATTTTTCTAATTTTTTTTCGTTAAAAGTGAAGCTATCTTTGTGTTATATTTTTTTAAACAATCTTCATTCTTTGCTCTTAAATGTGCAATCAAAATTTATTGAAAAAAATCAAAGGTTTACCAGTACCAAAAATATTTTTAAAAAAATTAGTCCAAATCACACTGACAAAAAAAAGTGCCCACTATGCAAATCGATCAAACTTATCGTTTTTATCGTTTTGTTTTGACAGATTTTTTGTTGACATGAGGTGTTTAGGCAAGCGACCGGTTGCATGCATTAGCATTTGGCATTGAAGTGGATTCGTACTTTAATTTTGGACAATTTGGCTCAGTTGCACAAAATGGAAAACAACACAAAACAAATTCCTCTGGCTGTCCGAAAATTAGTTGTTCGCGATGTTCAGAACGGGGAATCACATCGAGCTGTTGCTGGCAAGTATAGCATCAGCAAATCAGCAGTTGGAAAAATCTTTAAAAAATATAGTACGTTAGGTTCAGTGGTAGATCGCCCAGGCCGAGGTAGGAAGAGAATAACAGATAGCAAAACAGACACCAGGATCGTGCGCGAAGTGAAGAAAAACCCTAACTTTTTTCAACTCATGTCGCATAAAACCGCTTGAATGGCCTCCACAAAGTCCTGATCTAAATCCCATCGAGAATTTGTGGGCCATTCTCGATGATAGAGTGAAAAAAACTGGCGTAACTAATAAAGATAAATATTTTGAAGCCCTAGAGAACGCCTGGGAAAATCTTGACCCAAATCATATAGAAAATCTAGTGGAGAGTATGCCAAAGCGCTTGCAGTTAGTCCTAAGATCCAAAGGGGGGCACATAAAATATTAAATAGTTGTTGTTTGTGTTTAATAAATCAATTTGTTGAAAATAATTCATGTGGGCACTTTTTTTTGTCAGTGTGATTTGGACTAATTTTTTTAAAAATATTTTTGGTACTGGTAAACCTTTGATTTTTTCAATAAATTTTGATTGCACATTTAAGAGCAAAGAATGAAGATTGTTTAAAAAAATATAACACAAAGATAGCTTCACTTTTAACGAAAAAAATTAGAAAAATGTAAAAATGTAAGTAGTGGCCACTTTATTTTGCCGGCCACTGTACTTAACCAACCGACCGCCAACCGATCGTAAAAGTAAATGAAACATCATAACATGTTCAATAGCATAGGCAATGATCACCCCGGATCCGCACTCGAAGACAATTCTCCAGCAACAAACCAACCAAGCAAAACTCAATACATTCTCCAGCCGATGATCGTTCCGGAAGATAAGGAGGGCCATAACATTTCAAACACCCTTCTCTCCCCCACCACGATGCCGGTACGGACGCGATCGGGGTTCGATAAATCGAAATTATTTTCCACATCCAGCAAAGAGCAAAGTCGCTCACTCGCGCGCCCGTACTGCACCACAAACCAGGCACACAGAGGACTTTGGAGAAGGGGCTTTATATCGTTTTTCGTTACATTTTCACAACCACGGTGGCTGTATTTATGAGCCCCCCAGCCCTGTATATCCAATTCTCAAACCGCATCCTTTGCGGCATTAAACGAACACGACGCCGTCGTCGCCGTCGCACTTTCCCGCGGGTTGAACGAGCGAGCGGAGAAATCGATCCGTTCTTCACGCGCGCACTGCAATAGAACTTCGTCCAGCGTGGCAGGAGGGGGGAGGTTGGTTGGTATGCTCCACGCGGATCCGGGCCTAGCCGACAGGCGCCAACCTTTTTCCCTTACAATGGAACTGTATATCTTGCTTTCACGGGGCCGCGCTTTTGAAGGGCCCTTGCAAGAGAGCTGTATTTAAATAGTGCTCTGTTGGTGGAATCCTATTCCCAGGTACTTCCCAGGGAAGGGAAGATGGAATGAGACAGCACCCAAATCCAATCAAAGTATTTGGTGAAGGAATTAATTTGCCCGCTACCCTATTAATTGGCCTCACCTGTAGGGAAGCGTAAGTAATCTGTTTGAATTAAATATTTAATACCGCGTTTCTCCTCTTCAAAGGGAATGCCCTGTGTGCTAGCGGGGACCGGGAAACCGTTTGAAGAGGTGAAAGGATTTAAACTCGAGAAATGGTGCGGTTTTCCACTGTGATGTTGGTGGCATCGTCTATCGATCCCCGGTACGAGCAATCAAGCAAAGCCTATATCCGTGTACTTGGCCTCCGTACTGCCTCGTGCTCGTGAAGGCAAAGGGCAAACATAGCAGCAGTTTTGCTCTTGCATGTTGGCCCCCGTAATGAAGGTGAAGGTAACGTTTTTGAACCGGGCGCTCTCAATCACGATTCATTGGCTTTAATTTAGAACTAGAGCACAACCCCCCCGGGACGAGGAGCGTTGGTACACCGGCGGGATCTTCTTCGGCACATGGGAGACCTAGACTCGGTGGAAAAAATGTGGATTTCTTTTTTCGCTTACGTGTGCGTTGCATTGGAGCTTTTACCGCATTGCAGCCTATTTGGTATTCTGGGCACGAACTCCTGTCCTAACAAGCGGTTTCGTGGGAAGTACGTGCGATGAGCAATGGGAAAATGTTATTGCAAAGCACATGTTCGACAAATTGTCAGTCGGTGTGTTCTGGTTTGTCTTTAAAAAACTGGAACAGCTTCCCATTTTCGCCTACAATTATGCTTACCCGCGCTCTAAAAGAAATGTGAAACTTTATTTCCTTTTTTCCCTCTTAAGGTTCAAAAGTTCGCACCATCAGAAAAATACAAAAAAGTCCTTCAACCTCACTTAGCAAGCCTTAGGCGGCTGCAGGAGGAAAAATTGCAAAACATATCACATTTCCGGCTCCTTCCCCGATTGAACGTCCCGTAACTGAAGACGAATATGTGCTTTAGTGTGGTGGTATTACGAATAAAAGTAGGCCTTGATGTAACAAACAAACACAAACAAGACCACGACGTTCCTTTACTCCTATTGCTCCTTTCAATGGACCTACTTTCGTCCTTCTATGTTGCCCTTACAAGCAGCCTTTTTCCTCTTCTTCTGTTGCCCTTACTATCAAAGGAACCCAAAAATAAAAAGGATCGAAACACTAAACAAAACAAAACAGCATGTTTCCCTACCGGCAGCACACAGACACACAAAACCTTTGACGTTGTTTGGAAATGCTTTTTATATTGCTTTGCGATTTATTTTTCATGAGCTCCACTTACCTCGCAACCGCCTTTTCGCCGTCTCGTCTCGAAATGTGATTCCTATGCTGCAAGGACATTTGAAAGCCTGCCACTCTCACGAGTTTTTGACACGCGAACCATGAATGTCCATGAACCTGCCCGCTGTAGTGTGCCGCCCCTAGGTTTGGAAGGTGTACATGTATCTGTGGGTGAAGATGGTTTGTTTCTAATGGTGGAGGCTTTTTTCCAGGGAGTGGAAAACGTCGAAACGATATTTTGCAGGCATTAGCGGTGCGGATGGAAAACCCCGAGCAGTATTGTGTATTTATTTATTCAACGTATTTTTTTTATATTATGTTTGACTACGACGGCACCACATGCCCACATACGCAGCAGCACCGCGTGGGGTCATAAGGATATACACGTGGAGCGCGCGTCAGCAGTTTTGACATTATTGACAGGCGATGGCGGTGTGTATGGTAGCTGTATCCCTCTTTTCTCCGGGGGAGGGGTTATGTTTTATCGCTTCCGTGTTGGTGTGATAAAACGTACGGTAACGGTACTGAATGCTATTAATTTCTAGCATTATACCACACCTTTCCGATCGTACGGTTATCATCGTTCGTTGGCATTTGGCTGGTACTGTTTTCGATCCCTGTTGCATCCAGGTTACTTAATGCGAGAGAAGCGAAAAGAAAATTGAATATGACTGACAGGAATATTCATTGTATCATGATGTAGCGAAACGGAAGTCCCAGAAACCCCCTATTGTCATACGTTTGTACCTAAAAGGGACGTATAAAATGGGTGAACTCAATAATACCCGCTGAGGAGTTCAGCAAAAAACAAAGAAAACAAGAAAAACCCCTCATAATTAAATTAAATGTACAAACTCCACCTGCCTTCCTTTAAACAAGCACCCAAATTAATGCGTAAAATTATGCACAACAGGCTTATGAGTGCTGTCCCATGCCTTTATTGCTCCATATACCCAAAAAACCACTTGAACTGCACAGCAGCAGCACACAATCTAAACCACCCAACCCATCATCCACGCCCTCCCGAAAAGTAAAAGGAAATTCACCCCAAAATGAATCAATTATGGCATATCATGACAAACAGCTTCTTAATTACGTTTCAGCATCCTATTTGCCCAGAGTGGCCTTATTATGCCTGTTCCCCAGATGATTCGTTTTGCGCAAATTTGCTTTTAATAACTGTCGGACGAAATACGGTATTTGCGTACGAACGAAATGAAACCCTGAAGAATGTTTGCTGCCACAAAAATTGTAATGCTACTGCTTAAGAACAATATTTCCATTTCCCTCTCTCTCCATTTCTCTCCTTGTCCGCTGAAGATCTTCATCAAGCTCAAGTTAATAATTAAATAAAATGTTCAACCATTTCCAATGCTTTTAGCATTCGCTATCGTGTAGCGTTGGGTGTTGTGTGCGTACCCCGGGAATAGTGCCTGCTTTCTTTCAAGATTCCTGGCCCTGAAAAGCTGCCCCGCGGAAAGGCCACGACATGCCAACTTCACTGACAGCCATTGCACAAATGCGATAAATCAATTAAACCGTTCCAACAGTTGCTGGCTGGCACGGCACTGGAACGTTGTTATTGTTTGGTTAGGTGGGTAAAAAAGTCCCAAACTCTTTTCGCGTAGAAGATCGTGGTGGGAAAAGGGATGAAAATGATTTATTTTCCCTTTGAAATGCTTATTCATTAAAATAGAAATATTTTGTTAAATTTCAACGTGCTATTTTAGGCAATTCAACGATAAAACGATGGTTGAAATTAACACTTTTGTTCTTTAAACTCTTGTTCGTTTAAAAATCACAATTTGTAAAGCAAATGACTGAGAGGTCTAAATTTTATCCTGTTTACATCAATTTTTTCACTTATTGACCAAATGTGGTGTACCAAAATCATTGATAAGTTTTAATAATTTATGTTATGATGCCTAAAGTAATATTTCCACTTATGATGTTTGGGTTGTATAAAAGTGTGGAATCAATTTTTTGCTATACAAGATGTCTGTACGGCTTTTGTTTCGAAAAGTGCCATAAATATTTGTTCAGGTCTTGTAATATTGGTTTTAAATAATCTAGAATTTAAAAACTACTTAAAGCATTATACAATCCAATGTAAAATAACTGACGAAGTAGAAAACTAAACACTCATTCCTGAGACCTAAACATATTAAACTTTTCCTCCAACCCAACATTTCCTTTTCGCGCCTCTTCCACGAATAGCGCAAAGAAGTTTAACTTTTTTGCGCTTTCTTCGTTCATCATTTCTTGTTGTGTGATGTTGTTTTTTTGTTTGCTACATTATTTTCAATACCATAGCTACAACCTTCCAATTGACATGCTATGCTGTCCGAAAGCCGAACAGCAGAAAGTGGTAGCTCCCGGATCGTGGCAACGAAGGAAAAAGGGCAACAAAACAAAAACAACTCAGCAAACAACGGGCGCGTACAGCGCGGGATAGAAACGGGAACGAATAGCTCCGCGGCCACGGTGGAAATTTAATTACGCTATATGAACTGCTGCACTGCTTGTTGTTGTGCTTTTCTTCCTTTAATGTTCGTATCGTCGGTACCGGCCGGGCCGCGGGTCTGGTGATGAAGGCCGCGGCGATCCATTGACAACCAGCCAGCTGCTCGTCTGGATCGTCTCTCCAGGGGCGAGGGTGCAACATATCGGATAAGAAGGCGCCGGATTCTTCAGCACGCGGGAGATGTGCGTACTCTGCGGAGTGGCACTGGTGCCGGGCAGTCAATGGGTCGACCTACTTGATTTACACCAATTAACTTTCTCTTTTTCTCGGTGCTCTTCGTGTGTTCCCTCTCGCGCCTGTCTGAAGATGATGATGTTGTATCGCGAAAGTTTCGCTTCCACCTTTCCAGCCCTACTGGCCGATTGGTTTTGATGGAAGCGATCGTTCACCAGAGTTGACTTGGCATTGGACACTGGAAGTCATCGTAAGAGCGAACGTCATCCTGGTTCAACCGACTCTGTTTGGACGATTTCGAGAGACGGTTTTCAGCTGCTGGACAATAGGCATAATTTAATTATCACATTTACATTAGACACCTTGGCAGGAAGCAGAACCTCAGCATAGAAAAAGAAGATAGAGAGAGAGCACAGGTGTCCAAAAACGTTCCCAAATTTGGTAACCGGATAATCGCATTCTTCCTCCTTCCTCTCTATTTGGCCATACAAAACAGCACCCAGATACAGTGCTCCATTGAAATTTCGTAGCCCTTTTAGTAAGGTGCTATTTCACATTTCGTTTATTTTTTCGGACAGGGGTAATACATCCGACCCTTTCACGACCCAAACAACAGTACGTGTCCCGCAGTGCTGTTCATCCATTTAGCGTCAGTTAGCGTCAGCCGCCTATTATAATTCCCTCCAAGCCCTGTTCGGCTTGCTATCGGGGATGGATTGTGTGCCTTCTGGGTGGCTTTTCCCGGTAACAAAGGGTTCTACCAACGAAACGAGTTAGTACATGCACTCGATGGTTGGTACTAACACACTCCACACAACAACAGCTACTGCAACAATGCCACAATGACCCAGCGGGGCCGTTTTCCGGTCCGGGTGGTATCTTTTGGCACCTGGGTACAAGAATTGAATGCCGTTTGTGCGTGCGGTTTCCGCACAATCCACATCCACAAAACGGTGGGAAAACGCTGCGAGATAGGGTTGAATTGAAAACTGGAGCAAACATTCCAGCACATTCATCATCGTCATCTTCGTGTGGCTAAAAGGGGCACCTCATGCTCATCCATCCGCTCATCGGATAGTGCGCCTGAATCATTTCAACTTTCTTGCAAATTCATGAATCATTCCAATCTTCTGAGCCTTTCTTCAGCGAGAAGGTTCTAGCTGTTGAGGCCGTGATGTGGAAGATGCGATTACGCCATTATCGACTGATTATTCATCCTCCTCCTTCCATAATGGTGTTATTGCCACAGAGGCATTGCAATCGTTTAATCTCTCGATCTCTGTAGGTTCTACTCAGTTGACAAGTCTTATTTTTAGGCTACTCCTGCTTATCAGTGTCCAATAAAAAACTGCACAAAGGTTAATGGGGCCATAAAGCTGAGAATTACTGGACGGAAGCCAAAACATTCTACTTTACTTATGCAATCGGTTGACATACTTCTTCGCATGTTGCTTATCAATTTTATGCTGAGAGTTTGCCGCAAAAACGCGTGGAATAATCTGGATGGTTTACATTGACGCTTGATGTTGACATCACGTTGTTGACCCTGTAATAATAAGTGTCGTGTTTTTCCACAAAGTCTTCCATCACTCTGTGCTGGCGGCTGAGTTGTCGATGAAATTAATTTAAATTTAAATTAATCGATATAGCCTAGCACGCTTAATGGCACCACGGTCACCGGCGCACCACTATGGAGCCTCCCTTTTTGTGGCCAATCGGCACGGCGATCCCATCATCATCTTTTGCCTCTTCTCTATAATTTTAATCTTAAATACCATCCAGACCCGCGTGTGCCGGTCGGACGGTGGTATTTTTCATTATACACATCGCTTATCACACCAGGCGGCTGCCCCGGGATTCATTCAACACAATACGGCAAAATGGTCCCATTAAGAGCTCCCTCCCCTGCTCTCTTTACCAGTGCTAGACACGATAGTGTATCTTCCTGCTAGTAGTATCCCCTTCACAGCGGGTTCCTGCCAGCCCCTCCAGGAAAGGGGCATCGATTTATGGTCAAAGGTGGCACCCGTGTCGGTGGCTTCCTCACGAAACAGAGGACTCCCGAGAGATGGGTTGCACGGGACGGGGAATGGTAGACACTCGGTACAGATGCGAACCGGGCGATAGCCGACCCAAGAACCAGACGTGTTCAAGCGAAGCAAACACTCACACAACTCCCCTCTACTGTGAAGGGCTCTGAAACATTACCTTCTGAACTTCATAACATAAAGTAATTCGCCCCTCTTTGCGGATCGGTCCCAACATGCCGCTCGTTGGTTCCTATCGCGGTACAATCAATCTCGAACGAGAATGCAAACAATTGACGATGTAAAGAAAATTCCAATCGAAAGGGCGCAAATACACAGAAGAGATGAGTGGTTAGTGAAATTCTTTATCGCAATTTTTGTGGCCAAGATAAATGGATGCCTGTGGGCTAAATGTATGCCGAAGCAAACATTTACCAAAGGCGCTTTATTCGAACTATTGAGGGGTAGCAACACAAACATTGATTCTTTGTAAAGAGGTTATTCTACATTCGTTGAGCTCTTTGGTGTAATATGCTTTAAAAGTACGTATTTTTTCTTCTCTTTTTAGATAATCCAGTTTCTCTGAAGTGGATTCTGCTCAGGAATAGGTAAATATTTGACAACACCGTGCTTCATATCGTACAAAAGATTTTCAATATTTATCTAACCAAACCGCGCTCTTCGTTGGTTTTGTCGCATTCTACCAGCAATTTATCTGCTTTTTTAATCTTTTTCTGGCCTGGTCATGACAAAATCAGAACATCTGCACAATAAAAACCTGACATTGACATACATAGAAATGTAACACCGGCGTGAATGTCTGGTGGCGTGAACAGTGTGACTCCGTAGAAGGGAAGTCCCAGCCCCATCGGTGGTCAACACGAGCGAATGATAAAAATCATTGCTTTGCTCAATTTGCCTGCGCCATTAGGATCTTTGCGAGGGCCGTTTGGTCAAACGGTCGTCAGAATAGCCCGTCAAATGAATATGGTGGCACCATTCCGCTCCGAACGGGCTGAGACTGCAGTGCAGCTTGATTTGATAAAATCGGACAAACAAATTCATACCAAAAATGTGTGAGCAATTGACCATTGGGAATGGGATTCTGGCACGACTTGCGACTAGAAAGACTCGAACAGATTTTGGCTTGTGTTGCTGGGTATCTCCCGATCTTGGTGACGCTGTAAGATGTCCATAACAGTGCAAAAGCGTACAATCTTCCCATCTTTGTCGGGGATTTCGGAATCTCATTGAGATGTTGACGGCTGCTGATGAGTGTTGCTGATACTCTGGTGGACAAATTTTAAAGCCAATGCTACTCCATCTGGAAGAGATCTTTGAACTCCGTTTTTCACAAAACGATAACTAGTGCCCGATTGATCGATCATATGGTAATGTTCCATGGTAAACTGTGTTGCCTTATTTCACAGTCACACGAACTGCTGGATACACTGTGGTCTGTTGAGATGGGGAGGGATTATAAACTGATAAAAATATGCACCAGTCGTGTCAGCAAAACAGTGAACGACGGTGGCTTGCGATACACGGGCGCTTTCCCATTCGAAATCGAGTTAAAGTTTTATGATTCAACAATTAAATCAATAGTTCAACCGGAACGAACGATAAAGACGGAGAGCGAAACCAACCCCCGAGGGGCATGTGTGGGTGCCAACATGTACCGTGTGCTGTATTATGCAAGCCCTTGCGTACGGACCAGCTGTCTGTGGTCTGTGGTCGCTTGCTCGCTTCCTCAGAAACACACCCCCTAGATACTGTTCCCGCTGCTGTGTGCAACATAAATCATACATTTAATACCACAACCCCTCGGCACCAAATCCAAATCCGTTGTAGCTGCGACGGACCGTCAGTCGAGACGCTCGCTTGCGCTTGCCTGGCGTCCTCTTTGCTTGCTGTGCTGTGTGTCGAAACTCTCACCCCCAAGAACGCAAGACATCCTCCGTTTATGTCTCAGTTTAAATTGCTGACCAAAGAAGACGTTTGCGTAATGTGTTTCGTTGTAGCAACGGTTCGTTCTTACACTGCCTACCCGCTCTCCCCGTTCGAGTCGAGTCGTCCATGAGGATCTGTTGTGGACAGGATTGTGGTTTACCCTGGACATACAACGGAGCCGTGTTGTGTTGCAGTTTGCATTCCACCATACATCCAGCCCAATGCGTTCGACTTCGGGACGTCGAGCACACTCACATCGGGGGCTTAACACTTTCGACTTTGATGACAAATAAATTCAAACCTAAATTGAAGTCAATTGTTTATGTGCGCGTATGAAGTGTGTGCGCAAATACGCTCTTGATAGACCTTCCCCTGCCTGCCCGGGCTCTTGCCGCTCGAGCGGCCGGTTGGCGCATTTTATTGTCAGGCGCACCGGTCATATCGCATGAATGTGTCGGGGTGTGTGTATTGTGTACCCGGGACCGGTTCTAAATTGTAGCTTGTGTCCTCAACCTACCTCTCGGATGCGTACGTAATCGCGCTCCGGCTCGTAACTTGTCAGCACATCAACTCGTCGAAACCTGGAGTAGGTTCTGCAGGTTGTTGTCTGACGCAGGAATTGGTGACGGTTGTTCATTTACATGTGCAAGCGACCAGTTTAATCGAGATTGGTCACACTCGATTCGTTCCTTGTTCCTCTTCTTCAACAACTCTGGGTAGTGGATTAGAAGATTAGGGCCATTTTGGGGCGTGGATTCTTGGAATCTTGGGCAAAGCCGGTAGTGACAACTTGTTGAGCAGATTCTGTTTGTTAAAATGAATAATATCAATCGATTGCTAAATAACAAAGTTAACTGTTGACACCATTACCTTCAAGTTAAGTACAAAATACGAACCAAACACCTATTCCATCACCACCACACATCAGTAATAGATTCTTAGTTAAAGAATAATTTGTCTTACTTTCAAATCATTCAACAAACATCGGTCAACATTTGCCGGAAACACAAGAGCAAAGAGCACACACACGCAATGTAACACTTAACTTCTTCCGACTGTCCCTCAGAAACCCCAACAAACACAGTTACGCTTTTATTTCCCACCCTGCCGTCACGAAATTCGGGCCTTAAGGTGCTTGCGGGTGCCGAAAATGGGAAAGAAATGGAAATAAATTACAATTCAATTAACACCAATTGCTACGGTCGCGCTAACCTTCACCAAAGCACCGGAATACAGGGCCCTTTGCACTTTAGAGGTCAGCGGTCAAAACCGACCGGAACATTCATCAAACTGTCACCGGTTTTGTCACGCGTCCAACGGGGGAGTTGGAATCGTTTTTTGGGGCCACGAAATAGTTCCACCAACGAAAAACAATGTATAAAAGTACAGTAAACTCCGCAATTCGCATTAGTTGTGACAGCACGATGAAAGCTACTCCCGAAAGGTGTATTTCTGATAAGCGGTTCGTTTGTCCAACGGTTAAAAGCTTGTCCAACCTGTCAAGCGAAACAGCACACAACACATACATATTTTTGCCATCAATCTGGCACTTTCTGGTGGTTTTATCAATTTGCTTCTTATTAGATATTCAACGAAGTGGAAATGTTTGTTTACTCGGTATCTGATAACATTTGAACACGTTCCAGGTGGTGCCAAAAATGCTTGATATTGAATGCAGACAGGGTAGGAGACAACTCCCCCGATGTATAAGCGGTTCGTTGATTCGTTGCATCTAACGATTTTAGCTGAACCTTTTCGCCCACAAGTTCCACCGGTTTAATGTAAATCCATTCTCATCCATCAAATCAATCACTGTCAATTCGGGAACTCTCTTTCTCCTCTGCGCGCCCCGTACGCAGGAAACCGGTTCCACCACCATCCTTCGCTAATCTGATCGGGGTCCCGCCCAGAATTTAACCTTTCTCCTTCCCAATATCCCAATAGTGTGTGTATGTGTGTGTCGTTCTGTCAAATGCTTAGATTCCCGCGTAATTTTCTATCCACTGTCAGACTTTTCGGGTCCAGCAGTGTGTCTGATGCGTGCAAACTTTCAGCCTAACGCTGGCTTTACGTTGAGGAGAGTACAGTTTTGGGGCTCCGTTAGCCGGATGAATACGGGCAGTCAGACAGAGCCTCGAAGCCAGTATTAGCCAGCGACCATTAGTGAGCTTTTGGGGGAAAGAGGAAATAGCGTCAGCGGACAAAAATCTGGAGCACAACTCGTTAATGCGTCGGCTCCGAACGGTGGTTGACGTCGGCGCTGCGGACACTTAAGTGATTTGTGATGCTTTTTTCCGTTGGTAGTATTCAGAGCCGCTTGTACAATGACCGGTGCTATAATGGAATAACCGAGCGGAACTTGCATTTCTTCAGCATACCTCCAGAGCGACGGTACTACAGCATTGCAACATACCATCTCATGCTGCTTCAAAAACCTGTAGTATAGAGTCTCTGGAAAAAATATAATAAACTTTTTTGTCTGGCCGGAAACTGTTCCGACATTGTTGTTATGTCGTTGTTGTATAGTTCTGTCGATTGGGGACCGACCCTGGTCCTACGGAGCTCTCTTCCTGTTTGTGCTTTAACATGCTTCTCCTTCTCCTTTCTTCGCTTTCTTGCCCTCTTCTACGGAGAGTGCAGACAAAATTACATTAAAGAAAAACTAAAAGAAAAGGAAGCATAAAACATAAAGCCCGTTGACTAATAACCACGACACTTTTCCTAACGGTTTTAATTTAGATTATCATTTCCTTCAGGCAGAACCCAAGACCCCGCCTGGCTGTTGACAAAACGATCGAGTCTGGTTTTTTCCCACACACACACGCTGTCCGAATACAGAGTCCCAACGGTCCGAATCATCCCGCCTGTTCTACCGGTTATGGTTGAATTATTTCTTCGATTAGATCATCTCCCCAAGTAGACACCTGTCCCTTCGACCAACGTGTCTAGATTGTTGTCTGCACTTTTGCGCAACGGAAGTGGTCGTCCAACGTACGTTCTTCTGTGGTCATGTTATTCATCCGTCAAAATTGAGCCGCGTCCACAACACGCCGCATCAAGTGTTAATTTATGCATGCAAGCAACACTCGAGCGCGCGCGAGCACACAAACATAACACGCTTTGCTTGCCTTGCTACCCATGAGCCCAGCATGGCATATGAAATGAGTTTGAATGCGATTCGGTAAACATGGAATATCACTTTCCGATAGCTTAATGAGCGAAGGTGCGACTAGCATTTTTATGTCGTTCGCTGCAAACTTCGTTCGTCGACAAAGTATTTAACTACTTCATTAGGGACAACATAGTCGCACAGTGTCGGGGGCAAGGTGTTGCTGCCAGCGAAGAGGTTGAGCGAGAGAAAGGTTATTTATCTGGGCATGGCCTTAATTACCTCGTCACGGGCATGGATTGAATTTCCCGGTTTGATGATTAAAGGTTGGAAAAGGCTTACAGAAGACTCTTGTGGTTGTGGGGTTAGTAAATACATAATTGAATTTGAAGAGAACTCCTACATCAAAGGCTGTAAAGCGCTGGTAAACTACCGCAGTCAATTCAGTATCACTTCTTTATTGTAATCCATTTCCATACGCTTCTGCCACGCCACCTCAATTCCATTTAAATTAAGATCTTCAAAACGATATCTTCATTATCAACACCATCCCTGTTCGTTTAAGCTAAATTATTCATAGCAAAGCTTGGGATCACAAATACGATAAAATTATAAGTATAATTTAGGCACAAACAACCTTTCTTCTTTTTGGTGTGCCGGGTTAGCTCCCTCGTCTCGAAAAGCTGCACTTAGAATTGGTCCCAGGAAATTCCCCTTTTGTAAATCATCAAATTATCCCCGGCGAGCAAATTATGAGCAATTTATGCTCATCCGTGTTGTGTTTTTCCGTACCATTCTATGCCCATCAACCCTTAAACCAATCCAATAGAAACGGTTACGCATTGTGGCGGACGAGGGAAAGGCCCAAAAACTGGGTTCACCCAGGGTGGCTAGTTCTTGCGAGTGACCATTTCCCTTCGCCTGCTTCCGGTCGAAAAGGTCGTGACCCACTGGCAGTAGTTTTGCTGTTTTCTGGTGCGTGTTGTCCCTTTCTCCTTTCTCTTTGAAGAGGCTCGCAAGTTGTGCCTGTTCTTGCTGCTGTCCCGCTGGTCAACCCACATACAGCCGTCCGCTAGAACACGTTTATGCTGATGAAACCAGCACCATTTAAGGAAGTGAGCGTGTGGTGTGTAAGGCGTCAATTTCGAATGGAGAAACCGGCCGAATGCGCCCACGTGCAATATACGTTGACGATGCCGAATGCGCGGGTCTTCGTTTGTGGTGAATTCGAGCTGATTGTTTATTGACGCAGTCAATTTGACCGTAAGCAAACAGGACAGAAACGATAAAGTTCCATCTGTTGCTGTGGAAGTTGTCATGCGCATCTTCAGAACTAGTGATGCTTCCATATCCCCATCGGATTGCCGGAGAAGCGATGTCACGATTGTGTAAGAAGAATTTGAATATTAAATCACCCTAGCACACAGGCTGTTTAGTATGTGTGGTTGCTTGAATCCGCTAGCCTCTAAATCCAGTGTCTTTTTCACCCACACTTGTCAGGCAGAACAGGCAAACCGTTAAACGTGCCCAATGGAAGATTAGCCGGATTTTGGAGATAGTGAAAGTGAGTGCGTGCAGCAAACGTTCCCGTTTGCTGCAGCACACATAAACCTACCAGTTTGGGTTGGGGCCGCTCAGCGCTATAAAAAGAATCAGATCAGAAATGCTTCACTTCCTTTTCGTCAGGTTGCTGAGGTCTTACCGAGTGGAGGAATTGAACTTTATTGCCCTCATTGACGTTGCACAAACTCGGGCGTAAATTCCTCATGATGTGAAAAAAAGATGACGCTTAAAAATGTCCTTGAGTGCTATAAAAATGTAAACCAACATTCCAGGAACAATCCCTGTACGAAGCGACGAAGCGTCGAATTCCTCCCGGAATGTCCCGTAAAGACGACAAAAAATGTAATCGTGCTTGTACCACGCAAAAAGCATGGAATTATCCTACCCGAGCGTACAGAATTAAAACATTTCTCCCCGGCTGTGTTTGCTCTTCCATGATCCCTGGGTTTTTTCTGTTTACACGTTGATCCCTTATCTAATTTTCATTTATTATTTGCATGCTCTCTTAGCGCCTTTCCCGAACCTCACCACAAACCCTCAACGCAAACGTGTCGTTGGAATACCGATGCGGTGCGGTTTATTAGTCCTACTACGAACTCTTCTTCACCGGTCCCAAAAGGTTGAAACATTTTTATAACCATTTTAACACTTACGCAGCCCCTCTCCTAAAAGAGCACGATTCCTGTGGGTGTAGCATCTCCATGGAGTTTGAAGTGCCCTTACCGGTTTGCCAAAAATAAACCGGATTCATGCTGTGCGTTCCTGAGCTCAGGAATGGCAGAGTATGTTTACTGTTGGAATTGGGAACGGTGAGGCACACACCGGGCCGAAAAAAGGGTTCGTGTGAGCTTGTAAAGTTCATCCACCGTACGGTTCTCCTTCTCCGCAAGAGAAGTCAAACATTTTGGGGGTGGAATTTGAAGAGGATTTTCGGTTAAAAACTTTATCATCATGCAGCTAAACGGGCGGAGTGACACGACCGTTACAAATGCCACTCTTTGAAAAACTGTGGTTGAACTCTTGGAGCTCCAGATGATCTCCCGGTCGGTGAAGACTAACTGACCACAGACGTCCAAACTGGTGGAACAAAGTCTCCTGGGAATGGGAGTTCCTAGAGCTGCAATGCTTTTGAATATTAATTTCTCACACCTCATCAGCAAGCGGTCCGGCGTGAGTGTTCAGTTACATTCACCGCCCGTTATCTTTGCACCGTCATCAACAAGAGTTTGTTGCCGGTCCCAGCATCTGATCAGTCCTTTCACCGCAGTAGAACGTCGGATAGAACGTTCTCACAGAGTGTGTGTGTTTACACAAACAAACAAACGAGAAAAAACCATCCAAAGTGGGTAAATATTATCACGGTCAATATAGGTTGATAAATCAGACGATCAACAACTCGAGGTCACGGTGTGTGTGTCATGGTGGTCATCCTCGCGATACGAAGCGCTTCAACAAGCTGGCGTTGGATAAGGCGATGGGAATTATCATATCTTGATCAACGTTTCTCACGAGCCTTCGCTAGTTGGATTCGAGTCAACCTTTCGAACTGGACTGCATTATGTCAGACGCGTATCGACAGTTTGCTTTGATTTGTAATACAAGACGATTGAACGCAAGCAGCGGCACGACCAATAGAACCGATCAAATGTCAATTTTAATGGTGTGTTTTCTTTTTTGATAAGGAAAGCAAACTATGTGAGATTGTGCCTGTAACAGAACCGTAGCTTTCCATGTATGTCTTACCCTTTTGGTTAAATAATCAGTAACTGCATTTTCTCTATATTTCCTCCACTTTTAATGGACAAAGCGTTGCAGTTGAAACTGATTAATGGATACGACGCTCCCCATCGCGTCACACTTTGACAGGATTCTTTTTTAGAGGTAATTTATGTTCAACCAGTAATCCCTTAACCTAACTGAGCTTTTCTTTTTTCACTTTTGGTGGGCTCTTATTGAATTTGAAACCCTCACTTTGTCCACGCCCGCAAGTCGCAGAGCGATATAAATCATTACATTACCTCTCCAACAAGTGACAGCTCCGTTTTATTGTATCACCCTTTGGCAAAGCCATTGCTGCAGACTTTCACCACAAATGTACGTTTGGGCTTTTTTTTGTAAGCAAAGTGTAAGAAAAGTGTATGAATACATAAATTAATACCATTGAGAGAGAAGGCAAGAACGGATACAATTACGGCTAGGTGATGAAGAAGAAGGTACATTGTACAAGCAAGCAGCAAAAGCATAACGGCTTTACGAAAACCAAACATCCATCGCGTGGGTGGAAGGCATAAATTAATGCATCGTTGTTTTTGTGTTCTGTTAACCTTTTCCTGTTTTCGTACCCCGTTTCCACAAACCGGTAGAGGGAATGATCCTTCAATATTATTTTCCATTCCTTTTCAGTATTCAACAATTCGTTATCCTTCCATTTCCGAATGGATATTACCTTCGTTTTTGTTTTTTGCAGGAAAGCCCACAAACGCCTACAAATGGATTTATGACAGAAGAGAGACACACTTTTACTGATATTATACTCCTCAATCCTATTTCCTGTGAAGCCTTTCCTGGCGTTAATGGTATCTATTGGGTCGTGTTGGTTTTTTTTATGCTGTGCGCGGTTATTTTTATCACAATCATCAGCAAACTCTTCGTCGTCATCTGCTTGGGACATCTCGTCCTGTATATCTACTAAAAGCACTATCCCAGTACCTGGTTACCGCTGACGTCAGTGACCCATTATTTCCCCCTTGCCAGAACCGAATGACCTTGTACGTCAAGCTGCTGCTCCAGCCGCAACGTTCGACAGGACGTAGTAGCAGTAGTAGTTGTTGGCGCCCCGGTTGGCCCAACCTTTACCAGCTCGGGCTGGCGCCAGCAAGGCTTGTGTGTACATAAATAAACCAGCCCTGCACGACGCACACTGTGCACACCATGCACAGAGTGGTGTCATGTCATGCATTTTCTGCCGGGTAATGCTCGCTAACAGCAACGACCAACACCGAGTGTTGCCATGGTCCCTGGCAGTGCTATTGTAATGCATCATCATGATGCAATTGCAACTGCTCACTGCAGCGCTGTCGAAGCGGTTGATGGTGAAATTGAGGTTAGGCTAATAATGGGATGAATATCACTGGGCCGGCGAGCCGAGGTGCCTTTTTTTGTCTGCTTCTGTGAATGGTCTTACGACGACTAACTACATTTTCTCCACCCAGAATGCATTAATCAGATATTTTAAGATGCACTTTAAATGATGATGACCGTCCACCTCCGTGGAGAGCTCCCTGTGATGCCATTCCTTGCTAAATGTCATCAAGAACTCGTACGCGGGTCGTAAATTAATAAAACAGCAGCATTGCTGCAGTGTGCTGTGTCTACCTTTCTGCGATAAAGCAGTTTGAACTTATCATTCAGCTTCTTTGGCGTTGATCGCTGGCTCACACTGCAACTCTCGAGCTCCTTCTCCTGCAGATCTAATTAATGCAAGAATTTATTAGTTCAGTGGCCGTCAACGCCCTTCCCGCGATCGGCTGTCAGTGGTGCGGTGGGGTAAACCGCATGCTACGCCATCATTTGACTTCAGTAATTGCATCGCAACTGCAAATCGCAGCCAGGAAAGCAGCGAAGCCCTCCTTCGCTCAGGAAATTCAAAGAATGCTTCGCAAATAGCGCAACCTCAACTCGCTTCGTATGCTCAATGACACAGTGAGAACTGCGCACTGTGAAGGAAGTGTGTGGTGGCCATGTTATTAACGGGAGTAGCACCGAGTGGCCTCGGTGTAATGGAAATAATTCCACTTAACCTCGACTACCAACGCCGCCGCGTCCAACGGCTGTTGGCGAGTGTGCAAGGGATAATTTAAAGCGTAATTTTATCACATCATCTATCGATAAACGGATCACTCGGAGCAATTGCTCCGGAATGAGGACGGGTGGTGTTCCTTCTTCACACAAATGCTTTAACTAATGTCCGTTGTACGCTTGGTACAAATTGTTCCAGAGCTTGCGCGAGAACGATTACGAAGCGGCCACAATCTGCACTACAGACGGTATGTGAAGAAAAAGTAGTTGCAATTTAGAGCATCAGATCAGGCGGCGAAGCGTGGAGGATAAGATATGAGAAATGAGACTAGAGCCAAACGACCTCGACCAAATTAAGGCCCCGTCGGATTGCAACTAGGTTTCAGTTTTGCCTGCCGTTACCACCGCTCCGCCGAACTCCCCTGGAACGATTCCGATGATGTCATAATCCAGCGCAAAACGCACAAGTCGTACTCGTTTATCTGCTCATGCATATTGGCCCATTTGAGTTTGTCTTGTTTTTTTTTTGCATCTCTAGGTGTGTGACTATTTCTTATGCACTCACACTGGCAACGGTGCTCTTGGGCCGCAAAACGATCTGGGACAACATTGGTGCGGCATTTCAATTAATTCAAATGACCGAACCTTGCACCCGGGTTATGCAGCATTGAAAGAAACCATGAACATACGCTGCAGGCTCGTAGCATCGAGCCTTGCGTGTCACCAGGCAGAGCATTCACTTCCGGCTACCGGGGTGGCCATACGACGTCTAGGCGTCACACCGAGGTCACCCAACCTCATCTTCCTTTCTGTGCGGTGTCAACTTCTGGAGCAAATCCTGCCCAACGATTGCATGCATGCATGCATACATTGGATGTTCTCTTTCTCTCGTTCTCTTTAACCCCTCAGACATGACATGTATGCAGGCATGCATGACCTCACCGCCCAGAATGCATTTCATTTGATTTGCTACCGTGCCACTACCCCGGGTTAGTATTAAAATGCAACCACACCAATTTGGATCGATGGCTCATTAGCATAATGACCGTACCGTGGTGTTGGTGGCAATGGCGCACCAAATGAATGGTGGTTTGACGCTTGGCATCATCGGTTTGTACTGGGGCTGTCGATGCCATGCAGGGTCACCGATGGATGTTTACCTCTGAACATCTGTGTTCCTGCTGGGCTTTCGGATTGGTATTCGGATTGGCATTCTGTTTGATATTCATTCCCCGATAAGCATTGGAAAATTCATTCCCATGGTTTATTCACTGCGAGGGACGCGAGGTCATCCGGTTGTAGCATACGCCATCGACAACTCTAATTACAATAAACAAACAAAGCACTGACTGCAATGCAACTGTTATAATACGTCTGTGCTAGCTAGAATCGTCGAAACAGATGCAGAATTCTATTAGCAAATAGTTTGCAAAGTGCTTCAATAGAGATCAATTTGCATACTGAACCATCAACTCCACTAATCAAGCCTAGAGGCTTACGTACAGGGTGCCTCGAATTACGCACGAATCTCGCTTTTGCTGCTGCTGCTGTTGCGCTCTTCGCTAAGCTCCACGGCACCAGAGCAATGACTGATTTATTGCCCTATAATTCACATTTTCAACACCGCACTGCCAGCGGGTGGTGATGTTACTGCCTTCTTCTCCACGACCACGGGAACGAATCACCTGGGAGGAGAATACATCAGAATCTTCAACTTCCTGTAGGTGCCCAGTTACCGAACCAATCAATTCGAACCTCGAAAGGAAATTGCTTCATCTAGCCTTTTACCGCCGGAAAACCCGTTCAACCAGAACCATTGGTTCTTTTCCGCCGCTGTTCGCCGCGCGCGAGAACTCAGCGGAGAAGTTCTTGGCGTGCTGGAATCGTTCGCAGAACCATTCGCTGGCACAGTGCAGGAACCACCTGTAGCTACTTGCCTAAGCTGTGTGTCTGTGAGAGTCCCATGGGGTGTGGGCCACAGTGTGTCTGTGGAAAAGGCAGAAAGGAAGGGAGTGGTAATTACTACTCATACGCTTCTCAGCCGTCTAATGATTGATCGTGCTGGCTCACTCTTCCACTTTGTTCCGTCTCGTTTCAGAGCTCCAGCTTACGCGTTAGGTGAATGCTGCGTCGACAGTGTGCGGTAATCCAACGGAGTGCGCTCGGGCTACTGCGATCGTGTGGTGTGTTTCATTCGTGCGTACAGCATTCGCGTGTGCGTGTTTCAGCCTCAATTCAAAACGAAACGAGCGGTAGTGGAAATGAAATTGTGCGGCTAATAGCTTGCGGATTTTGCCTCCACCAGCCATTACGACGGTTTTAAAGCAGATAAACAGTGCGTGTTTGGTTTGAGTTTCCTGAAGGAAAGATAAAAGATACCCATCGTGAAGTTTGTCAGCTTTTGAAGTGATGTCCCAGTAGACAGGTGCCCTGTTAACGAGCGCGTAGCTTACAAGCACCCGAAACAAGCACAACACGTGTGAAGTGTCTTACGAGTTTTTGAGCCAAAGTCCCGAAAACAAACGCCAGCATTGTAGTGTCAGCATCTTCTTGCGCATTGCCGGCTGTTGTTACGCATCGACGCCCGTACCAAGGCGCGCGCTTCCATCACCCATCAGAGCAAACGCGTCTAATGACGCGTCAGTCCAACGCAACAAGCGGAACGCGATCAAACTGAAGTGTGTGAGTAGTCATAAATGTTACTCGTCGTAGTTTTAGATTTATTCACCATCACTATTCCGCCCCGGTGACACGTGGCTGGTGCGAGAACCAATTACAAGACTGCTTTAGAATGCGGTGACGCGCGAGGAGGATCCGTTTAAAAATCGCTTCAAAACTCGGTCTTTATATTCTCCGAACTGAATCATTCAAGTGTATCCTGCTGATGATCCCTTTTTTGTATTATTCTCATAAGGGCGAACGCAGCTGTGACGGAAGATTTGTGCATTATCCCATTCGGTTGCTTGTTCTCTATTCTCGGTTCTTTGCACGATTGACATTCAGCCACTTGAAAAGCGTTCCGTAACATGCAACGCTACTTGTGAAAGTGTATCCACACCTTATGCTCACCGTTGGCTGGCTCGTTAAACGCTCTTTTAATAATGATAAAACGTTACGTTAAGTGGAAGCCACCTTCGGGACGGCAGATCTCATGCACACCGTCCTCTTTTTTGTCCAGAGTTCTGTGGAGTTCTTTTCTCTAACGTTTACGGCGATGACTCACGAAACCATCCAACGGTGCAGATCCTAGACGATAGAAGTTGTAACTATTCTAGTTGGTTGGTCTCTTTCGTCTAGCTGTTCTGTCTCCCCTTCTACCACACATTATCTTAATCGCCTTATCCGTAACAGTTAATCACAGTTCAGTCGCTTTCTATGCCTTTGCAACGGTTGTGAGAGGGTCTGCCATCTGCCATGACTAACTTTACCATCAAAATTGATTTATGCCCGTCGCTCACTGTCGGTACCGAGACACTCAGAGGACTTTCAGACTCGGATTCTATTGGATCCATCGCTCGGTTCGTCATTTCCATGCCTCTCCAATTAACGACACCGAACGAAAAACGAGCCCCGCCAGCGGGAGACATAGAGACCGGAAGCTTTCCTTCACTTCCTTCTCCGAACGGGCGGGAAGAACCAATTTAAATTCGATTCCAACCGAATAAACCACTTAGTGTTGGCGGCGTTACCCCAAAAACTCCGGGATTTAGAAACCCGAAAATAAACAAGACAATAAAACCACCCAAAACACAACCGAGCTGGCCGGCTGAGCCGAGGAAGCGGAAATCGTATGCATCCGTCTTTTCGGGAACTCGTCTACCACCAAGGGGGGTTACGAAGCGAGGTGTAACTTGATTAGAAACTTTTGCTTGTTCGAGAGAGATTGTCGGTACGGGAAGCAAACGAGTTCAAGGTCAATAGAATTAAGGGTGTGATGGATGGATGGTGAGGTTCTAGAGGTTTTAGACACTGACAGCCATACTGTAAGAATGTACGTGAAGTTCTTCCAGCAAGGGGCACAAGGGCAAAAAAGTTAACGACGAATTACCAGCATGTGTTTTTTTGGGGAAATATGTTTTTAGTTGTCATATGTTGTAAAGGGACACCCCGTCATAGCTGAGATTTAGGTTCCGATTTATTACACCCCAACAGATGGCGGATAAACCACAGCATCTATTAGTGTTTCCTCTGCAAACGTTCGTCTCTTACAAGCAGAGAAGTCAGGAAACTAATCCGATTTCTCGCAGCGTCTAATTTCCTCTGCAGTCCTAATTCCTTCGTCATTCATTTTACCCAAGAATCACGTCTCTTAGACGTCAGCTGAACTGCTGATGTGCCAGGGAAATTCCTCTTAACACGGACCATTAATAAAGCAGCAAGGAGGAGGAGATGCTTAGGGATCACTTCATTCTTGAATGCTCCAATAGCTAACGACCCGTTTGGGTTGGAGCAGCTCCACAGAATGCTTGATTGTGCCAATCCCCTAATGTAATGATGATGATGATCGTCCCTCCCCTGTACAGGCTCGAAGAAAGAATGGACTGCACCCTGCGCGATGCGCAAATTGTGAAAAACGTTGTGCATGTGGGCACCAAATTCATTCCTTTCCGGGTCGGTACGAAGGTAACGTTCCACTATGAGACGAGAAAGTGTGACGCCGAGCGAACATTGATCGACGAAAGCCGGACGCACCAGAAACCGATGGAGCTGGTGCTTGGGAAGCAGTTTAAGCTCGAGGTGTGGGAATCGATCGTGCAGCAGATGGGACTACACGAGGTGGCTCGATTTCGCTGTGACAAATCCCTTGTCCAGCAGTACCCGTTCGTGTCGAAAACGATCCGAGACGCACAGAAGCAACCGCAGGGAGGGAAGAGAAAGCACTGTTGTGGACTTACCTTTCAGAACGAGGGCACCGGCTATGGGGATCTGGATGAGCTGTTCATTCACCCGCAGGATCTCGAGTTCACGATCGAGATCCTATCGATCGAAAACCCAGACGAGTACGGAAAGGAAGCGTGGCAGCTGAGTGATGACGAAAAGCGAACCCTTGTTGGTCGATTGCGTGAACAAGGGAATGTCGCATACCGGGCAAACAATCTGACCGCGGCACGGGATGCTTACTCGTACGCAATCGGTATCATCGAACAACTGATGCTCAAGGAGAAGCCCAACGAACCGCAATGGATCGAGCTGGCCCAGATGAAGGTGCCGTTGCTGTTGAACCTCTCACAGTGCAAACTGCTAGAGCAGGATTGCTACCCCGTTATCGAGCATTGTACGGAGGTACTCAAGTACGATCCACAGTGCGTCAAGGGCCTGTATCGACGCGGAAAGGCACACGCCGCTGTCTGCAACTATGAGCAGGCCCGAAGCGACTTCCAGCGTGTGGCTGACCTGGACACGAGCCTTGGCACTGCCATGCGTAAAGAGCTGGCTAAGCTGGAGGACCAACAACGCCTTAAGGATGAGGATAGGATAAAGTATTGTAAGTTTTTCTAGCCTGATTCGTCTGGAATGTATGCATTTTTAACGATTCTAGCAATGCTACACTTAAAGTAAGGCAGCAGTTGCCTAGGGCTAGGGATATAAATAAATAATGGCAATTATCAGGATTATGAGCAAAAACCCCCTTACCAAAAACCAAAAACCTTCTTACCCGTGTTTCACCTTTCCTCTAGAGCCAAACATAGACAGTTTAAAACAAAGGAATGTATAAAATGACAGTACACTTAGTACCATTATGTCCACAGCAGTGGATGTCATTGAGATGACCACAACACGACGAAAACATCGCAGAACGATCCAAAACACAATTAACCCTTACTGCTGGAGTGTTTAAAAATCCACTTATTCCAAAATCATACCGGGAAGTATTCATTTTCACGTCAAAACGCAGTGAAAAATTAAACGCCTGTCTGTCCAGGACTGGATTTCTGGATTTGGGGGTAGGGTCGTACAGAGCTCCACTTGAAATGTCAACCGTGGAAATTATGAACCATGGAAACCAGGCACTGGTAAAAGATTTACGGCCCTCGGTCACGACCAGACAGACATTGGATTGGCGGTGGTCGTGTGGTCATAGGATTGCTTGTCCAGCCTTGCTGAACAACCATGTTATATCCATAGTTTAAGCCGCCCGCGAGAGTAGAGGGAGTTTTTTTGTTGATGTGTCGGGGGTGGATGGAAAATCCTTTCCCCGAAAAGGGCATTAAAAACACACGGGCTGAATGAGATTTCCTGCTCGCTTGATTATTAATAGACTTATCAATCGCGACTGCCTTTGAAGCGATGGGCGATTTAATTGATTGATGGAATTACTGTAAGGGCACGATTCAGCATAATAATCTCACGCTCACAGCTTCAAGCTCCAAATTCATCCTACCGTACCCATTTACTGACCAATCAAAATTCCATCTCCACCGTTACGGAACGGGACACTGGACACCAACAGCCTTTGTAATGTGCTTGCCCGAGCTGAGAACATTTCAACCAAACTCTGTCGTCAATCGACACTTGATGTGTGTAACCTTAGAACATCTCCCGGGAAGCGACCACCACTCAGGAAACCACTCAGACAATGCTGGGCAACAATCGGGCAACACTGCAGATGAAATATGACCAAGTGTTGCTTCCAGAAACGCATTCAAAATCGTGCCGGAGGCTGCATTTGCTACAACATTTCTATTTGTTTTCTCCTTTGCCGAGAATGACGCCTTAAAACGCCCTAAATCACCCAAACACGGAGCGCACGAATCACCGGAGCAGCCCTTTTCTCCGATTACGGCAGCTGGTGGTCATAAAGAGGCGGTAAGAGAGGGTGTGCCATTATGCATATAACCGCCGTCATTCAGCCCATAGCGCAGGATGCATTTAGAGTTGCTGCGAACTGTTGTGTGTGTTTGCTTTTGTACTTACCGGGGGAGACGCTTACACTGCAGCAAACGCACGCGCACGGGTCCGAGCAGGGTAGTAAAAATTAATTTTCAAATTTCAATTACATGTTCAAACAATGTAATACTACTGCCGCAGCAATGCCGCTGGTCGATGTGGTGGACAAAACAGGAAAAAGGCTAGCTCATTTCTGTTCTGTTTACATTTCACACTATCCATAGTTCAAACGGCGGATTACATTTCCCTTCCGTGGCCCGCGTGTGGAAACTTGAACCATCTCTAACCCATTACAAAACCCTCCTATACCGATTCCGACACGACGGCATTAACATTAACCTTCTCCCACTCGCACCGATTGTGTCCGACATTTTACGAAAAAATCGGAAAATAAAACCCTCCTTCTTCTGATATGAAATTTGATTCCTTTTCAACGAACGAAGCGGCATAACGTGCTCCGACCGGTGGCCTCGAGGGTCGAAGCTCTTAATTGCGTCCTCCGTCCATCCAACACACAGCGGCCGCTGCCGTACCATTATTTTACCTAACTCTGAAGCAAAAGCCGCCCTTAGCCGCCGCAGGGTAAATGAAGAAAATTAAATAGTTCCTGGCAGCGTCCGAGGATTCCAGAACGGGCTGTGTGCAACTGACCGTACCGCCGGCGCGTCAGTCGAGTGGCACGCGTACACATTCTTTCTTGCACACACCGGTGGATTAACGGTACCTCGTTAGGGTCCCGATTCATATCGTACACACGCGCGCTGGTAGGTTTCGAATCGCTGCAGGACCGCCCGGTGTGTGTGTTTGTGAGTACGGACCGGAACTTCCGTCCGAAAATGTACGAAGCCAAGGACGCCGCATTAGTAATGTTTCGTTTGATTTATTCAACCCCGCATTCGCGAGGTTGTGTATACCATCGGATTGGAAAACGAGCGGTTGGTGGTACCGGGATTTTTGGGACAGTTCCGGTCCCGCGGGACCAACTAATTCAATTAGACAAGTTAGAACTAAATTGGGCGCGTAGCGAGTGAGTTAAATAACCACCGCGCGCGGGTAGACCTGACCTTTGTCCAGCCGAATTCGTCAAACCCTGCAGGGGAAACGGAATGGAGGAAAAAAAGGAAGAGAAAACGGGAAGGTTAACACACCACGGGGGTGCGAAAATGATGAGCTTCCCGCTCGCTTTGCGCACGCTTCCAGTACCGAATTTTATTGCATTAGATTTCATAATGAAGCATGTCCTGGTACCCGCCCGCCAGCTGTTAGGGTTGTGAGAGGACACCATAACGAAATGGGTTTACTGCCCCTGCCGGCGGTCAACATATGTGTGTTGCCACCTAATTTGTGGACAATAAATATAGCTACCTAATTGATGGACCAACTGCTCTTCATGCCGACAAAAGGGGGATGCTTCGTATGCTTCGTTCGATACAGATCAAAGTACGCGGCAAAGGGGATGGCTGTTGGTACAGCAACAACGAGCAGCATCTCACGACACACGTGCGTCTGTCGGATTAACCAGAAATTATGTATATGCTTCTATTGACCTTCTGGTCGAACCTGGGTTTTGATGTGCCACGTTCCTCCATAAAACGGCAACGCGTCGGTAGAATATTAATATGACATCGTTACCCCGACCTAGCAGGATCTTCCAAGTGACCCACACACACAATCAGAGATGAAGAATACTGCCTAAAAGAGCAACAACGGACACCAAAAAAATCGTTCGATTCATCATAATCGAAAAACACAAAAATATGGACCACAAATCATTTTGTTCTCTCCTCCACCCTTTTCTGCACCATTCCAACGCGACGTTTATGTATGGACGGTATCGATCGAGCGAACCCTTCAATAGGCATCGGAGGAACACATCATTAGCATATCAATTTGTTCAACAAGGGATTTTATCTACAGCGCTCATTTCTCTTCCACGCCAAGATTTATGACGCATTCAATAACGCAGCTTCTCTTTGTCCGCGCAGCTCTGCTCCAACCAACTCCAACAAATTCATCAAAACTCGCCCGTCCGAAACATCGACAGCCGAAATCAAACTGTCCTGATCAATCCTGTGCTGACTTTCGCCTGGTCGCTGCTTCATTCCATAAATGGCGCCGATCTTCACGACGACAAGCACCGACAACTTCCCTCTTCTAGTCGATTGTTTTCTTGCGAGCGAGATCTTAAAAGCATTTGGGAAAGAGAAATTTACTAATTCTCCTTCTCCTCCTCCGCACGGCCTAACAGCGTTTCCGGCGGCAGATCTCATCGACCAGCTCCTCAATCCAGCGCATCCGGCTTTTACGAAGCTGCCGCTTAACCTTGCGCCGCCCTTTGACGCTGCGAAACCGTTCCTCGGCAATGTCCGAATAAGGTTGGAGCGTTGCATTGTACGGCACGTAGTCCATCGGTTCGGGTGGCACCATCGGGTCAAACAAGAGGTCACGCATCGCAGGCTTAGATTTGCGCGAGACTGCCGTAGGTTCCAAGGAATGGATAATCTTTTGTGGTTGAGCAAGACGTTCCTGTTCGGTTAGCTTTTGCCTCTCAGACTGCTCCTTGGTTTGCACTGTGCCGTCCAGTGGTCGTCCCTGGATGTGGGCACGAATCGGACTTTCGACACATTTCTGCACCAGCACCGGTATCCGTGGTACGCAGACTTTCGGCAGCTTTAGCTTTTCGATCTTCGTACTCTGTGCGATCCAGTGTCCCCATTCCTCCCGCGTCAGGCAGGTGTGATAAACCAAAGGTTCGTTTTGTGGTTTCTGTTCACTCGCAGCCCGGTCTTCCTCATCCTCCGAATCGCTTGGATGCGTTCCGAATTCTGCCAACCGGTAGCGCCTGACCTCGAGCTTTGCCTCCGGAAGTTCCTTCGGGGTGTTTGCATTGCGGAAGTAATCCTCCACCAGCAACGCTTCATCCCGTAGCCTTCTTCTATCCTCCATGATTTGGGCTTTGTAAGCGGCAAACTGTTTCACCGATGTAGGATACTTACGAACGGTGCGCTGCTGAAGTCTGTTCAGTTCTTCCACCCGCTGCCTGAGCGCCTCGCGGAAATGAGCTTTCGCTTCGTTCCGGATATCGGGCTTCGGATATTCTGTCTCGTACTTCTCAGCATCGAACGGTTCCGGAGGTTTGTGACGTTCCCGCTCAACCTCCTCAAGCTGTTGCTTTACACGGTCAAACTTTTCCAGATAGCGAACACGCATCCTTTCCAAAAACTGTTCCTGCGCTTCAATGACACTAACTTTGTCGTCTTTGTGCGTTATCGCTGGCGGTTGGTACGACCCAATGGACGTTGACCGTACTCGGCGTGGAACAGCAGTTTCGGGTATCTCACGATCAACACTGCCGTCCAGCTGCTCCAACTCACCCGTTAAGTCATCCAGCTCGTCCTCACTCTCATCCGACTCTTGCGCCCTTTCCGGAGCGGGTTCACGGTTGAAGTACTCTTGAAACAATTCACTTCTCAGCAGTGCTCTCCGCGCCCGGAAGAACGTTTTGCAGCACTCCTTCGACACAATCCGCCCCTCGGCCACTTGCTCAACGTCGTCCGCTTGCTCGGCAACGCTGGCAGCAGTCGAACTTACATTATCCGCCACAATCACATCCTCGACGCAATGTTCAAGTGTTCGCGACCGTTCCGGCGGGCAAACGCTTTTTATGTTGCGCTTGTGAAAGATTTCCTCAATTGGCGTTCGCCGGGCGAAGGCGCTCGGCACGGTACATTTGCGTACCGGTACGTTAAGTCCCTCGAAGCCGGCCAAATGCCTGGGAAGATCTCGATATGGGCGATCGTAGTTTTTCCTTTCGTAAGGGCGACGAACGTCAAACTGCTCTTTATCCCATTTCAATTTCGGAAGCTCTGTCGGACGTGACCGAATGTTGTTTTCCGATTCATCGGCAAATGAGTGTTCCGATTCGGTTCCAGGTATTTCGTCATCTTCGCCAACGGCAGTGAAAGAACGGAAATTTATTGGATACGAATCGGTAGAAGCTATGACGCTGCTCGCCGTTAATGATGCCATCCTGTGCGACGCCTACTACGGGTGGGTACTACGAGTGAATAGTTATTGAACAACATTGCTGTGTATTGTACTGCGCCAACTGTGCATAAATGGTAAACCATCCACTTCGGCTGCTTTCTATCCTATTTCGCAACCTTCATTTGCACACTACCCATTCACAAAAATGTAAAATCAAGAGCTACAAAGGACCGGTGAGTAGTGAAGAGGAATAGAAGAAAAAATACCACACTGTTGAATGTTTAATGAGCGTCACAATATGACATAAATTATGGCTCCAACTAAAGATGTTCGGGACATAGCGTTGTCGGCTAATTTTTTTTCTATCTCTTTCTGTAAACCCCTTTAAAACACACCAAAGCCAGTGTATGGCGGCTTTGTGTTGCTGCTGCGTACGTCATGAGTAACATGCGTCCCTAACCACAACGCTCATTTGTTGTTTCCCGCGGGTTCTTCAATGCCGAACATTAGGTCACACAGGTGGCAAGTGCTGTGGCATGTGAAGCGACAAATTATGCAAGGCAACGTACCCCGGTCCATCCTATTGCACACCGTACCGTACCGTGCCGGGTTCTCGATGCTCAAGAAGAGCGCGCACCACGACACATGATCCGGAATTAACCGGTAGCTTAACGAGTAATCGTACCCCGGCAGAGGTTGGAAATGGACACGCTTGTCGAAAGGGCAGCATCATGTCCAAACAGTCTTGCGTCCGTACACAGTTTGAGCACAAAGCCCCCGCCCAACCAAGTTACTAGAGGGCGTCACATACACTTGCATCTCCATCTCGGTGGAGTTGTCATGGACAGGCTGGGGGAAAATGTCAATTGGAACGTTTCGAAAAGAACGCTACCCTTTCGGCCCAGTGACTGGTACTTAGAGCAGTGATACCAACCAGTGAGTGCTTAGTTATGGTGCTTATTAATTAAGACCATAGTTGGAAGGCCCGTTGGGTGTCGTAAAAAGGGAGAGCAAACGAAACCGTCTGTGGTGACATATGAGCTATACCCGGGCGAGGAGGGCCGCTTTCGAAAAGCTGTCGTAGATGGAGATGAAAATGACGAAACAAAAGAGACAAAACCCCACCAGAGGCATTGGAGCATTCAAGGTGGAAGAATGTGCCCGGGGATGGGTGTACCGGCAAAACCGGCATGCCGTAGACAACATGGTACCAGCAAATATGCAAAACTGTCATCCGCAATCGGACGGAGGTGAGTTCCCCTTTTTACTCGCGCTGAATCGGAGTTTTTTTCTGTTGCTGGAGTGCTTCAAACGAGCTCGAACTCCAGACATGCAAAAAGCCCAACCGATGCCGACCAAAATACGCACCCGGAATGTGACGCAAGAACGACAGCCTATACCTGGTTTTTTGCGTCCTTTTCCCCCCACTTCCCTCTCCAAACGCGTGTTGTGCACGTTATTGGATTGAAATTTGGGATTGACTTCATCTCGTCCGTTGCCAACAGCCGAACAGCAAAAAACCGGTCCACAAATGTCCCCCGATCGACATATGCGGGCACTTCTCGACCAGCACGCCGTCGTTACTGGTTGCCTTCCTCCTCAACGGGGACTCGATTGCTGCGCCGCTTCTGTTTTTACTGGTCTGAAATAATTTCGTTTATGTCCTCTTTTTATGGCACTGGTTTGGTTGCAACCGAGCACGCCAACAGCACCGGTAAGCTGGCGGCTTTTTTGAGGAGGGGTGTGTGATACTGTGCACTTCTGCAGCTGGACAACGTGCAACGAATCTTAATCGCTTCTTCCAAAACTCGACACACACACGCGGTGGATTAAAGTGTGCGCTACCTCGGAGCAGCAAGTACTTAAATTCATTGATGCGTTCATTTTTTGGGGCTTTCAACCGTGCGTAGGAGTTCACGATTGGAAGGAGCAGTGCCTGCATCATTATCCCCCCTGGTTCTGGACATATCCGGTGGTATATCTTCATTAACGTTTATGAGCGCGAAACAAACATTATGAATATGATCAGAGTCTAGATTTTATGACCACAGTCTTGTTCCGTTCATTGGGATGGGTAGGGCGAAGACATTGACCCTAACACATGGTTTTAGTTCCTGAAGAAACAAGCATTGTGTCCTCCAACACGACAAGGTGCTGCAGAAATTCTTCGCCTTAATTCGCCAAAACCGCATCATGTGTCCTAAATGCTTTAATTTGTGTGTTTATCCATAAATGTGACACTGTTTATGATTCCAACGCTGTCGCCTCTCGGTGTCAGTTTATCAGCAGCCTGATTATAGCCCCCGAACAGGTTCCAAGCTCGCTTGCTATACATCCAAGCCGGTATTGAATTATTTATGCAAATTACTCCTCTCTTTAAGAAGATACAAACACTGCTGCTGGTGTATTCTTATAGTATGCCGATTTTTAAACCAGTTGTTGTTGTTGAGAAAGGATGTCGTGTACCATGGCCCATGGCCACACAGCTCGCACACTCTTTTCCATATGCGTTCTATTTCAGACGGCGGAAGGTATGTCGCATGTCAAGGACAACGTTCTCTGACGTTCGGGTGAAGTAAATTTAATAAAGAAACGGCGTCCCTGAATTGAAATTGAATTCTGTGCAGCTTCCAAGTGACGTAAGTTTCGTCTCTGCATACGAGATTGATGGCGCCATGGATGGAGCACACCAGCTTGCACCCTGACACCTCTGGCGGGTTGTTCCAACAAAGAGCCTTCAGCCTAACGCGGTGGCATTGGATTTGGAGATGATGTCAGATGCTGTCGGCTCGATCATGTTGCCACGTTGACAACACGTCGAATCGCTTAAACCAATCCGGTATTCGAACACTAGGCTATGATTCTTTATCCTTTCTTTCATTCTTACTTTTTTTTGTGATTCGTGTTAGGATCCTATTCTATCGGTGATCAACATCACGTTTTCTGAAACGATATTCCCACAAAAGAATACCTTCACATTCTGCTTTCAGTCACCCTTGGAAGGCGTTACATTTGCTTAATGAACTTTCCCTTTTCTTTTCTTCCGCGACCGGCGATCATCATCAGCTCCTTTATGGGACGTGCCATCTTCGTTTGTTCACCATCCGCATCCGTTGAAAGTATAGTTGATTCCGGAACACTACCAACCCCCCCCCCCCCAGATAATCATTCTTTCCCCATGGTACGGTGTCGCTCTCTTTCAGTGTTCAAATATTTGACACCTTCGTCTCGTCGGTGTTAAACTTCCGATTAACGGACATGGCGACTTCTCGCTAGACGTAGTCCCGTCCGTCCAGCTGTGGTCGTGGTCGTGTTACAACTTTAAAATCCTTTAACTTTCAGTTAGGACCTTTTTCCATCGTTTCGTCAGGTCTTTCGGCTGGCTATTTTCGTGCGAAGGAGATGACAGCGCCTAGAACGAACAACTTGAAACACAGAGAAAGTCAGAAGAGAAAACCCTTGTTCTACGACCTATTCATCACTGGTTGACTTTGCGGGCGAAAACTTTTTAACTAATGGAATTGAAAGAATTTCTTGCTGCAACTTCGGTTCAGATGAGTTTTTGTTTTAAATTCTTTCCTGCATACACCTGAAAAACGCGATTTCTCACTGGAATTAAATGGTGCAGGAGAAAAATAACTTTCAAGATAATTGGTTAGAGGTTTGTAATTTCATAAACTTTATAAATATAATTTCAAAAAGTGATAAAATAAATCAACATGCAAGGTTATCTAAGAAATCATAAAAGCATCTTTGTGGCATGCATTAAAATGAACTATAAAACGATTATTCTTATGTAAACTCATTAAATGCGCTTGTAAACCCATTCTTTGCCATTCAAAAGCCATCATAACTATTGTCTTGAAGCTATTAAAATCATTTCGCGTTGTGCACTTTCTGCTACTTTCCTTGTAATTTACATTTCCCCCGGAAATAATGTCTCACTTTAGCTGTCTCCCAGGATCAATCTCCCACACCAAGCAGCGCCAACCATTTATCGTTCACGTTTCTTCCATTCAAAATCTCGCTGTAATATCGCTGATAATTCACCCAAACACAGACATAGACACACACACAAAAACGACATGGCTATACAATATAAATCCTTAAAGACCTTTCCGCGCACAAAAAGCCGCCCTTCCGCCTGTCCGTTTTTCCATTGCTGAGTCCGGAAGTGGTCCTGTCTGTCGTGTGCGCCCGGCGGCAGACGGGGTTGAAAAATGAGCTTTCATTGGGACGGCTTTTGAGTTTATCGTTTTCCGTTACCCCAACCATCCGCCATCGAACACACAACATCCCCGGAACGACAGTTTGATGGAAGCATACTTATTTTGTGTGTCACTTGCCGGAGTGATTCATTGATTCCTTTCCCGACGCCCTGTTTTTTGTGTGTGTGGCTGAAGATCGTTTTACAGTGCACGAGCGCACGACGACCACAGCGCGGAAAAACCACGTCCCAACGACAATGGACTTGTACCCGGCACAATGGAGCTGCTGTGTAGTGTTGTGTTCGATGTGATTCTGTTTGCTTCTTTCCCGGAGAAGTTGCTTGGAGAGTAAGGTTTGCATTGGGCGGAAGTGTGCTGCAATTGATGTTTGATATTTTCGATTCCCTTTCGTAGCATCGCCGTTGCATAAGTTCAAGAGGCCGCCGTTCCAAAGAGGGCGGTTTATCTTCGGTAAAGTATTTTAAACTGTACTTTAACTGCCTCGAGCATAATTTTTCGCCTTATCGGGGTGGCTCTGTTTATTGTGTGATTGTGAAACATTTCCATCAAGACCGTGCTCCATCCTGGCGCAACGAAGATACAGCTCGTTAACAGCTCGCGAGACACGCGGAGAAGAACTTATCTCGAGCGGTTTGACTATTTGTCAACATAAACTTTATTGTGTAAACCCATGTGCAGTGTTTGCTTCCTTTCTGCTTGCGTTTCTTTTTTTATGGTAAGAATGCAGCGAAGTTGAAACATATTGCCACACTACAACCGGGCGGTGACAGCGGCGTCTACTGCTATCTTTATGTGGCGGGTCTGTCCCAGAACTCGGAGCAGAGCGTGTGGAGCGCGCAAGCAAACAAAATATTCTCTTGCGCACCGCACCACCGGACAAACAACCCAACCTCCTGACACAAACACCGGGCAGATGGAGATGGGAAAAAGAGCGACACATTCCAACGAATTGTGTCAACAAACGTGCAGTTCCCCTCTCGAGCAAGGAAGCGCGTAAGACTGCGCGCAGCACACAGAGCCCTTGATGCACATGCAATTCAAATATCCTTTCGGTGGATTGCAACAAAAATGGGACGCGCTTTTGTTGTTTTTCTCTTCGTTTACCTTGGGTTTTGGGGTTGGTTTACTCGGGAGCGGGGAGATTGCAAGGTTGATGATTTATGATAGCGTGTAAATTCCATTGCAGAAAGGTTACAGCAAAATGGTGTGCCCTAAAGCGGGCCTCTTGCTGTGTTTTTTGAGCGCGTTGGGAAGGGTTTTATTTGATTGCATTTTTTGGCGGAAAAGAATCCGTACAAGGAAGGATTGAATGAAGATTTATCTCTAATTACTGTACGCGTAATAAATTATATTTCACGCACATATTGTTGCTTCAATTTTGGGGTTGATAACTCTTCATGAAATGCAGTGGAATTTAAGAATTTAACTGTGCAAATCAGCGAATTTAGGGAGTGGTGTTGCCAGGCTTTTTGCGGCGTCGAAAGATGTTTAACATTTTGTTATTATTCATATTTGTTGAAAAAGTATTTATATTGCTAATAAATGTAACAAAACAAATCAGCAAATAAAAACCTAGTTATCTGAAGACAATTAATAATGATTAAATTTGTTTTTTAGTAACTACAGCTTTTGACAGCCTAAAGGTATGCAAATTGCAATCAATTTGCTCTTTATTTAGCACTTCAGCTCAATTTTAAGTGTTAAAAACTATTTTGAAAGCTCAATTATAAAAAAAAGCAATTGAGTGAATCAGAAAATACTTATTTTTCTTAATTCATGTTGCCTTTTGTATTGCTTCTTATTTTAATTATTAAAAAATCAATATATGCATCATCTTGTGAGTTCATTGGCACTATTCATTCATTTTGCTGCTTACTTTAAAGTACACACCTCCAACGACTATTTTCTCCCGTTTGGCAATAATTCCTCCATAAATTTCCATCAATAAAACTACCAACTAAAACCAACTCGTCTAAAAACGGGTGATAAATCATCCTCTCGTTCTGCTAGTCAGTATCACTGTCTGTGGACGATTTATTCCTTTGCATTGCAGTTTGCAATTAACTGCACTCTCTCGCTTCGTCGCACCCGGGTGTGGTGTGGAACGGGATTCACATTCGCTCTGCCCCATCACAGAGTGCTGTTGTTTGTGTGTGCTTATTCTTAGAATAAAAACACAGCAGCCGTTGCATTATTATGACCGGCACACCGGCACACAAACAATGGCGACTCAAGTGCATCCTTCCACCGGATTTGCAAGCTTGTGCAAGTTGGAGGCTTTTCACACAAAGCGTCGGCAGAGAGGCGGTTCGTGCTTATCTTATATTTGCGTCATTCCGTTAGGTATAAAAAGGGACGGTTTCGCTACTGCACTCTCCTACCGAGGAACAAAGATTCTATGCCCGTTTTCGTCCTACGCTTATGGTCCACTTTTCGTCACCTGATGCCACACTTGGTGCTCGGTTCCGCGTGCTTCCGTGCAGCGCAAGGTGTGTGTGTGTGTTCCGGTCCGGTCGGTTTTGCGATTTTTGCGAACCTATCCCCGTTCCAGTATCGCACACGGTGTGTTGTTGCAACGGGCAACGTTTGCGCGCCAGGGACGCTGTGATTCTGCTCCGCAATGATGCTTTGCGGGTTACGGTGAGGCTTCACGCTCTGCTTCGTCGTCGGTTGGCGCGGTTGGGCCGAGCGCGTTTGCATTCTTATTTAAATTTTGATTTAATCTTGTGTTTTGAGCCCAACCGGCAGCAAATTATTTTCAACGCCACCAGCTAGTTGGCTGTTTTCGTCGATAAGCGCCAAGAAGTGCGACCGGAAACCGGCATGGGAATGTGGCCGCTTTGCTGCACTTCAGCAGAATCCGGTGTTTCCGGCTTACCGCCGACACGTTTGGACAAACAATAAATATAAAACACTTCGGCAAGAGGAAAGTGTTTGAGTGCAAGCACTTGGAAGGCACGAAACAGTAGATAGGGAAGTAGTTTGAAAGAACTTTGAATTTGGTTTGGATAATGAGAGACGGAAGAGTTGTATGTTTTTCATATTTTCCGTATTAACATTTTTGTTTATTTTTTTAAGTTTCAACAGATTTTACTGTATTACTTAAAATTGAATAATTTTAGGCGTTTTTCTAAATTTTCGTAGAATTAAAACCTTCAATATGGCTTTCAACGGATTGAAAAGGCATCTTCTAAACATATAAATTATTCATTTTTATTTCCAACACTGTCTTGCAGGCCTTTCAAATTAGCTTCCTGCTCACACTTGTTCCCTTTCTTATGGAAATGTCAATATTCCCTTTCATGAATTGCGCAGTGGATTTTGTACGGAATATTATTTGTTAAATTTTGCAACAAATCACCCTCCCCTGTCTCTTTGTATTCTTGAGGTAGTTACTTGCGTATTCATAGTACGTCAATCACGGCACGAGCAGAAAAACTCTCCCTTCATAATTGAAAAACAAAACCACTCATAATTAGACGGTTCGTTAAACGATCGTTAAATGAATTCGGAAGGAAAGCATTGTGTGTTCGGTTGTGTTACCTTCCTTTTATCAAGCGTCCTCATAAGTACTAACTAACTTGACGGCTGATTGTTTCCATCCTATATTACACTCAACCACACAATAATGGGCGGTAAATTTATGCTGCTCAAAGAGAGAGGAAAAAAAAACCAAGCGGGAATGGAAAGGAAAAAAACTCCTTCAGCTTCTGGGTTGTTTCATCCCTTTCCACCACCAAAAAAAAAAAAGAAACGAGTACTTGAATTTGCATCTTAAAAAAATACTACCGATTTTTGCGGGTAATTTGTGCTTATTATTCATTAGTCGCACACTGACCCGTTGATTGTGCGTTTCGAATGAAGCTGCCTTTCGTCACGTCTTTCGCCGTGTCGCGTTGTTTGGTTGGCTCACACTACTCTACTGGCTGCCCGTGATTTATGTGCCACGAAATTGGCAGTTTGCAGAGTGGCGCGCATATTACTCACCCGTCGTCTTATGTGCCCGCGCGGTAGCGGGCACATCACAGCAAAACGCACTGTTGAATGTGTTGTGTGAGCGCCGCGGTGGTGGTAAATGGGCAAATAATCACGTACGAATCACGGTGCAAGCAAGCATTATCATCTCACATAAGCTGCACGTTGCATGTCCGTTCTGACGGGGATGGTGACAGATTCATGGCTTCGCGTGAAATGGTTATGGTTTGGCCGGGGGAGACATTGTTTTGTAAACCTTTAAGCCATGCATCGATGAGGTTTCAATTTATGCACTTTGTGGCAGAGAGTATGTGTTAACTCGTGGGAGAATTTCGGATAAAGTCTTGGGCGTTTCTTTCTGTGTTCTAAGCTACCAATAATAACCAATCTTGTAACGACGAGTTGCCAGAGAAGAATAGGACGAAAAAGCCTTTTCGTCATCTATTTATTAAATCTAAAACGCTAGCGATGGCAGCGTAAACAAGTTCAAAATTAAACGGCTTTGTTCCGCTCCGCTTCGAACTGCTCGACTCCAGCAGCTGCTCCAACAGTATGTTTTATCTATTTAATTAATATAAAACTGTAATCATTCAATGGTTACAGCTTCATCATCTATTTCAAGGGGTCTCTTTAAACATTAGTAAACCATAAACAAAAAATCATTCCATGCCCCAGTTGCATTCCTCTCCAGCGCAAGCCATCCAAAGTGACATAACAACCTACTTCAACAGCGATCGCTTTCAAAACACGGATTAATTCTATGTAAATCAATGTACGCCTTTAAACACGTTTTTAATGATCTAATTTAAAACAAAAACCCCTCTCCGACGTGTGCATACAATGGAGAGCCATTGTGAACGTGAGTGTGTGTGTTTTCGTTGACATGATGTATGCTGCACGCCCATAAATCAACCCCCATCGATACGCTGTCCAGGATCTGATCTTTATGCAAGAAGCAAACTCTATTATAGAGCATAGATAGTGATTTATGTAAAAAACGTCCCACACACGCTTCAGTTCAGCACGTACACCCTTTTGGATTATAAATTCCAATTCCCTGTTTCCCTCTTTATATCTCACCTGTTCTTTTTTCTTTATGAGAAGAATATTAATCAATGCATTATTTGCTTCCCTCTTTCAATTTGTTTTGCTAATAAATAAATTGCCTTTTTAACAGACTAATTGTTCACATTGCTTATTGGCACACCAACGCCACACTTTTGGTCATTAGTATTAAAGGCATGTCTCACCTTCATTTGTTCACACTTTCTTGTGAACCAAAAACCAGCCACTTACTCTCTCTCTCTACAATTGGCGATAATTTATGAGTGCCTTCCACCATAATTACCACCCATCGTCCATCAACAACAAAATGTCACACCGTGGTACCGTAGTCACTTTAACCGTTGACGGGAAAACACGATTTTTACGGCCAGCTTTAAAGCATAATCGTAATTACCAAATAAGCGAATCACTACTCCCCCTTTCAATCGATGTGTACTTTTACACCTGTGAACGCTTGTGAATTGATTCGTTTGTGTATAAACAATACAAAAAAAACACAAGGTTTCCATTTCGCCATCATTTGTTTTTTTTTTTTAATGCGAAATGAATGCCCGCGTAATTTAAGATGACGCCGCTTTATACGACACATTGCAAAACAGAACGGAATCAGACAGGCAAAAATGGTACCATCACGGTGGCCACAGTGGCCGTCAGCTCGTTATGCAACCAACCCACCCGACGTCCGATCGCTACGGGCCCGGGAGATGGCCGGCCTGGGTTGTGTGTTGTGTTTCTGTGATGCAAGTTCGCCGTGTTCCGCACGGTAAAATCTCACTTTAACGCATGACACTCTCAATTTGCATATCCGTTCGCCATTCATCAAGCGGACGGGCCATGACGGGCAGAAGCACACGGTGCTGCCACTGGCGGCTGGGAAATGCATCTCTGCCGCCGTTGCGTTTTGAAGGCCAAGAGCAAACGGCGGGTGGGTTTGGTGGGTGGTGAAATTAACAACAAAAAAGGTACAGCATAAAATTGCGCCTATTCACCATCAAAAGGCGTCCTGTGTCTCTGTGTTTGCTGCACGGGGCAATAATTTTAATTACTCTGTTTGGTCGCTAACTGCTGGCGTTCGCTTTAGTGATGATGGTGGTGTGTGATGGAAGCGGCATAATGATGATGGGTGGGTAAGCTTTCGTTTGGAGCGGTTTAATTAATCAGATGACGTAAATATGGTTCCATTCGATGATCATCAGCTGATGGGATGCATAGAGTCGTGTGAAATATTACTATGGCATCGCTTGTTGCGAATAAAGGCAAATTATTGCGAAAGAATTAGCGCGAAATGAGATTTGAATCCTGGTCACGGCACCAATTTAATTTGACGGATTTTTGGCAATGTGCACATTTTAGAGATTTCAAAATCTCACCAAACCTAAATCCAGTAACTGTTGGTTAAGAAAGAGCTTAGAGAACCTAAATAACATTTTCATTTGCCGAGATATCTCTCTTATCCAATTCCTATTTCACTAGAAGGAGGTTTTAGGAGAGATAGATATCAATGAATTTGTTCTGATTTCTCTCACAAGCGACATTTCAAGTCGTACTAAATAAATCGGAGCAATTCGTTTATTATATTGCTTTCATTCAAACTATCATCATCATCTAACCTTGCGGGTCGTCCTCCACATAACGACATGGAATTGCAATGGTTCAACGGTCGCGTGCAGTACTAGGCTCGCCGCACAAGCGGTTACGGAATGTATTGCCAAACGTTTGGCTCTTACCCAACCGCTCCTGCTAAACGATGGTTGATCCACCTCCATGGTCAATCCTCTAGAGATATGTCAATTTTACTTTATTATATTTTTGCATGTCCGCCGGCATGACGTGCAGGACGGTGATTGGTTAGTGTTTTGCCGTCAAATAGTGCACAGAAATGCAAACCGCCGTTCGCAAAGGAAGCAAGAATTTGGTGTCTTCTTGAGCGGTTGCCATTAATCAGATCATTTTCAGTCGCTTTCGAGCTGTTTTGGGCATGATGCAATACCGTGGTTAACGTTCACGGACATCGCAAAACCGCACTGACACTGACCTTGTGCTTCCCTCCTGTGCCATTGATTTGCGTCATCAATATTTTTCACCCTCAATCCCCTTTAAATGCACAAACACACACCAATCCATTATATTACAACCTACTGCTATGGCCCGAAGGTCCCAGCTGGCAAATCGGAAAACTTCGTCGCATGATTAGCCTGGCGAAATGGTTTCGCAATCGATCCCAACTGGTCGCTTGCCGCATTTTATTGCGCAAAAATGTTGCCTTTGCCGGGTACCTTGTGCTGCCTTCCTGTATCCCCGCGTGTGGGTGGATTCTACCCCTTGCTTCCTGTACGACAGAGGAGACCACACACACAAACACATAACGCAGTATGGTCAGAAAGAAAGAAAGAAAGCTCCGTAAGCGACTCCACTGTGTCGCAGTTGGGCCGTCGTCGTGGTCGTCGCCACGGTGAAACTTTCTTCCTCCCCATCGGGAAGAACGCTGTCGCCTGTGGGCCTGTCGCCCGAAACTTTGATCGAATATCCCACCCACAGATTGCAGGCAGACTAGCGGTGCCGCCAAGACGGAACTTTTCCACCGGATGAACGTGATGGTTTTGAGTGGGGAGAAAGTTGATGGGTGGTCTCGTTGTGTTCCGATTCTAATTTCCTCGGGATGAAGCAGTTCAGCATTCTTGAGGTGTGGACAGTTTGGAGCCAAACAATCGAATAAAGTCAATAAAAGCAGCGAGGTTTGCGAATTGGACCGATTGATGGTGACACGGTAGTTGACAGAGCGAATTGGAAGTTATGTTGCGGGCAAACGCTTTGTTGACTTAATTACCCAGAAGTTCGTCTGAACTGAACGCTTTTCGTAACCTTATTTTATATTCAGGATGGGCAAACTCGTGACTCTATGAAACAGTTTATTCCGCGCTTTTCCAAAGCCCAAAGCCCCAAAGAAGTGCCTTACAGTTACAGTATTACACTGACGTAAAATACCATTTCCTCATCCAATTTCCACTCCAATTTCAATCTCGATGTCACCGCCTTTCCGGGCTAACATGAGCCTTCTTACCAGACACCATCTTCTTTTTCTCGTCTTTCTCTATACTGCACTACCATCACTCACCGCGTGATCGTGTAGCAAAGCAAGGCGCTGACAGCATCATTAAATGTCACTGTCTTGCTGCCAGGTTTTGCCCGTTCTATCCAACAACAGAGTTAGTTTCTCATAGCATCATTAAAAATCACATCACTTTAATCCAACTGTGTTTTGTCGCATTCAGTCCGGGTAAATATGTTCAGGAGAGGATAAGAAGAGGGGACGATCAATTTAACTTCTTTACGAGAACCAATTACCGGTGTGTAGTTTAGACACTTTGTCAAATAGTTCCACGATTAGATGCAGTTTACAAGGGAAAGCAATTCGATGAAAGAGCTTTCTTCTATTTGCCTAACTCTACAACACGTGTTTGATGGAAAAGGAAATGAAAATTAGCTATTAAAAGCATCACCATTGTGTTTGTCCGTGTGACGTTGCCGAACTGCGCGCGCTCGACCCGTCAGATCCCCAATTACTGGCCTCAAAACAAATCGATGAAGCTCATGCGAAGGCTTTTCCTCAGCCCAGCCTAGCCGCACTTTGATTGCTTTATTGGGCTAACTTTCCTGTGACGCGTTGAAAAGAGACCCGTGGACAGTTGACAGCTGCTAGCGTAATGTTATACCCACTTGAGTGGGGCGTTCCTGATGGCACGGATGTAACACAAGCGACCAAAACGCTTGGAAGCATCTGATATCCGCTAAATAAAGGACCATTTTTTTTGGAGTGCAGCCATCAGCAAATGTAGCTATTCTTCTTCTATTGGCACGGACGTTTACGCCTCCTGACACTATCGACCAGCCGGGCAGCAGCGACATCATAAAATCTTGCCCGGGACGCTCGATCGATATCGAATATCATCAAGATCATTGTCGCGTCAACATCATCGTCTCGTCATGCGACACTTAATGTCCCGAACGCGCTTGGTTTTATTTTCTGCCATCCCGATGGCGCCCAAATGTCTCGGTGCGCGGAGGACGTATTTGGCAAGGAGCGCGCTCATTGACAAGTAAGGTCGTAAAAAAACAACCGTTCCGCCAGCACACGACGGGGATCCCATCAATGCTGTTTGTTGGAGCGGCATCAGTGGCCGTTAGTTAGCAGTGTACTCCTCCACTCCAGTTATTGCCCCCCTTTGTTTCGATACATTTATCAACTACAGCTCCCCGGGTGGGAGGGAACGGCACATAGACACAAACTCATCAAAACAACCGGATCTCCGATAACCCTGACCGACAAAATGCGCACACATCACACGGAGCGATATGGAGAGCAATGGGGAAGTCAGCGTGATGTAAATTGACACCGAAATAGGACAACCCCCGTTGTGTTCCTGGTCCAAATTAAACCCAACCCTTTGAGTCCCTTTAGTCCGTGTGCAGTTCTGCAACTGGGGGCACACCGATGCAATTTGCAATTTGGTACCGATACACCACCAATTCCAGTAACGACCGACGGTGGTGTGTACGCTCTAGTGGATTTGGTTGTTTTTGGGAGTGGAGTTCTGAGTGTTGTGGAACTCAATTATTTCGGTCGTAATTCGACCAATCATGCACTAAAACCATATTGATTTTGGAAGAGTTTTTAACACGATTATGTATGGCATTCATTGCCCCTAATGGACCTAGGAGATTTGTTCAATGTAGACTGACCTTAAGCCTCCTCTTTTCTGCTCTCAATTTCAGAACATCAGCTAGAAGTACACGAGCAGCGAATTTCCATCGTCCAAACGTCCATTCAACCTATAAGCCCTCACTATGGTAAACGTACGGTGGACCATCAGCAGCACCATGCTAACCGTGGCACTGTTCTGCCTGCTAGCACTGCTCCCTGCCCACACGGAAGCATCCACCAGCAGCGTGTTCAAGGCGCTGGTCATCGGTACCAACACGCAAGCCGTCACCTCCAGCACGCTGTCCTGGGAGAAGTTCAGCGAAGCCGAAACGCATCTCCAGTTCGCGGTGCGAACGTTCGAGCCCGAGCCACACTCACGGGAGACGTCGGAAAGTGAGCAGGTAAGTTTGGCAACAAAAAAACGTCTCCAATTCAGCTACTAATTAATACCATACCATTCATCACAGCTACATCCGTTGAGCTATGTGTGCCGGGTGGAAATCGAAGGCATCTTCACCGCCGGCCACACCGTGACGGAGGACACGGTGACGGTCTGCATCGTGGCGGCTCAGCTGTCCGAGGTCGAGCGGCACCATGCGTTCGAGGTCCTGATCAACATGGGCGGAGGAGGCAAGCTGAAGTGGCAACCGTGGAGTCGATATCATGCCGGTATCTTCGGCGGTGCCGTCAGCGCCGGAATGGGCAAGGTAAGCGCTAACGCGCCTAACAGTAGGCAACCCGCACAGCGCGGTGCTGAATAGCGTGGTGCTGAATTGTGTTGTTTTTCTCGTTGCAGTTCTCCGACTACTACGTTGCCCGTACGCGTGCGAGACAGGGCGAGGGACATCATCATCACGCCGGACACGACGGCTATGTGGTGGGTAATTTCGACCCGAACGTGAAGCTCACCGGACGCATTAATGCACCGCTGCCCGGTTCCACCACGAGCACGGTAAGGATGAACGGTTTGTTTTGCCTTCAATGGAATGCAATTGGTTTTAATATTTCGCATTTATCATACTTTTCCAATAGGAACACGAGCATGGTGACATCTTGGTCGAAATCGAACCGGTTAAGTACGAGCTGCGCTCCATCAAGCAGAACAAGCTGCGAACGATCATCAAGAAGAACACGACCGTGCTTGGTAAGAGATAGGAAGGGGCGTAGCCTATGCAGCTAAGGCAGGATGTGAAGACTAGCCTTACTTACTGCCTCGCATTTCAGGTTCCACCATCCTGTCCAACACGGACGATCGGACGAGCCTGGCGGAAACGGTCATCACGTACGACTACATGAAGGAGATCTACTGGGGCAAGCACGAGGGCGTCGTGCAGGGTCTGTTCACCAAGGTGTACGATTCCCGCTCCCAGCAGACGTCCAACGTTACCTGGGGCATCAAGAGTGCCACTCGTCATGTGGAGGTAAGCGTTTGGGAAGAACTCTCGAGAGCTTAGTGATTCTCTAAAACACTCCAATTTTCCTGTGTTTTTTTTTTAGACAAAGTCAGTCAACACGATGCTGGAACCGGGAACGGCCATCAACGTGACGCTGTTTGGCAACTACACCGAGATGGAGGCACCGTACACAGCCATGCTCAAGGCATACTACGACGACAACAGCGACCCTGTCAGCAGAAAGATAAACTCTATCGTAAGTGTTGTGTCTCCCTGTGCGGTTGTATGAGACGTCACCAATGACTAATTTCTTACCCTTTTCACTCTACAAGATGGTGAGCCGTGATATGGAGGACGTCAAGATGGAGTACAGCCCGGTGTACTGGATCGAGAATGGTACGCTGGTGCCGACGACGACCACCACCACGACGACGACCACCACAACGACCACCACGACGACCACGACCACCACCTCGACGACCGAGGCGACGACCAGCTTGCGCCCGGTACCGATCAACAGCACGCCCGTCGAGGGTGGCACCATGATCGATGAGGACGGTATGAGCAACGAGATCGGGCACGCACCGTCCACCAGCCGCGATCTGGACGTGAGCCGGAGCAACGAAAAGCTGGAAGGCTCGCTCGACAACATGTCCAGCCGCAGCCGAAGCCGGAGCCCGAACGGTGCCACCGGCAGCTTGAAGGCGGTGACCACGCTTAGCATATGGTTGGGAGCGGTCTCGCTTGTCCTGGCGTTGCGCCGCAACTAAACCCTCCTCCCCTTCTCCCTACGGAACATGTTGTCCCACATCTCAAGCCAGGGACACAATTTCATCTCACCACCACCATCCCACCACCCCAAATACCCAAGTTCTTCTGTGCGCTGTATGGTGAGCTTCTCTTTCCCCCCACCCCCCCTTTTTCGGCTGCAAACTTTCCCAATAAGCGGTTACATGGGATCGTTTCGCTAGAGCGGGGGCGGGAACTTGTTTTTATTTTATCAAACAAATTTATTTTAAGTCCTGAAAGGCCAAGACGCCATTAGTTGTTTAAGACATTGCTTTCGAGTGTGCGAGTGGAGCGGATCGCGACCAGCTTTCACGTGATTGTCGCGTTATCATTATCAGCATCACGATCATCATCATTCGCGTTACACGGTGGGAGAGAGAGAGAGAGCCGAACCATTTGGAAGCATTTTGTTACGTGGCGTGGCGTGGATTTTTGTTTCCAGTTTTTTTTGGACGAAATTACGCTCGTATGCACTGTTTCTTAGGAATATTAAGGCTAGCAGAGAACGAGATCAAGCGAGAGAGAGAGAGTGAGAGGAGTGATACAGTGATAAGGAAGGAAAGCGGTAGTATGAGATGCAATTGTGTATGCGTGTGTTTGTATGTGTGAGTAAAATGTAAGTCGTTACCCGTAAGTGCTTGTCCGTTTAGTTCTGTATATAGGCTTCTAGTTCTAGCTGCTGGGACACACCTTCGGCCGCGGTTTAAGCTAAACGCAAAAAAAGCTTCTGCAACATTGTCAGCAACATTGACCCAGCAATGCCTGCTCTTTTGGTTTGTCTTACCAAACCCAAGAGCTTTCCCTAACCTTTCCGGAATCAGCCGAAAACCGCCGTCGAGATGAAATTGTGTATTAAGTTTTGCTTGAGTTCTGTGTATATAGCGCCTGTAGTAATATATATATGTAGGCTGGCAGCTGCCTCCCCTTTGAGTTTTCCGAACAATTAAACCACCCGGGAAGCATTTTGCCAGCTTCGTCGACATAATCGTTTGTTCTTCAAACCCCTTTCGAAGCAGCTTCCCCGTTCAAATCGTTTTATCGTGCGCTAAGCAGTGCGCCAAATGTACGCAAACCAATAGAACCATTCGCGTTTGCAAAAATGTGCAAAAATAATATGGAAACAGCAAACAATTGCCGGCCACAATTCACATTCCATTCCGATGGTTTTGCGAAAAATGAAAGAGAGAGAGAGAGAGAGAGAGAGAGAGAGAGAGAAGAAAAAAGGATGAAATGAAATAAGTTAGGAAAATAGACGGTAAAGGTAAAGCTGCATTTTAAAGAAAGAAAAAAAACGCAAAACGCATGTTGTGAAATGGAACAAAACGAAACACGAATAAGAGTAGCTAAACCGCCAGTCAGGGGACAGAAACGCAAATGTGTAATTCTAAATGTATACAAAGCATAAATAATATTAAACACTCCATAACGTACACAAAAACATACACACACACTTGCGCCGTATCGGAATAGTAGGGCACTTTACAGCAAAACCAGGAAAGCCAATTAAGACAAAGATTTGTGCAAATGCGGATTGATTTTGTTTCGTTGTCAGTCTATTTTGTTCCCTTCCCCCTTATTCTCAAATGGCACTTTGCAACATGCATCTCTTTGAGCAAAGAGAAATGGTTATTTATTGCGGTTAGCCTGATACAACTACACTTAAGATACGATTTATGTTTTTTTTTTAATTATTATTTTTATGTGTTTCAATAAAGTGCAAATTCATTCATCAACAAACAACCTTTTTTTGGTATTTTTATTTTGTTTTGTGTTGCTTTTCAAACCAGTAGAAGAAGCAAATGAAACACAAACACAAGTAAACTTTACGACGAACCAGCTTAAAGGTGACACACTTTTCTGCGATTTAAATGTCCGACTATTGCTTATTAAAAATGCGAGTAAATGGTAACAATAAGGGAAAGAAAACGAAGGGAGCGATAATAAAGCAAGGACAAAACCCGAATAACAGGAAAATCAAACAAACAACGGAATTGGAAAATGCAGAAAAGTACAAATTGTTCAAATAGTAAAGCAAAATAGATGAAATAAAACCCTCAGCAACACAGTGCTTGCAGCGATGGCGCTCTTTGGAGGAAACAGAAGAAGGAGAAGACAAAAGCAACAGAAAATTGACTGATAAAATACTCCTCCAGTAGAATCATGATTGCCGAAAGTATAAATACATAATTAAACAAATAAAAAACCTTGCTACTAATATAAACAAAAAACAACTGACCATTGCCTTGCGTGTGTGTGATCGATATTGCTCCCCACTTCTTCTTCTACAAAACAGTGTACGTGTTAATGTACTGTGAATGTAAAACTTAAAAAAAGTGGTAATTCTTGCCAATGAGAAAATAAAGTTATAAATCAGAACGAAACAGCACAACAAAATTACAGCCGCTTGAAACAATAATGAAAACAACAAAACAACAGAACAACAGCAAAACACATGAAATCGCGAATAGTCAATCATGCAAATACTTTTCGAGAAAAGGGTTTCATCCGGGAATGAGTTTTAAAAGTAAAAACCTTGCAATTGAGACAGGAAAGCTATGTTGAAAGGTAAAACGTGTTTCTTTTTTTAAGTTATAATTTTCTCACAACATTCCATTTAATATGTCACACTAACCGAGCAAAAACTCCAAACAGAACAGAAGAAAGCGCGAATGAAAGAAAGAAAGAAACGAGAACAACAAATCATGTTGCCTTCGGTTGCTATGTTGCTTGCTGATAATTGTATTAAATGCTGCTTGTTATATGCTTTGCAATCGCTTGCGTGGTGCGCGAAGAAGGGCAGGCGATGTGTAAAAGCGTTGGTGTAGCTGGTAAGGTAAAGTGAAATAAAAGAGGACAGCAAAAATAGCCCTTAGTGAAGTAAGTTAAAATTTAAAAGAAAAAAAGTCAAATGGTAAAAAAGAACAGGCGGAGTGAAGGAGATGAAACGATTGAAAAAGAACGTGCAATTCAGATGTGGTGCTAGAAAAGTGACGAACAATTAGACACACAAAACCATGCGTCCGAAGATGAAAACAACCACTTAGCGACAAGTATCGCGAATAAAAGAAAAATCCATTTAGTTTCGCTTCTAATTATCGGTTTGTGTTTGTGACACTGTATTGGCGCTGTAATATGAGGGATAAAACGGGAGAATTGAAAAGCGATAATAAAAGCGATAGTCGAAATGAATAACATAATAAAAAAATAACACTCAAACACGAGGCACAAAACGAAAAAGAACGTGAAACGATAGAAAGAAAAATACAAATGAACAAAAAAAAACAACAAAGAATAGACAATTTACCCAAAATCCCCAAAAAATCCTCCCATACAAAATCCCCTACGTACGCGCACGTATTGCGAATGCAAACACTATTTTTATAATCGTATTAAAAGGCAAAAGAAAATGGAAGAAACAATGCAAACACGATGAAAGTTAAAAAGCACTGTAACACACAACCAACAACTGCACAGAAGAACGGACAAAAAGTGGACAAAAGGGAATAATATAAAAAAGGAAAACAGAGAGGGGGAAGAAAAGCACAAGTTAAATAATACCAAAATAGATGTAAAAACAAAAGCAAACAAAAAGCAACCCTGACTTTGCGTACGAACCAGAATTGCAGAAGAACCAAGGCATGACTACATGTGGCAAAAATGAGTTATAAAAAGGTCTAAATAATAAAATTGTCGAAACAAAAGCATACGATCGAACAAAGTCAAGAAGCTAAAAAAGAAAGAAACATATAGATATAAAATTCAAATACAAAAGCACGTTTTTAAGCAAAATTTATTTTAATTTTAGTACATTAAAAACGTGTTTTTTTATTATTTGTGTTTTTTTAGTATATCTTATTGAATTTCTTTTTGAGATATCGTTACAAAAATAGATTCATCCTACTGCACGTATCACCAGATATTGAACCAAAAGGTAATATTTAAGGTTTTCTGAACAGGGTTACTTGGATCATTTCAAGTACATTGCCCCAAATCCAGCGTGGAGAGAGAAAGATACACAGCAATAGAGAAAGAAGGCACGATTCACCCTAGCAACGCATAGAAACAGGAGAGAGTGCAATCTGGAGCGAAAGGTGCATTTTAGAGAGTTGAAGCGAATACTGCTCGCTAATTACGGCGATGTGACGAGCATTACATTTTCATGCTCGCCAAAAGTAGGCGATAATAATAATAATGAAAATACGTATTCTTTCAGTTTTGCCATTGCACTTAATTACATACATTTTTATTCCGCTTGTTTTTTTTACGAGCCAGCTTCTTTCCGGAATGCTGCTGCCGTATACTGCCCTATCGTATAGTATTAGCAAAAGAGGGGAGAATTATGGCACCCCCGCTTCTTATCACTATCATCTAATGATTAAGCGCACCTAAACACGCACGGAGAAGACTGGAGCGTACGCGACGGTTGAGAGGGTAAAGAACGGACGTCCAGTTTTAAATAACACTATACTCTTTCCTGCCTTACGCTCTGGTATTTTGCGCTTTGTTAACAACCTTAGTTAAATATTATAATGTGAAGTTGGTTATTTAATTATTTTCACTTGTAAAATATAGCAACAACAGAAAAATACAGCGTCTCTTCCTTAACAAATGGGTGCAAAAGTGGCACGATAATTGTGCACCTTACCCCCCCCCCCCCCCTCGCGGACCGATTGTGATCGGTTGTTTCATATCCAGCGACGTAATTAAATAGCGCCCTACGACAAAAGTGGTAGCAGCGGGTCCTCCCCCGCCGGGGCAGAACAACCTTAGCAAGACACAATAATTCCACATTCTACTTTAATTTCCTTTCCAAATTCCTCTCTCGCTTTCAAACGCGCTACAGACTCGATTCTTGTAAAGCTAATTCCTTTCGTATTCCAATTTGCCAGTACAAAACGTTTCGCCTGCCTACCCCTGCCTGTACACATATACGACTAAAATCTAGTAAAGAAAAATAATCTGAGTTCAAAAAATAAACCTCTTCTCTCTTGATTCTTCGGTCTCCAAAAAAAATGGCGACCGAATGGCACACTTTCCCCATCGCTCGCTTTCTCTCCCTCTTAGTCGATCGAACCTGTTACGCTAAGTACACTTACGCCATATTGCCACCGAGGTGTTTTCTTGTGCGATTTACCGAACACAACCGTTGGGCGCTGTTGGGTGGTTGGATCACCGCACCAGCACCTGCAATCAGGACTCGTTGGCGAGCATCCGATTCGAGGACGAGGCAGACGAACCACCGTCAAGTGATTCCACCGGTCCATTGCCACCGGTCCCCTCTACCGATTGATTCGGCGAACGTTCACTCGCTTGTGGTGTCGTCGCTGCTGCCGTTGCTTGTTCCCTTTCCTTCGATTCCGCAACCTTCCCCCTGGCTGCGGCAGCAGCTATCGGCTCTTCCGGCGGTGCCACCAGCATCATGTTGACGGACACCAGCAGCGGAAAGGTGAGCTCCCGATCGAACACCACCAGCTGCGTTTCCTCGTTCTTCTCGAGCGATATCGACAGGATCGGGGACGTTTGCTGGTGCTTGATCTGGCGCAGCTCGTTCAGCGAGGCAAGCGAAACGCGCACCAGAAACTGGCGCGCCACCCGCAAGCTTAGCAGCCGCTCGTTCTCCGTCCGATGGTGGCGGCGGATGCGCAGCGAGCGCGTGTCGGACGAGAGCAGCAGATCCAGCCCAAAGTGGAACCCGGTCCAGCGCCACTTGTGCAGCACGTTCTCGTTCAGTATGCGGCCGCACCGGATGCACGATTCGAGGAAGACGCGATCCTCGCAGGCGATCGGTTTGTCCAGCGATTGGTCAATCGTTAGCACGTTCGTCCACTGCTGCATTAGCGGCTTGTGGAGCCATTCGATCGGAATGATGTTGTCCTGCCGCAGGACGCGAATGTCGACGTGATGGTTCAGGAGGTTGTGCAGTCGCAGCGCGCGGAAGACGCGTTCGTACGGGATGCCCTCGGCGGTGGCCAGGAACGGTACGGAGCTGGTGCGTTCGGCAAAGTATCGTTCTTTCGGGTGTTCCACGCCGTCCGTTGTTGATTCGTCGGGGAAGAGTTTTAGCGCCATCCAGTAGCGGAGTAGTGTGTAGACGGTGAACTCGGTTTGGACCACGTACAGGTCGGCACTGGAGACGAGTTGTTCCATCAGTTCGAAGCTGATTAGCCGGAGCCATTTCGGGGCACGGTGATAGAAGCTGAGCAGATTCACCAGCAACCAGCCGAACGTGGACTGTTTGACCATCTTCACGCCGTACTCGCAGGCAGCTTCGTAGTAGAGAACTGCGGTCTGGGGGGAAAATGAGATAAAAGTAATTTAGTGCAGGGTTTAGAGAAGCTCTGGAATGAAAAACCCTCCGAATTCTTACCTCCGCATTTGTCGTTTCCACCATCACCTCCGCACACCGATCGATCAGACTGTCCAGCTGAAACAGGGTGGCCGTTGCCAGCGTAGACACAATCACCTTCGGTTCCAGCACGACCTCATCCATGTACAGCGACCCAAACACCGAGTACAGCGATTCGATCGTAATTTTCGGATCAATAATCTCGATATGCACGTAGTCCTCGTCCGCCTCGCGCCACGACCCATTGAACATGCTGGCAAAGTACGGGCTCTGGCTTAGGTATACCTTGTGCAGGTGCCACTGCTTGCCGAGCGCGTGCACCGTAATGTCCGAGTTGCGTTCCTCCTTAAACAGCGCCTGATAGATGTACTTTGCCGTGGAAACTAGCTTTTTCCTGTGGGGGAAACAAGAGGCGAGGAAGATTTATTTACACCCTCCAGACTATGGATAGTGTTGCCCGCTGCCCTACCGTTTCGGTGTTTGCAGTGATTTATCCAGCAGATCACTTCCATCACCACTCTCGTCTGCGCTTTCGTCTTCACGCTTGCGTTTCCGGCCGCGCACCGATTGCGACACGCTGCCCAGCTTGTTCAGCACGTTGCCCATCGTTGTAGGGTCTCACGCGGGAATGGGCGTTGTCTTAATGGGGTTGAAGGTGAGGGGATGGGGGGGGGGGGGGGGGTCGTTAATGGGAAAGCAAACTGTGCTTGTGCTAGTGAAACTAAGCGCTCTATCCCTGTTCTGGAATGATCACTTCTATATCACTGTCTAGCGTTTCATCCGACGTTCCACCAGTGTGCACTTCATTTCAAGCTAAGATCGCCGTTCTTCTCGTCACTTTGGGCATGTGTTAATTGCAGCGTTTCACCCCCCTTCGCCAGTGACTGAAAATGGAAAACTGTAAGGAAGAAAAAGGTGTGAAAAATGGAAGCGAATAAGATGCACATTTGGTGAAGGTGTTTTGCATGTGTTAGGTATGTTGAAACCGGTCTATCTGCTGCTTGATTGCTTTGGAAGTATTGTACGTGTTTTTAATATTAGCTAAAATAAACTGTAACTTCACTAAACACTCGTATTACTATTTTTTCATCCCTTATATGCGTATAACAATAGGATTTAAATTCGAAGTAACTCCACACAGGCTTATTGGAAATTCCTATTAGATTTGCCCATAAAGTGTGTGTCGTTTCTCGTTCAGTTCAGTTAATTTCCAATAAGAAAAAAAAACAACAAGAAAGTTACACACAACTATAAGAACCCCTGTAAACCCCTGTATTCAGTAGCTTCTGGGGAATCGTTCCTTATTGCAATATTCTACCACTATTTCTTGGGAGCAAAGCACAGATTTTACACGCTTGTATTGTTAATTCTCATTTTCATACACGCAAAAACACTTTTGCCATGGTCCATATTCCAGACAGTTGTTGCTTACTTCATCCATAAATAAGCTTCTAAAATCACAAAAAAATACTCTCACATTACTAAGATGAAACACAATTCTTTTCTTTAAAGAAAATTCCTTTCTCACAAAACAAAAAACCAGTCAACCAGACATGCTGCAGTTTACGTCCACCCAAGACAACATACTTCCCGACGCACGCTGCTGCTGCACTAATAAACCAACTCCTGTTTCTTCGCTGGCGGGAGAGACAAACAAACAATACTGAAGTCATACCCGGACTGGTGATCACCGAACCGTGGCACCATTGATTTCCGTTCATAAAACCAACAAAAAACAAACCTCCCCACGAAACAAGTGCTAAAAATAAGCCCCAAAATCCAACGTGGGACATGTAGCGACGATCAACTTCACATTGCTTGCATTTACTTTTTTTTCTGGAGACGTTTGGAACATTTCAAAACGAGTGTTGTCCCGTTGCCATGGCGTCACATGAAGCTTCCCTCTTGCTATTGACACACACAAGCCACACAGGGTACGTACGCGCAGAATGATATTAAACCTTCCCAAGATGGAACGTTTCCCCAAAAGTGTGTTGGAATTCGTGAGGTTGCAAACAGAAAAAAGGCAGAAGAATTTGAAGTATTTGCAGCGAGAATTTTGCCTAGCGCAAAACCACAAAATAAAAAGGTAATCGATCGTTTTGCACATTCCCTAAGCACAGTGAATTTTAAATTCTAACAGATTGGGAATGATTTGGAGCTCGTTTGAACGTGTGTCGCATTATACAACCGGTCGATTATTAACATAATCAAACACACTCTTCTCTACCCACTTTGTCACTTTCTTCTTTCCGCCAGCCGGTGATGTCATAATCCCGCACGACACTTTTTCGACCATGCCCGTGAAGTCACTTTTTTGTTCAAATATCCACAAACTAGCAGCAACGACCAGCGGGGAAAAAATGAACTTCTCCAACACACGAATTGCCTCTCCTGATCTCAATGCCCACTTTGTTTGAATCGCCGTTCGGGCATGATGTCACCTGAGCGGTTCTTCTGTGTGAGCTTGGCTGCCCTCACTGTCCTGCGGGCTGTGTTTTTTCAAGCTTCAAACCTTAAACTAATCCTCTTCTATGCAACTGCTTCGGAATGATTTGTAAGTAGTACTGCACCAACACTGCATCGTGGCCATTGTTAACATTAGCGCCCTGCGTAAAACAAACAAAACTGTCCGCGCAAGACAATCTGTGACGTGCTGTGTGACTTTGTGTGTGTGTGTGTGAGTGAAGGCAATCCCCCCCACTACCTCAAAAGCATAACCGAACAATGGGTTTAAAGCACGCGCGCACACAGCACAGCACACTACTAGCATACATTTATGCTGGGCCATCGTTCACGTGCGGTGACGACCTCGACCCAACTTTCAAATGGGAAAAGGAAGGGGGTAGAGCCGTTCAAACCATTTTGGGATTCCACTGAGTAAAACGGGGGCTAGTGGTAAATGTCGTGGTGTGTTGTGGTTCTTTTTTGTAGAGAAACACAAACGTTTCCCTCCGCCTTATGCTTGATGGAGGCAGCAAAGATCAGCTGGGCAGTCCGGTTCAGGCGGTATGGCAGTGCTGGGGCGATTTTAGACCCCAAAAAGCGACCACGCTTATTGAGCAATGGAGCAAACCTCCGGTCGAACGTGATGAAAACGCTTCTCCAAAGAAAATAATATGCTACCCCCCGCCATCGAGAAACATACGTATGGGGCGGCGGTCGCACGGGATGATCGGATCGTGTGATGTCATCGCGCTCGCGCGCACTGCTAGTGTGGGTGTGCAACCCAGCCACCAGCCAAAGCGCATATGTACGTTCATTGGGAAGGGTGGGGAGATGCGATTCTATTTACACATGGCACTATGGAGCGTTTAACCGACGCATGACGGCATCCCCACCGTACCCGGACGCAGCTGGTCCGGGGAATTGGGTGTACGCATTGGTATGAAAATTGACGCCACCCTGCGTAGCCAGCGAGCCAGTCCGCTCGGAGCGCGATTGGTTAAATAATACCAGCCCCAGGCGTCACCGGGCAGCGGACTACTGGAGGAATTATTGCTGGCTGATTCACAAATTGCTTTGTTGTAATTCTCAGTCGTAGTTTCGCAGTAATGTTGGAGCGCTAAAATGGCAACGGAATCACATTACATGAGGGGGGACGCAGCTGGAAATGGATCGATTAAAGTAGGCAGCAGAATACAGAGTAGCGAGTGTTTGGTAGCGGTCTGGTTGGGAAGGGAAGGATGCATTTTTAGAATCTAGACGTTGCTAGGGGTAACAACAACGCGAAGGGGGCATAGATTTTGGAGTGACGATTAAAAATAGAACAACTGCTTGGAAGCGGAAAAACAGTTTGCATCGCATTGACACGGTTTGGAACTGGGTGCAGTTCGCTTCTGTTTCAAGCTAAATGTGATTTATGATCATTTACAGAAGGATGCAGCTCTGTTTGTTCTGTGTTCACTCAATCCATCCCCTTCAGCTCTTCATTTGGTGGACTTTTCCCCCTATTTGGCAGGAAATGCTGCCTCTCCCCTATTGAGCAGTGCAAGGTGCCGCGCGCCAAGGTTTGTGTCGCCCTCGTTTGCAATGAACTTATTCTATAACCATCTTTTACATCCTATCGCGCGAAGGCTTCCTCCCGAACCTTATCTGTCGGCTGAATGTCACACAGCTGGTGTGTGCGTTACTTACTGTGGGGCGTCCGACGGAACGACGATAGCACCCACAGATCATGCGATCGTGTTCCAATGGTCAATCTACGGGTCAAACGCACACAAACACCAATGCACTGGGGTTGAGAAAGTAATGTTTCACGGCTATTTTTCACGAAACACGATGCCCGAGCACGGGCTTTCCCTATGCTTTGCTAAATTCACACAGATCCACAACCAGATGCGTGTATCATCTGTTTGTACTTCCACTATTTCCGCCGTTCTAATAATAACGCGTGATGGGCCGTCAGAGAAGCGCGATTTCCTTTCACTTTCCCATGGCTGGGACACTGGCCTCCCCTCACTAAAACGAACACAAAGTTTTTGTTGAATTACAATATTTTAAACAATTTTTTAAACCATTCACTCGGCGGAGTGTTAGTTGCATACAAAGCGCAGCAGCAAAAGAGCGATGGGAAAAAGGGCTATTGATTGGTTCTCGAGAATTTCTGCACTTTGCGAGCGCTTTGTGACATCACTTTTGTTTACCTTTTCGCGGGGAAGCATAGACGAGCGTTTTGGGTGACGGAAATTACGTCGTAGTTTTCCACTATGCACCCCCACACCACCACACCACACGTTTTTCTAATTCTGTTTCGCACGGGGAAAAACGCTCGCACCGAGGACGTCCACTGCTCGCTATGCCAGGGGAAAGAATAACAAAACAAAACCAAACACACGATTGGGACAGTTGGTGCGCAACTGGACACGATCCGTTGACGTTTAAAATGTGACATTTCAACGGCTTTTTTTTAGACGAAAATAGAAGTGTTTTCTTGCGAATAATTCTATTTTCTTAAGCTTTTTCTTTAATTACAATGGTAATTTAAGGTATGTAGGAGTGGTAATGATGTACTGTAGGTTGATCATGCACAGTACGTTAGAATATTTCTATTTAAATGCATGTTTTTGATAACGTTTCCGATTGTTTCGTTTATAACAAGGTGGCGAGATGTTCGGCCTCGTATTGCGTTGGCAGATTTCAAACCAACTATCCCACTGTACGCTATTTTCTCATTTGCTTGTTGTACATTTCATTTAATTTCATATAATATACTGTGCTCTGCTCGGTGTTTTGAATGCCGACTTCAGGAAAGTCTTTTCTATGTCGATTTTGCATCTTTTAACGGTTGCCGTTGGTTTAAGGATAGATTTTGAAATCCGAATGAAGCCAAGCGCCAAAGCCATTTCAAATAATGAATGATGCCCTAAAAATAAACTAACAAGAACATCTTATCGATTCTTATGGAGCTGAAATATAAAAAAAGATTATGCATTTATAAATTATTACTTTCTCACAATTCTAATTGCCCCTTTGGTAGCACACACACACACACACACACACACACACATACACTGGAGAGAATAGATTTTCCTTTTTCCAAGTAGATAACACGAATTTATTGGGTATCCTAAACGAGCCTGTGCTTTCCTCTCCGACCGTTCACACCACGGAACCGATGAATGTTGTTCCGGTTCCGAATCAGTTTACATGGCTGCCAGCGGGGACAGGAGCAGATGGACACGATCTGGATTGGATGGATGGATAACCCCTCTACCGGGTGCGTGCGTGTGGACTTTTCTTCTTCGATTCTTCCTCAAAAAAGCACACCATCACATACACACGTACGCACACACACACACTACACAACTCGGAGTGCATCGCTGCCCCAGCTCGCCACACACTGCACCTCCAACACCGCCACCAGCCGCGTGCAAAAAAACGGCCGGAAATGACACACACCCGCACGCAGAAGATACATCCCCGCCGCGATAAACTCGTACTCTCTGACTTCTTTACTTCCGCCCACCGCCCGGTTCCATCGGAGTCTTCCCCTCTGTTCACAGTAGGTTGTTGCCTTAGAAACGGAGCTTCTGGAAGAACCACTTGTTCTTGCCGGTCTTGTGTCGCTCCTCGAACTTGCAGCGGATCTGGTTGCGGGCCTTCTTCCGCTTGGCCGGATCCTTCATGTCAGCCACGCTGTATTTGCTGTCCAGGTTCACGTCTGGCACGCTGTAGCGCGTCGGCATCAGATGGTTGTAGTTCAGCATCTGGGAAGAGAAAAAGCGGGGTGAGATGATAAAACCGGGTGTCATTAAAGACCAACAGCAGCACGTCGCCACTTCCATCGGGTGTGTCGTGCTGTGTTCCCTTACCTTGATGAAGGGCTTGATCTTGCAACGCTTGTGGATGCGATCCTTGCTCATGTTTCGCGTCACACGTCGCGGGTAGCGATCGATGCCGGCAACGAGGGCCTGGCCGAACTGCTTGTCCGACGTGCCGTCATCGAACGTCTTCATGATGATAGCCTTGCGACCGGCGTACCGTCCACCGAGGACGAGTACCACCTTACCAGATTTCATAATCTTACCCATTTTGGCCTGCCGGAGCGGGGGAAGAACAATGACAATGTGGTTATTAACAAAACAATTCTCTAAATCCAAACACCGCTTTCTGCGCGCCGAAAATCGAGTGAGCAAAAGGAAGCGAAACGGGAACACGCGTTTGCCGACGACACGAGTGCAACCACCACAAACAACCCCCAACAACACACGCACCACACCACCAGCAGCAGCAGCAGCCGCACACCCGAGGGCACACACCGCATTTCCGTCTTGGTACGGTTTCACGCACAATTTCGACAAAAGTTGCTTTTTTCTTCATCGGTGTCGGTGGGCACATGCCGCCGCTTCCATTTGCGCTTCATTTTCACTCGATTTTCCGGCACTTTGATGCGGTTTTGTACGCCTATTTTACCTACTTAGTGAAATGTGTTTCACTGGCACTGATGGCCGACCGGAAAAAGAACCCGAAAGAGACGGCACACGCTGACGTTTGCTTTTCGCCGGTTTCGCCCGGAAATTACAAACTCGCCTACCGGGTGCGCTGTCAGCCCGTTTGACAGCTGTGCTGCGGCGAAGTTGTAGCACAGTTTGCGAAAGGGATATTTAAATTGGTCGTTACAAACTGTGCAATTATACGGTTTTGCATTTTGAGCTGCATCATTCCATTCCAAAATTATGTAATATCTGACTATCAAATCTTATTAAAGGCATATGGTTGCAAGCAATAAATGTCACGACCATGTGACTGACCAAGAGTTGGTTGCACACCACGTCACCAAGCATGTGATGGTCGTATCAACTGTTTGAGTCTCATCTCTGATCATCACGGCAGAGATGATCACGCTGACATTATTTTGTATCGGCCGGAATTTGTCATGACTATGTCAGAGACATTTTGTAAAACTGCTCACAGGTAAAAAAAAGTCATGACAAAGTGACTGACTAAACCGTTGGTTGCTAAAATGCTACGAAGCATCACATTGATCAAAAATGCCATGAAGCAACAAGCATTGAACACACCAATCGTTTTGAGTATCACCTATGATTTTCACAAATGATTACGTGACGCTGACATGGGCATTGTTTCAGAGTCAGATTTTTTCATGTCATTGACAGTGACATTTTGCAGCACTGGCGTTGAGTCATCGATGGACGGTCCGTGATATTTGATTGTATTTCAATCATTTATTTGTCTTCCTATTTTTACAAAATCCATACATTTATTTCTAGCTATTGTTAATTCATGAAAATCACTCAAATTTACACCAAACCTGGAAAGGTTATTCCACTATAAATGGTTCCTATAATATTGCCGTTGCCGTTAACATTAATTAACACACTGAAAAGGACACTGATTGCTGCTGCTGCTGCTGATGCGACTTCCAAACGTATTAAAGCGCAACGTTCGAATAATCCGGCTCGTTTTCACCCCGCACGTACACCGGCCCATGCTTGGCCATGTACTTCTTGATGAACTCGCGCGCCTTCGTCTTAACGGAGTCCGTCACCTCCAGCTCGTGCACGGTGTTGTCGCAGTGTTTCAGCTCCTTCAGCATGACGAAATGCGTTAACTGAAAGAAATAGGAAAGCCAAACCAAATTAAAAAAAAATATCTTTCACCGAGCATCACCATCCAAGTTTCCTTACCTTGCGTGCGAGATGCTTGAAATCGTCCGTATTGGTAATGCGGCCGAGCGGGCAGCTATCCTTCCGATAGCTGCTCAAATGCTGCACAATCACGCCCGCTATGTCGACGCGGAACTTTTCCTTAATTTTCTTCGCCTCCTCGCTGTTCAGATCGCCCTTGCTTGACTTCTTGCGCTTAGCAAGCTTTGCCGTTGCCATGGCTGAGCTTCCACCGCCGTCTGCTGCGCTCTGCTGTGCTGGCGTGGCCGCAGGCCCACCTGTTCCGCTTCCTCCAGCAACGGCCGCACCACCACCACCAGTCTCACCCGTCATTTCTTCGGCCGTTTTACGCTTCTTGCCCAACCGTTGCTGCACCTTCTTCCACTCCTCGTACGGGGAGATCTTTTTCTTCTTGTTCAGTATATCCAGCTCGTCCACGATGCACTTATCCTCCACGATCTTGTGCGACACGACCAGATCATCGTCCATGAGGGACGCATCGCCGGTACCACCGACGCCAACACCCCCCATGCCGCCACTACCTGCCCCATCCGTGGCGGTGGCATTCGCCGCTAGCGACGGCTTATCCAGCAGCGGACCGCCGAACGGATTGTCGGCCAGCGTTTTGGAGAACATGCTGCGGGCGCGCAGCCGCTTCGCTTCCTCCTTGCGCTTGCGCAGCTTTTCCTTCGTCTCCTTGTACCGCTTCATCTCCATCTGGCCGTACTGCTTGTCCTCCTCGGTGCGGGGCTGCAGGGACGAGATTGAAGAAAGTAAACATTAATCTGTTGCGCGTCGGACCGATCGCACTGATCACACCGGCCACTTACACTTATAATGCGTGCCTGCACCAGCTTCAGGCTGTGCTTGCGTTTGCGCCGCGGAAGCAGCTGCTGCAGGGTGGTGGCCTCATCCACTGCCGCGGTGGTCGCGTTGGCCGACTCGCCAAAGATTTCCTCTAGCGTTAGCATCTGCGGTGAACCCGTTTCGCCCGTTTCGCGCTTCACCGGCGCCTTCGACATGTCGTCATTCATGTCGTCCGGTTTGGCCAACACGTCATCTGCGTGTGTTTTAGGGAAAACGAAATCAAAATTAGCATATGTGTCCACCTAAACCCCCCCCCCCCCCCCTGGGATTTCCCATTCCCCTTACCCAAATTAAAGCTCGACTGCTGTTTGCGCTTCTTCTTGAGCAGTTGCTCGAACTGTGCCGCCAGCTCCTCCTCACTCGTGTCGCACGTATCGGTCGTGCTCGAGTCTGAGCTGAGCGAAATGTCCTCGTCGTCGGCCACCACCGCCGCCCGGCTGGCGCCCGGCTTCCTCGGCGGTTCCCACTGCGGGATGCGCTCCTTCACGTGGTAGTAGTACAGCCGGCCGCGCTCGTCAAGCGCGAAGCGCCAGTACGGCGGTAGCTTCATCGCCGGCAGCTCGTAATCGTCCGGATTGGTCGACATCGGCGGCGGTTGAATTTTGAAGTACGCATGGCTCGGCGGCGTCGGCAGGAGGCGATCGTCCTCCGAGAAGTATTCGCCCGTCGCCGGGTTCATGCGCACCGGGATGTCCATCGGGGCGGTGAGATGCGGGTTCAGCCCGAACCGCAGGCACGCGTTCTCGTGCATCAGCCACATCTCCTTCTTGCGCCGCTCGGCCTCCTCGTGGGCGACCTTCATCTCGAACAGGTGGCGCCGCTGCTGCTTGGAAAGGTTGTCCTGCTTCAGCGGCGCATACCCACCGACACCGGCCAGCCCGCCGGGCGGCGGGCGCTTCAGCTTCCCGCCCAGCCCACCCCCGTACGGTGCGTCGCGATCGTCCAGCGAACGGCGCCGCTTGGGCTCACCGCTGCCGCGCACGAAGCCACGACTGTCGCCCCAGCCACGGCCGTCCCGGTGCCGGTGGTGCTGCTTTTCCTCCTTCTCGTCGTCATTTTCCAACCCAATCGCCTGGTACCGCATGTCCGCCTCCCGCTCGTGCTCCTTCATCTGCTCGATGCGCTCCTTCTTCGGGATGCGGAACACCTCCTTCAGGTTCATCCAGCTGATGAGCAGCTTGCAGGAAAGGATGCGTATCTGCGTGCCGAGCCGCTGCTCCTCCGGTGCGTTCTCGTCCTCTGGCTCGGGGATCTGGATGTCTGACGGTAGTACGCTTGCGGTGAGCGAATCCGTTGAGAGTGTTGTGGTTGCTGTCGCCGCTGCTGCTGCTGCTGCTGCTGCTGCTGCTGCCGCTGCCGCTGCTGCCTTCTCCTTGTTTTCCACCTCCTTACTGTCGCACGTGCTGATGATCTCCTTCAGCTTACCCAGGTCGGCCAGCTTGAGCAGTGCCGGCATGTTCTTCAGCACCTCCATGCTTCCCAGCCCGAGCAGATCCTTCTTGGCCGCTACCTGTTGCTGCTGCCGCTCCGTTGCCGGCTGGCTGCTGCTATCACTTCCCGCCCCATTGCTATCGCTCGGCGAGCTGGTGCGCGACGACACTTCCTTTTCCGCCTTCTCACCACCCGCTGCTGGCGGAGGCGGTGGCAGCTGTGGTTGTTGCTCTTCCTTCGGCACAGCGGTCGGACCCGGGACGACTTCCTTCTGTTGTTTGCCCTTCTCCACCCGGGCCCACTTTTCCACCGTGTGCAGTATTTTGCTGTCCTTCAGCATCGTTTTGTTCGAGATTGGCAGCCGGTCGAGCGTGTCCAGGATTTGGATGCGGAACTTGAGGTCCTCGATCGATTCGGTCGACTCGCAGATCCATCCGTACAGCAGCCGCAGTCCGTGGTAGTCGAGGAAGAGCCGGCGGCAGGGAAGCTCCCCACTCTGCAGCAGGGTCAGCAGTCGGCTGCGTGATTTGATGTCCTTCGCGCGCACCATCAGCCGGGACAGTTTGAGTGTGTGCGCTTGGTTTTTCAGTCCCGTCTTGAGCAGATTGTTGATCTCTTCGTCCAGGTCGGGATCTTCGTGAATTTCCAACCGTCGCTGCTTGCGTCCCGTTGTGCGCTTCTTGCGTGTTTTCTTAACCTTCGTCGGTGCCATTGGCGCGGCATCCGATTTGCCACCTTCCGGCCGATCGCCAGCCCCTGCGGCCGCCGTCGCCCCCGCCAATGCAGCACCCTTCGCCGCTTTACCAACGCCCAGTTGGGCCGATTGCTGCACCGAGGCCGCCGTCTCCGCCAGATCAACCTTCTCACCACCCGCCTCCTCCTCCTCACTCTCTTCCTCCTCCTCTTCCTCTCCCTCCTCCTCGTCCTCATCCTCCTCCTCCTCATCTTCCTCCTCAAACTCGGAATCCCGGCCCTCGCCGGTCGGTTTCGCCCCGATCCACCCGCGGCAGCTTTCCGCCTCGCAGTAGCACTTCTGCGCCTTCCGCCCGTACCGCTGGAACTGGTAGTCGAACGTAATTTCCTCCCCCGGCAGTATGTACTTCGTGCTGAAAAACCCAATCCGCAGCTCCCCGTTCACCGTCCACTTTTGCGTTTCCGCGTTCGGGTCGCACGAGTGGTTGATGAAGCGCGAAATGTTGCCCTTGGTCGTCGCGTCGATAATGCCATCGCTCCGCAGTGCCATGAAGTAGTAGTGCTTGTTCTTTTCCCGCGAGTACGCCTCTGCCCGCTCGTCGAACTGCGCGCTGTTCAGCACCTCGCCCACGTACTCCATGATGAACTCGCCCGGCGCGATCGCGCTGCTCGCCTGTATGCCGAAGCCCTTCTTCTCCGTCCGGAACACCTGGCAGTGGGCGTACTCCTGCCGCTGGAACCGTCGGTTCGTGCACCGATCACCGACCGTGCAGCGCGAGCCACACTCGATCATGAGCAGCCGGTTGAGACAGTCCTCGCCGCACCCGTGCTCACCACGCTCAATTTCCTCGTGCGTCAGGAAGCAATCGCACGTCATCTTCTTCGCCTCCCTGCTCACGATCCGGTCGCTGTGGTAGATGTTCTCGCGGATCGTTTCGAACCGGCTCAGCTTTTCCTCCATGTCGCGCAGATACTCCTCCGACAGCTCCACGTTCGCGCTATCGCCCTCGTTAGCGATGACGGGCCAGGCGGGGCCGCTTGCACCCGCCGCACCCTGCAGATGGCCGCCCGGCTGCATGGCCATCTCGCCCGCCGAATAGCCGCCCGCCAGCGCTTCCGCAGTGCCGTAGGCATCGCCCGCCGCGCCGGACGATTTTTTCATCAGTTTGTCCCTGTCGCGCACCAGCCCGTGGCCGCTGGTCCGCTGCTTCTGCGAGCTGATCGTCTTGATGCGGGTCGAACGGCGAATGACGCCATCGTCGATGTAGCTCTCCACCAGCCGTACCATATCGACGCGCTGCGAGTCACGATCCTCATCGCGTGCTTCCTCCACCGACGGAACGGACGAAGGTGGGATAACCGCGCTGCTGCCGCCTCCGCTACTTGCCGGATCCGGTTCATCGCAGGACATTAGATCGTACGGTGTGCTGGCACCGCTCCGCACGCCGGAATCGTCCTCGGACGGGAAGCCGCTGCTGCATCGGGACGGGGCGGAAAGGCCCTCACTGTCCGATAGGCCGGCCACCGATTCGGAACGTAGCGTTTCCGCGTCACTAAACGCTTCTTCCTCCTTCAGCTCGGTAAGCTGTTGCGTCTCCGGTTTGGGTTCCATCGGAGGGACAGCATCAACGGTGGCTGGAGGTTCCTCTTTTACGGGGAGTTGCGTTGGCAACTCGGCAACCTTTGTTTGGACAACCTCAGAGACGTGGATCTCCTCCTCTTTTGGAGTGACTTCGAGTGGTTCCGGAGGTTGTTGTGGTGGTGGTGCCGGCAGCTCCGCCTCAACGCACTCCTCCATTTTGTACATCTTGAGCGACGCTTTCGTTACGATCCTCGGCGCTTCGGGGGAAGCTTTGATCGGCTCCGCGGGTTCCTGCTCAACCGGCGGACATTCCGGAACATTCCTCGTATCAACCGGCTGTTCCTCGATCTTCTTCTGAAGGCTCTCCGTAACGATCGGCTTCTCCATCGGTTTTTCCTCCACCGCTTCAACGCTCTTCGGTTTGGACGAATCTCGCCTGGAGTCCTTCGTTTTGGACGATTTCTTCACTATCGAACGATCGCGATTCGTTTCCTCCTGCAGAAAGCTGCCGCCCGCACTGACGCTCTTCCGACCGGTGCGTTCCTTTTCCCCACCCTCGCCACGATCGCGTTGTTGCTTCTCCTCTTCCTTTTCTTTGGGGCGGCTCGAGCGATGGCCGCTTGTGTCCAGCCGACGTGCGGTCGCTCCCTCATGCGAGGACGATGATTTCGAGCTCTTGTGCTTGCTGCTGCCACTGCCGCTGCTATGCCGACTGTGTTCCTTCGTCCGGTGGGAGGAAGATGACGAAGAGGAATCATCCCGGTCCTTCGTTTCCGCTCGGCGGCGCGATTCATCGTGCGGTGCTTTCGTGCGCGATATTGGCTGCAGCTCCAACGCTTTCATCTCCGACTCGAAACACTTTTTAGGCTTATCCGGTCGGGGTGGAATTGCCGACGGACGTTTCTTGCTACTGGAAGGGATGGAGCTTTCCGCGGGGACGATCTTTTCTTTCCCTTCTGCCGCAGTAGCAACGTCGGACGATCGTTTATCCGCTTCCTTTCCTTTTCGTAACTTTTCCTTCTCATCGCTTGCCATCGTGCCTGATGGCACGTGTTGATCACGCTCCGTGCCAGCTGACGACATGCGATCCAAACTAAGCTTCCGATCGTCTTTCACACGCACTGCCCCATCACTTACCGCGCGTTTCTCGTGCCGTTCATCACCCATGGGCCGATCTTTCGACTGTGTTCGCTTGCGCATCTCCTCCTCCAATCGTTTCCGCTCCTTTTTACGCTGCTCCCCCCGCGAGCGATCCTCGTCGGGGGTGGACTTTTCCGACGCACGATACTTGTCCCGGCTCGAGGGCGATTCTTTGGGCGGTCGCTCTTTGCTAGATCCTTTGCGCGAGCCGCCCGAATCGGTCAGCTTCGTGTCCTGGTCTCGCTTTTCTTTTCTCGGCGGTGTTTCGACGATTTGCTTCGGCGGGGGTGCAGGATCTTCCCGATCGGGCTTTTCTGTCTCGACGGAAGCGTTCAGCTCGGGTGGTGCAATTGTTGGCTCTGTTGGGGGATTTGTTTGTTCGGTTGCTTTGTTCGTGGCAGTGTCTGTCGGAGTGTCCTTTTGTGTTGGTTCATCGTGGGGAAGTTCTTCAGGCTGATCAGGTTTGCTGTCTGACGGAATTGGTTCAACGGGAGCTGGTTGTTCTTCGACACAAATCTCAACTGTAGCTGTTTCTACCTCACAAACTGGCTCAACAGGCGTTTCCACTACCATTGGTGTTGGTTTCTCTTCTGTTGGTTGTTCTGCAGAATCCATTTTGTCTGGAATTTCCTCCACTTCCTTAGGAGCAACTTCAGCTTGAACTTCAGCTTGAACTTCAGGTTCAGTTGCAACTTCTTCAGGCTGTTCCACTTTCTCCTCCACTACTTCTTCCATCATTGCGCTTTCCGGTGCCGTCTCTTCCACGTGTTCCATCGCGACTTCCACGACTTCAGCAGACTCTTCCAATGGTTTCGCTACAGATTCCTCTTCCTTCTCACGCTCTCCTTCCACCGAATCGTTCATCATTTCGTCACCACCCTCCATCACACCTCTGGCTGCTCCTCTTCCCCTTCCGCCCCGACCTCCGCGGCTTCCACGGCCACCGCGACTGCCCCGTCCGCCACGCGATCCACGCCCACCGCGGCTACCACGACCACCTCGACTGCCCCGGCCGGATGTCGGCCGCTCCGGCGCATCGATAATGATCTCATCGGCCTGCAGCACTATCACATCCTCATCGTCAACGACCGGTTCGGGCGCAACCATTTCCGCTTCGACAGTGCTCGGTTCCAGCGCCGCATTTACATGGGAGGGCGTTTTGTACGACCGTCTAATAAACGTAGACCCGGCCGGCCGTTCCGGAGTACTGCCCACCGCGGCCACCTTTGGCTTTCTACCCCTCGTCCCGCTGCCCATGATGGGTGGCCCACTCTCCACCAGCTCCTGGGAGCTCGAGCTGTGTATGCTGTCATCGTCCCCGAACACCGTTCCATCGATCCGAAGCGAAATCAGCGAATTGTTTCGCTCCTCCGGCCGGGGCAGCTGTATCGTTTCGTCGCACGGATCGACCCCCGCAATGTCCAGGATGCTGGTGCCGACCAGTTTCTTCTTTCTGCCCCGCTTTGCCCCAGTCGATCCGCCACGTACCGCCGCTGTGCTGCTGGGTGGTGGTGCCTCCTTCACTGGCGTTTCGTACGACGCTGCCGGGAGCGAGGTTCGCTGCTGTTTGCTCGTGCCGGGCTGCAACATGCCACTGCCGATCGTGCCCGCCACCCGGCGAGGCGATTTGCCGCTAGAGTACGTGCGCACCGGCTGCTGGGCAAAGAAATACGTCGATAAATCGAATGATGTGCTTGCGGCGTGCGGAACCCAGCCGGACGAGTACGTTACCTGATTCATCGGCAGCGGTGCGTCCACGACAAAGTCGCGGAACTTGTTCGTCGCCTTTACCTGCCGTTTGGATTTGCGCGTGCCAGCCCCACTATCCGCCACCTCCGGCTCATCCTCGATGTACACCACCGTTGTTTCCCCGTCCACCAGCAGCGTCCCGCTCGCGTTCCCTACCAGCGTTTCCTCCGTCACGACGATCGTCTCACCGTCGATCGTTTGACAGTCCAGCAGTTGCACCTCATCCGCCAGCTCCTCCTCCTCCTCCTGCTGCACCACAACCGAGTCGTCGCCGGGAGCACCCTCGAGCGATTTGCTCGTTTCATCGTCCAATATTTCTATCATCTCCACCATCTCACCGTCAGCGTACGATGATTCCTCTACCGGCGGCGGAGAATTGACACCCAGCGATGATGCACCCCTGCCGCGACCACCCCGTCCTCGTCCAGCACCCCGACCAGCGCCTCGACCCCGCTTACGGCCACGTCCAACGCTGGCCACCAGCATTTCCTGTACCGGCGTGACCGAGGCCGACCGTCCCCCGCTGTCGCTGCTGCGGCTGCGACTGTCGGACGATTCGTCCGCCAGCTCCGTCACTCTTCCGCCGGCCGACATCTTGCTTCCCGTGCCGCGCTTACGTCCCATCGCTGTGGATTGTTGGCCGTCGGGCTGGCCCTACGTTTGATTGTTTTGCTGAAAAGGGCTTTAATCTACACACCAACGAGCGAAGCTTACACGCGAAAAGACCAGTGGCGCGGTCTCGTCCTACGACATGATTATTTAATCTTGCCACTAGGAACTGCGATATGTGCTCGATCTCTTTTGCCGCTTCTTGGAACTTCTTCTTCCTCTTCTTTCTAATGTTTGAAGGGTCCGCGAGATAATTAGAAAAAAACGTAAACACAACAAACAAACCTTCAAAAGTGCTGAATTCGAACCGGCGCACTGACAGCTGTCAATGTCGCTTTGCTAGACAGGGGTGTCAAACTGCTGCGGTTTTCTCGTTAAAAATGCAAAATTAAATAAAGATATTCATTTTTAAAACATAGCATGAGCTTTTTCAAATAATTTTTCAGATGAAAGTGGATTAATAATAAAGAAAAAGATACTTGTTAATAAATTAATGCAAATAATTCAGCAGAATGAGCCTGCGCACGTGCTCCGCTAGGGGAATGTTTACGTTCCGTTCGGGTCTGTCAAACTATTCAGCACATATCGCACCGAACGAAGTGGGCAAAAGAGGCAACACAAAAACAACCAAAACCACCCTAAAGAAGTGCAAGAAGGAGAAGCAGAAGCAGAAATAGTGCACAAGGGTGAAAAGTGGTAGAAAAAGTGGGGCGCCTCTCACACAGTGACGTAAACACTACGCGCGCGGTGCCGTCTTGGTGTGCACCTTCTGACCGCGATCGGGTTACGCACTCACACACACCGACCGACTGACGGCATTGTGGTAATCACGGAACTCGGCCCTTGCAAATGCAAAGGCATGTCCTTCCGGTGCAGACCAATTAGCAGCTCGGGACAGAACCAATCGAGACATGTGATAATAATGTGCCGCGTGTGAAGAAAAACGGGATACTTTTCTCCCTTGCTACAAAAAGCCAGTGCCACACGGGAATCGAAATCGGGACCAATCAAACAAAAACACACGCAAGGAAGAGAAAGTGCCAGTACGGGGGAACAGCCAGTCAGTGTGTTGGCGTGTGTGTTTGTGCAGTGTTTATTTTTAATTGCCCTAAAGTCCTTTTCGTTTTGATGTTTTGTTCGTGAAAATATTGTTCGCTCGACGGTGCTAACACTACGATCCCGAGGCGTGATAAATGGCTCGGTTAAGATAACACACGCACGCGTGAGGCAAGAGCGGTTGGGAGCAGTGGTGAAACGCCAGCAAAGTTAAGCAACACACCACTCTCTCACACACATACACGGAAAGTGGCGCACCTAATCCACAGCAGCAAAAAAGCCCGCGGAACGAATTAACGAACGATCTCAGGTTGCTTTGATAAAAAGCAAAACGAAGTTGGATTTTGCTGCACGACCACGAACACAGACCCCGATCCCGCCAAGATGAGCGTCTCCAAGTATCTTCCCATTCATGTATCCACCTCACAGAAGGTAATTTGTAACGACTGGTGCTATTCCTACGATCATGATTTTAGCAAATTAATCCTTCTCCCCTCCTTTTAGATCATTATCCTATCCGTATCGGCTGGCGTGGCTCTGCTGGGCGCTCTTGCCGCGTACCTTGGCCGGCGGAGAACGCCGCTCCCGCAGCAGCGCCGGATACGCAAGCCCGGCAACAGACGAACGCGCAACAGTGTCCGCAGCCCGAACGATATCATGTCGGTGGCCGGCTCGAAAGTGTCCGCCCGCTCGTACAGTCCCAGCGGGTCCGTGCATGCCATCTCCGACCGCATGTCGCTCGCGTCCGGGTCGCTAGTGGCCGCCGGAGGTCCGGTCGCAGCGATGGGCACCGTCTCGCTGCTCGGAAACACAACGCCCCTTACCCCGCAGCAGCTCGGCGTGATGGGCATGGAGGCGCTCGAAAACGTGGTCAGCTACTGGGAGGACGCCCTGACCGGGCGCAACGATGCGGACATCATCCCGGGCCGGGCCGCAAACGTCGATCAGGACGAGTTTTGTCGCGAGCTGCAGAACCTGCTGGACGCTGCCTACAACCTGCAGGAGCAGGGTGAGCTGCTCTTCCTGGACGAACGATCCGTGCTCTACCGGGACGATGAGCGGAAAGCCATTACCGGGGCGGAGCACGGCCTCACGAACGGGCACCGGTCCGGGTCGGATCCGAACTTCGATTCGGCGGAAAGCTTCGCGTCCGCCCTGGACCAGGTGGCCGATCTGCGCGAGTTCGACGACACGGAATCGTTCATGGATCTGGAACGGTATCCGCTGTACTCGAGCGCGCTCGAAACGATGGACGACCAGCAGATACCGTACCGGACGCTGCGCACCGACATGGTCGGCTGTGCGTCCGACACCGAGTACCTGGCGAAGCTGCACTGCATACGGCTGGCCTTTAAGCTGCTGTTCAAGGTAATTCGCGCGATTCGCTCGGAACGCCTTAGTGGGGATTGATTTTAAAAGCAACATTCTCTCTAAAACCCCTTTCTTTAGGATCCCAAAAATGGACGCTGGGTAGCGGACACCGGCCGGCAGATACTGACCGATCTGCTCTGCCTGGGCGATAAGGATCCGAAGGATTTCCTCGTCGCGTACGAATCGATGCTAGAATTTCTGCAAAACCCCAACAACTGGGTCGACATCGAGCTGGAGCTGGAATCGCGCAACGTCAAAGCGATGACGTTCTACGACGTGGTGCTGGACTTTATCATACTGGACGCGTTCCGGGATCTCGACGCGCCGCCCAACAGCGTGCTGGCCGTCATCAACAATCGCTTCCTGTCGAACGGGTTCAAGGAGTCGGCACTCGCGACCGCCGTCTGGTCGGTGCTGAAGGCGAAAAAGCGCATGCTCAAGTTCCCGAACGGCTTCATGTCGCACTTCTACTGCATCACCGAGCAGCTGTCCCCGCTGATGGTGTGGGGTTTCTTCGGGCCGAACGAAAACCTGAAGGACGTGTGCCAGTACTTCAAGGACGAGACGATCGGCTTCCTGTGCGACATCTACAGCTTCCAGAAGTGCCGGTACACCACGGTGGAGGAGCTGGCGGAGGACATACTGGAGAATATGCGCAAGCGAGTGAACAACATAGGCGTCAAGTTCAATCAGTAGTGATCGATCGATCAATTGTGTTTTGTCCTGTTATTTTTTTCGCTACTAATTTATTCCATCCCTTCGGGGTGGAGCTCTTAAAGATAAGGGAATTTGTCTTTCTTTCTTTCTTTTGGTGTGACGATCACCTTAAATTTCCATAAGAACAAAGCGGGCGACCACTTGTGTGGTATGCGTATGTGGTGGTGTTGGTGCATCGGGCGACGAGAACATGGTCAGAGCAAGCGGGTAGATTTAGTACAACAAACTATAACATAAGCACCATTTAAGAAGCAGGGGGCATTAAGGGGGGTGGAAGGTGGGGACTGTAACAAAGTTGTTTCAAATGCACACCACATGGGCACAACACCACAAATACACCAAGGGTGTTGTCGGAGGCTATAAAGACAGCTAAGCGCGTAGGGAAATAGCTTTAATGAGTTGAAGAATAAATTTGCGCATCAAAAAAGCCGCATTATTTTTTCCTTTTTTGTCCATTACTTTTGTGCGATGTTGACTGGCGGATCAAATCCGGGAGTTGATGCCGAAAAATCTCCACGTCTTTCTGTTGCCTAGGGTATGATCAGGTTAATCATGGCTCTTTTGTCCATGGGGACAGCTTTAAAGGTCTTTACAGGCCGGGTTTTCCGGTATTCCAGTGTATTTGTGCTATTCCACCTAACAACATGCCCGTCGTGGGTTCAAGCCTCGCATGAACCGTCTCCCGGTAGCAAAACAAACTATCCGGCTGCGTGGTACTTGCCAAGAAGTCCCGAAAGCCTGTATAGGCCGTCATGACCACGTAGGTTGCTACGCCAAGAAGGAGAATAATGAGCAGCTCACGCTCTATGAATCTTTGGAGATGTATGAATCTCTTGAAATTCATGTATTTCTAGAGATTCGTGAATTTTCCGAATTATATAAATCTTTTGAAATGCATCAATCTTTGCAACCGAGATTCAGATTTATTGAATCATTTCAAAGATTCATTCCGATTCATGAATCTGAATCAGATTTACCCAAATCTAACTGGGTTGAGCTAGGCCGGTTGTAGCCTTTCCATTGGGAACGTGATCAATTGGTTTACCTCTAGCAGAACAGACAGTCCAATGATTCATTATGAGGCGTTAATGAGAAATGGAACATGTAATTATGCACGAAGAATCCTATCGTTAAGAAGAATTTGCACAGGGTGCAGACAAACTGGTTAATCGGTTGCTTCTTCCTGGCAGGCACCGCGATTTCGATATTGTTACCGATACAGATTTTGACCTGAGTTAGGTAAAGATTTGCCTTATTACATAAGCTTTTCTATGTATATCGGCAAACCCAGAATCGTCTGCAGTATTTATAGGTAGACTTACGACCTACGACTTACCCAAAATTCCGATAGCCTTCTCTAGAGCCAAGGGAAATCGATCGAAGGATTCCTTAATTTTTTTTTCAACCATTTTCACCTTGACGCAACTTGATGGTGTTTTCGTAAAACCTTTGTGTTAATATTAATTCACAATTGGTAAGCGCTATTCATAAATTTCTTCAACAAATGTCATCTTCAACTCTAAAAAAGACAAAAAAACTAATTGTTTAGTTGTTATTTGGAATAAATCATGCCGCCGTTCAGCGACCTGCACAAAGCAGCTTCATTTAACATTTTGTGACCAATGAGTAATTAAAATTAATAGATTGCGATTAAATAAATATTCACGTTTTTTAGTTGTTTTTTTTTTCACACGGACGAAAACAAAGCATCATTGCAGTATGAGGGGTGGAATAATTGTGACGAAGCATTCTTACCACACAGCAGACACAGCTTACGAGAGAATGAACTATCTTCTACACCGGAGGCACGCACAGCCTACTTAATCATCTGCTGCAGTTTGGTCATGCGTTCCTCGAGCTTCTTCACCTCCTTGTTGACGTTTTCCAGGTTCTGCGCGAATGCTTCCTGCACGCCGGTGAGCAGCGTCTTGTTGGCGGCCACCCCATTCAGGATGGAGGCTTGTGTGGTTTCCAGCTCCGCGAACAGCTTGCTAAAGTTGGTAGCTGTGAGGGGACAACGATTAATAAGATCCTTTTTTCAATTAAAAACACGACGTCTTACCATATTTGTGCAACGATTCCAGCGTCAGCATACGGTTCAATATGTCGGGCAGGACCTGTACGATCGGTTCGGTGCTTTTTGCGATTTCATAAAGCTCCAAGATCTAGAAAGAAAAGAAAGAATTACCATCAAACAAACGGAAAGATAACGTAAAATGCAATTTTACCTTCTGCTCCCGGTTCGGATCTTGCCCCGTGGCGTTCGATTTCTCCTGTATGCTGTTCATCTGCTGCAGCAGATTGTTCAGCCGCTGCTCGATCGTGTCCAGCTGGGACGGTTGCAGCAGTGCCGCCTTGGCCGATATGTTTTGCACAGCCTCGATCAAATTGCCCGTCCCGGTCGTGCCCGCCAGCCGGCTGATGCGTTCCGGTTTCGCACCCACCGCCACCTCCAGCTGGTGCAGCCGATGTTCCAGCTGTGCCACGCGCGCACTCTGCACCAGCTCGTTCGCGACCGCCTTCGGATCGCTGCTCGACACCGCGCCCGTCTTCCTGTACTCCTCGATCTGCGCAATCAGTTTCTTCGCTTCCGCATCGCCCCCGCCAGCACCACCGGCCACCACCTCGCTGCCGATCACCTGCTCCAGCTTCAGGCTTTCCAGCACCTTCTTGGCCGTGCTGACCACCCCGAACACCGTCTCGTGGGAAGCTTTCTCTTCCGCCGTGCGGCCCGTGTCCGCCCGGGACGCTTCGATCTCCTCCATCAGCTCGTTCATTTCGCACTTCAGCCGGTGGCAGCGCTGCAGCGGCGTTTCCCGCTCACCCTCACCCGCCAGCTCGTAGTCCAGGCTGCGGGCGTCATAGCCGAGCCGATTCTTCCGCCCGATCCCGTCGGAAAAGTCCACCTCGCCGGTCAGATACTTGCCGCGGAACTTGCCGATCGAGTCCTTGGTGGAGATGTGCAGCCGCTCGATCGCATCGTTCACCGGCTCGTCCTCGTCGTAGTCCGACGTTTCCGCTTCGTTCACGTCCGGAGTTTCGTAGACGTCCGGTTGGTCGTGTGCCTGAAAGGAAGAGGACATCAGTGGGCAGTCGGGTTATGTGTTTCTGTTTGCCCAGCATTTGTTGAAAAGCTAATCTTTCAATACTCACGATGTAAGGCAAATATTGGAATTTCGGATCTGCCATTATTTATTACTCGCTGTTTTTTCAGTTACAGCCACACGAAAAAGGCGAATTTTATTTACACTGATGAACGGTGTACGTGAAATTGTGGACAGTGGATGACATCACTCCGGGAAGGGGGGGTGGAAAGAGAGGGGCGATGCTGAAATGACAGCTACTGTCAGTTGCGCAAACCGGTCGAACTAAACTGTCATTTTGAATACAATTTCGCCTCCGTTTAAACAGTAGATGGCGCTAACCGGAAATGAGAACTGTTCTACGCCGGTTGAATTCGCATCACCCTGGAACGTTTGTGGAAATGCTTTCCTTTCTCCCGGGCATATAATGTACACCACCGATGTATCGATCTCTTATTGAAATTGTTTATTGGTTCAATTTATGATACATTCACAGGCAACGAAACGTGCAAGAGATGTTCCCATTTACTAGTTTCCCAATTTCACTTTCTCGCGGCGCCCGCCAATCAAATCCAAAGCGTAAATAACTAAGCAAAAATCAACTGTTGTTTTTTGAAGCGACCGAAAACCTAGGAAGAACTGGGGGCGCATAATGACAAACGTTTTTTTCACCACCTACCACCCACTCTCCACATTGCGAACAGGTTCTAAAGCTTTTAGTTTTCTCTTAGATAACACACGGTCCACGGTCCTTTACCTAAAACGATTTTACCCTTATTTCAAATTATCATCCGAAAAACGGTTTGATGCTGTGGTTAAACGAAAACATACGCTTTAAATCTTAATTGCTTATTTAAATCATAATTTTCTTTGCTAACCATTCCTTTTGCCTTCTTCGCATAAAACCACTTTCTTTCCTCTGCTGCAACCACACACTTTTCCGACGAGTTCCGTGCACACCGATGTTGGGAGTAGAGCTTGTAGTACGACACAACGACATAAAAACGGGGAAGGGTTAGTTTTGCTGTTTTTAAATATTATGCTACTACTTTGCTAAAAATCCGACACGAGCAATCAGACAATCGCTCGCCACATCTCTTGGGGACAAGTAGGGGGAGGGGCTTTTGTTATCCACTATATTGTAGCTAGCTTTCCAATTCTTCATCTGCTATCGAAATGAGGACAGCATTCCCATTCTAATGGGTCCAATTAATAAGGGGGGCTGTGGACTTACTGTTTCCATTCTGTTTCTACTAATGAGCTATCGCATTGTGGGTTGTGTTAAAGGTATTTTTTTTTCTTCTATCGCATTAAGTATGTATATCTCCTATCCAAATTCTTCCCGCTCTGTCCCACTCACACACGCCGGCGCATCACACAGGAACGAACGATCATCATTTGTTTTTTTGGGCTACGCGCGCTATCTATTAACAAGAATAGCAAAATGAGAGCTAACTTTTCAAGGAGGCAAACGTTTGGCAGAGCAATAGTAACGGATACAGAAGTACAACAGCGGCACAATAAATGTTTTTTTTTTTCTTTTTACTCACGAACGGGGGGAAACTGGTGTGTTTTTTTCGAAAAGGTTATCTTCATCATCATCATCATTTACTGCCAACTTGGCGCCAACTTGTGGTGGTTAGGATTAGGAATGTATATTCACACAATTTTAGCTAGGCTTGTAGAGTTTAATAGTTTCGTGTAGGTATTTCATCCGCTTTCACCTTTTAGATTAAGATTCGTGATTGATGTGTTTCCTTCTCTTTCGACAGCAACGTGTTCTGCTGCTGCTGCTGCTTTCAAACTGTTTGCGCCTCAAGAGCACTGATATTATCGTTTGTAGTGTGTCATTACAAAATGGATTTCTTCACATGTATCATCCCCGCCTCACCGCCAACAACCTGCAAGTCTTTTCGAGGTGGATCATATTGCACACGATGCTGTGTATAAATAAATAATAAAGAAATAAATTAGAAATGAAACGGGGGAGAGGGAGCAAAACATATACAATAATCAAAATAAACGAAACCAAACGAAATATTAATAAAAACGATTATATTTGATCTTTGATTTAAACTTAAGTATTATAAAATGACGGATTAGCGCACCGCTACGACTACGTACGTCATCAACTCGCATACGGAATACGCGCGGACTCGATCGACTCATCCTATTACTTGTTAATTTCTTTACCGCGTGCGCGCACCGAGATTAAACGCACTCAACTCACGCGCACACACGCGCTGCCACTCTGTCTCCACACGCCTGGCGCAAATCATTAATACGTAAGCAAATATTTTACAGTTCAAAAAAAAAAACATTACAACATAATGTTACTAATATGGGTAGTGTGTGTGTGTTATATCGATTCGTTTGCTGTTTTTTGGAAGGGATGGTCAGCTGCAACTAACGACAACGTTGCGGGAGTGTAATTATAATAATTATTAATCATAATATTACTTTTGAACGTGTGTTTATGACGTTCGAACTAGGTGAAGATTACTTTAACCGTCAGTAGATTGATAACGACTTTCAGATTCCACCCTCTTCCCCCTGTTCTGCGATCGGCGATATCGCGCTCAAGGCAAAACAATACGGGTGAGGGAGAGATAGTGAGTGAAATTAGGGTGAAAATAAAAAGGATAATAGTTTAACAAATAATTATTAGCGGTACAATAATAATTAGTCTTTATAATTTATAACACCTTTGTGTATTACTACCGGGTTCACCTCCGGCTATAATAATATCTCCCAAGCGCGCAACTGTGGCTGTTAATAATTTATTCTAGCAGCGGTTTTTTGTTTTGTTTTAATTAATGCGCGCATTCACAATTGCTAGTTAGTTATGTATTTTCATGGTTTAACGTTTCTAAAAGACTTCTAGTTGTTGTTGTTTTTTTTGTTGCTATCTCGTCGCGAGTCGCTTTCTGGTATTATATCGCGGAACACGTTATCTCTGTGCTCTTTACCTCCATCATTACAATGCTAATCAGTTTTGCTTGCTTTCAGTTTTTTAATTGTAATGGTTCACTCTGTTAACTTATAAAATTACAGTGACAGTACAGCAAAGGGTAAGAAGAGTGGATGGATTGAGCGGGGGTGGTTAGGACATTTCACAAGAAGCCACAATAATGTGTGAAAAGAGGAAACGAAAGAGATACATTTGTAGTTTGCAGGAATGTCGGCATACGCAACAACGAAGGGGGATGCGGCGTTCGAGAGCGCACAAACCCGAACAACAAACTGTGCAGTATTTTGTGGTTAAAGGGTGGACTTTCCCCCCCCTTAAAAAAAGTTCAAAAATAGAAATACCGTGCGGAAAGAAAGGGAGATAATAGCGACTGCGTATCCGTTTTGTACGCTAACAGAAGTACGCATAATCAAAGCTCTTACCACGCTAGTAGCCTAACTTAGGGATGACTTAGCTCTTCTTCGCATCATTCTACACTGCTCCGCTGCAGCCCGCGTATCTTTCCGTGCCTTGCCGCACACGCACACTACAACTGGTTGTCTTTTTGTTTTCTTCAGTATTAAATTGGTTAGAACAACTTAACATTACACTTCATCGTTTCGTGGGGTGACACGCCACCACGAACCACGAACAAATAGGGCAGCTACGGCTGCTGCTACATATAGGTAGTCGTCAAAAGATGGACGTGAGCAAAAAGGATGTATTTAAGGACAAGGAAAAAAAGAAAGAAAAATACAATCATATAGAAAAAAAACGACAAAATGATAATGCCTCCCACAAAATCCAGTGGATAGGGCACAACAAGTATTTCCATCAAAGTATACTTATTGAAATAATATGCAAATGAATGTGTGCTAGGCCTCGCGTGAGTGTGTGCAATATTATCACGGCCCTAAACCGTCCCTCAAAAACGCACAAAATACACACTCGCTGCTGGTTGAGTGGAGGGGATGAGACTATACTACGACTGTTGCCTTGCTTGGCGGTTACTGTCGCCACTGTCGTCGTTGGACCGTTGGTGGGACACGACACGACGCGTGATACTGTCGGTAGAGTGGGAAGAGTGATGAGGAGCAGTGGGAGGGACCGACGGGGACAGTGGACTCCGGACATTCCGGGTGTACGGCGGCGGTTGCGATCCTCAAATCACCAGTGCCATATCCTTTTTGCTCGGCAGGTTCGCCTTCTTGCCCTGCCAGAGCGAGTTGTGTATCGTGAACGCGTCGATCGTGACGGTGAGGTGTTTGGTGTGCACTTGGGCGAAGCATTTACCGCCCGAGTTGTATCTGGCAACGAGAAGTAAGGGGGAAAAAAGCGGTTACTTTACACTGTTTGAGTGCGACAGTTGGGTCCCCCCGGTGGTCATACTTGAAGAACTTGTCGAACATCACATCATCGACCTGGCTCGGGCCGGTACCGTACAGCTTGATGATCTGCTCGTTCTCCGGCCAGTAGCCGTACAGGGCGCGGAACTGGCAGCCGGCATCGCGGAACAGCACCAGGAAGTGCTTCGCCTCCGAGCGGGCAATCTTTTCCAGCACCTTCTGCTTGGCGTCGCGGTTCACCGCACCCGGGAAGACACAGTACTCGACGGCATTCAGGATGATGCCGCGGTTCGATTTTGTGGCCGGTTGCTTGTACAATCTCGGTCCTGCAATGGGAGCGACAAAACAATGCATCAGTATGGAACTTCTCTTGTCTGGGGGAGGTATTTTGGCCACAAACACATTATAGTGCAAACGCTAAACCAAAAGCTCGAGCTTGATGATGGTTTGCAGAGAGCACGAAAACACAAAAAACAACAACTACAGACCGTTGTAATCCATCATGGAGCTTGCGTTGGACGAGATGTCGCTGGAACCGTCGTCGAAGCCGCGCCGCTTCGTGATCAACCCGGGCGGCAGCGAGCCCGGCCCGGACGGCGAAGGCAGATGGCGGCTCGACGGGCCCATTCCCGGTGACGGCGCTCGCCTCGGTGGTGTCGCCCGTCCCAGACCGGAATCGGAGTCTGGATGGTGTTAGTGGCGTGTGTGTGTGTGTGTTGGTAGGAGCAGGCGCGGTCACAACATCCACATAGCGGGAGCACAACAGAGCATCAACAGTGAGCGCGCACGATGGGCGGGCGGGCGAGCGATGAAATGGCATGGCACGAGCACACACACGCACACGCAAATGAAGAAGGACCAGGAGTTGCAGTTGGTCGAGTTTTTGGGTGCCATGAGAATAGAGAAAGATGTTTGGTGTGGGGTGGGAGTGGAAGAATACAATATAAAAAAGAATTTCAATCAGTCAAATCTCGTTCAGACACGGTATGCAGGTGTGCAGCACGCAGCAGCGGCGGCGGCGGCTGCGGGATGTTCAATGTGTTCAAGAAGGGTAATGGGACAGGTAGCAGGAAGAGGAGTGTAGAAAAGGGACGAGCATGTTAATTTTAGGGCGGGGAAAAAGGGAAGTTTCACAACCGATAGAAGTTGCTGTTCAGCGCAAAACACCATGGGTTAATGTTATTAAGCAGCATTGCATTGGATCGTTTGTTAATGCAGCATGATTTCCAGTTAGTTTTGTCCAAAATCCAATTCGATTAAATACAAAAATAAAAAAATCAATTAAAACACACAAAAAACACTGAAAACAAGCTAACAAATAATATAAAACAAGTTTGAAATATACAAAACAAAATAAATTAAATCGATAAAGATGAAACATGATATGAAAATGAAAAGTCATGACACGACGACTGTCGAATAAAGAAGACCCAAATTCACGCAACCATTTCGTTCCACAGTGAGAACAAAACGAGGAACCTTCACCATCAACCGGAACTAAATACGAGTGTGTTTGATACGGGTCACTGTGAATGTGTGTGTGTGTGTATGTGTCTACTAGTGGGTGGGTAATATTACATATTGCGTTTGTGCGTTGCACCTTGCATCCTACTTTACTGTTAATATGCTACCTAATTACGGTTAGTTTGTTACGGATTAATAGGAATGGGGCGGCGCGTTTAAAGCCCTCGCTGGGGCAAAAGCATCATCTCAAATGCTACTACGGGGGTGTGTGTTGTGATGTGATAGTTAGTTAACAATTTGTTACTTAAAATTACTTTAATTTAATGCTTCCGATACATGATCGTGTTTAGAATTCCATCATTCCACGCATCTCATTTTTTGCTGATTGCACACCTTTTCCTGTCGATTACCTTTCACACCAGTAATACTAACAGCGGCAGTAGCTTTGGTTGGAGAAAACTTTCTTCCCGCTGCATTGATACCGTGGACCGGCGGCAGTTCCTCCCTTCGCTGCCTAATGGCATTGAATGACTGTCGGCGGAGGATTGGCTCTGTCTTTGCCTTTTGGCTTTTGGCACCACTTTCTAGCGTTAGCCGCTGAAACACGTTCACCAGACACTCCTTCAGCCCTGGCGAAGCAGCTGACGATCGGTGACCATTGTGCTTCTTCGCTTCTGAACGATTTGCCAGCTGTTGATGCGAGTGCTGCATCATACCGTGTTGCTGCTGCTGCTGCTTCACAGCTTCCTTTACGCCAGATTTTCGCACAAGTTCGATCAGTTTGTCTGTTTTACTCGGTGGCGAACACGCAGCGCCTCCACCACCCTCGATGCTTTTGCGATACACTGCCAGGCATCGGTCACAGTACCAATGGTTGAGGTTTTCCTGCTGCTCGTGCAGTGGTAATCCTTCGAAGCGGACGTACGATGGAACGGCCACCGTTCGACGATGATACGCAGCAGCACGGCGGTCGAAATTTCCATCGTTTAGGTGCGAAAACTCGAACCTCCGAAGCGATGCAAATTCGCTAATCGTTGCACAGGAAACACACAGCAACATTACACGCCACCTTCTCTAATTGCACCCCTATCAAAACCCTACCGAATCCCTATCTTTTTGGAGCCACTGTGTGAACAAATCAACGTAACGTCGTAACAGCTCTACCTCACAGAGCAAAACTCAGCTCTCAGGGCCTGCTTCGCTCGGTCGCTAAAAATATGAGCTACAATCAACAATATGCTGCTTGTGGCGGACTAACGAAATAACTGGCGTGCTATGGGGTCTGGACTCATCATCCATAACCAGCAGCAAATGGACACACGAATGACGTAGCATCGGACTGGGTAGCATGCTGTGTGCAACCGACCGACCGACCGACCGACCGACCACCAACCATCGTTTGTTTATCTCGCCAGCTTGTGTCCGAACGCGCATTTACTGTTGGGATCCCTCGATTGAGACTAATTACGATTCATTTGCGAGTGAGTGTGCGTTGTGTGGCAAAGTAACAACAGTGTACAACGAGCGACACAGATGTAAGGCAACGAGTTCCTTTAGTATTATGTTAGGATAAATCTCACCGGAAGTAGTAGTAAGAGTGTGTGTATGTGTGTGTAGATAAATAAACGAAAACCCTCCATAGAAAGTGCAGAAAATAACGATTTAAATAAAAAAAGAGGACATAGCAAAAAAAACCAGTACAAAAAAGTATTGAAAGAAAAAACGAAAAATCATCTCTTGTAGGCGTTAAGTTATTCCATAAACCCAATTAATGTAAAAGAAAAATCGTTAATGTGTCTAGCCAGTACTAATTGTTGCAAAAACTTGACTGTGTATAACCCGACATTAGACCGTGTTGTGTGTGTATGCGTTTTTAAATTGCCAAAAAGACCAGTTAAGACCAAATGTGCGGGCCCATCACCATGTGATCACTTCCAGAAATGTGCAACCACACATGTTTTATTTGACTTTTTGTTTGGGTGTTTGGGGGAAGAAGGGTCAGAACTGCTGCACCAGTGAACTGGATGGCGCAGGGTAGATATAGATAGAGAGAAAGAGAGTGTGGGGAGTGGTGAGAGAAAGTTACAGTTGGAATTCTTACCGCATAGATTCATTAGGGAGTTTGATTTACGTCCCCGGAAATTGGCACCTTTCGCTAGCGAGATACGGGACAGTGTGCGGCCCCGTTCGATCGTGGCTGGTTCTGGAAGAAGCACATGAGACATGAGGAGCTTTCTGTGTGTTTGTGTGCATTGTGGATTGTCGTGAGTGTGTGTTTATTCTGAGAAGATGAGTCATAATTGGCAGGATAACGTGTCTGGCTCTAGAGTCTGCTGGTTTCGTTGTGTTCGTTGATATTCGTATCTAGCGAATTGATAAATGCATTCGTTTGATACATCGATCGCTAGATTTGTACTAAATTCTACACACCTTGAACTGTAAATGGGGGAGGGTAAATTGTGTTTGTAAATCATAACTTTCTTAAGCTACTACAAAAAGTTGTAAATAAGATAAATAAAAGATTGCGAGACACACTTCAATAGTAAGGATAATGATCTCGCAACAACCTGAAACCAAACTGAAACAAAAACTTGCTAAGTGTTATTACACCGTGGTGTGCTACCAAAAAACCGAAGGAAAAGAAAGAACAACTGTGTAAAGCGTAAACTTCCTTCTTTAAGCGTTCTGCTCCCATATATGCATAAGATTAAGTTGGAATACTTAGTAATTATCCAAAAAGCATTACAACCATTCAGAAGAACAACAAAAGAGTGCACAGGATATTTTGGAAGAGAGGACGAACCACAACAAAATGCGTGGATGCTCCAAAAAAGTGCCTATTCACTTTATTTCGGAGCTAGGTACATATATCACATATGCCTCACAAAAGTTTTGAGGCATTTGGAAGTGAATTTGGGTTGAAGTTTGATATTAATGAGTAGTTTAGGATGGAAAACCAAGCATAATATACGTTTTTGTTGTTGTTAAAGTTAAAGGCATGCAATACAAGAAAGGTGCAATTTAGTAGCGTTTAAAATTAAAGTTTCAATTTTAATACATTATTCTAGGTACCTATGGAAGTGGAACAAATGTAAATGTTTTTTTTTTTTGCTTTGGCAAATAGGCTAAATCAATGGTATTTATTAGTAGGGATTAGTAAAGGTTAGTTTATGAGCTACGAGCTACTACGCGGCAAAGCATAATGCGCATTCCACTATCGCTGCATCGTACTAATGCAGCCCGATCTCCGCCAGGGACGGGATTACGCGGTAAAAATATGGAGTGGGAAAGAACGTAAAACGTATACACGAACACAGATTTGTTGTTGTTATGTATTGAATACAGTATTAGAAAGACCATCACCAACCTCTTCCTGTTTTGTAAGACCCACGGCGTCCGATTGGCGTTGAACTACTGCTGGGATACTCGTCCGGTGATTCTACAGATACGTTTTTTGTTTGGTTTTGAGGCAGTTTTATGTTGTGGCATAGTGTTTCCGCGATACAGTAGAGCGTGATATAGCAGAGTACAGAGTGTTGCCATCGGTGGACACAACAACGCCGATGTTGTTGATTATTATTTTGGATTAGAATAGTTCGTTACATACGGTGGGTGCGTAAAGCAAGTGTGTGATTGAAGATAGAAGAAGAAAGAAAGAAAAATAAATATTTAATTGATTAGCTAGATTTACAACCAACCCAAATGTAATACAGCACTTTTTTCATTTTTTTTTTTAAGTTTAACATTACTAAAGCGTGAATAAACAGTGACCTTTAACACTACACCAAGGCGACCATACTGCATACGGTACCGGTTTGTATAGATAGAACTCTTTGGGTTTGTTGAAATTATCATTTTAAAAGAACGGCGTTAAAAAGTAAAACCAGCGCAATTAGAAATAGATACATTCCAACAAGAAACGAAACGAACGCACCCCCAATTGGTCACCGATGTTAGTATAGACATACAACAATAATAATAAAAACATATGTGCAACGAAAACAATAAACGTCACAACATAACTATTCATTCTCACCCTTACAAACACATTGTATAATCATAACGAAACAACGAATAAATCAACCAAATCAACTGAAAAGAAATGCTTCACGATCTGCTTTCTCATCAGGTGTAGAACTTGTAAACATATTTAAAGAAAACGGTACAAAATTAGAAAACAAAAACATAACATTACCTCTGATTGCTAATGAATCCTGTGATCCCCGGTAGTAATCTCGGCGTATCGTGTTCGAGGCACTGTGCATACCGAGACCTGATGCACCGCGGAGGGGTAGTAAACAAGGCAGGATCGTCGTGTAGATCATCGAAATCATAATACGAAGCCACGCGAAACGGGATTCACATCAACGGGACACACACACACACACGCACATACGCAAACATACGCACAAACAGTCGCACAAAGTGCCACACGGCATTGAATCCAGAAAAGAAAGGAAAACGTAACAAAAAACAAAAACATGTATAAAAATCAAATCAAATTAAATCAATTAAAAGGCATAAAAGAACGAGCAACAATCAAAGCAGAACCAAACGGAAGGATTGTTGCTGCTTCAACAACACATGGATGCGCTGTCGGTCTCTCTTATTTTGCAATCTGCGTTTAGTAAGCTGAAGCCACGCACACACACACACACACACGCACACACTTACCGGTCAAATTCGAGTTGGAGCCCTTCTTGCCCCGACTGCTCAGGCTGGACGCTTCGCTCAGATCGACCGAGCCGGACTCGACGTGAATCGTTTTCGGCCGGGGACGGGTCAGCTTCTGCGTGCGCAGTTTCGCTACCGGCGTCGGTGTGGTCGAGTGGGCCGTCTGGTGCAGCTGCTGCTGGTACATCTGATGCTTCAGCTGCAGCTCACGATCGATTGTCTTACCCTGGAAGAAATTAGCGAACAATTCGTATTAGAATGCAAATCGTGAAAACAGCATTGCTTAACACTTTGCATTGCTTACTTCTCTCTCCGCTTCCTCGATGGCTTTCTTGAGTTTGTGTGCTTCGAGGATGGCCTGGCGGCGGGCAAACTGTTCCTCCTTTTTGCGGGCCCGCTCCTCCTCCTTTTCGCGCTCCTTCTCGCGGCGCTGCATCGCTTCGATCTCCTTGCGCGCTTTCGCTTCCTCCGCCTGCTGTCTTCGCTGCAGCGATAGGAGCATAATTTTCTCCTTCTTTCGCTCCATCTCGTCCACGGAGGTCTGGTGGTAAGGGAATGTTAAAAACGTTTTAGAATGCATCACAGGAACACAACCGGTCTGCTTTTGCTGGTAATACCTGATCATTCGACACATCGATGACGATCTTGGCCTTGCGCTCCGTTTCACTACCGTACCCATCGCTGCTATTGTTGTGACTGCTGTAGTGTCCGTTGCCGCTGATCGAATTGTCCTCCATCGTGTACCGTCGGTCGCCCAGATGGTCCATCGGATGATGCTGCTGCTGCTGGTGGTGCATCATCATCATCGGGGAGGATGGTGCGGCCGCACCACTGCCGGTGACATTCACCTTGTGCACTACCGGCTCGAACGGCGACACGCCACTATTGTCGGCGATGATGCTCTTCCGCGCGTGCGACGCGTTATGCTCTTCGTTGAAGCTGCTCGAGAAACTGCTCGCCGTCTTGACGCTGTACGTGCCGAAGTTGTTGGCGTTCGTTTCTACTTTCCGGTTGCACGCGAGGTTACGGAAGGGCGGAGAAAGAGAGCAGAAGAAAAGAAAGGGAGGGTCCGGTAAGTTTTGAGCGATGGAAAAAGAAAGTTAACTGATTTTATTGAGTGTACTAGTGTACTGCTGTGTACACACGCACGACGTTCAGTTGCACTCATTGTCCACAGCAACAACAAAAAATGGAACACGACGAGGGTTCAATATTTAGTCAACGTGTGGCTGTAGCGTTTGCTGCTCTTGCTCGTTCCGCATGAGCTGCACCCACATGGGTGGGGGCTTTTTTTAAGCATTTCTTCTTAACTACCTTCTCAACGACCTTCGAGCCGAAGTGTAGGAAGCAATGGTCGGAAGCAGGTAACGAAAGTACCAACGGAGAGTTGCAACATGTTGCAATTGTCAAAAATGCCTCACGAGGAACTAAATAAAACTGCTCGCACGAGCAAATGATCAATCTGCCCCGCAAGGTGAGGGAGCAATATAAAATCACTAACGAGAGTTTACGATCGAGATGAAAGCTAGTACAGAGGAGGGAAGAAAACAAGAAACTGTGCTGCATCCGTACCTCGTGACGATGGCTTTTCGCTCATACTGTCTCGCCGTTTGTCGCCGTCGTTCGAATCGCTGGCCAGCGGTTTGTCCTTCTTTGGTGAGCGCTTTGTCCGTAGTGGCGGCTTTGGCCGTTTCGGCTGTTCGTTGTCAAACGAGATGTAGAAACCTTTCTCGTTCACATCCTCCTGTGGGTCCTGCGAGTGAAAGAGAAGGGCGTTTAAGGTACAAGATACTTTTTACCCCACACAGAGCCTCGCTTCCGTCCACTTACATGGAAACTGTTGGAGTTGAGAGATGGTCGCGTCGGCGATGGTATTCTGTAAGTACGGTTACCGCTCGTAATGTTCAGCTTGCTCAGATGCTTATCCAGATCCTGCACATTTCCACCGGCGCTGTTGTTGTGGCTATTGTTGTTGTTGTTGTTGTTGCGCATACCGGCCGGCCCCTTGCTACTGCCGTACATCGCATCCAGCTGCTGCTGCTGCTGGTGCTGCTGCCGCATGCCAAAGCTATCTTTGCGACTACCACCCTTCGACGTGTTGATCTCGATATCGCCCGTGTCCTCGTCCCCGATGAAGGAAATGCTCTGCGGCGCCATATCGTCGATCGGGGGCGACAGCGGCATGCTGCGATTGTCCCGATAGTCTCCGCCGCCCATCATCGGTCCCACTCCGCCGCTCGCCAGCGGGCTGTTGTTCCCGTTGCTGATCATCATCTGCGAGATTTGATTGCGCACCTTGCTGTGCTGCGGACTGGCACCCGTACCGCCCATATTATGGTGCGGATGGTGCACCTCGAACAGATTCTGGAATGACTGTTGACTGCCGCCGCTGCCACCGCTACCGCCTCGACCACTGCCCCCACCGTAACCGCTGTCGCCATCGCCACCGTTGTGGTGCAGCGAAAAGCCACCGCTCGGCGCGGGCGACGACTTGTTGTAGCCGGGCAGTGTGCCGCCCTGCTGCTTCGGCCCATGGTTCCATGCGTTCACGTCCACCATGCTGCTGTTGATGTTATCGTTGCGCCCGGTGATGATCGGCGATCCGCCGAGCGGTACCCCGGCTGCAGCCGCCGACTGTGCCCAGGTGCGGCGCTGGGTCGGCTGGGGCGGTGTGGAATTGTTATTATCGTGCAGGAAAAATTGTCCCCCACCGTGCTGCTCTTTCAGCTCCTGCGGGTGATGCTGCGGTTGCTGCGGCTGGTACGGATCCCGGTAGTGGTTCGAGTCTTGGTGGTAGAATTGCTGCTGCTGCTGCTGCTGCTGGTGCACCTCCATGTTTAGGTAAGGGTTCGAGGAGTATTGGTGGCTTTCCTTGGTCATTGTTCGGTACTGGTTGCCGCCCCCGTTGTGATCGTTGATCAGCTGTGTTTGGCTCTGTTCGCGACTGAACACTAGATGACTGTTGCTGTTCGGATGGTGACCGTAGTTTGCCTGCGGCTGCACGTACTGACCCTGGTCGTTGATGTACTGCATCGTGTGCTGCTGCTGCTGCTGCTGCTGTTGGTGGAGGTACGGATCACGGCTCGGTGGACGCATCCCGTAATTGATCGGCGATGACTGCTGCTGGTGCTGCGGCAGATGTGGACTAGAGCCGAACATTTGAGTATTCATCGGACGATACGTGTTGGTCGGGATGCTTTGCTGCGATCCGTACTGCTACAATATGGAGGGAGTTTCTTATTAGAATGTGACATTACCTTAAGTTATTTTTTCGCATTCGATCGTCGGTCGTGTACTTTTACGATCAATGTGCAAATGCATTAAAGTTTTTCAAAGCATCCATATTGCTTCAAGCGTATTATAGAATTAATATTGTAAAAAAATCATTGCAAAAGCAAAAGGGTATGTGGAGAGGTGGAAAAAACATTATCACATCTTGTATGCCTTGTATGATACGTTATGTACGTGATTTTGGATCGGAAAAATAATGGATGGACTTTTTTTTTGTTGCTCATGGATGATGACAACCCGAACGAAAGACCCGAATGAGATGATAATGAAGGCGATCATTTACCTGATTGAGCAGATTGGCAATCTGCTGCGCATGCAGTAGCTGCTGTGCCTGCAGGGTTTGGGCTTGAATTTGACTCTGCTGCTGGGTGAGACGCTGTATGTCCGCCTGAATATCGTGCAAGTTGGAGTTCATTTTCGAAATGCTTTGCTATAGGTTTTTGTTGATTTTTTGTTTTGTTTTCGAGTGTGTGAGGCAGTGCGGTTTGTTTTGCATTTATTTTGGTTGATGTTGTTGTTGCAGTGGAGCAACATGAGTTTAGATGGGGCGAAGGTTGTTAGTGAGCATATGGGAAAACGAACGGTGAGCCCGTTTTGATACGTTTCAGGTACGTTCAGGTAGTAAGCGTCAAACGGAAGCGATCGTAAAAGCGTACCACACATCACAACGGTGAAGTCACACATGTTGCGTAGCACGTACGGCGCCAGGCAGTGATCATATTAGTTCAATGATCATGTTTGAGCATTATGTAAGCAGTTTAGGGGAAAAATGGGGAAAAGACAAAGGGAATCGTGGTGAAAGAGAGGGAAAAAGAGAGGAAGAGAAGAATATGAAAGTAAACAAAACGAGCGATTAGAATTTGGTTACGCGCGGTACAATGTTAGGCGGTTTATGATTGATGTACACAATATTATTAATGCACGAAAATGCAAAAAACGGGCGTAAACAAAAAAAAGAGGAAACAGAACACAAGCATACAACCAAAACAAATAACACCAAAACGGGACAGAACAAAATAGAAAGGATAGGAAACGTTATTTACTTGATACTGTTCCAGGTCCATGTTCTCCAGATCGGGAGTCTTCTTCGGTTCGATTATTTGTGCATTCCATTTCTGCTCATACTTGCTGTGGTCATCCAAATCCTGATTATAACAACAACCCCAAGATGGTAGGAGGAGAAAGAACACAAAAATATATACGATGTTATTAGTAATCCCCTCGGTAGCTGTTAAGCTGTCCTCGAAATCCCATTAGCAGATAGAGGTAAAGAAGCTTTTTTCAAACGTAAAAGTAAAATAAGCCACATGCATTGTAATGTAATTAGATAAACAATCTAAAACTAAAGATTTAATTTTTTTATCAACAGCCTAATGCCAACGGATAAGAATGTTTGTTTGTTTGTTTCGTTATAATCCGATCGTGAAGTAAATACGCTTTTTGGCTTAACATTACTTATTGCATATGCAGGCAATATGGTAGAATCAGTATAGTTACACAAACACCCAACAATATCAGTATTACGCCTACAGTACCTTGAGGGAACATGGTCGTTCCGCCTTTTCTACTACAACCTCATCATCCTCTACTACCGTAGCCCCGTCGTTCGATTCTTTCGAGGTGGATTCCGGCTCACCGGCGACATTGCTGCCACTTTTGCTCTGCGCGCATGTCGTTGGAAGAACGGAGGGGGGTTAATGGGGGTGGTAAGTACGGAGTGCGCCGTAATAACGGATCGTTTGGTGGGTCCGTTTTCCCGCGGTACGATCACGATGGGTAGAACGGATATGTACAACGAACGCGCGCGCGTGCGGTCATAGTGGGATAGTTGGTGGTGATGTTGGAAAGGGGGAAGAGAACGTGGCCCAAGTTCACAGGCGCGCGTTTATGGTGGTGGTGGTGGTGGTGTATGTTGATTGGTCGATATTGGTTTGCATACAGGAAGGCGCAGCAAAAAACGGGCGAAATGAAAGAAAATAAACGATTTTGTTGTTTGAGCATGAACATGAAATCGTAAACATATAATTTAAAAAAGATGCGTCTATCACAAAATAAATCTTTCTCACACATACACACACTCACACTTTGGTGCTTTTTTAATTGAAAATCTAGCGTAAAATTGCAAAACAAAAAGCACGAAAGCACTAATAAGGGGTGTGCTGTGAAACGGGTGAAAAAAAAACAATTGTAGCTGTGTATGTCTTAAAGCAGCAAAACAATTTCTAGTACAAAAATGAAGCAGCTGGAAAAAACTAGTGGCCCTTTCGTGCAAAACGAAACGTTGTTCTCAAAAGCCAAATTTTCACACTCGTACAATTTAAACGCGGAATTTCTTTTACAAAGCGTCTCCATACATTGACAGAAAGAAAAGCAAAAGGTGTGTGTGGTTTACGAATGGCATCAAAATCAAAATCAAAAAGCTTCCATAAAAAAGGGAGGAAGTATGAATTTTGAAGGAATCGTACGACGATTGCACCACAACTCCCGCTACCAGGCTGCCTTGGAATGACCGTGGAGTGCTGCCATATGAAAATCAACATGGTGCCTTTACAACCGTTAATTTGAAATCCTATTTCACCTTTTACCGAGGAATGTATTAGTGACACGTGTGTATATCGTGTGCGTGTGCGGTCATATTAAAAACCATCAGTGCAAATTTTTACAGAATTGATTGTGTTGGATTTTGAGATAGGCAGAACACACCCGCGAGTTAGGCAAAGAATTAACAACGCCTATGCATAGGCAACACGCATTACATGTATTTTCCCATTAGACAGAATTCCCATTTAGACCAGTTCAATCCCAAAGAATCCAGTTGGAATATAGCCAACTTAACAGGATTTAAACAGGAAAATGTATGCATCGCTAACGGAGCACGTCGGCTCCTGATAAGAACCCCCCAGAAATCACCAATAAATCAAGTTAGAATTCCAGTATTAATTACTTCAACTTTTTGATGAGCATTGCTCTTTTAGAGAAATTCGATTTTCTATAAGAGTGGCAAGACCGCGGTAGGAAATTCCGTAGTTAGTGAAGCGGAGTTTTCCTTCGAGGTGCCAGCCTTTTTAAAGGCTTTTGCTCGGGAGTTCTGCTCCCACGAAATACAGTCCACACGACGGAGTAGGCCGTAGCAACCTACATTTTGGTCCTTCGAGCCGGATTACGCAACCAGAAGCGTTCATCCTTGGTAATCGGACGGATTGCATCTTCGGCAACAAGGGTTGCATCTTCAGCGGACAACCGAGCGGGTTGGTCCCATCCTCGGCAATCGGACGGATGGATTGCATCTTCGGCAACAAGGGTTGCATCTTCGACGGACAACCGGGCGGGTTGGTCCCATCCTCGGCAATCGGACGGATTGCATCTTCGGCAACAAGGGTTGCATCTTCGACGGACAACCGGGCGGGTTGGTCCCATCCTCGGCAATCGGACATTGCATCTTCGGCAACAAGGGTTGCATCTTCAGCGGACAACCGAGCGGGTTGGTCCCATCCTCGGCAATCGGACGGATTGCATCTTCGGCAACAAGGGTTGCATCTTCGACGGACAACCGGGCGGGTTGGTCCCATCCTCGGCAATCGGACGGATTGCATTCTTCGGCAACAAGGGTTGCACCTTCAGCGGACAACCGGGCGGGTTGGTCCCATCCTCGGCAATCGGACGGATTGCATCTTCGGCAACAAGGGTTGCATCTTCGACGGACAACCGGGCGGGTTGGTCCCATCCTCGGCAATCGGACAGATTGCATTCTTCGGCAACAAGGGTTGCATCTTCGACGGACAACCGGGCGGGTTGGTCCCATCCTCGGCAATCGGACAGATTGCATTCTTCGGCAACAAGGGTTGCATCTTCGACGGACAACCGGGCGGGTTGGTCCCATCCTCGGCAATCGGACAGATTGCATTCTTCGGCAACAAGGGTTGCATCTTCGACGGACAACCGGGCGGGTTGGTCCCATCCTCGGCAATCGGACGGATTGCATTCTTCGGCAACAAGGGTTGCATCTTCAGCGGACAACCGGGCGGGTTGATTTCATCTTTGACGGACACCCAGGCGGGTTGGTCCCATCCTCGACGGACACCCAGGCAGGTTGGTCCTACTTCAAGTACATCAAAAACAACAGCGATCATCGTCAATACGTGGATTAGACTATTAGACTATTAGACTTGCCAAATGTCAGTCTCACGTGCACCTCCTGTAGAAGAAGAAGACCAGCAAATCATCGAAGAGCAGGAAGGCATCGAAATGGCACAAACCAATGGTCAAGAAAGACGTGAAGCGTCGCAGCCAAACTCTTCAAAGTACATCCAAAGTCTACGCGCCAAACACAAAGGCTTATTCCGCAAGCTGGCAAACATAAACACCGAACAGAAAGACGACAGCATATCTCAAGTCCAACGAGGTATGCTGGAAGAACTGAAAGCGGTGCAGAGCCATGTCATGGATTTAATCCTCGAAGAATTGCCAGATGACGTAGACGAAGATTTGGCAAAAGACGAAGCATTCCACTCGCTATATGCTTCTAAGGCAGCAAGGTTGGTCGTAATCGACAAAAAGCCATCGTCAGCTACAACACCTCCTGAAGTTGCATTATCATCGGTCTCCATTCAGCATCATCTCAACATCCCAATGCCGACTTTTGATGGTCTATACGAACACTGGCCAACGTTCAAGGCCATGTTCTTAGACATCATGAAGCGGACTAATGACTCGGATGCAGTAAAACTTCACCATCTCAACAAAGCGCTGCAAGGGAAAGCAGCTGGCATCCTGAACACGTCCATTCTGAATGGCAACAACTTCCAGGCGGCTTGGGACGTCTTGGAGAGGCGTTTTGAGAATCCTCGGCTGATTGTCGACAAGCACATCGCAGGATTGCTTCAGCTGAAGCATGCACCCCGAGAATCTGCAAAGGACCTGCGGAAGCTAGCGGAGACGTGCAAGAGTCATGTGGATGGCTTAGTGTTTATGAAGCAGACTATCGACAGTACCAGCAACCTCATCATCACACATCTTCTCAGCTCATGTATGGACGCTGACACAAGGAAAGCATGGGAGAGTTCGTTGGAACATGGAGAGTTTCCGGATCTCTTCAAAACTCTCGATTTCATCAATCGTCAATGTGAGGTGCTCGAAAGCTGCACGCCAGAGACGTCACGGAAATCAACAAGCACCAAAGCTTTCACCTCCACCACAGCTGCCAATCCATCGTGTGTTCTGTGCCAGCAGCATCATACTCTTCAGAACTGTCCAACCTTCATCGCGATGTCCGTAGTGCAGAGGAAAAGTAAAGTACAGTCATTGAAACGCTGTTTCAATTGCCTCAGCGCTGGACACCCGGTTTCGCAGTGCCGATCGAAATGGACGTGCCGTATCTGCAAGAAACGTCATCATCATCTACTTCATGGGGAGCAGCTTCCAGCAGCACCATCTCTTCAGCCTCCAGACGCCGCTGCAACATCTCATCAGCTTCCAGTCGATGCAGCTCAACCAACATTCATCGGGGCATCGATGACTTCATTGACGACAGCAGTGCCATCCACAGTGCTATTGTCAACAGTAGTGCTCAACATCACCGATCGTGCCGGAGTTAGCCATCCAGCAAGAGCTCTCTTGGATAGCGGAGCTCAATCCAACTTCATCACCGGCAGATTGGCACAGTTCCTGGAATTGCCGCGGAAGCTAATCAATCTTCCGCTATCAGGTATTGGTGGCAGTACAAGATCGAATGTGCGACATTCCATCGAAACCACCATCCATTCTCGATGCTCGAGCTATACTGCATCATTGGAGTTGCTTGTGCTACCGAAGCTGTCAGCAGACATACCAACTCAACCGATTGATGTCAGCCATTGGAAGATACCTGAAACCTGCATCTTGGCTGATCCATCCTTCAATCGGCCAGGAACCATTGACATCATCTTGGGAGCAACACACTTCTTCGAGATCCTGAGGACCGGACGACTCTCCCTGGGTGACAACATGCCAACCATTCAGGAAACTGAATTTGGTTGGGTAGTCAGTGGCAGTGCTACCATCACCGAACCCATGTCTCCAGTAATGTGTGCGGTGGCAACACACACGAACGAGTTGGACAACCTGATGAAGCAGTTTTTCGCCATCGAAGACCTGAGCAACACACCGAGCTGGAGCATCGAAGAACGAGCCTGTGAGGATCACTACACTGCAACCACCACACGAGAAGAGGATGGCAGGTACATGGTTCAGCTTCCACGCAAGCCAGAAATGATTGGCAAGCTGGGCGATTCAAAGACTATCGCACTTCGACGGTTCCTAGCGATAGAACGTCGACTTCAACGAGAACCCGACACCCAACGTGCCTATGTGGACTTCATGGAAGAGTACCTTCGCTTAGGCCATATGAGCAAGGTGGCAGCTTCTTCAAAGAACGATGAATCGTTTTATCTACCACATCATCCGGTCTTCAAAACCGACAGCACCACGACGAAGTGTCGAGTGGTGTTTGACGCATCGAGCAAATCTTCAACGGGTGTGTCTTTGAACGACACACTAATGGTCGGACCGACAATTCAACAAGATGCCACTTCTATTTTGCTGCGGTTCCGAACTCAACCAGTCGCCCTTACCGCTGACGTCACCAAAATGTACCGGCAGGTTTGGATTCATCCAAAGGACCGATCACTGCAACGCATCATTTGGCGAAGTTCACCCAACGATCCGATTCAGGAGTACGAGCTCAACACGGTAACATATGGGACAGCATCCGCTCCATTCCTGGCAGTGCGTTCGTTGCAACAAATCGTAGCGGACCATGGAGGAGAGTTTCCAGTCGCCGCAGAACGTTCCTGTGACTTCTACGTAGATGACTTCGTTTCCGGCGGGCAATCATCTGAAGCGGCGCAGATGCTGCAGCTGCAAACTGAGCAACTCTACGCTAGTGCAGGATTCGAGCTGCGGAAGTGGGCGTCCAGCGACCCATCAGTACTTCAGAACGTGAACCAGGAGAAATTAGCATCCAGCCTTTATGCTACCAGTGGATCGAAGGGACTTCTCGCCACCCTCGGTTTGATTTGGGACCCAGCATCTGACACGTTGCAGTTTAAAATCAACACCCCATACGTGATTGGGGCAATCACCAAGAGAAAGGTGCTATCGTGCATCGCCAGGATCTATGATCCTTTGGGCATCGTCGATCCCGTAAAAGCCATGGCCAAGCAGTTCCTCCAACGCATCTGGACCCTACAAACGGAGCAGCAACAGCCCTGGGGATGGGATGACGAGTTGCCACATCATCTACAAGGAGAATGGATCAACTTCCACAACCAGTTGATACATTTACAAAATCTACACATTCCTCGTGTAGCCATCAGGCCCGATTCGACATCAAGCCAGTTCCATTTTTCTGCGATGCATCGGAAAAGGGATATGGCGCATGCTGCTACATCAGAAGCCGAGATGACAAAGGGAACATCACGATGCAACTGTACGCGTCGAAAACTAAGGTGACACCGATAAATAGCAAACACTCCATTGCTCAAATGGAATTGTGCGCTGCACAATTGGCCAGCTTGCTCTATGATCGGGTCAGATTAGCGGTCAAGCTCTCGTCTCCTGCAACTTTCTGGACGGATTCCATGACCGTAGTTCATTGGTTACGAGCATCGCCAAATTGCTGGAAACCATTCGTCGCCAATCGCGTCTCCCAAGTGCAACACTTGACCCAAGGAAGTGTTTGGCGGCACATCCCCGGAGTCGACAATCCAGCGGACTTAGCATCGCGTGGTTGCTTGAGCAAGGACCTTCTAGACAATCCGCTATGGTGGCAGGGTCCTTCCTGGATTTGTCTACCCGAGGACCAGTGGCCTGAATCACCATTACCATCATCATGTGAAGCAGCAGCAGCAGAGCAGCGAGTCACCACAGTAGCTTGTCCAGTTACAGAAAAACCACCACATCGCATCTTTACGCTATACTCATCATTCTCCAGGCTTCGAAGGATTGTGGCATATTGGGTGCAATACTTCAACAGGCGCTTCAAGCGTCGACAGTACGCGGGTATTGGACTTACAACCCAAGACCTACGGGAGGCTGAGGAAGTATTGTGTCGGCTGGCACAGCAGGACCAATTTGAGCATGAAATAAAGGCTCTTCAACATAACAAGCCGATACCTTCATCATCAAAGCTGAAATGGCTGCATCCGCAGCTAGGAGCAAACGGCATCATTCGCGTTGGAGGACGTCTATCCAATGCACCTCTACTAGAAGACACCAAGCATCCGATTTTGGTTCCCAACAACCATCCACTGGCGGAGTTATTAATGGACCACTTTCACAAAACTCGACTCCATGCGGGGCCACAACTGATGCTGAGCAACAGTCGCCAACGATATTGGATCATTGGTGGCAGGAACATAGCCCGACGTGTATATCATCACTGCATCACCTGTTTCCGAGCGAAACCTTCATCTTCAGAGACGCTAATGGCAGATCTACCATCAAGCAGAGTGACACCTCGTCGACCCTTTTCAATCACTGGGATTGATTATTGTGGTCCAGTATTCGTCAAGGGACCACATCGAAGGGCCGCTGCCACAAAGGCTTATGTAGCAATATTCGTTTGCTTCATAACACGAGCTATTCACATTGAGCTCGTGTCGGATCTCACCACAGAGGCGTTTTTATCAGCATTACGCCGTTTCGTCGCTCGTCGCGGACTTCCCGAGGAGTTGCATTCGGACAATGCAACGAACTTCAAAGGAGCCAACAATCAGCTGAATGAGCTGTACAGACTTCTGCGAACACCTGAACACCAACAAGGCATGCAGAGTTGGACGCTGGAAAGGCAGATCATCTGGAAATTTATACCACCACGCGCGCCTCATTTTGGCGGGATTTGGGAGGCAGCTGTGCGCTCGATGAAGCACCACCTGGTTCGAGTTCTGGGAAACACCACTCTATCTTTTGAAGATATGACGACGTTATTAGAGATCGAGTGTTGCTTGAATTCTCGTCCTCTCACCCCGATGACGGAGGATCCATCCGACGCAACAGCCCTTACCCCAGGCCATTTTTTGGTTGGGTCACATCTGCAGCAGGTTCCAGACGCCGAAACGACGACCGTTCCTGAAAACAGACTTACTCACTGGCGCCTCATACAACAGCTAAAACGCCATTTTTGGACAAGATGGTCCAGGGAATACCTTCAACAGCTTCAGCCGCGTTCGAAATGGATAAGCGAAGGACAAGAGATTAAACCAGGTACGTTAGTATTGATCAAAGAGGACAATATGCCACCAACGACATGGCCATTGGCACGCGTCACGGAAGTCCATCCAGGAAAAGATGGAAAGATTAGAGTAGCAACGTTGCGCACAAGTACAAAAATGAACATCACTAGGCCACTAGTTAGGTTGTGTGTTTTGCCTATCAATTAGAAATTATTAAAATTGTTCAATTTTAAGGTGGCAGAATGTTGGATTTTGAGATAGGCAGAACACACCCGCGAGTTAGGCAAAGAATTAACAACGCCTATGCATAGGCAACACGCATTACATGTATTTTCCCATTAGACAGAATTCCCATTTAGACCAGTTCAATCCCAAAGAATCCAGTTGGAATATAGCCAACTTAACAGGATTTAAACAGGAAAATGTATGCATCGCTAACGGAGCACGTCGGCTCCTGATAAGAACCCCCCAGAAATCACCAATAAATCAAGTTAGAATTCCAGTATTAATTACTTCAACTTTTTGATGAGCATTGCTCTTTTAGAGAAATTCGATTTTCTATAAGAGTGGCAAGACCGCGGTAGGAAATTCCGTAGTTAGTGAAGCGGAGTTTTCCTTCGAGGTGCCAGCCTTTTTAAAGGCTTTTGCTCGGGAGTTCTGCTCCCACGAAATACAGTCCACACGACGGAGTAGGCCGTAGCAACCTACAGATTGCTTAGTGAGCAGAAGGTTCGTTACTGTTAGGAACACACCTCAAACGATTTTGTGCCAAAACTTGGAACCGAGAAAAGAAGATTGACAACAAAAGATGTATTACCACAAACATAATTTCTACTGTACAATTTGATCTACTACTGGTTTGGCGCTGTTCCTGAGAATGCTGCTTTAGCATTCCTTTTCTTTGTACAATACAAATAAACCCAATTCATTACGCTACTGCAGCATTTCTCTCACAGAACAGCGCGCATTTTTACACCTGGAATTAATCACATACACATACTACTACGGAGATTTGCCACCCAAAATCCCTAACCATCACCCGGGTGGTTCTCGGTTCCAGTGCACCCCTCACCTTGCTAATAGCTTGTAAAAAAGCCTGTTTGCCAACCGTTTGTAGCTGCTTCGTCCAGGCGGTCTCAATGCGCCGCTTTTCCTGCTCGATTAGGCGACGCTTTTCCTCCAGCTTCAGCTTGATGGTCGAGATCTTCGATGCATCTTCCAGCGGTTGCGAGTCGTCTAAAAGCAGAGCAAGTTAGCATATAATGAAGGGTGACAACAGAGCCGTACCTCACCGTGTACTTACCGACATCATCCATCTTCTGTACGCTGATCGCTTGCTGCTGCCAGGTGGTGGTGTTTGGCAGCGTGGCAAACGATGTCTTTCGCCGTGGCGTTAGCTCCACGTCGGAAACGGTTGCCGCAGCAGCGACCGCTATTCCCCCAACACTGCCGCCCATCGTCGGCGTACCATCTCCGTCAACGAGATCGCGCTCGACCGAGCTACTGCCGGCCCGGCTCCCCGCGTTATTGCTCACATCGCTCGAATGGCTCATCGGACTGCTGGTGGAATGTAGCGTGGTGCTGTTGTGGCGCCGCAAGGTGCCACCGGCACTTCCGGGCAGTTTTTCGGTGTCCCGATCCTGCTTCTCATTGCCGGAATCGGTGTCGTACCCGAACTGTATCGAGCCGCGCGCATCCGCCAGCGACGATCTGGTCGGTGCGACCTGCTCAATCGACGTCAGGCTGGTGTTGGAGATTTTGCGCTCCCGCTCAAAGCGCCCGACCGTGTTCAGCTGGTCCTGCGATCCGCCAAAGTTTTCAATCGTCAGCTGAGAATCATCGCTGAACGAATTGCGCCGCGAGCGTCGCCCTGTGCCGGAAGAAAATGGTGCCGTAAAAGGTAGAGCAGAGATTAATTATCAATTTTCAACTCAATTGCTGTGGAGAGCTAAGTACACATATTTTCGTTAGTAGAAAATAGAGTCGGGTTTGATTGGAACTAATTTACTACAAAAAAGTGATATTCAACACAAAAAACAATCAACTAATTTCAAAACAAGCAAGCATGATTTTGAGTGACATTGGGATGGATAGTAAACACGTTAGACACATTGACGGGGGAAGTTTAACAGTAGTGTGTAAAACACATTGAACCTTCTTACCTGAGAAGCTGGTCTTGCGCGACTCTTCCCAATTGCTCGGCCGCCCTGCCGGGATGCTATCACCTAGAAGCACCACGAGAAGGGTTTTGAAAACGTAAAATATGCACCGATTCAGCAACTGATCTAGCCCTATCCGGTTGAACAGCGCCATCGCGCCAGACACTTTTCGTTCCGAGCCCCGAAACCTTCTCTTCCAAACGACCACTTCTTCCGTTCTGTGCGGGTCAATCTTTGCACCAGCGACTCAAGCAGCTAGTTTCTCTCTTTCTCTCTCGCTACTGCTTTCTCGTCTACGCTTTTTACGGGGAAATTTTTTTGCACGCAAACATATCATCGCAACCGGACGACTAACGGACGCATATGGACTGGAACCAGTTACAACAGTCCAGCAGCTGGGAGTCTATCCATACGGGCGTTCCGTCGCATCGCGTCGCGACCACTTGCTCTGTTCTCAACTACCACAGCGCGTGTCTTCTGCTCGTCGAACCATAACGACGGCGTCCAGGGCGAAAGCTAACGGGCAACAACACTGCACAACAATATTCTATGCTTCGCAGGTTCTTCTCTGATACAGATCTACACACACGCATACACACACACGCATACACGCAAACCAAATTTCGATGGTTTATGATTTCAGCACCTTCCTCCCTCTTCAGGTTGTTTTCCTTTCCTTCATTCGCTCTCTTGCTCTATCTTGCTTGCCTTAATTCTCAAGAATTGCTTGACGGACAGCACAAATCAAGACAAAAACGCTAGCACACACACTCCCGGGAGCAAAAAACCGTCACCGATTGGGTCCACTTCCGCACACTAACTGGCTCGGCTGTGCCAACCGCAAACCACACACGGGGACCCATCGGATATTAGGGCCGAGTAAGAGGAGCGAGTGCATGCCCGGACACGGCACTATACCGTATGTGGAGCTTTTGAAGCAGAATGTGTTTGTGTGAGTGTTTTCTTTCTTTAGTTTCGTTTCAGCAGCTTTCCTGCCGCGCGAACACACCATCATCATCCGATTGCAATGGTTCAGTGAAGGTGAAATGGCAAGCACCAGTATGTGGAGGCAGCGCACATGCGAACCTCTCCTCGACTTCGGTGTGCGTTTTCAGACGTCCAATAATTTAACGAAAAGGTACCTTTACTGTACACTACTACCACAGTTTTATGTTTGCCACTCGCTCGCTGACGCTTTTTTTCTGTTTAGGGCTTTATTGTATATCGTGAAGTGATCGCCCGCCCGCGAGGGAGAAGCCAACACTAAAACTCCATGGGCAAAATGTACGGGCAATTAGTAGCTTCCTTTTGTGTGCTGCTGCACTTTCCCATTTGTTTGCTGCTATACTCAAACAGCTATACCACTGGGGAGCATGATTGAGCGTATGTGGCATTGATAAAATCAACAATTTATGTATTCATTCCTATCGTCTAATCTGACTACTCTGGGTCGTCTGAATTAAGGGAATCGCCCAAATCACCCTAAAATCATCTAAATCATCTAATCATATACACGTGCGCCCTACAACTTCGTCATCGTTTCAATGTATCTATCTGGGTTTAACTTCCCACTAACGAAATCCCCCTTCCCCGCCAATTAAAACTCCATCATTAGAGAAACGTTTTGTATGCAGTAACACACAGATCCGCCGGTGCGAGATGTATCTTATCAATCTCAAACAAACTGCGTCTGCATCGGAGACGTCAAACCACCCACTCTAAGCGCACAGAGTGAAAATTACCCATCCGTTGCAGGCCCCCGTCGTAAAGGAAAGCAACGTATAGGTGTACCTGAGTACTGACCGTATGTGTAGTAGCAAATGTCATTCTGTCCGGGGCATTGAAACCAGCATTATTTGGTGTGTTTAAAAAGAAGCTCAGATGGAACACGGTGATGCGTAGCGCTCATGATTAACTTTCAGTTGGGCATGTTTACTTATGTGTGTGCGTGCGTGTGGCTTTAAAGCAATTCGAACTGTGTGCCTCTATGTGTGCCTTCGACCTGCTAGGTGTGCGAGGTGGTTCACAACAAATCATACTGCTGGTTGCGAAGTGGTGTGTCTGGGCAAACACAAAATTTGCGGTGAGCTTTCATGGAAAGTGAATTCCACACATTCCACACAACCCACAACATACGATGATTTAGGGAAGTCAAAACAAAATAACTGTGAAATGTATGCAATCAAACGTAATGAACGTAAATAAGAAATGACGGTCAGACTTCGCTGTGGGTAATGGAGTAATAGATGCAGAGAAAGAGAGAGCATATTGTTTACAGCAAACAAAACGGTTAAAATAAAAAACTGTGTTGTAGAACAGTTACGCTCTACGATCGAAAATCGAACTTTCAAAACAGAAAAAAACGAAAACGGAACATGTCTATACTTCTAAAGAGGTGTACACATCTCGTTGAAAAATCAAACACAAAACAATACACATTCAGATGCGCACGCAAGGTGGAAGAAAGGTCAGAAGGCCTGGGTGTGCTGGGCGCGGAGAATGCCCGCATAGACTACCGACAAAATCGTACCTCGCTCTTCCGCTTTCGAGTCGTTGTTCGTCTTTTCCTTGGCCTGTCGAATTCTCGCCGGTACCAGTGGTTCTTGCATCGATGATAATGTTGGCACTCCTTTACTTCTGTGTACGACAAATCCTAAAATGAGACAGCGGAGAGAAAATCAATTAAAATACACGGGTTCGTTTTCCATGGGCCGTGTTGTGATACGACGTACCTTCATCAGGATCTGCCTGCTGGTACGGTGATTGCTGCTGTTGGTACAGCTGATGTGGCTGATGCTGCGGCTGTTCGGGTATCTCCCGGCTTGACATATGCTTCCTGAGTGTGCTGGCCGATGGTGACCGATTGACTGTGGGCGTAAAAGATAACGTTAGTAAACGAAAGGCACACCAATTCATATGGAGAAGAAGTAGACTGAAAACTACTCGCTAGGGATGAGTGGTTTTCTCTCACGTAGGGAAGTAAGTAATAAATACAAGAAAACAATGAGCATTGGGAAAGAAATAAAGATAAACAAAGACGCAACAAAACAGTTACAGTAAAGAAAAATACCTTAAACCTAACAAAACGTATGATGAAAAAATAAACTATAAAACAAACAATTCACATAAACTATAGACAACACTTTACGAAACATGAAAACATAGAGAAAGATTGCGAATTGAGCAAAACAAACGACAAAACTAGCCATGCACCACTATCTAGTGCCGACTCATGCAAAAGATGCAAATAAAGTATGTCATCACACTGGATCATGTGTTGCATTTGCTGAGAAGATGAGGGAGGAGTGTACAACAAAAGCGATCTAACATTGCATAAATAACTAGACAAAAAAAAACTGAAATTTTAAATTTGTTGTGAAAACTGTACAAATGAACAAAGTGTCGACTAAAAGCGGGCGCTCCACTTCTTTTTGTGTAAACATAATTGTAAATTAAATTCAATTGAATAAATGAATCATTATTTGTGACGCTCGGGACGCAACTACTGCAGGTATCGTGTCGAAAACAGTGAAGGTGCATTACAAGCTGGTGGAAGTGCGGTGACAACATCCTCAACATTGTATAAGAAATGCGTGAGAAAAATGCAACTACAATAAAAAAAACACTTCATCGCACAATATCTCCACCCCCCAAAACAAATCCCACCCTCCTAAAATTACGCATTATACGATGCACAGTAAACACATTTGCTACGATCTAGATAATTCAACGTCTTAAACGATGCTTTTAAAATTAAGCGGACCGTAGTCGAGAGCAGCTAATTGTCTGCAGCGTGCGATAGAGGTCCACACACACGCACACACAAAACAACAAAACATAGCACGTGCCGCCACCCTCCTCTCCACGACCCGGAAATCGCCGGAAGTACCAATCGAAATCAATCGCGGCGGGAGGCAGGCGAGTGGTTCGAAAATTTCACTCCACTTTGGAAGAAACATTCTCCGCGACTTGGGCAACGCGCAGAAGCCGGACCCCGCCGGACCATCGAAAGTGAAATGAATCTCGCCAAAACGGCGATCGCAACCGGTGCGTGGAACACAAATCATAAGATTCATAGCTGCTGCGCAAGCTTCAAATGGTACTCAGACGGTGTTGTGCATGCTTGCCACGGCACCGTTTGCTCGCAATATTTCCGGAAGATCGAAGGGAGATTGGCATTTACGGTTGTGGGTTTTTGTTGTTGTTTTGGTGGATTAGAAGAATTCCCGCCCGCCCATGTAGTAGAGAAATGAAGTTGAGAAAAGAAATGTGAAAGAAGTGAAGTAAGCGGTACTACAGTGAGGTACACGCACGCATAATGGGGGAAAATAAGAGCGGCTTAATTTTCATATTACGAGAGCCCACTTTTCGAATTAGGCGGAAATTTCGAAACTATAATTGGCACAGCACTATTATATGTAAGTGCTTTCAGGGAGCGGTAGGAGTCATTGGGGGAGTGGTGCCGGAAAGACACACCACACCGCTGCTGATCGTGCCAATGATCACGGGGTGCAATGCAGACAACGAGAAGTGTTTTGTAGCTGTAAGTGAGAAAGCTTTGTAACGCTTTATCGTCAGTTTTCGGGGGATAAAATAAATAACATATTAATTATGAAGTAAGCAAGTAAGTTTACGCTCCCTAACTGATTAGCTGGTTGTCAACTATGAGCCTGATGTAACTATTGGCTACGGGAACTGTTACATACTGATCGCCGTTTAACACAGCCCCTATAATGCGATACTGTGGCGCATTGACAAGGTTCTCGGACTGTCACACCCTCAGATGTTGTTCAATTCCCATCTGCACCCATATAAAACAGGGTTGGACGACAATATGCTACGGTTTCTTTGTAAATTTGAAGGAATTTAACAAACTGAGAATTTGATAACGAATCTTTATATGATCATCATCACATGCATCACAAGAACAAAAACACTAACAATCATTAAAAAGTATGGAATAATCTCATGCAAAAATGGTTTGCTTAGTATTTAAAGAGGAATTCCAAAACACAATCGATGTTGTCTGTAATTTATGGGGGATATCTTTTACAAGTTTGTCGAATAAAAATAAAATAAAGCCACTTTTGCCATACCACAATTTAAAGGAATCTTCTACGCAACTTCCTGATACACACAGATGGAATGCACACAAAGCTGTAAATACCTTTCATACCAGAAGACCCGCAGCTTAGTATATTTTAGCCTTTCTTTAACTGGAAGCCAAACACTGGTATTCGCAACAAACAGCAACACAATCGTTCTCCGAGCAACCCGGAAGTCCATCTTTGGACGATGCAAATTGGTTCACGATCGCCTCTTTGGGCAATGACGCTGACGCAATTTCATGGGAGTTCAGAGCAAACCGAACGGAATGTAACCGAGCCCGTCCGTTAGGCTTTGTATCAGCGTACGGTGGCTGCATAGCGTTGTTTTTTGTTAATTCACCCACTTGGTTGACTAGTGGTCTGCTAAAAATGGGCATTAACACAACAACCCTTCAACACAAAGAGTGCTGTAGTGCACCTGACCCGACTACAGGTGAAGCTGGGCTCCGGTCTGACACGGAAGTATCGAATGGCACACTCCCGTTCCTAAAAGACAATTAGTACAGGTTGCCGCCTCGTTGGTTGTGGAGTAGTGGTCCTAGGCATTTTTTTCAATTCATTTTCCCAGAAGTATCTCAGCAGATAACATTGGATAAGGATAGACACCATTATGTGCTTTACTCTCGGCAGCTTATAACAGAGATAGGCTAAAATATCATACAAAAAGAGTCACGCATAAAAAGGTTTCGATAAATTTTCGTTTCGTTTACGAAATGACTCGTCACTCACTTTCTGCTGGAATTGTACGTTTTGTGGGGAAGTGAGGCCCAATTTCTCTTCCCATTCCAATCCGGGGTAACTTTTTCACCGAGCCAACAGCCAAACTACCACACCTTCGTTAGCGCAAACACTACTACCTCACTGACTGCACAAATTGCCGGCAGTGTGCAGAGCATGATAATAAAAGAAACAGCCCTAAATCTCACTCAATTGCCATTAAAATCACTGGCTTACACGGGCAGCGTTTTTGCTATTGGATGGTAAGGCACAAGATTGCAAAGAAAGCAGCTAGAAAAATGCCACTACGTTTACTTCAAATAAAAAAAAGCAGCAACAACAACACCTTTCTTCTATTTTTCCGTGCGTTTTGCAAAAGCTACCGCATCGGTCACACAAACACACACAGCCATAAACTCCAGTGATCTTTGAAAGCTTCCACCCCGCGTTGGGAGGAGGTTGATCTTTCTCGATCTTTCTCTACGATCTTTCTTTTGGAGCTTGGGTCGGAAACGCGTGGAAGCGCACGTGGGATTGAGGAAAATTCCAACGCGCAATTGAAGATGACGACGACGCCGACGACGATGAAGACACAGTTTGACGCGCTCACAACGGCAGCAGCAGCTCCCTCCTTCTGGCAGTTGTTTTCGAGCGATAGATGAATGAAAACGTGCCCCTACAAACCCCACCTCATCGTGGGTAAGTGTGATCGTGTACCCACAAGAGAAACGAAACATCAGCAAGAAGGAAAAAAAAACACACCCCAACAACCGGTGAGAAAATCTCCACTTTGGTGGGTGCAGACATTTCGAGTTAGTTCGAGATCGCGCAACGAACGTGGAACACGCCGAAGGTTTTGGGCCCGAAATTCGTTACACCGGATGTGATACATTTTTGGGGTGATCTTGGCTCTCTTTCAGTGTCTGTGTGTGTTTTGGTGGGCTGGGAAAAATGGAAAATGAGATCAAAATGTGTGTGCATGGTGGGGGTTAATACCGGGTCCGGGTGACTGTTCACCCGTCCTCCGGGCACGCAAATAACCACCGTCTCGTCTCGGGCGGGTCTCGGGGGAATTAACAGCATAAAACCACCAACAACAAGCGAAAAAGTAAAACTGCAAACTAAACCATTCTTCTCCGTGCAGATCTTTTGTTTTGGGAAGTGCAATTTCGGGACTGTTGTTTGCTGCTGAGGGCTGCCTTAGTAAAGAAGGGAGAAAGGAAAAAATGAGCGTGAGCTATGCGCAATTGTGAAAACGTTAGTGAGAGTCAATTGAATTCATTTGTGCTTCACTGAATAAGTAGCAAGTGTGTCAAGCAATGGACAAAACGACCCGGCAGAGAAGTAACACCATTTAAGATGAATTTCTATTTCGTCAGCAGTGCTTTAATACACTTTTCAAGACAAAGGAACAAAGTGATCGACAAAACAATGACGTGTGATGAAGGGGCAATGGTGGATGGATGTAATAAAATCACACCCCGATAAAGATAATGAAGCCCAAAAAGACACCTAAAACGTCATCACACCTTCCTCCTCTTCGACACGATTCAAATTAATGACTGACAATGCTCTGATCCCTCGTGACAGAATGCATTTTTTATCGCCCTTTTGGTTACTCAATTCATTAGGAAAACGCATTAAATGGAGATTTAAAAAAACTCCACTTCTGTTACGTACGCAAGGGAAGAAACGTTCGATCGGTGTTACGCTTAATCGTTGATGAAACTAATAGAAAGAAAGAGCAACACAGCGCGACAGCCACGCCGTTTGAATAAAAATCCCATCAACAAATGGCTCGAGGAGCTCCATTCGGCACCAGCAGCAGGCTGATAGCAACCCTAATAGAAGGGACGCACTTATGTGATAGAGTTGCTTTTCTTCTATCCAATTAGTGTCGAATGGTTTAACCCTGCGTAAGGGACAGCCGCATCACATTACGTTTCTAGGTTAAATATTTTCTTCAAAACAAACAACACAGGAGCAGTTTAAATTGAAAAGCGTTAAAGGTTTAATGCCTTTATCGACGCCTTTCTATTAGTGGTGAGTGTAAAGGAAGTAAAGTAAACAAAACTGATGTTTTCTTTATTTGTTTAATGCTCAGTTTAATTAACAGGTTTAACTAGAGGCTACCCAACGCCAAGCCCAAGCCGCAGTAAACACTTTCCATTAATAAAAATGAAATTTCTCGTACAGTGTAAATAAGTTGTATCAAAGGTGTAGTGCAGTGGGGGAGGTGTGTTGGGTGGGTGTGTAGCCAATTACATGACGACAACACCTGTTATAATCGATGGTGAAAGTGAACGAAAATCAATACATCGATTACTGCCCGATGTAAGGAAATGTTGCCGCCTATACCGCCGCATATGAGACACAGGAAGTAGCTACGGACGGCTGCACTAAAGCGAGTGAGTGTATGCAAAACTATGTTGTAAATGTGTTTTCAAGACGAACGAACAGAATATGATCAGCAACAACTACTACCGGTACAAACAGTAACACATCAGCATGCAGGCGGCGAGATGCAATGCCCTAAAAAACAACATGCTAAAATGCAACGCTTCGGAACAGGGCCCGGCAAAGGCAGAGGTGATTGATAAGCAATACGATTGCTACTTTCTTTTCGCTACTACTGAGAGACTGGGCAACAACACACACACACACATACTGCTGCAAACAAATCTGTTACAAATCGGTAAAAAATGAAACAGTAAACCAATGAACGATTAACGAGGCATGACACGAACAGAAAAAAAAACAACAAAACACACACGATAGCGGAAGTAACATTGAAATAAGTGGGAAAAGAAACCATGTACGAGATAAGACAAAACACAATGAACGTTCTTTGATGAGCGTTGGATGAGAGAAAACGACAAATGAAAAGGACAAGGATCAAACATAAAAAATGAACATGAAAAAAATATAATAAATGAATTGCTGACAAACAAACATAGAACAACACAAACGACAATAATAAAAAAAGAAATATAATTTAGGAACCATAATGACTAGTAAACAATGACCAAATAAATAAAGTAACTAATTTGGAAGAAAAATGCACACACAGGGTAGAAAACAAAAAAAACATAGCAAAACAGGGGAGGAGCAAGGAAAAAGTCGTTTAGAGTAAGTAAATTAAAGCTAGACCTTGAAACGGCGGCCGATTAATGGCCCCATTGCCGCTGGCACTGCTGCAGCCAACACCGCCGGCACCACCGTTGCCGCCGCTACTGGTGCCGCTGCCGCCGCCGCCACCGCCGCCACTGCTGCTCGATGGCGAGTCGAGCCCGGGACGCAAATCGGGAATGGCCGCGATCGTCGGTTGATTCGCAAAGCCCCGCCGGTGGGCAATGCCGTGCTCGTTAGTTGCGCCGGCTCCCGTTGCATCTGGTGTACACGAGCAACACGAAAGGGGGGGGGGCAGGCAGAGTGGGGTGGGTTAAAGATTTGATATGAAAGAAAGATGTTTAACATCGCTTTTTTGTTTTGTTTCGGAGAGAGATTTGATCTAGGTGACTTTTTATAAATCAATCTGACACGAATCGGGCAAATGGGGGATGAGAAGGAAGATTGCTTATGAGTAAATTTATTACGGGGTCGAGTGGAAACAGTTCACCGAAGAGGAAAACCAATGGGATACAGTGTGATACAGAAAACCCATGGGTTGAAGGTTGAAATCGATCCAAGGAGTTGAAAGGGGGTTTGATTTTCGCCAATAAGAGATCTGCAGTGTCGAGCAATTTGTAACACGTGCACATACCAATCGCGTACCGTTTTTCGAGGAAGAGGGGAGGGTAAGGAGCACCACCCAGTGAAAATAAAGCACCTCGTCGCAGTCCAACCAAGTGAAAGCTTTCGTTATCCCCGTGAGAAAATAAAGGAACAGGAAGGCCGAAAAAACCTTCCAGGTGTGGCGGCTGGGATGGCGCAACGAGAAAGGTACGAGTGAAGGTAAGGAAACGCGAATGCGATGCGGATGGAATACGGGTGGTGATTGTGGGCTTGCTTTGCTTCCTCTGGCAACATGCCAATTAGAATGTGTGAAGCTTTCGAATAGAGAGAATGTGATGGTGAGAATTTGACGAACCGAGGTTCTTGCGTAATGAGGGAATGTTTGTAGGAGGAACGGGAAACGAAAACATAAACACAGGGGCAGATTATTCACGAATTTTTCGAACGGAAACAGTATAAGAGCAAACGAAAATTAGCAACACATTTATAAAGTATTTCAACATCACGTAAGGATGCTTTAAATAGTGTAAAATACGTAAGAGGTTTGAAAATGAAGCAAAAAATAGCGATATTGCAACAAAACAAAACTATAAGAACAGATGACAATAACGAACAAAGATTCTTGCTCGATTTTCATTAATTTTTTTTATCAACAACGTTTCATAGACATCAATACTTCTTGTAAATAATAGTTACAAACATACCAACCTACAGCAGTCCAATACACAGATTAAAATGGTTTACCAAAGGATACAGAAGGAAATGGCTGCTGTGTGTGCAGGAAGGCAACAAACTTGAAAGTAGAGATGTAATTTACTTCGCCAATAGTTACGTGCATTTCTCATAAGCACCGAGAGAGTAAAATACGTTTTGTGTGCGCTTTTTCTTTGAATCTAACAAACTGGCAAACTCTACTTAGAAGCTTAATAGCACTAATAAGTATCGTTCGGCTGATAGCGTTTAGGGTATTTCTAGACACATTCCATCATAAAAAAAAGAAAGATACGAGCACCGAAACCAGGGCAAGATAAACGAACAGAGGGGGTGGAATGTTATCAAGATGCAACCGGTGTTAACCGAAACGTAACGTGGGATGGGGGGAGATGTGGAAAATAAATTAAATAACCCAACCGGGAAACTAGAAAAAACAAAACACAACGTTGCATCAACACATAGCGCACCTATATAGTATAATCGATGAGGTCTATAAAACAAGCACCTTAGATAATTTATAAAAGCTGGTGGATTTGACAACAAAGATAAGAAAGACGAAGGGGGAAAAGAAGGGTGACACAACTTACAACAAACCAATATAGCTTAGATAAACAAACCAATATACAAACAAAAGCTAGAAACCCAAATCCGTGATTTTTTTTAGACACAATTTAACCATCGTTGCTTATCGTTTTGTACAATTAATTTAGCTTATCGCCATGACAGAAGCGATTCAATTTTGCGTTACACACTGTTCGGTGATGTACCCGTCAGAAAGCCTGATTAGTGGTGGAGCAGATTTGGTGAGAAGGTGGGTAATACAAGGAGGATCGAAAAGAAATTGTGACGGATGATTTAGATTTAGTGGAAGTTCGATTTTCGTTTTTTTTGCTGTTGCTTCAATGGAAGGTGATTCGATAATGTCATGACAAATGATTTTGCTTGATTGAGTTTGACGGCGAACCTGAAGTGTCTCTAATGGGAAGGAGCGTAAATTACACACACACGCCACACACATGAGAGCAAAACGGTTCGCCGCGTTCGGCTCAATCGATCGATCGATCGATGATGACGATGGGAATGGCCAAATGGATGCGAAAGCTGAGACTGAGAGCTTGAAGAGTTCTGTACAAAAAATGTGAGCGTGTGGAAAGCCATCATGCTTGGACTCACCTGGCGACTGCTGCTCCATACCCGGATAGCAGACACATTTGGCCGGATGAATTTCGAAGAGATTGAACAAGTCCGCCAGCAGCACTACCAGATTCTGTTTCATGGATCTAAAAACAAAACGCAATGAAGGGAAACGGAGCACACAACATTAGACACAGTGTGGTTCGGTGAATGCGGCGCGCTTCTATCTTACCCTCTCATGTAGGTTATGTCCTCTGGGGACATATGAAACACGGTGTATGGCAAACTTCGCTCGGAAAAGTTACTAACTATCAGAATATTGTGAATGGAATCCTGCAAAGAATCGAGAAAGAAAAGGAAAGCAAAACAACAGTTAGATAGTGTTGCGACGAGCTGTAGCCTATTGTGTTGTTTAAAAAAGGTAAGAAAACAATCAACAAACCAAACAAAGAATCAAAGGATTAGAATGTGAACAACTCTTCACATTGAAACTCTTTATTTGTTCAATCCATTCCGGGTAATGTTCATACTGTTTCAGAATAGCACCACTTCCTCTAACATCTACGATAGACGATGGACGATAAACGTGTCGCTTGGTTTGTTTTATTGCTTTATTCTTCAATCGGTATCGGAAGCAGGGTGTCGCGGAAATGCGTCCGTCTGTCTGTCGCATACGATTCCGACACAAGTTTACGATCGCTTGTCTTTCGAAAAATGTAGAACATTGCAGATACTGCGCAATGTCGTCCACTGATATCTTTTTTTTCTATAGGTAGCATCGCTACAAGAAGTATTCCCTTAAACTATGAGCGTTTACAAACTTACCGTAATAGTCGGTACGTGGTTGAATTTAACGCTATGCCAAGGAACTAGTTTGGGACAGTAGTAGGAGATTAGATAAGCCAGACAAACACCGTCGCACAGTTCACGAAAGTCTCGCACAGGTGGAACGTTCGGGCTTTGATGCCGTTGACCCTAGGAGGAAAAGAAGAAAAAAGCCCATTTATTATTTAGATATGCACTAAAGCCCGGGGAAGGGAGGACGTTGATTTAGGTTAAGCCATAGAACGCGTGCAGCTTGCAACATATCATCATCGTCGACTGCACAGCGCGCACTCAGCGGCGACGGAAACTTACATATTCATCCACCGCAGCAGCACCGCCGCCTCCGTTGGCCGTCAGTTCGTAGTCGATGCGCTTCTTCAGCGCACCACAGACGTGCGAAATCCAATTCAGTAAGGCAGCTTCATGATGCTGAACCGTCGGCGCTACACTACAGCCCGAAATTCTGGAACGAGATAGGGGCAAAAGGGGATTAGTGATCAAGCGAAACAGACCCGAAGTAATAAGCGTGGTGCAGAAAGAATGTCCGACTCGGGGGCTCATAAATGTGTTACAGACTGAGTGCTTTCCAATTTAGCGAAAGCGATGACCTTCCGCTCCATCTTGCCGAGACAGGGTGCCTCCCCCCCCCTCCCTGCCGTGAGTCTAACCATCCACATTTATTGATCGCGCATGATTTGTGGGTTGCCATAGCTCTGTTTACAAGGCCAGACACGACTACGACTGCTGCCGTCTGTATTCTCTCTTCGGAGACAGCTTCTTTGGGTGATTTTCTCATTTTCAAGTACATCAAGTCTTTGTCTAGCCTGCGATTTCCGGGACGGAAAGTGATAAATTTTAAAAGAAAAAGCCTACGCATCGCACACACAGAGTATTATTATACCCCAGTTTGAGACAGTTTGTGCGGGGGTTCCTAATGTATTTCAGGGTGCTGACCACTTCTCACGGTCCTTCAACGTTTGATGGTCATGGAGACCATAACTATCCTCCGCTTTAGAATCCTAATGCGACACCTGTGCTCGCTCTGACTACGGCAAACTTTTAATCTCACTCAGGCCTTCATATGCCCACTCGAACTACTTCACGTTGTATTTGCGAACAAATTGATTCATTTTCGTTCACTTCGTTCACACATTGCTTTATTTTCAGATTACATATTTATGCGAAAATGTTACTCAACCACACAGCTCCCCTTAAACACGCACTTCCTCGATCGAGTCGAGCGTTTTGCCTCTACTCTCTAAGCTCTTGCAAAGAAAGGTTGCTCTAATTTCACGACTCATTAATCACCACAAATGCCGGCAAACGTTTGTGCGCGCGTTAAAACACTACCTTTTCAAATCCATTGCCGAAATTTGGGGACTTCCAAACGAACTAGCGATGGAATTTGAAGGCCCAGCAGCACGAAGGTGACCTTCTCTGTTGGCCAAATCTTCCTCTACTACGCTTTAGGGCGTAGCTTTTTCCTTTCCCAAAACGGACTCCGCTAACTTGCGGCACACATTAGCGAATAAGCATAACGGGGCGGATGGCACACGACTACAACACGGTGCTTAAGAATAAGGAGGCACACCACCCTTCGGTGGCATGGATTCGCTCCCGTAACTATGGATAGCGACAAAACGAAACTCCACGGTGCTACTGTGTGGAATCGATAATCCGAGCCTTTCAACGCACATACACACACACACACCCTTTGTGGTGTTTGGGGTGACATGGAGTGTGTAAGGGGAGTGTGCCACAACACCCCGACATGTTGATGGTGGTTTAGGCACCCTCGGCCCTGGGCAACTGGAACTGCATCAACAAGTGCGGTAAAGCGCACACGAGAGTGTGTGTTTGTGTGCCGAGGGGTATTAGATTACAGAATAGCTTCTTCCAAGGATTTTTGGACCTGTCCGGTCGTTTGCGGAATGGAGCGCTGTTGCATCATCGCTTCGAGGAAGGCACTCGTTCGTGTAAGGTGAGCGATGTCATCCGAACTCATCGGAACTCATCTAACACGGCTAACTGGCAATACGTACCTCTCTAAAGCACTGGAAATTCTTCCACTGGAAGCCACCTCTTTAGCGTATAACACCATCAGCGCTTCTATCACAGTCATATGTGCATTCTGGAAGGAGAGACAAAAGAAAGAACATGATATTAGAAGCACTGCTATTGACGGGCCAACTACATCGGGCAAGATTTGTTACTCACAATTCTAAGAGGATTCGTCTGTATGAGTACCGTCTCGGTCAGAGGCTGATCGGACGACTCGTTCAGCGGCACCCCCTTCCGCGAGAGCGTTTGCAGGATCGACCAATGGTTCAGGCTCTGGTAGTTCGGGTCCGAGTAGATGTTGCTCAGCACCTGACAGTAGATCGACGCGTTGCCCAGCCCGACCACGATCTGCGGCTTCAGATGGTCCTGGCCCTCGTGGTCGCGGTAGAACGGATCCTTCAGTATCTCTGGCACACGATTGTTGTACGCTTTGGAGAGCAGCCACCTGACTGACGCTCTCTGTTTGGCCTGGGGAATGAAGCAAAGAGATGGGGAAGAATAACAATTCCAGTTAGTAACTCGTTTGTTTGCAAGTGAGAGTGGTATGGATGTCTAGTCCCTTAAACGTTACAAAATCTTAGTCTCCATCTTGGCGAAAAGGTGCATTGTATGCCACTTTTTTTAATGATAAATTGCTTCCCAAGCAGACTGTGACATAACTAAATTGGAGGTGTATTACTTCATTGCGTTCACCGTAACCTGAAACCTTCGGCGCGTTTTGGAGGCAGGCATACTGTGGCGGATCAAGATAACAACGCCATGTGCTAAAAGCCAAATTAATCGCTCCATTGTTGCGCGAGCCAGATCGTCGTCGTCGTTGTCGTCGTCGTCGTAAGTTTTGTCTTTCTTCTCCAGACAAACAAAAAGCACAGTCACGTATTGTGGGGTGGCACAATAATTGCAAATGTTTTCTAGAGAATATCAGTCAACATCTGTCAACTGCACCACGCACAAGCGATCACATCAACCCATCTTACACACGGCGGTGTATAGGCCACGCGTAAAGTGTGACAAGGCTACAAAAAAAACTTCACCGACTGACTCTTCAAGAGGTAAGGCGCGCGTGTGGAGGTGTATGACACAGTTGCATGAGCCCTTCTTGCCTGAGAGTGGGGCAAAGGGTGGTGGTGGTGAGTTGCGAGGCAACCCACCCAACCCATCCGTAACACACCAAAACACCATATATGTGTGTGCGTCAACTCGGGACCGCAAGGCCGTAAAGCGTTTAATTTTATTGTTTTCTTCCTCGCCAACAATGGCACTACTTGGGCTGGAGGTCAGACATAATCGGGGGAACTTCCCCCTCAACAAAAAAGGGACTATCCCGCGCCGAAGGACATTTAATGTGCGCCTAATGTTTGTGATTAGTTTGTCAAATTTTCCACAGAAGATGAGAATCATTTCCTTGATTTTTCCCCCGAAAACAACCAATTACATTGACTGTATTGCGTCTCAGCGCCAAGACGTCATTCCGATTTACAGGCAAAACATTTGCCCCCCCCCCCCATCACCACCCACAACATTACTTCTTCGGCGGTGGCAGCGGCGTGCGTGACGCTCGTTGACTTTTCATTGGCATAATTATGGACCGGGTTCCGGAGCCAAAACCATTCATTCATCGCTCCACCGCCGTTAGGTGTTGGTGCTTTAACGGCAACTAAAAACCGTACTAAATAACGTTGACCTCAAATGCCCCCGCACACCACACCACCTATTCCCACCAACCCGATGTTTGGTCGGGGTTAAAGGTGAACGTTTGGCCCGTGGTGTGCCACATCCACCACCAGGCAGAGTAATCTGGCCGAAAACGAAACCTGATTTACACGGAATCACACTAAGGGGAGAAGAGAGTTTGTTTACCTTTTTGCTTAAGATTGTGTGCCTTGGTTGGTGGTTTTAGTGGTAGTTGTAGTGGTGGTGGTTCGGAACTGTTCAAACACCTTTCCTCCCCGAGGGCTCGTTAGTACCACACGCATGAATATGCAACATTAATCATGGGCTTGTGCCGGCACTCTGCTTAACTATCACACCTACACGCATAATGCAGTGTAATGCTAGTTAGGAATGAGTTTGCGTTACAAGATGGAGGCGTGAGTGCTCATGGAACATAATACATATTGGATAATGCTGAGCCATTCATTGCTCATGTTACCGATGACTTCATTTTCTACGGGCCAAATCACTACCAACTTGCCTAATCCTTATGGGAAGTTCCAGATAACGTATCATGCTGCGGGCTGCAAATCTCTTTAAAAACAAAACGCGCACCACTAAAAGAGAAAACTTTTCCAATTAATACACCCAGAAACGTCACACAATCGGTACACATCTTGGCTGCGAATCAGCTCCCCCAACAGCTCGGTGGATTTAATCCATCGAGCTTTAGCCCTTTCCAAGGGGAGCTCGAGCGAGAAGAGAATCGAAATCGAGCGTCTTCTTCGTGCCTTTCGTGTGAACTCTTAACCCACCCTCTTCAAGCCAGCTGGCAGGAGGGTGTCTGTAACAGAAATTCAAAAAAATTAGCCCACAAACTGTTCAACCAGCTGATGCGAGGAGCACACGCCAGAGCCGGAAGAGCGCTGCAGCAGGCCGTCTTCTTGTTCAACAACTGTGTTGAGGTCGTTTAGTCGGTCGAAATAAATCGATATTATACACACACCAACACACACACACACACGTGGTGGTTTTGCGCTCGCCCAATTGTGCAAAGCATCGCCGCAGTGCTGCTGCTGCCGCTGGGCGCGTTCCATTTTCCAAAACCGTGGTGGTCTGGCAGTCCTGACAGTCCCACGCTGTTCCTGAACAGCAGAGCTTGTGCTTGCTGCTGTGTTTGTGTGAGAGCTTTGTGTGCATTCTACATTCCGCAGCACTCGTCGGCTCACCTGGATCTCTTTACACACATTCCTCTTTCCGTTTTAAGCTTGTGGCCGTGCTTTTTTTTTGTTTTAAATTTTCGAATACGCGAGAAAGTGGGCGTATTCATTAAAGAAGCATAACACACAGATTTTAAACGGCTGTCGAGGCAACAACATGCCACGGTGCGCTTCTAGCGGAAGAAGGGGAGTTTTGGGAAAATCAACGCCACTAATTTGTGTATGCGTATTGGCCTTTGGGGGCTGGGAGCAGTGTAGGAATGGCCTAATTTAATTATGGATATTTTATCGCTTTAAGAAGCTTCATTTGAAGGGATAGTGCATACAAAGTTAAAAGCTTACAGGGATAACATATTGCCACAAATCAATGCAAAATCAGTGACTTTAATTATTGTTCATATTATTCAAATAAAAAAAAAACAATTAATGTTTTAAATCCATTCTTTCCTTTTTTGGAATTATTTTATTTTATTTCGTTTTTCCTCTTGCTCTTCACTTTCCCATGACACAGGAAGCGACAGCGTCGGATTTGTACCTATCTGTCAGGGAGTCACGTTTCAAGCCTCGTCTCCATCCCCCTGCTTCTTGCCTGAACACATCCTGTGGTCAATGTCATCCACTTGAGCATGTGTGTTTAAGCTGCCTGTCGGAATTAATTACACCAAACGGCAAATGTGTTTTGTTGATCCGGTAACATGCTCATTTAACGCTTTTTTACATTTTGTCGAGCATGATGTTTATATCCAGATATAGTGACAATTGCATCACAATAACAACAACACGAATAAAAAGTTGATAAGGCAGTTTTAGTTTGTGCATAGCAAAAAAGAATAAAGAAATAACAATTTAGATAACCTAAATAAATGGAGTTTTTTGGTTTTGAGAATCAAAATGATAACACAATCATGCTTTCAGTTCACTCCAGCAATAAGTGTCTGACGCTTGGCTTTAGGTCATGATCATTAGTAGCTCTGTAATCAACGTCATCTACCTGTGTTAAACACTTCTTCACACTTTGGAGCAAGGGGACCGTACCATTTGTATGATTATTAAGACCCATTTTTCATGCTGCACCCATATAATCGGTACATTAGACGGTCCATCTGGGGTCACTTAGATCAGATAGAAGATTATAAGATGTTAAACTTACAATTTCAGTATCTTTCGTGTATTGTACTTATAACCCTAATGAGAACAGTTTAACATTTGCAATTAATTTGAAATGGATGTCACTTGCTCCTCTCCCGATTTCTAGTCAGATTTTCTACACTTGGTCATCTTGGGATCCCAATCCCGAATGACTCACCCGCGACACACGTCCATGACCGTTCAACAAGCCTGAGTGGCCTGAGAATAGCACCTCCCGTGGTGCAAAAATAAACACACATACACGCACCCAGGCTGCCATCTAATGCGTTCGTTCACGCGCATAAATTGTGCATCGCTCGCCCGTCCGCTAATGCGACTCGAACGAAAAGATCGTTCGATGCATCCAATGCTCGGCACCGTCGTCAATCTGGCGTTGCTCGGTCGACAACCACAACGAACTCTCTTCTTGCTGGAGGAGAAGATGGCAGGGGGGAGAGGGATTGGTTTGTGTGATCTTAAAAATAAACCCATCCCCATCCCTAACACTGCCGCCATGCCAAGCAGCATGTGCTCGAGGGGTGTGCTATTGCTGCGCGATAAAGCAACGGGGCGAGAGATAGGCGACGGTGAAAGATTGTACAAGAACTCTCCCCTCGGGAATAACTGTACCGGCGGAGTTGAAATCATGTATAGAGAGCGTACCGGGTGTACCTGGGCTGATGATGCGTTTGTCAAGTAAATGCTGAGGAATCAAACCAATTCACCGCTCATTAACGAGCCGACCGGTACCGGCACATGCACACAACCCTCAAGCGCAGTCTGATTAATATCATCTTCATCATCATCATCATCAGGAACACAACTAGGCAATGGCTTAAGGTGTGCAAACGCAGCTGTGGTTTTTCGATGCCGCTCACAAACAGGGTCGATACCGCTGCTGAAGGGGTCTTTTTGCGTGAGATATGCTGCAGACAAGATGCAACAGGAAACAGCATATTGATGCGATGCTGACGTTGATACCTTAAGCTTCATTAAGTGATAAAGATCGACACAGCAGATCCTACCGAGGCGGGAAAAGAAGATGTGTAGTGTACTGTGGGATGTGTAACGCGAAATTTATACACCATAAAGGCATGTGTTTCGAAACCCATTTCCCTGTATTGTTTATTTATCTTCACAGATGGAGAGAAAAAAAAAACCTTGGCTCATGATATCTAAATCCCATCGCTCAACAATAAGGTCGTTTTGAGAAGGCTTATACATCCTACTGCCATCAGCAGAGTCGTCTTAGACGACAACGAAAAGGCGGTACAAAAACCACACCACGGGAGAAAATATTTATGAACTGTCTTCTATCACGGTTCCAACATTTCACTCCCCAGTATCGCAGAAGAAGCACCGAGAAAAAGCGGCCCCAATGTAAACCCCTCGATCATGATGAGGTGGATGATGATGTTTTTAGTCATTTTGAAGCGATACCTTTTTGGAGTTTGAAGTTGTTTTGAAAGAAAACCGCCCATCACATCCGACAGCCGTGGCAAACAACGCAAGGGGACACGGACGGATTGATTTATAAAAACATGGTAATATTTTTGCCTCCCTTTTCGGAGTTCGGTGTGTGTGTGTGTGTGTGGTTATTGCCGGATGGATTAGTGGAATGGAATTGGATGAAGACAACATTTCCGCCGACAATCACAGATCTCAATCGAAAGAAATTTGGTGAGGGGATTTAAAGTTTTTAACCGCTTTTTTTGTGGGTAGATTATGCCAAAGAATGACTAATAATGGTAATTTATGGAATATAGGTTGTGCGAGATATAGTATATTGATCAGCTGCTAGTACTGAATTCTAAAATATTGAATAACGTCATGTTCTTTTAGACCAGCCATAAGTTAAGTATCTTGAAGCAGTTGCCAAATCGATTTCAATATCCCGATTCGGGTCGCGTTTACGTCAAACATTATTCCGGGAGTACAGAAGCATACAACTATTAGAATTTCAAATTCACGGAACATCCGGAAAACCTAGTACCAGACAAACAGCGTCCCAAAAACGAGCTCCCACACTGTTGGCATATTGGGTTTGGCATGTTGTGTAACATCATGCTTGAGACTTGACGCTTTGCTGAAAACTGCAAAACCTTAACCTCCGTGGGCAAAGAGTGTCAATAACGAGACGCCCGATGCGTTCGACACCGACACGACACTGGTGGGGGGGCTACGACAGGCCACTTAGCGAACAACAATGCCAAGTTCACCGCACGGAGTCACCCGTTCACCCCTTCTGGGTTGGTCGTCGTGTGTGAGGGTTGCTTCCACCACACTACCCTTTTTTCATTTGTTGCTGTTGATCGGACAAGCTTCGAGACAAGCCTTGACGCTATGGTATGGAGAGCGTCATATATCAACCGAGAAGCGAAAAAAAAGCCGTGCTTGGGCGTGATTTTTGGTCGCTTCGATCGATAGTGGTAGCAGTAGCAGTAGGAGAGAAGAGCAAGGCATTCACATTGGGCTTCCGTAGTGGTGTGGAACATAAATTTGCACATTAGAGAGCGAGAGCGAAATCGGATAGTGAGAATAGCGGCGGCGGCGGCAGCTAGACAAACGAAAACGGAAGCCGTATGGTGGAATAGAATGCCTAATATTATGATTACTGATAGCAATGATATAAAGTTTCCTTACCAGGTTCATTAACCATAGGAAAAATAATAATAAAGGGAATTATTGAAGAATTATCATTCAATTTTACTACCGTATAACCTTCTTTTTCAATAATTTGCATGCAAAATTGATAGCAAAAACCATCAAAACAGTATAAAAGCAGGTCATCTAATTTATGCAGACCTATTTCAATCGAAACGCCTACCCCTTTCGAACCGCTCTGGGGCTGCAAATAAACATTCGTTTACAGCTTCCCGGTACAACCAACGCAATCCGTTCGCTTTTGCTAAACCACCAGCACCCACCACTGAACGGAGTCCTCAAGACAGTGCGACCTCAGCTTTCATATCATTTGCCAAGCGAACGAAACACTGACAGCTGTCGGGTGGTCGGTCAGGTCGTCTTCTAGTCGGAACGGGTGCAGCAGAAGAACTCGATATACCTGAGAGCGGCGGCATCATTACAACCGCACGAATCGACCGGTGGTAGAAGGAGGAAACGATACCGTTTCTGACCCTAATTGATCTATTAGTCAATATTAATTAATTGCACAATTAAGCGTTTATGATGATGCGCAAACTGGCGCGATCGCGCTCACCCGGTGCCTCCTCTCTCAACGCGCATTGGAAGCTTGCCCTGGAGAATATAAAGCAAGTGTGGGTTAGCGATAGAAAGTACGAAGATACATATCCAGCGAACCGGGAGAGCCGATCGGCGAAGAATTGATTTCCCCTTTGAGAAAAGGCACTCCAACTTGCGGCGATCAATCAAATCCTACGAATGAGTGGAAGAAATCGTAAACTGGACAGATGGGGTGCGCTCAACCCAGGAGGGCTTCGTGACTGCAGAAGACTTCGAACCGGCTAACGACTTCAGGTTCGACTTCGGTGGCCAGAGCAAGGTATCCCACGCCAAATCGGCATTCGGTGCAATTCCTACGCTCCGCGCCACATTACTGTTTATGTATGTGTGTCTGGTATGATAATTTCCGTTCCGCTGCATTTTTTGCAACGCCCCTCTCCTGCGCGCCTCCAAAACGGAAAGTGACGTCCAATCATTCCAATCACCATTCCCCGTTCCATTTTCAGACGCGACGTAAGGAATTCTCTTTCTCCACACAAACGCACACACATACACACACACACCGGATGACCGATCGTGAGTTCCGGAGTTTCAGGGCGCGTCAACGCCCCAACACACGCCTGGCAGTGGCGCACGCCTCTCGTCTGTCTCAGGTTTCGTGTCTCCTGCTTCCGGTGCAATAGCAACCAGCAATGTTGTTGTTTTGCATGTCTAAGCATATGCGCGCGGGTGAGTAGCATTACACTGGTTCTCGCGTAACGCTGCATACATATCTTCGCAGCACCTACCTAGAGACGGTGGCGTATCGATTTCAAAGACTATTTTCGAACAGAACTTTACTACCTTTTGTCGGAACCTTTGCGGTGCAGTGTGTTCCAATAATGGTGCGGATTGTTTTCATTGTCACACACGATGAGTTATGGTGGAGAGAAGATTCGTTGTTGTTTTGTTGCGGTCCTATTTGGATGTGCCAATAAATGGCTCGCCATAACGACTAGCCATTCGAGTGATTTATATAAATGGCAGCACGGGAGAAGTTTGTCTTCTGTCGCTCGCAACTTGTCAGACAGTGTGTTTTTGTCCCTGTTACCACATTTGAAGGGACAAAATGAAGCATTTTGCATGCTTCGTAGGGCGTGAGGAGAGGACCTGCTGTTATGTAAGCATGTAAAGTAATATTTTATACCAACAAAGCAAAGCATTCAGTTTCTTTCAAATGCATAGCGAAATACAAAACGATCAAAAAGTAGCAGCAAAAACACGAAACCACATCCTGCTGTTGAGCGTCCGCTTCTAAAGTTCCAAAATGTTCGCTACTCCTACACTGTCGAAATGACACGGCCACGCCAAGCAGGCATTCTACATTCTACTGTAGGTGAATTCCACCTACAAGAAATGTGACACCACCGACGCGCCTTGTACGTTGGTCTTTAACCTCCCTCTCTTCGTGGTACGGAGATTTACATACATCTTTGCAAATGGTGAGTATATATTCTCGTTTCGTCGCAACTATCACCGTTTAGTAGTGTATGTGACCATCGTCCGGATGGTGGAGAGAGTGTGTGTGTAGTGGCCAATCGTAATTTATGCACAAAATCCACGCACAAGTGCGACAAAACATGACGTAATGATATCACACTTACGAGGTTTTGTATTACGTTATGATCTTTCGGCTGCTGCTGCCACTTCTGCTTAACTCAAAATCAAATAACATTCTGTATTACCGCTTATCCAGCATCTCAGATGCAATAGCAGTATTTTAGGAACAGGATCTTCATTGGCACAACATCTCCAATTGCGTTGGAAGTGTGTAATATCGTGCATTCCTTTGGAATAGTAGCTGCACGAGAGCACGAACTCTCTACCACAAGAAGGTGTCAATTAAGACATCTCAATCAAGCGGACAACTTCAACGGCGGCTGTAAAGAAATGTGGTACACGACGCTTTCCTAAACCACAACAGCTTTATTCCCTCCTGTACTCTGTGTTGCGTCCAATGTACCATACAAATGCGTACGTCCGATCATGATCGGTACCGTTGCCAGATGCACGATTACAAATCTCGGTACGCGTACACCCCAGGTAACCACAGTTTTCCAGAAATCCATATAAACCTGTTGTTGGTGGCGCGAGCGCAACTTAATCGACCGCAACCGAGCTCGGTGGCAATTGTGCAGTGATCGTGTGTACACACGCTCTTTGGCCATCGATTGGCCCCCGGGCTGGACCTCCGGCGAAGCATTTACCCGGGTGCGCGGATCGTAAATTAGCTACAGGTGGTGCGCTGCTGCCCGGGAAGGTGTAAACTATCGAGTTCAACCGTGACTCACGAGTACTGCGAGACGCAATTAGTGATCTTTAGAGTTCACACCGGGCCAAGTTTTGGGGTTCTCTCTCTCTCTCTCTCTCTCTCTCTCTCTCTCTCTCTCTCTCTCTCTCTCTCTCTCTCTCTCTCTCTCTTTGCCTCGAAACCTTATCACGCTGTTGGATCGGGGAGGTGTTCAGTTCCGAACGCGATAATAATCGGACAAGCAAGTTCTTGTCCCGTACATGCACACAAGTGCACATTGCGCTTGAAGCGGGACTGGGTAATAGAGTCGTGACTGAGCTGCAGCAACTGTCACGACGGGGAGGAGCAGTGTTGTGTGATACATTACGACATCTGACGTCTGCACTAACCGTGACCAAAACGTGCTCGGCCAACTTACAACCCGGCCGGTAGGGTAAGGGCCCTGTCTCCTCTTGCTCACCCATGATCGCACAGGAGAAAGTTCAAGCATCTCAAATTCTTGGCGCTACTTTCTCACACTCATCCGCCGGCCCTCGGGAGGGAACTTGAAAGCTGAAGGAGAAGCTGACAACCGCCCAGTGCCAGGTCACCACTTTCTTCGATGGGTTACATCAAGGTGACACGGTAAGGGGGGGTGTGGTCAGAGGGCGATAGGCAAATCCCGGGCTGGTCAACTCGGCGCTGGAAGCAGTGAAAACCGTTCCGAAGGAGAAAGCGAAAGCCTACTGCTGCTGCACCAAAAGACAACGCAAACGTACCTCGGGCAAAGAGAACGCGCGGCCAGTTAAACGCCATCCATGACGGAATCGATGAAATGCAACAACAATAACAACAAACGGCTCTTGTCCCTACGCGTTGGACCGTTTTGGGGTGGGTTTGGTAACGCTATTGCCACCGCGGGAAGATGATGTCTCAGGTGCTCACAGGATGATGTGACTCGGTAAGTGACTCGCTGCTCCAACAAACACAAGACAGACAGTGTGTCTCGCCACAGGGATCGCGCGGCTGAACTGAAGGGAAAAATAAACACTGCTGGGCGTAAACACACACACACACACGGTTACGATGTTGCTGTTTTCGTAACCATGTAGCCGTCCGTGGCAATCTGTGGAACGCGTAAAACGTGTCGTTGAAGAGAAAATGTACACCGTTTTTGTGGTTGATGGAAAATGAACCTCAAAACGCTTCCCAGATAGCGGAGGTCGTCGCAGTTGCTTTGGCAAAAAAAACATAAGTAGTGAGCCGAATGGAAAGGTGAGGGAACAGTAATGTTTTCTTCGTCCGACATGGAAATCCCAGCCCAGACACGGGTCGGTCGCTCTCCCCATTGAAGGTAGTTAATCAACAAATAAATTAGTACAGCTCAGCACGTGCTTGACCCTTTATGTCTCCCTGCAGACATTCACGCGCTGCTGTTACCTCTTATTCCCTTTCCAAATTGGATCAAAGATCAGCATCTCAGCCACACTAAGGGCCCATGGCGACGTCGGGTCACCAACGCAACAAGTTTGCTAGCACGACAACACTTTTCGTCACTCATCCCCCTTTCACCTTCAGTTGTCTTGCTACGCACCGATAGACGCTCCTTGTTACGCGTCACGATTTTATGTCCATCGTTATGCCCTACCAGCGACAAGGTTCAACAGACATCGTCTTTTTGGTGTGCAACACCAAAGGCAAACAGAGATAAAGAGAGGGAAGCAAGAGGCAACCACGGGCCATGTGTCAGTGGCATGGTCTGAACCGCAACATAAACCACATGCTTTCGTAATTCTCTGCTCTGTGCGGTACGTGTTGTGCAAATGGTCTTGAGAGAAAAAACAAAACAACTCTAAACCTGCTCCAACATGACAAGACATAGATAGGAAAGTGGTACTAGTAACTAGTGTGTTTGTAAGATATGAATGAAACTTTATAATTCTTCCAAATACCAAAATGCTTGCAGGTTCACAAAAAGTACACTCCATATTGTTAAGAAGTCACATGTGCTATACTTGTTTAGGATTTATTGCTGTGTTGTCATAGTGAATGTGGGTTACGTTTCCTTCTGTCTTAGTTGTGCAGAACTACGTTACATTCGCAGTAATGGCGAAAACAATAGTTTGAAATTATGTCGAATGAGGAAGTTAAATGACCACTAAAAGGAAAAAACCAACATTTTCGTTAGAATCTATGCAAACAAAAATAAATATCAGTTCCATAGAATTTATTAGTGACTGAGATGGTAAAACAGAATTATAAGGCGCCTATTGTCAGACCAACCAAGAAGAATACAAACCGATCTCTTATCGATGTAATCAGAGGTACGCTCGTAGTGTCGTACTAAACGCTCGGACTAGCACAGCGCAGGTAGTGAGTTAAAGCCTTGTTTGAACCCTAGAATAATATATGTCTAGTTTGTTCATTGAAAAAGCACATCACATGCGGGAACCTGATTGTCGTTCTATTGCGAATGCGTACGGTTTTCCCCAGCAACAAAGAAAACTGTCAGCAAACACAACAAGGGAACCCATTTTGTTTAATCACGGCTTTGATGGAGCCACAAAACGATTGGCAGCCGATCAACCAAACAAACCTCAAAAGCAAGATGACGGTGTGCGAGAGAGGTTGGACCTCAATTGAAATCTTTCTCGAATACAGTGACGTAAGCCTTTGTGTGGACTGTGTATAGAAAAAGTCGTAAAGGAAGAAGATCGCGTAAGCGTAACGAAACAAAAACCCACAAAAAAGAATTGATCGTCTCAAGAAAAATAAAAGCCCTATCCGAAAACGAATCGAAACTAAACAAATAAATTAGTGGTAATTTCGAGGCACGATCAAACGTCACTCAAACCGCCAACGTCGCAAGCAGTGTGTGTAGATATATGACAACAATCCGGAACCGCCATTAACTACCACCGATCGCGGAGTGATGATGCGGAGTGACAGACCGTGCTTGCTAGCTGCTGCCGGCAGATTGCATCACTCTCTCATCAAAATGGTTCAAATTCCAGACCCGCCAAAAGACGAGCGACAAGTATCATAAGCAATATTATAACCAATACGAAACGAAAATAGATCCCGCAATTAAGTATACACATTCCGTTAGTTTTGATATTTCTCCACCACAATGTGTCGCCGCAGCAATTGGACGATGGGAATGGCGTGGAAATGTTATAATATGTTGTGATGAAAGTACCTTGCTTCGGTTCCACTCCACTTTGATTGAGCAGATGGATCCAAACCCCTATCGTTTGAAACAAGATCAACCGTAACGCGGTGTGTTGTTTGACGGGGCACGACAGTTTTGCTTTCCATTTGTCATGGTTCGTCGGACGCGTTGGGAGAATTTTCTACTCTCGCGTCTAGGGGGGGATCATCCATGGGGCGTGCGGCCGGAGCAGGAAAGTTGCCAAGATAATCATCATTATTACTCAATCGAATGCAGCAGCACAAGAAGCAGCCGGCCGCAGGCTCTATTGCCGACTATCACCCATAACACATTGTACCACCACTACCACCGACTTTGACTGCGGGACGATCGGAAATGGGTGGAAAACCGATCAGAAATTCCACTTCCAGCCGCCAAGCTGCAACGAGTGTTCGTCGTACGCTCTGTTCCGTTTAGCGACCGGGTAGTAGCAAAGTGGGGTTAATTTCATGGAAATATTTCACCCTTCTCACCAGCAGTGTCCCACTTCTGCCGATCGTTTTCTTCCATACGACCCTCCGACAAACCGATCATCATCGATCACAGCCCGGGAAACGCGGCGACTCATATTCGATTGTTTTATAGAAGATTATTATTTTCGTTCCACATAATAGGGCACTAGCCGGACGTGCGAGATGAAGATGAGAGTGAGACGAGGGAAATATGAGGCGAATTGCGGATCAAGTTCACCCACCCCGAAGAGATCGCGCGCGCTGCGTCTGTATTGTGTGCTGATACCGCCAGTAGCATAAAACCATTTTCATCTCGTCTTCACCCCTTTTATCTCGTTACTCTGCTGCGGTTTGCTGTATCTGCTGCTGCCGCTACTGGCGTAGGGTCTTATTCAATCAGAGATGACGTACGTACGCGCTAGAGCTATGCGCTCCAAGAAGTCGTCGGTGCAGTGTAGTTGGGCAATAATTGCCTTTTGCTGTAGCATAACAAAAGAGCAGCAGTCGGACGTCGGCGTAGAGACGACGACCTCCACTACCACACACACATAATGTTTCTGTATTTGCCACACATAATATCTCGCGTGCTGGTAGTAGGTCTGCCAGACGTACGGAGGCACTCGCCCGGCAACTCGCTAGCAGCTCCAAGCCAGCAATTTCAGCTTAACTTTGAATTTTTGTTTACGCTACCGAAGGAAATGCAACCGGATCTTACAGACATCAGCTCCTCTCCATTTACAAACTCACACACAGACACTGCAATGCATACTGCTTGCCGCATTCGTTTCAGACCTTGGGCGGTACCACTTTTTCACTCCTCTGTCTTTCCTTGCCCATCTCCATCACCCAACAGCAGCAGCAGCTAATGATTTGTGTGTTGGAATTTGCCTTTTTTCTGGAGTCTCTTCTGGAATTGTTGGGGGTTGCTTGGCTTCAGGTTTCACCTTGCACCAACTTTTTCCAACGAACCTGCTGCTGCTGCTAAGGCCGGTAATTAAAGCGCGAATGTCTAGCAGTGGATCTAAGTATTGAAATGGCTCAAAATGGCTCAAGATAAATTACAACGTGCATGGGCAAGTAGAGTTGGCTCTTGGGCGTTGGACAAACATGCATGCCCCGTGGTGGAATAGAATTCATCTGAATCGGCTTCGACAGAAACACTATTTCCAGCGTCGGCAAGCATTACAGCACGTTTTATCGTAAAACCATGCCTTCGCCGATGTATTTGATATGTATTATTACTTGGAAACTTGGAGTTCCGGTGCTCCAAGATGTTGAAGTTATCCGCAATATCTTAATGTTACGGTTATTTCTGGAAAAGCATACACAGATAACCAAAACACAATTAACTCCAAGACATTTGAGGTACCTAAAAATAAAGCACATGTCTCATTTGTTTCATTTGCTTTCCACAACATCTTCGTTGTCCGGCGTCGATGGTTTCGTTACATATCGACGCACGGTTTAATATCGACAGGGTCTTGAAAGACTGGAAACGCTCCAAAACTTGCCAACCCACACACACACATGCCGATCGGTTGGTTTTAATGGTGATTTTGTGTATTTCGCCTGGCCAGAATCCTACGATCGCGGCGCGTGATTTTAAGAGCGACACAGAATTCGCTGCGCCGCGCCAACCTCGGACGTACTCCCACGGAAGAGAGAAAAAACCTCCACCCCAACCTTCGGCTTACTGAAAGCTGCCGTCATCATCAGGCGCTAACCTCACAGTGTCTAAGTGATCTCGTGGTAGTGGTAGCAGCTGTACAGTATCTTCCACACCGGTCCGGTCCACAGGTAAATAACCCATTACTACCCCTCCCCGGGTAGCGAATGCATGACATCAAGCGGGAAGAGTGTGGGCGCAGAAAAAAGGCCTCCACTCCCACCCTGCGCCTCCTTGTAATTCGCTCGTCGTCGTGTGACCTAGCCCTCAATTTCCTCACAAACACACACACACGCATACGCCCAACAGATGATAGATGGCAAATAGAAGCTTCAGACGCAAGAATGTCAACGCTTGAAATAACAAAATCATTGCGGCTAACGCGGCTTCTTGGGCTGACAGGCAAATTGGGGACCGCTGGCCGACAACAACACTCTGTTGGGGGTGTTAAATATTTATCAATGAATGAAGTCATTTTGGTGGTTGAGCTTGGAATGGAACAGGCAGGAGAGGCAGGAAGTGTTGATGTATAAGGCAGAGAATATGATTATGAGGAAGGTGACATTAAACCATCTCAAAATGTAATTAGTGTTCATTGATGAAACAGTTCCCGTCTGAAAAACATTTACATTGTGTATAAACACTGCTTTATTGTTGTGGCTTTGTTTAACAGTGACGTGTATTTCATCTCGTTGGAAATAGACAATTTGCTCTAGCATATTCGCAGACAGAACAACAGCGTGTTAATAACGTAAATTGGTCACACTCAGTCGAGCTTATCGAAGAACTAATAGAAAAACTCCATTTTTCCAATCCACAATCTGTGTTTTATTTACGTGATTTCATACAACAACACCAAGAAAAAAAGAAAGAAAAATATGCCCTGAAGAATGATTCATTATTTTAATTATTTAAGTGCCCTCTCCTTCGAGCATGACTGGCGGAGTTGATGTTTTGTTTGTTTTGCGTCAGGAAGTAATTCCAAGCCCTTGCGGCAAAGAACGTTACACACGCATCAGGAGCAGCAGCCACACAGTTTGTGACAGTCATCGTATGTGCATTAAAAGGGGGGAGAAGAGAAAAGTTACAAAATCAAAAGCACAAATGTGGCTCGACCTTGTGGCGGAAGCACAAAAACCGCCGATAGCTTTATGGCATGATCGGAGAAGTGTAACTTTGGGCGAATGCCTTCCACAGCATATAGGGAAAAAAACGGTATGAAATAAAGCGACTAATACTGCGGATAAGCAGACTGATGAGTTTTTCTGACCCCTTTTTTTCTCAATGGCTCTGGAAGAGTAGTACCGTCTGCAGTTGCATGCTAAGGTGCGATTATGTAGCTACGCCCTTATTTTTAGTCGCCCATCTGCTGTGAAGCTTTCATTCCCTTGCAAGGGGATAAGGGTTTTCCTACCGGAGATAGTGTTGAGGAAATTGGAATGCGTGCAGTAGAATACAGTAACATACATTATCACACCATATTTTACGGTCATTTTAGAAGCTGATTTTATATTGGACATAAAACGGGACGGAACAGTGATACTCATTCTAGCGAACATGGTGTGAATTTAACGATCGACAAAAGAAAAAAAATCACTCGGAACTTCAACAAGAATGATTTAACGGTTTATTATATGAATTACTCAGAACATACTATGAAATAGCCGGTCTCATGGTACAGTCGTCAACTCGTACGACTTAACAACATGCCCGTCATGGGTTCAAGCCCCGAATAGACCGTGCCGCCATACGTAGGACTGACTATCCTGCTATGGGGGGAAATCAATAAGTCACTGAAAGCCAACCCCACAAGTGGGTTGGCAGGCCTTGACCGTCATCGGTTGTTGAGCCAAAGAAGAAGAAGAAGAAGATACTATGAAACAACAACTAAGAGATGAGATTTTTTACATCTTAATAAATGACTTCAGTTTTCTGGGAGGGATCAGATGATTTAAAGGTAGACACGCTGGTTCCTTTAAGGCCGGATTTTATTCCATTCCAGAGAGTTCAGAATTAGGAGGGAACATTCAAACTGAGATCTCAGTAATAAGAGTCAGCTCTAAAAGCGCACAGCATTCAAGGAAGATGAGAGTGATGCCCTTAGAATTGAAAACCACAAAACCTTGAATACTAGAACACCAAATAACTTTTTATTTTACTAAAATAGAAAATAAAATAGAGCCATCCTCCCTTAATCCATAAACAAAGATCGAATTCATAGTGAGGCTTGCTATCGATCTGTCACATCTAAAGTAAACACTTGCAAACACGTTAATATATTGCAATAAATTACTTAAAATTTGAAGTCTCAATGATTCTTGAGTTCTAATGCCGCACTGAGAGGGTCCATGGGGAATTACATTAGAAGCCCACATTATATGATATCCAAAACATTAGGAAGCTATTGGAAATTATGGATTGACAGCGACAGTTTTACATTTAGACAGAAATATATATTTTACCAAGCTTTCACCTATGCGGTAGCGTCTGATGATCGAAACCATCACACGAAGCTTACCCGTACAACTTCATACAGCCATGTGGCGCGTGACTTTCGTCCGACTTGCTGGGTGTGCCTCGGTGTACATAAATTATAATATTCCCATCAATATGTGGGTCATTGTTAAATCGATACCGTAAAAGCGCAATAGAACATCAAATCTAAATCAAATATATCGAACCGACCGGTTGTACAAGACGGTGCATTTTCAGGGTCAACAACTTCTTCGCACGATATACACATCTTTGCCTTATGCAGAATTATCAAAATATCGATCATAAAAATAAAACAGAAATATTGGTTTATCCAATGTATTTCGCTTATGTTTAATGTTCGTAAACACATCCGCTAAACAACACAATCTTTCACGACGGTAACGGTATTTCTCATTACGATGTTTTAGAAAACATCCATTCCCTTCTAATCTTCACCACCACCAGTGGCAGTTAGCGGCATTTCAAACGAACTTTGAACGGATTTCCATTAACACCTACTTTAACAACGTGCCGCGCCCCACCTTGCCTCTCCTGCACACATCGATCTGTCGTGTAAGTGCGGCCATCATCATCATATACGATCGCGGGGTAAAAAGGGAAGAAATGTGAGTAAAATCAAAGATCGTTTCACAGTTCATTCGGTTCTCCTTGGTGGCTCTGTGTGTGTGTCTTCAGCACGGCAATATCATGGTGTCTATGTTCCGGCACCATTCGGAAATTAGTCTCGGAAAATCATCCCATTTTCCACTGCTTCGGTGATATCATTGGATTGGAATTTTGGAGAAGGTGAAAGAGGGAGAGATATTTATAAGATGCAGTTAGCTGGTGCCGGCAAAAAACAAATCAAGCAAAAACAAAACCGATGTAAGCTTTAAATTAAAATCCGTTCCAGCCATTCTACCACTGAAGCGCCATCTCCCAGCCCAAACATTCCCGGCAGGCAAAACAATGTAGACAAAAAAAGGATCCAAAACCTTTCCGTCAGACACGGATAGATCTCGCCAAACAGCATCGGCTAAATTTAGTATGACGCAAGCCTGTCTTTGCAAATTAATGATGAGTTTCTTGCAGTAGCAGCAAAAATCGATGGCCAATGGAGGGAGGGTTGGTTGTCACACACTCGTGCGCCGGGTGGTTTGGTACACAGAACCGGCGGATCGTGACATCATCAACAGTCACACACGGTTTGCTTTTTTGCCAAAGGAGGGGTGGTGGCAGATCGTGTTTGTGTTTTTCCTTCTGGTTCTAGTACACACACACAACACTGTTGCACCTTTCACCGTAAAGCAACGCGAAGCCAACGGAAATAGAAATGCTCCGAAAATGGATTCCAACGGTCCAAATACATTAGAGATTTTTTTTGTGCTGCCTAAACAGCACCGTATATTCCCTTCCCTCTCTTTTCTGCCTAGGGTTGCTGGGTCTGGACAGTGCAAATTTTGGGAACTTGATTTCTCCACTCACTTCCCCCATTTATTTAAATGAATCATTTTTATGTGTTTCTGAAATATCATTTTATTTATTTTGTTTCGTGTTCATGTTGGCTAACCAACACTAGAGCACACGGATGCACTTTCTAACGCGGATTGGCATGGAGAGAGGAAATATTGCGGATATTTTTCATTCCATTGTCTTAAAAGAAAGTTTTGCGGGCCCAAAAGCAGTAGGGGCGTGTGCTGGCGGGTCTTATTTATTTAATTTATGTGTTCTTTAGTTTGCTCAATCTTTCCCTGTCTCTCGCTCTTTCCTTCCCTCAGGGGTTTTTTTTTTTTTTTGCACAAACCTCCTAACCCACTAAACGTGAGTAGCATGTCGATTTGATGATGTTCGGTGCATTACCAATGAGGTCGCGGCAGTAGGCGTGAGTGGCCGCCTATGGGAGGGCGTTGAGGCGAGGTTGTGCCGCGCTGGTGGATGTTTTTTTTAGGGAGTCTACCTAAACCTCACAGAGCTTACGGATGCGGAGGGGGTAATAAGGTACGAAACCACCGATAGGGTCAACGGTAGTTTCTGCTCTCTAATGCTTCGGATGGATGCTATAGTGGGTGGCGTTACATCTTAACACACTCTCTTCAGGACAACCGAACCGGCCCACGGATCGTACGATAGGTGTTAGGTTTAAGGTGGTGGTGAAAGAGTATCACTGTTGCCTTTCCTCAAGTGCCTCTCTTAACCTGATTCATCAAACCGAATCTGGACAGCTATTGCTATGTGAAAATGGCGATGCATATTCATGACGGGGGGGAGCTGGCTATAAATATACACACACACAACATGGCAAAGATAATGTTTTTCCACACCTCCGTAAGAGCTTTGCCGGACAGACAACGAGCGACTTGATTGAAATGAATAAATAAATCTACATCTGGATTATTTTTGTGACACAAATTGTAGTGGTTTGAAGCCTTAAATATATCATAAAAAATGCAATCTAATTTAATATAACAATTTTATTGCCAACGGTACCCTTAAGCATGCCACTACTAAGGTCAATTAACTACAGCAGGACGTCATTTTGCCGAATTATACTGAATATTTCAAAACAAAAATCGACCACGGGATAGTGCAAATCGAGTATCTAGAACACCATAAATGTCTAAAGATTCAAAAATCTCTGGAAAGTATGAATGTTTATTAATCCATAAACTATTATATATTAATATTATTCTATCAGTTATCAATAGATATCAATAGGCATCAATTAGATATAACTAGTTTAACAGTCAATACAATAAATTAATTAAATAAATAACACAAATTGTGGATGCGTCATACTAAGCTATGTAAAAAGTCCGTAAATTGTTTAAATTTAAGTTCAAGTTGACATTGTTTCCTAGCGAGTTATAAGCACTTGTCATTTTTAATAAAGGATCGTTGCATCCAAAATTGGTCGATCTGAATTCCATGTTTAGTGGTGTCCTGGATCTTAAAGTCTGGTCTGAAAGTTCAATTTAGTAACAATTGACGGGGCGTCTAAAAATCCACTAACAAGTTTGTGTATAAATAAGCACTGCGCCGTCTTTCTTCTTGATCTAGATGAAACTTTGAAGATTCTTGTATACTTATTGATTAATGAATCTTTAAATATTCGTGATTTTTTTAAACATATTTAAGATTCTTTGGAGATTCCTTAATCTTCAGAGATTGGTGGATCTTTGATTCGTATGAATAAATCTCAACGAAAGATTCATGAAACCCAACAGTACAATACACACGTAACTTTCATCCATTTTTCTGGAAGTGCAAGAAGTTTTGATTAAATTTTACTGCAATAATCCGAAAAATATCCGATGCAAAAGTTTTATTTTACGCTAGTTTTACGATAGTGTTAATTCCAGTTCTTGTATTAAAAGGTTCCAAAACATAGGTGTTGTTTGATTATATTCGTATTTTTACCAATGTAATCTAGGCAGTACAATGATTCTTATATGTGTAAAATCTACTTTTATAAAATTTATTTTATAGATTGATTGATAATTGATATTCTGAAACATAAAACATACCACATTATTGTCAGTATATCACAATAAAGAAAGGCTGATCATAAATATGGCATGTTAATATCATAAAATGCACTATAAAATTGTTTATGCTTCTTGAGTGTTATCTGATCCAATGATACTGCCTGGAACAAAGGCCTACCCCATGTATAAGAGACAAAACACATGTTTCACAGAAACAGGTCCAGAGTGTGTGCCGACAGAGCCTTCCATCTCACACCAAATATGTTGCTTCCTAGGCAGAAACATACAATCTCGCACCCTGAAAAACAGGTACCACAGACAGGCCTGTATCGTCAACGATTCCTCCCACACACGCCGCCTGTGTGCGCACACGAAACAGGTTCGGGCAGGTGTGTGCTGCTATCGGTGCTGCATCAACATGCAACATTAACACGCCCTTCCCGACACCCGCCAGTACATGTGGGAAAGCCTCCATCGTCGACAGCAGGCAGCAGGGAAAGCGAAAGGTGCCAATAACATAACAATAAACGATGCGATTCTATGTAAGTTTTGGGTAGTAGCAGGTGTGTGTGTGTGTGTGTGTGTGTGTGTGTGTGTGTGTGTGTGTGTGTGTGTGTGTGTGTGTGTGTGTGTGTGTGTGTGTGTGTGTGTGTGTGTGTGTGTGTGTGTGTATACAGAGCACAATTTAACCTGTGTAACGTACCTTTTTTCGTATGACAGGTAGTGAGAGCGATTGAGCAGGCGTAAAAACGTGCAGAGAAACATTGTTTGCATCTGCATAGAAGATCGGTACCACCCCCTCCCTGGTTGACGTCCGCACTCGACCCACGAATTACGAAGTTGAAGGTCACTGACATGTAGCCATTGTTGGGGGTTGGGGGTGTTTCACCTGTTCGTACGTGTTGGCGTCTCTGTACGTGGCGTGCGTGAGTAGTCCGTTCTATCTCCATCACACGAGATGGGGTAATGAGATCGAATGGTGTTTTTTCTACCAGTCATTCATTACGTGTTATTATTAGCCAGCCCCCGTAGGGGGTGAGAAAGGGGTGGACCAAACATTATCAAACACAAGAGAAGCGGTGAAAATATTACAGCCAAAATTTTGAGCGAAAAAGAAAATCGAATTGATAGTGTGGCTGTGTGGCGGCGCTAGCGGCGGCTTATCTTCACTTTCTCTTTGTTTTGATCGATATCTTCGCGTGTAAACAATGGCGTTAGCAAGGTTAGAGTAATACATTGGGAGGCTTGCTGTGCGTGTGAAAGGACATTTTTAATGGATATATAATAATTTTGGTTACATATTTTGTGATCTAAAGACGATAGCGAACTCATCGAATGAGGTGATGTTTTAATTTCAAAAACGATTTTTGCAATGTTTTATGTTATTTATCTAATCTGATTATGTTTATAATTTAAAACATCCTATGTTTTAGGGCTAAAATTTTTGCTGCATGGGGTAGCATAAATTAGCAAGGAAATATAGGAAAAATGTATCTATTTTAGTTTAGTGTTTTTTACGCGGAAGTTTGTTCTATTTCAAAAAAATGTCAAAAAATCACGAATTTATACAAAAAATCAAAACGTATTCGTCCCATTACTTATGCTTATAATGTGTTTTTACGAAGACTTTGCAGCAGATGTAGCGTGTATTTCGGCAATGTTTAAAACCACGAAATTGAACCTAAAAGAAAATTAAGAAAAATCATCGATCCATCGAGAAAAGAAAAAAAATCATCCACGACACACCATCGCGCGCACACACACACATGACGTCAACAGAGTGTAGATGTTGTCGAAGGGTAACAACACACACACACATAGGTACGAGTAGTGGAACTACTACAAGCCACACTGTGTATGATTTGGCAGTGTGCGGCGGAAAACAGGAAAACCTTCGGAGCCGAATTTGACGTTGGATGAGCGCGCGCGCCGCATCCACCGACATTCCTGCGCCCCGCTCGGCAGGGAGGAGGTGCAGAAGGAAGAGAATGCAATGAATTGCATTAAGCAAGCTTCACTGGCCATCTATGTTAGCGGGGTGGACGGCGGCAAGCGTTGAAATAACCGTTTCCTCCCCCAAACCACGGGCACGGACACATCTGCTGCTGCTTCTGCTGCTCTGCCATTCCCTTTCGTGTGCTGTGGCGGAACTAAGACACTCCCCTCGCATGGGGTTTTGCTCCACAGAGGGATTCCACCGTTGGTTTAGCGATGGCTTAAGCTTTATATGAAGCTTATCTTGAAATTGAAATCACTCGGTCCGGGATCTAGTCCCGGTAAAAATTCAAACTAGCCAAAAATGATGCACCTAGTGATATCGGTGCGAATGAATGTTGCTAACAAACAAGTCAGCTTTTATCTCTAAAAAAAAAACCCCAAAAAGTGGGTGGCCAAAGGTACACAATTTTCTCGCGAAATAAATGCATTTGCGCCACAATAAATATCATTAGCGGGAGAGATTTTCCCACTGCATACAATTGCGTGAAGCTGCTGTCGATTTCGTACCACCCAGCGTTCCACCGGAAAGTGGAAGAAATTGGCCAAAAAAAGGGGTGGGGGGATAAGAAATTTGCACAGTGGCAAGCAGATAGCCTCGATGATAAGAAACGGCTTCAGTTCCAGGGGGAAAATCGCTAAGAGGGGAGACCGAATAGCTGACCAGCAGACCGAACCCAATCGGCACGATATACCAAAAAGTCTTCACCTTCTTATTCCCACACATACTTCCCCTTGTGACTGTGTGTAGTTGTGGTGCACGTTCCTGTGTGGTGCTACAGTTTCCTCCGGCTGCATTTTTCCCTTCATCATCATCATCATCCTGCTGCTTTCTTCCCCCACTCTTTGGCGCGTCAGTTTCGGTTTCTTTTTCAATGGGCAATAAATTAAAATTCTGCCTCTTTATTTAATTTCGTTGTCTTCGCGTGTAAACGGAGCAAAAGGGGGAAAAGAAGAAGAATGTAAGAGTGTGTGTGAAAGAAAGGGTGGAATATCATGTGGAGAGGAAGGCTAGCTTTCACCCAGTGGGGTTGGGATGAGGTGCAGATTTGGATTTGGGAGGCCAGTTGGGCCAGTTTAGTTGCTTTAGGTAGAGTAACCCTTCCTGTTATTGACTTAAGGCCAGAGTTTTTTTTTCCCGTTTCCGTATCGACCCTTATCGCACACATATGGTCTATTAATAGGCGGTTTGATTGAAAGAAATGGAAAGGTCCCATGTGAACCCGAACCCATTTTGAGCTCATTTTGTTATTTTTCAACAAGAGGTTAACGACATCTTCGAGTTTAAAGCGATAAATCTGCGTTACGAAAGCAAATAAAATGAAAATTGTTATGCTTCCGCAGCTGACACGAGCATAAAAACCCCGGGTTGGGCAAACCGGTTCGAAATTGCAACGCAAATAAAGGTGTGTGAGCTGAATTTTCACTTCGCTGATAAGCGACGAACCTGCCGCGACACATCCAACACGTAAATAATACATGACGGTACGGGTTTGTGTACCCTTTGGGCTGCGTCATCTGACTCTTCTAGGGCCAGGGGGAAGGCATGGCTGTGTGTGTGTGTCTGGAGGTATACATCAGCAAACTCTAGCAGCATGTTTAAACCCTTGCATTAAAAGCGTCAACATAAAAAAGGCAAGTGCAACCGAGCCGTTTGCTAAAAGCCCCTCCTTTCGGCAAGGGAAAGGGAGGGATACAAGTCACAAGAGACAAAAACACAATGATAAGAAGCATGTTCCCATCCCAAAGCACAGTGAGAGAGAGAGAGAAAGGAGAGAGCGGTTCCTAGGCTCGGTCGGTCGGTTTTGATGAATGCAGTTGATATTGAAAAAGGGGTGAGAGCAGAAGGGGTGGGAATGTGATTTGGGTGTAAATCTGGATTAAATGGAAAATAAATACACACACACCACCACCACCACTCTTTTGTGATACCTCCGCCTTCTACTGTCAATGGGAAATCGACGGCGAAAGGCCGCCCGCCGATGGCGAAAGGTGACACACACAAGCACTCAGCTGGTGGCGCAGGGTGAAAATAAAGGAAATCTGGCTGGCGAGAGAGCGAAAGTGGTTGGGCTACTGCTCGCCCTCATCCCAGTTTGGATCGGTCGCAAGGAGGGTTCAACCCATCGGACCCAGCAGGTTGATTTGCAATGTTGATAAACATACACACATAACGGCAGCAGCAGCGGGAGGTTCGTCGACAAATTGGGTTTCTGTTTCTGTGAGCTAATTAATGCTTTCCGTTTGGGGTGAGGGAGTGGTATTTTTGTTTTCACCTGGGCATTACAATTTTGGGCATTTCGAAAGAAAAGGGTTTCCAACAAAATTGCATATTGACCAAAAAAGCCTGATTGAGGTAAGCTGCGATTTAGGACTCCTCTTAGCAACAACTAATATCTTAAAATAATACATGAATAGAAAGAAAAATAACTATATTACTGAGGAAACTAGCCATTTTCTGCCACTTGCGTTAGGAAATTATAATCTTTTAATTTTAATTAATATCGTTTCCTCAGCCTCAAAGCTAGAATTAGATTCGAGTACCTGCTGGATAAGTGTCAAAACAAGATAGTTTTTTCATTTATCCCAAGGTGCATTACATAGATCAGGTGGTGGATTCTAGAATCAATGTGTATGTGTACCAGATGGTTTCAAAGCCTGTTTTTTATAACCAATTGTGAACGTCACTTTTTGACAGGACGGATGAAAATTTTTGCTCAAAATCGGCTTTCTGGTGCCTGGATGAATACAAAAAACCCTTTTAAAATCTTTATTTAAAAGCAGAGGCGATAAAAATCAACCTTCTAAACACATACACCTTGGGAGAAGCTCTCCTACATATTATAAACACGTTGATAGCTGCTCGAAAACTGCTATACAATGCAAACAGCTGATGGGCTGAAATTTCAGCATATGATCTTAAAAGGAAAAGGGACCCATTCACAAAATTAGTTTTTTTTTTCTGGTAAAACTGGAACAATGAGTTGAATTCGTATCTTCTGTTTTACAATAAAAAACTGTATACAAGAAAAAAGGTAAAAGACGATAAGGCTTTGTACAACGATGCATTGAACATTTCTCAAAACCCCAGCTGTACGAAAATCTACTGTACATTTGTTTTTGCAAATCGTTTATCACTAACAAATGGTGAATAAACGCCGCAGGAAGTGAGATAAGCGACTGTGTATCACTGGCCAAATAAAAATTCAATCCCATTCATTAATTCGACGAATCTCAAATCAAGAATGAACCACACAACACGCGACAAGTAAAAAAAAACGATAATTCAAGCCGCTTTTGCCAGCCGCAATGGTTTGTCGAATCGTTCGTGCACCTTTGCGAAATTGCAGTTCGCCTCCCTGACCCACTCCCTTCTTCCACCCCTTTCGCGCTAGCATCCAAACATGGGGTAGGGGTTTACTAAGGAATGGGTACACCGAAGCCGGCTAAATGGAGTGTGTTTGTCTGTGTGTGCGCTCGTGCATTGTGTATACCGCCGTCCGGAATTTGATAAGCATTTCTTCATCGCCGCGGCCGTTTTGCTTTTATTGCTGGCTCGTTGCCGTTGCTCGATTACGGCAAGATGGCAATTGTAAGCCGTGATGGTCCCTCCTACAAAACCTACGAGAGTCGCTCTCTGGCGTTGCTTTGGTACATTGGGAAAGGTAAATTGGTGCCACATACACATGACACACACGCGCGATGAAAAGCTTGTTACACACAGCAATTGGACCAACGAAATTTGTGCGATTTCTTGACAAGCTTGCCACCTATGCGGAGCGAAAAAAATACAAGAACATAAAAAATTCAGTTTTTTTTCATTCGGTCAGAAATGTACAGAAAAAACATGATTCACGATGGGGTAAGCGATGATAAGAAGTGTGTAAAAATCACAACAAAAAGGCAGCAAGCCAATAAAAACAAAACACACATCACAAGATAACAAGATACTGGGACACACTGATTTCGTCCATCAGTACATTATCGATTGATGTCACAAGCTTTGGTGTTACAAAATATTTGTCTCTTGCTAAACGCATCCACTTACAAAACCAGCAGCTTCTTTGTGTACTTTTAAAAAATAAAGAACGATAACAAATACGGCAGCAGACAAAGAGACATAGAAGATTAAATTAAAGAGACATAGAAGGTTAGGTCATGAAGGAAACAGGTCGGATTTCCTCTATCCTAACGTGGCTTTCCTCCAAAATGGCAAAAATCAATCTGCCGTATAAATGAATAACAAATTGTCAGGTTTATTAGGTCCTTATTCTCCACCAAATCTACCATAAAGAACGTAAACCTAGCTCGCCATATGTTTTTGCTCAACCTGTCTTTCTATCTGCTGTTTGTCATGCAAATGAATCTCATTTTGGCTGGTTTAGCTGGTTCTTTATTTCTTTATTTCACTAGACGCAACCTTCACCCGACAGACAGATGATATGTTTTGTCGCGCTCTTTTTTCCGTACACCGATCTCTCACCTTGACTGTTTGAAATTTAAATTTGACAGTTCATTCACTGCGGAAAAGCAAAGCGTGGCGTGTGGCAGCAGGAATCATTGCGTTAAATCGTACCGTTTAATTAAATCTAATGCAAAAGCGGTCCCAAAATCAGATGACAGAGACCCTTCCCCCGTTTTAGATGCTCACACAACACACAAAGGAAAACCAGGCGCACACGCACACTAGCGCTGTCATCTGTGGCTGACATGTGCGCGCTAGTGTGTGCTCCACTAATGCGCCCCAAACTGTTGCGCAAACTCGCCCACCGCGAAAGGCGACACACACACACGGGGAGCGCGCGTTTGTTGTCCCGAGACACAACAGAGAGCTAACTAGATGTGTGTCCTTTTGTGGAAGGACTATTTCCCATCTTCCCCCAAGTGCGGGTTTCCCGCTCCCTATGTTACTACGCAATCGTCGGGCGGTCAACCTTGCACACACCTTGCACGAAGGTGACACCCAACCTACGGCTACTTGGGTTGTTTTACGCACTTAGGGAGTTAAAAACAAGACAAACGCGAGGGAAGCAGATACTTACAAATCGGGATTCCTGGGTTTCCATGTCGTACGCAGACCGTGTTGATGGTTGCTGCTGCTGCTGCTGATGTTGTGGATTTTCCATCTTGAAGCTACGTTTTTCTTCTACACTTTTTTTCTATCTCAAAACTCGCTCACTCTCTTTCACACACACTATTTTTCACTCCCACACTCGCTCTCTCTCTCTCTTTCTCTATCGCGATCTCTCAGTTGCACAGTAAAAGTTCACCAGTGCGTTGCGGTCGACGGGGCAAAATGCATCACCAACGCTTCTTCGCCCGGCATTGGTATGACGAAGGAAAGGGGTGAGCACGGGGCGAAGGGGTTGGGTTGGGAGCGGGGGGCTGAACGTTTGCAACTTATGCTCTCACACACTCACGGGGTTGGCGTGGGCTGGACACGGAGGGCAGGTTGCATACGGTCGCGTGGCCAGGATTCGCAACTTTTTTTTGCTGGCGGATAGGGAGGGAAATGGGAGGAGATCTGTGTGTGTGGGGGTGGGACCTGAATCGAAGCCCCCGGGGAGGTGGTGGTGTATATGTCAGCAACCCCGCACAAATCGAACGAAACGGCTCCGCGAGATGACGAAATCGCCGTTCGTTCCCCAACGATTGCCACTGAGCCGGAGCAAAACAACAACAACAACAAAAACGGGCAAAAAGCAGCAACACACACACGCACACCGATTCACGGAGATGAGTAATCCAAGCAGAACACCTTCCTCCTCCTCCTCCTCCTCCTCCTCCTCCTTTTGGCGATGGCGAGATGATGATGGCGATCGGGGTGGCGCAGCGTCGCGGAGGATGGACCTTTGCAGCTGGTGCAAATGCTCCCGAATTCACGACCACCTGAACCGTTCACTTCCGGCAGCGCGCACGCAACACTTCCGCACGGATGGAAAAATCAACCTGACAGCGAAAGCCTGCTCAATTGGGCTCCGGTTTTGACATCATTTCTTTCCACTTGTTATTTTTTTCGCTTCTTCTCTCCTCTTTCTTGCTTCTCTCCTATCTCTGCGCACCGCGCTGGTGCCTTCTGGCTTCAATACATACTACTACCGAACACACTCGCACGCACACGCGCATACACTGACACGGCGACACATACACACGCACACACACACACACCCGACGTTCAATACGGACGCGGCGGACACACACTTTCGCTTCCTCGTTTACCGTTATGGTAGTAGTGTGGTTTAACGCTCAGCACACACACACACATACACACAAACACGCACGTACACACGCACACCTTTTTAACAGGCAAAACGCATATTTTACTCAACTTTATACAACACACAGCGAGCTCGTTTTAGCTGCTTGCACACATTTTTCACACTCCGAAAAGGTTAATTTTTCACTAGCCACCTGGACACAACGCACACACACACACACACTCGATGCACACCTTTGCGTGGCCTGTGTGGACAATGCTCCGTGAAGTGCCGATTTTCACGGCAAAGGAGGACGTCGCGGCTTTCACACACTTCACGGGTGAGGAGGAGCACGAATCTTGCTGCCCGAACCAAAAACAAAAAACAATACTAAACAAACACACCCATCACACGCACAGCATCTTATCGGTACACAGACACGCGCTTACGCGTACGGAACACTTTTGTTGCTTTGTTTGCACGGAAGGGATAAGCACCCACTTTTCACCCACTCGCGGCGCGAGGAAAAATTCTTCCACTGACGGTTTTTTTTTTGCTTGCCCACCACCACTGTCGCTGGCAGTGTACGAGAGGTGACCACTTCTGCACGCAACAAACACACACGCGGACGTTACGTTTGGTGCCCGTGAGTTTGGGCTGTGCTGCTGTGTCCCGTTCGCAGGTACTAGGTACAGCTTTTGCCACGGGCACGCCTGACTTATACACACTTTACACTGAAAAAAAAACTCTGCCTTCTGCTGCTGTTGGACACAGGCGAACGAAGACGATGACGAGCGACACACACACCCGTCCTGTTCGAGGTTGCGAATGGAAATGCCAAGATGCGTAGACTGACAGGTCTCGGTGCAGCTATCATTTCGGGCGTTCGCCATCTTTTTGCAGCTGATGTTCGAAAATGGGCAAACAAGACAAACACATATGGATGAACCTTGGTTTATGCTCTGTCTGGCAGACGCGGGCAACAAAAGTGAGTGCCTCATGCGTACGGAGAGCTACCGGTTGTTTAGAAGTGAGCTCCTCCAACCATGGAAACTTTAGCAATGGTGATATTTACAGAAAAAAGGATAAAATAATAGGCTTTTTGGAAATTATTTAATTTATTTAGTTATTTATTCATATAATCTATTTTTTATTGAACATTGAATTTGAACGCAGCTTAGGCATTCGCCCCGACAATCGTCTGCAGTAATTTTGTTGATGTTTTTTTTACGTACAATATATTTTACGTATTCTTTATGGTTTAACTAGCCTCCCTGTCTGTAATCGGTTTCTCGTCAGCTTATAATAGAGTAATGGTACAATTTGAGTCTGGGTCAAGTATATTTCAAAGTTGTGTGGATTATCAGGATCTCACGAGGAGTTTTCAGGCACAGTCAGCCTGAGAATATACCAAGTTGTATTCTCGTTTTGCTAAACCTGATACTGAAAAACAGCTTTTTTATGTTGTTCTTAGGACAACTAATCTTTACAGAAGAGTTTTGTTGAGCCCTGTTTGTAAATGCGTTTAAAAATCCTGCTCCGGTAAATAAACGGATAACAAACTACACAGTGTGAAGCCGTTCATTCGTGTAATTTTTACCCGGCTACGTTTATCCATGCTGTTGAGAAATGACAGCTCAATACAAAGATGAAATTGAGTGTTGAGAAGGATATTTGAAAGGAGAAAGATATTTGAAAAAAAAAACTTTATCAGAACACATTGTCAAAAAACTCTATAATTCAAGGTAAATTTCAAATGCTCTCTTTGGAAAACATAAATTTTATAGAAAAACAAGCAAAACATTTACCAATAATAAAAATTTCACAAACTCCATCGTACTCTCAACGCCATATAAGTTTGACAGGAGTTCGATGGGTTCGCTACTTGCGATTGGCATGTGTAAACAGGGGGTACGATATCTTGTCTGCATAATTTTTGGAGCTGAAAAACTCATAGCAAGAAGATGAGTTTTAAGAAAAATCCGAAGTTTTGAAGAAAAAGTTTGTACCGTCAACTCTTATTTGTTAAGGCATTTCGATGTCATCAATCCCAACGAATTTGCCGCCTGGGTGCTTCAAAATAAAATTTACAAATATCAAGAAAATTTTCAATGCGTAATTATAGTCAAGCAAACAATGCCAAGCATTTTTCTGAACAGTAACTACAATTTAGCAATCAGATAATTTGTGTGGTACGCGATACTCTTAAAGTAGAATGCAATTTCAAGAAAAGCTCAAATTTTAATAAACTATCAATTAATTTTCATATTTTTCTACAGCGGCAAATTATTCACTTTCCCACCTGCATCGATAAATATGTATACATCTTGAGGGTAACAGGGTGGGTTGACATTTCAGCAGCTATCAAAATGTAAACAAACAAAAAAATCCCCCCACGAGAAATGCTTTCGCAAGAAGATGTTAATTTCATTGAAAATTCGCTTTCTTTCGAGGAAAAAGTGCGTAATTTACATCGTATCGCTTGCAGATGTATCTAATCCTTTCACACTCTTCGCAGGCGTCGGTGATATTTCTTCTCTACGGACAGCGAAACCCGCAATATGCGCTGCAAATTCTCACCGTCGCTGGACGTGCACCGGAAGGCGAGGAAACAAACTTCTTGGTCGATTGGATGAATCAACTGCCACAGGCGGAAAGTTGGGAGAACGAACTGCTTGAAGCGCTGACCATAATGGAGCAAAATCTGCTGCTCCTTCAAGCCGGTTTCGATGACGCTGAGCTTCGGTCCAAATATTTCCCACAAACGGCTGAGATTGCACTTCACGTGCATCCGATGCTGAAAGGGCTGTATCACTTCTGTGAGCGTTTGAGCGATGAAAATGCGCAAAAATTGGTGATCCAGCTGCAGCAATCGACTACTTTTGCCCCACTGAAGCACGAATGTATGGAAATCATTCTACTGCAGCTTCTCATCAACGGAAACGTTGAGTTGGGGTTGAAACAGTCCGGTGTGGAGAGTAATGTTTTAATGCTTACGGCCGCTTGCAAAGCGGCAGAGCTGTACGATGAAAGTGATTTCCTCAAGAGTATCGCATCCCATTATAATCGAAACGTATCGCAACCGAATCGCGAACAATCCGATGCAACTGCCAAAAACATTCCAAAGGTGGATGATTCGCCCAACACACATGCTCGTTCGAACATACCATTACCACCAGTGGTACAGCCAGCAACGTCATCGCTCGAATCGTACACGTTTGATCCTGCCCGCGCAGGCATCGTGCTGCTGATCAATCAGTTCACCTTCTATCGTGAAACCAACCCGGAGCTTGTCGAGCTGGTACCCTCACGACCGTTGAAAGATCGCAAAGGTACCGAGGTAGACAAGAGCGCGCTGGAGCGGCTTTTTACCGACTTTGGGTATGATCTGCTGGTGGAAGAAAACATTACCCACCATCAGATACTGCAGGCAGTGCAGCATGCAGTTCAGCGCACCCAACCGATACACTGTTCGCTGGTTGTGTGTCTGCTTTCCCACGGCCAGGAGGGCAAAGTGTTCGGCGCGAACAGCATTCCGGTGGAGGTGCGCGCGATCCAGCAGCTCATGGCTAGCGAACGACTCACCGGCAAACCGAAGCTGCTGATCGTGCAGGCCTGCCAAGGGGCGGACCTACAGTCGGCTGTACCGGTACCGATCTACGAGCACGATGGGCTGGAAGGGTCGGAAAAGACGGCATCGGTGTTTATGGACTTTCTAGTCGCCTGGTCGACGGTGCCCGGCTTCGCCTCGATACGGCACATCGAGAAGGGGTCCTGGTTTATACAGGAACTTTGCGCTAAGCTGCGTCAACTGTACAGAAGGTAAAAAAACGCTAGCTTTAAGTATGGCAAAATGTATTCTAAATCGATGCTATTATTACAGCGAACATATAATGGACATACTGACAGCTGTGATAAACGATGTCGCAAGCAAGCGGGGCTACGGTAACGAATGTATGGTACCAATCGTACAGAGCACATTGAGCAAAAAGCTTTACTTTCGTCGTCTGGAGTGAGTCTTACGGTTTAATATGGGAATTGGATGCGAACAGGTGTTGTAATGTTCCTAAAAGACAGGACCGTGGTTCAGTTCCCATTCAGAGCGGCTGCCGCCCGTAGCCTAGGACTGACAATCCGTTTACGAGGTACCAAGCCTTAATGACCGCGTTGAAACAGCTGAAAAGTGTCCTTCAAGCTAAAAGCACAGTTTTATCATTCCTTTTTTGAAAATGAAATCTTTTATTGTTATAATTTTAGAATAATATTGATGAGATATGAACGGCCAGGCCGTATTTCTTTAAATAGAACAATATACAATATTTTCTGCAAAATACGCTTCACACATACAAATGTGATTAAACTATACAATCTGCAGATTACAAATCACATATTAGGTAGCTAAAATAAAACCTCACAGTAATATTACTCTATTTTTTAATATATGCGAGTAGTTTATGAGAAAATGGTCCACTTGATAGAAAATGGAATAAAACCGTTTCCCAAAACAAGTGGAAGAATGTTTTGTCAGCTTTTTATTGGTTGATTTGTTATCTTGTCTGCTTCTATTTTTTTAAAATAAATATGACGTTACTAACATCATTTATTTAAAAATGTATTTAATGTTGTAATTTACTTGTCATCTTATATCATTTTATCGTTTTAACTAACAATTTTCCTTCTTGTGTTTAATTTTGTACGGAGCAGTACATAAAAATATACTGAATCAATACTGAAAGTAAACATAATTTTAAATCCATACCGGTTCTGGAACAAATCCCCAATCCACATCTACTCCAAAAGTCCTGAGCTTATACAATTTAGTTCTTCTGCAGAACCCACACCGATCCTGTAGCAGACCTTGAATCCATACCGACGCTGGAACTGATCCTGAACCCATAACAGCTCTGAAACTGATACTAAATCCCAATCAGTCCTGAAACAGACCCTGAATCCATATCGATCGAGAAACTGATGCTGGCCTCACACCGGCCCTAGAACTAGAACCATACATGTCCTGAACTGCTCCTGAACCTGGATATCGATTCTAGAATAGATTTGATCCTGGAACTGATAACGTTTCCATACCAATTCTGGAACTGATCCTGAACCTAAACCGACCCTGGAACTGGTTCCCAAATCTTACCGATCTTATAACTGATCATAAACGCTGCGCTGGTCATGGAAAAGATTGGAAATGGAAATTAACCCATACCGGTTGTGGAACTTATGTTTAGCCCCCTGACACCCCTGAAACTGATCTCGAACCCAAATCATTTTTGAAACTGATCTCAAGTCCATTTAGATGTCTTGTTATTCTAGTGCAAAAACGGTATCTGGATTTGGATCAGGCTTGGAACGGATCGGGAACCAGTTTCGGTTCAGGAACTATATTTGCCAAAGAACCGTTTCCGGCTACTACTTTTTGATATATTTGGCACAGGCATTCAGCGTATAAGTACGGCCTGATCCAAGTAGCCAGGAAGTATCAAAGCAGCGATGTTATTGCTGAAATACCCAGCTAGTTCCCCTCCATCGGATTTAACGTTCCTTGATTTAGTCCTTTGTTGATATATAAAAACCAATCAATTTTTTTTTGTAACAAAACAATAAACTCATTCAACAAAAGCCTAAAAAAGATCATTTTTATATCGTCCAACGGATTTTGGTAACGGTCATCTCACATTTCTTGCAGAAACCATGCGCCCCCATCGAAATCGACGTACGTAGCAAGGACGATGTGTCGATGAAACCAGCCACCAGCCAAATAAATCGACCAACAAACCAGGACAACCCGCTCGCTGTGGGTGTGTGTCTCTGACTGTGTGTGTGTTTGGAGAAGGCTCGTCAGACGAAAACGCGACGGGTTCGTTGACAGTGCGTCCGTCGTCCATAAATTCCCCACCCATATTGCCAACTAGCCTGGGCGATACCGTCACCACACCACCCAGAGTTCGTAGTAAAAATGGGTCCGCACCCGCCAGTAGCGCAGTAGTGCAGAGGCTTCCAGCAAAACCGTTCCGTTCCTTATATCCCGTGACTCCGTGCAAATTGTGAACGATGCAAAAGTGGACAGTGGCAAAGGATGCATCCGAGCAGAGCGTATGAAGCACACAGGCTCGGCACAGTCGACGAAGCACAATCGCTGTGTGGGGATTGCATTTTCTAGTGCAATCGGGTGCTAGTGTTAACCGTGAGTTCGTCCTTGTCCTGTGAATGGTGTTCATTCGTTTTGTGCTTCCAAAATCATTATTTAGACCCAGCCGTAGCGCGTGATCCGTCCCAGGTGCAGGCGGAAGGAGCATGCAGTGGAAGGTGGGGCAGGCTCAAAAGAAATGCAAACTCCCCTCCCATTAAAACCAAATCCAAGAAACGTAGTAACCCGTGCAAAATCTAGCAAAGTTCCGGCGAATTCTGCCCACGTGGGTTAGGAAGAACCATCTCCCTCGCAACACGCATATCCCGGAAAAGTAGGGAAAATTCCCTTAAATTTACGTGATTGCGTGGTGTCATTGGAAAATACGCTGCAGTATCCTTTTCCTCCCGTCCCCTTGTGTGCGTGCGCGCGTGTGTGTGTGTGTGTTTGTGCAAAGCAGCGAGTCGCGACAGTCACTTGACGTTTGCGACACCCAAAGTGGGGCAGCAGAATCGATCAACCACGGTGGGATACACCTTTTGTTGATCGATTTTTCGACGACGGCGAGCTGTCAGGATATTCGACGACGCGTGTGGAAACACCCAAAACACAAACACACGCGTCGACGGCAGGCGAGGTTTGAAGGGGATAAAGAGAGCAGGGAAAAAAACGCGCGCCGAAAAGTGTGACGGGGCACACAGCACGACGCTCCCGTCAAAATAAACATTAGCTGTGTGTCGCGCGCGCGGGTCGAAAGTACTCCTTCAGGCTGTGTTGTGTGTTTCCCTTTTAAGTGTGGGAAATAAATGTGTGTGTGTGCGTTATGTACGTCATTTGGTAGAGGAGTTTGCTTGTGAAGTAATGTAAATTGAGAAAGAAATTAAAACAAACTTACCCAACGATTGTGCTTCCCTATTCCTCTGTGTGTGCGTGCGCGTCCCCCCCTCTCATGGTGCAGTTTTATTGACAACTCGACAAAGAAGCATCTTCCCCATGGCATCCTTTGTTTGGACATGTCCGTCCGTTCGTCGTGTGCGTGTGCGCCCCATTAGTGCTGCATAATGGGAAGCTGCAGTGTGCATCCAAAGCAGACGAATTAAAGCCCTCTTCCAGCCGCAGTAGACAGTATGACACGGTAGAAGCAACCGAAACGAGTGAAGTGCAAACAGTAGGTATAGCGGGTAGCGTTCTTCCCCGCACAGGCACAGGCGTCACGAGGGATCTGTGCAAAGGCAACTACTGGGCCAACAGCGCAACAAGGCCAGCAAAGATGCATTACCGTCACGAGGATGTTGTGCTGGAGCAGCACGCGAGAAGCGAGAACCACTCGCTCGGCGGTGTTGCCGCCTCCGACGCCAAGTACGAACAGTCCATCGTGTGGCCGTTTCTTATTCAGGCAAGTGTGGTTTGTTTTTGTACTGCTTTGGCAGCATTGTGTCCTAGTAGTGCATTATTTTAAGTCAATCTGTTTTTTCCTTGCATAAACCTCTCCAACACAAACACATAGAATGCGATGGAAAATCCGCTCTGCACCACGACCACCTCCACCACGTCGACCGTTTCCGTGCTGCTGTGGACGACGATTGCAGTGTTCGGGATTGTTTACACCCTGCTCGGTAAGGATATGCAGCGAGCGTATGTCGTCTTCCCACTTGACCTCGATCTCGTTTCTTTTTTTTGCTTTTTGCACGCTGTTTTTGTGTGCTGCTGGGCTGTGTGATTTTCCCGCCCGCAAGCGTTTATCATCCGGACTGTGAGGATGTGGCACGGTGTGTTGTTCCACATTTTACGAGCGTCCTTGAGAGAAGGTTGAAGCAGTAGTGACGTTTGCGTGTTATTAGCCCCCAGGTGACTGCTTCGCCGTTTCAGAGCGTTTTGCAAATGCCTGCTTATGCTGAAGGAAACGAAGTGCATGATAAGGATTACGAGAGGCCGCTTACAGGGTTGCTAGCAAGGGTGGAAAATGCTTTTCGATTCCTTTTTGTGGCTTTATCAAATTTTGACATTTTTCTAATCTTTCAAAATGTGTTTTATTATTAGCTTGGGATCAATACTGTCTTATAGATAGCTTGCGAATCAAATTACTGTCTGGAAACTGCTAGATTCACAGGGGGTTTCAGATGTTATCATGGTTTTGGGACACTTTATTGACTTTTTCTTCCGGGAAGTAAACTTTCACTATTTTCCAGGCCACGGCATTGTACAACAATCGCAAGCGGTTTTTTAACGGCCCAGGTGTTACAAATAATGATAGCTGTTGAAAAACATCTTGCAAGTTTTGAATAAAGCCGTTCACATTGAACACTGAGCCGGAAAACAGTGTAATGTATTTGGGGGGAATTGACTCTTTAGAACTCTTGTTGGATAAACCAATAGGAATTTCCAAGGAGCTTGTCCAAAAAGGGTGCTATCGAGACAAATTTCTATCATCTGAAGTTCATTTCCTGAAAGAAAGAGTCAAGGAAATATCCCACAACTATGAGAACCCCTGAAAACCCCTGTAAATGCTTCCCTTTAGGACAGGCCCATTTGGAATCTAGTTGGAATTTCCAATGTGGATCACTCAAAATCCGAAATTTGAAAATTATGCTGTTTTGATGAACGCGAATGAACCAGTTCGAGAATGGCATCCTACTTTTAGGATATTCATTTTTTTCATTGATTCGAATCAGACTAGAAGAGAGGCTTTAATAAATTGTATCTTGAATTGAGATCCATATATAACTCTTGATGGTAGGTTGAATGCATTCCTTCCCAGGATTCATCTCACTAATTCACTCTTTCCTATTGTGCACCTCTCTAGTTTTAGCCTTCTTCTAGATTTGCTCTGAACTGTTTATCTCTGTCATCGGCAAAGTAAGGGACGCGGCCATAGTTCTATTATACATTTGTATATTTAGGTTATCAATTTGGCTCTTGAAGAGGAACTACGAGTATTTAAAAAAACATAAAATTAGGCTCTTTTGGCCGCAGTTCATCAATTGCAAATTTGCAACCACTAGCACTTCGTCGTCCAATCGTTCACTAGTTCGTCCAATCGACGGAAAGTTCGCCAAACACTTTCCTAGGGTAGTTAAGCGATTTTTATTGCTTACAGCGAACGAAGTTCGTTCCGCCACTTGAATTGAACTGAAAAGAACCGAAACTAATCGACCAGTTTTTGTTCATTCTACCAGTATAACAGTTTCGAACAGTCATAACTGGGGATTCAACCTTGAACCTTTCAACCTTAAATTCAATTTAATGTGATACTAATGTTGTAACTCTCTTCCTCTAGGATATCGATGCCTCCGGGCGATAGGATTCCTCACCGGATTGGCAGCCGGAGCCGGATGTATTGTGCTGTTACAGAATAAGAACATCACCGGGTTTGGAAACTTGGCTGCCCCAGGTTAGTTTATGGAAATGCTTTTAACTGTCCACGCGGGATGCTAACATTGTTTCTTCTCTCTTCATTAGCACTGGCCGTAGTAGCCGGACTGTTCGGTGCAGTGCTCGGCTCGACCCATCCCATCTCATCCACCCTGATAGGAGCTTCCGCCGGTGCACTAGTGGCCGGCGCAACGATTGCCGCCTGCATAGCCACGTTACCTCATTACATATTTGGTGTAAGTTTGAAGGCGCGCTCTGCACACTCTCTCTCTCTCTCCCCGTAGTCCTATCGATGCTTACCACTGATCACTCACTTGCAGGAGAACGAACTGTTCGTATCGGTCGTTGGTGGAGCTATCATTTGTGCGATCTGCGCACTGTTCTGCCCGAAGTTTACGTCCATCATCGCTTCCAGCATTATCGGATCGGCCATGATACTGTGCTCGATCGATTTCTTCATGCACGGACTGAACACACTGGACTGGGTAAAGGCCAACTTCCCCTAAGTTGTGGGGGTGTCTCAGAGGTTTCCGCGTCTAAAATGCCTCTTCCGCTTCTAGATCTTCAACATGAAGCCGGACCCAACGCCACCGCCGTGCTGGGGCGGCGTGATCCTCTGCTGCTGGCCCATCTCGTCCGTGCTCGGCGTGCTGGTGCAGTGCTTCGTGACCGCCTGGAAGATCGACCACCGGCGCCAGCTGCACCATCGCCGAAGGCGACACTACAAGGGCCGATCGGGGTCACGATCGCGCGAAACGCGGGAGGAGGCCCGCCAGCGCAAGTATCGCTATCTGTATCAGGTTCGCACCGCCCGGGGCGATATTATTTCGCAGGTGAGTGGGGGAAAACCCGCGTACGGTCCAGGTTTATTTATGTGCCAAAGTTTCCGTTTTCCTTAGATTCTTAGATAAGCCGGTTTCTAAAAAGCACGTTGAGAGGGTGGAGTGGTAGCATTGAAAGCCAGAAAAAAAGCATTAAAAAAACCCCGACCATCTAGTGCTGCTGCAGGTAATGGTGGTGGTTTGTGTGCATGCTTTTTTTGCTTTGCCCCACAACACTGCGTAACACACTGCTCGTCCTTATGCTTTTATGAACCAGGCAACCAGCACATGCAGTAGGTTAGCCAGCATACAGTGATGGATATGAAATGCGTGCGGAAAATGGGTTATAAAGTGAAATGGAAAATCGAATACATTTAAATATTTTTGGCATTTTTAGGAAGAACAGTTTTCAAACGTGGAAATATTGTCTTACAGGGTTTTCCAGAGGTTCTCATAGTTGTCGGACACTTTCTAGACCCTTTCTTATTGGAAGTGAACTTCATAGGTTGGAAATTGGACTCTATGGCACCCTTTTTGGACAGGGTTCTTGGAAATTCCTATTGGTTTTCTGCAACAAGGGTGCTATAGAGTCTAATTCCCATTACATTTAGTTCATTTCACGTATGAAAGAGTCAAAAAAGCGCCCCACAGCTATGAGAACTCCTGGAAAACCCTATAAAACATTATTTCACCCATTACGCATTTTGAACCACTCTTCACACACATATTCCCACATATACACACAATCCAGTGCCTGACGCAGTGTCTGTAAATGGTTAGGCTTGTGAACGTTTCTGCCTCGTCGTTTTTTTGTTGTTGTTAATTCTTGCTTTCTATTTCAACTTTCTGACCAAATCAACGGCCAACAAACATTAACAAACGACGCTTTTACGCATGTTTTGCCGGTTTTTGCTTTGCAGAACTTTGTGTCCGCCCTGCAGAAGCACGTCACCACCGACTCGGGCCCACCGTCGGAGGTGTCGACGAAGCTCGGCTCGAACGATCGCAACACGGCCCGCAGCGACCGCACCCATCTGACCAACCTGCCCGACTCCGACTTCGACAAGATGGACTCGAGCTGCGAGAAGCGTTGACAGAAGCTGTCGTCCGCCTCGGGCAAGTAGTACCGGGGCCGGTCGGGCGGCGTCGGCCACCGGCGCAGCGAGCGCCTGTACCGCCAGTACTCGAGCCGCAGCATTGCCCAGGAGATCGATCGCGAAATGGCACTCGCCATCGGACCGGACGGCCACCACGAGCCGCGCTGAATTTCAATCATCTGTTTACGTTATATGAAAGGAGGGGTCTTTTTGTGTCTGTGTGTGGAAATTATAGGTTTAATATATACATATAGGTGTTTTGCTTTTGCATTTACCAATCGGGTCGGGCCGACGTGAGGTGGGGGAGTTAGTTTTTTTTAGAATCGTGACAAAAAAGCAAACAAACAAACTTTAATGGTGTTCCATTTAGCATTTAGGTGTTTCGTGCCAGAGATAGGGGGTCGTACCGGGACCGGGAAGAAGCGATTTAAGGTTGTTTGCTGTGAGGGTTTGCAAAACGAAGGACGAACGAATGCACAATTAAACCAAACGAAAAAAAGGTGATGAACAATGGTTACCGGAAAATGAGGCAGAGAGCAAGTAGTAGCAAGAATGTATGGAATATAAGTGAAATACTTTATCGTTTAAGGATGAAATGCGAGGGAAATAAATGCAAGAAAAATGAGAAAAAATGTGCAGATAATGAAGCGGGAACAATGCGTAACTAAGTGGAGAAATAGTGGACAGGTGCTCGAAGAGTGCTACGGCAAGGTAAAACCAGCGAACGAGAGAGTAGAAAAAAGGAGAGGATGCGCAATAGAATCCAAAGAGGCAAAAGACAGGGACACACACAGCTACACGAAACGTTATGCGAGAATATATATATAAATCTATAGTGAATAATAATAATTTTACAACAAAACAAATAAACAAACTCATACACCTTACTCTTACATTTATACCAGCTGGTGGTGGTGGTGGTGGTGGTGATGGACGTTTGTCAGTGATTATCTTCCGCATGATCTGAATCTAATTCATGATTTTGAACGTAGTGTACTAAATGATTAAAACAAAAAACACATACACCTTAAGAGGGTTAAGAAACAAAGATACAGAACTTAAAGCGTAAAACCAAAGCAACATGCATGCAAGAAGGAGCGCGAAAAGGGTTAGCATATAAATGTAAGCTTACGAAAGGTTATCTAACATATAAACAAAAAAAAAACATCACAAACAAGCAGGAGTAAAACTATTGGCAAGAAAAACAAACTTAAAAGCTCTTAAATCTTAAAGGAAGGATGCGAAAAAACGAGCGTGTGTGTTTGTGTATGGCATGCATTTAAAACAGAACTAACTTAATCAGTTTAATAAGCCACAGAGTTAAAACAGGATAAAGCTGGAAAAAGTATTGAAATATTCTAACGAAAGCAACGGCGAGGCAAAGAAATAAGCAATGGCACAACAGGCAAGATGCGAGTAAAAAGAAACAAAATTAAAAAAAAACACACACACAAAAAATAAGGAAACGGAACCGTCTAATGGTTCTACCCTCCCGAGTGAAGAGAAGAAGCTAGTGAAATGTATTTTCTGTTTCATTTAAAACTTTACGCAAAAACACATAGACTAGGTAAACTAAAGCGAGTGAAGCAGCAAAGGGGCAAGTAAGGCAAATGTGAAAGATATGCAAAGCAAATAACACAAATGACAAGTAAACGATACGAGCGCAAACGATAAATCAAATAAAAGCCATAGTTGTAAAACAGTAAAGTGAACAGTAAACAGAATGTACTTAAAGCACATGCTAGGAAAGGCAAGATAAAAAACATACCCAAAACGTGTACAGAGTTGTATGTAACAGGGCTATTCGTTCAGTGTAACTACATTTATATCGTTCCAGATCTAGTGTGACTAACTGTTGTTCCTTTTCAGTTTCCGTGGTCTTTTTTTTTATTAAATAGTTTTTTGCGTCCTTTACCACCGCAAATCAGAGTTTTCGTACGCGTTATTACAAAAAAAAAGAAGTATGGAATGCATTGAAGCAAAATAGAAAAGAGAAAAAGAAAGAAAGAAAACCAGCCAATGTTGTTCGTTTGTAAGGGGGGAAAAACAATCGATCTTAAAGAAGAAAAGAAACTGTGCAAATTGAACTAAATCGAAACACGCAAACAATTTGAATCGAAAAGAGTAGCAAATACTTGTAGCAAGTGAAAGAACGTTGG